>NC_091474.1:82272191-83472191 GCF_036971445.1 Narcine bancroftii
TGGAATGCCCGTGTTTAGCCATATTTCCATGATGTGCAGCACACACTGATGTCTGAATGATATTGGAGTTCATCATGTTTGTTCTCCAAGGACAAGATGGTAGTAGGGAGTGGAAGCCTCAGGTTCTAGTGTCTCAGCTTGATCTGTAGCCCTCCTCAGCTTGATCGGTCGCCGCCCCCTCAGCTTGATGTGTCGCCCCCCCCCCTCAGCTTGATGTGTCGACCCCCTCAGCTTGATGTGTCGCCCCCCCTCAGCTTGATGTGTCGCCCCCCCCTCAGCTTGATGTGTCACCCCCCCCCTCAGCTTGATGTGTCGCCCCCCCCCTCAGCTTGATGTGTCGCCCCCCCCCTCAGCTTGATGTGTCGCCCCCCCCCCTCAGCTTGATGTGTCGCCCCCCCCCCTCAGCCTTGATGTGTCGCCCCCCCCCTCAGCTTGATGTGTCGCCCCCCCCCTCAGCTTGATGTGTCGCCCCCCCCCTCAGCTTGATGTGTCACCCCTCCCCTCAGCTTGATGTGTCGCCCCCCCCTCTCAGCTTGATGTGTCGCCCCCCCCTCAGCTTGATGTGTCGCCCCCCCCTCAGCTTGATGTGTCGCCCCCCCCTCAGCTTGATGTGTCGCCCCCCCTCAGCTTGATGTGTCGCCCCCCCTCAGCTTGATGTGTCGCCCCCCCCTCAGCTTGATGTGTCGCCCCCCCCTCAGCTTGATGTGTCGCCCCCCCCTCAGCTTGATGTGTCGCCCCCCCCTCAGCTTGATGTGTCGCCCCCCCCCTCAGCTTGATGTGTCGCCCCCCCCTCAGCTTGATGTGTCGCCCCCCCCCCTCAGCTTGATGTGTCCGCCCCCCCTTCAGCTTGATGTGTCCGCCCCCCCTCAGCTTGATGTGTCACCCCCCCTCAGCTTGATGTGTCGCCCCCCCCTTCAGCTTGATGTGTCCCCCCCACCTCAGCTTGATGTGTCGCCCCCCCCTCAGCTTGATGTGTCGCCCCCCCATCTCAGCTTGATGTGTCGCCCCCCACCCTCAGCTTGATGTGTCGCCCACCCTCAGCTTGATGTGTCGCCCACCCTCAGCTTGATGTGTCGCCCACCCTTCAGCTTGATGTGTCGCCCCCCCTCAGCTTGATGTGTCGTCCCCCCTCAGCTTGATGTGTCGTCCCCCCTCAGCTTGATGTGTCGTCCCCCCTCAGCTTGATGTGTCGCCCCCCCCCCTCAGCTTGATGTGTCGCCCCCCCCCCTCAGCTTGATGTGTCGCCCCCCCTCAGCTTGATGTGTCGCCCCCCCTCAGCTTGATGTGTCGCCCCCCCTCAGCTTGATGTGTCGCCCCCCCCTCAGCTTGATGTGTCGCCCCCCCCTCAGCTTGATGTGTCGCCCCCCCCTCAGCTTGATGTGTCGCCCCCCCTCAGCTTGATGTGTCGCCCCCCCCTCAGCTTGATGTGTCGCCCCCCCCTCAGCTTGATGTGTCGCCCCCCCCTCAGCTTGATGTGTCGCCCCCCCTCAGCTTGATGTGTCGCCCCCCCCTCAGCTTGATGTGTCGCCCCCCCCTCAGCTTGATGTGTCGCCCCCCCCCTCAGCTTGATGTGTCGCCCCCCCTCAGCTTGATGTGTCGCCCCCCCCCAGCTTGATGTGTCGCCCCCCCTCAGCTTGATGTGTCGCCCCCCCCCTCAGCTTGATGTGTCGCCCCCCCCTCATCAGCTTGATGTGTCGCCCCCCCCTCAGCTTGATGTGTCGCCCCCCCTCAGCTTGATGTGTCGCCCCCCCCTCAGCTTGATGTGTCGCCCCCCCCTCAGCTTGATGTGTCGCCCCCCCTCAGCTTGATGTGTCGCCCCCCCCAGCTTGATGTGTCGCCCCCCCCCAGCTTGATGTGTCGCCCCCCCTCAGCTTGATGCGTCGCCCCCCCCTCAGCTTGATGCGTCGCCCCCCCCCTCAGCTTGATGCGTCGCCCCCCCCCTCAGCTTGATGCGTCGCCCCCCCCCCTCAGCTTGATGCGTCGCCCCCCCCCTCAGCTTGATGCGTCGCCCCCCCCCTCAGCTTGATGCGTCGCCCCCCCCTCAGCTTGATGCGTCGCCCCCCCCTCAGCTTGATGCGTCGCCCCCCCCCTCAGCTTGATGCGTCGCCCCCCCCCCCTCAGCTTGATGCGTCCCCCCCCCCTCAGCTTGATGCGTCGCCCCCCCCCCCCCTCAGCTTGATGCGTCGCCCCCCCCCCTCAGCTTGTTGCGTCGCCCCCCCCCCCCCCCTTCAGCATCCAAGTGGTCAGGTCTTTCTAACCTGGCTTGTGGGTCCGCTGCTGGGGGGTTGTTGAAAGCTCTGGAGTTACTGTGTAAACGGTGGAGGAATTACTGTAAGAGCATGATTAAAAGTTAACACTTTCACAAGAAGATGGATAGAGAGCTGCAGTTCAGGTACCCTACAGCCCCCCCCCCCCCCCCCCACATCTTTGCTCCTTCTCATCTGCGTCTGAGCCATTATGGTTCCAGAGGCATTGCTGCTGCTTCTTCCCTCCCTCCCCAACACTGCCCTGATCGTCTCCTTGCCTACCTGGTGTTTTACCTAAGCTGTCTGAATGAACGTCACAGTAGTGATTTAATGCTGCCTTTGCTCTGTGCTCATTGATCTTTTGCTGTTAAACTACACATTGTCGTATATTCCTGCTCTTCTACTTTGTTGTTCACATGCTTCAGTTGACTTGCTGGACTGCTTGTGTCACCAGCCACCTGACAATTGGGGCCAGTGAGCCAATGGAAAGCAAGCTCTGCTCGATCTGGAAGTAGACATTATTCTCCTTCCAGTTGGCTTTTCAGTTCATAACTACAGATTGTTTGTAAATCAGACACTTTCAATTTATGGACTGCCTGTACACCTCTGCCAAATCTCTCCTCATTCTTATATGCTCCAGGGGATAAAGTCCTAATCTCTTTAATGTTTCCATGTAATTCAGTTCCTGAAGTCCGGGCAACATCCTAGTAAATCTTCTCTGCTCTCTTTAAATCTTATTGATACCTTTCCTGTAGTGGCCAAAACTGCACACAATACTCCAAATTTGGCCTCACCAATGTCTTGTGAAACTTTACCTTAGCATCCCAACTCTTGAAAATAATCTCCCAGTCTGGTTGGTAAGGGCATTCTAGGATTTGATGAGAAAGTGAGGGGAGTAAATTTCCTTGTCCTGAAACCCATATATAAATCCCAATGTAAAGTTTGTGCTCTGGCAGGGTGACATGGGTATGTAATGCCAGAGAGGCCGGGGATAACACCAGGGATGAAATGCTCACAGATGCAAGGCTCTGATGGTTGAATGTATTGAAACAAGAATGAATTCCAACCTCGGAGTTCATAAAGCCATTTTTAAGAGTTTGGCATTTTAGATTTGAAGTGTGAAATAGTGTATGGGATTCACAACTGATCCAGAATTTCAATGAAACACAATGACTAACACGAATGTCGTGTTTCATCTTGGAATTCTGCTTGAAATTTGGATGCAAAACTGAAACCATCAGTTCTCCAGTGTTAAATTTTCTTCACTTCCCCCCCCTGTTGATTTTTGTCAAATAAATTTAAATTCTGCTTGATGTAGCCTGCTTGAGGCTATCCTCAAAATGGACTTCTGGGCAACAATGCTATTTGCTTTATTGTTTTAAGTTTAGCACACATACTGATTGGGTCTAGTTATTTGCGATAGCCCACGATGAATAGAAGCAATGTGGCAACCCAGGATATGCCAAAGCCATGTTTGCATGAATTTGGATCTGCTCAGTTAGATTGCATTCTTCCAGGTGTGCCATAGCTCTGTCCTTGTACTTTCAATACCTGAGCAACCAAAAGGTCCAGATCAGAGCAAAATTGGTTGTGATGAGTAAAACAAAAATTTGGATTACAGCTGTTTAGTAAATTAATATTTGTAACTGAATTTCAATAATTTTGAGAATGCAAAAATATATGCATAAAGTAAATGGCAAAAACAGCAGTTCGGTTGTAGTTCTTTTGACTGCTGTGTGAAGATATAAGAACAAATTGCAATCCAAGTTAATATCACAAGTCTTTGATTATTTTAAAAAGGATATTGGCTGTAGTTGTATCAAGAAAAAGAACCAGAAGGGGGACAGAGATTGAAAGGTTTTGTTGTCCCTTTTCGTGAATCACTGAAAGTTAACATTCGGTGTACATGAAATTAGGAAAGCAAATGCCATCTAGGCCTTTACTACATGATTATTTAAGGGCAAGTTGAAATACCTTCCTGCAATTAGATTTCCTGGTGAGTCCACGTTAAGAATATTGTGTACAAGTTTGCCTTGTGTCAGGAAAGACCCATCTATTCTTGTAGGGGGGGGGGACACATCAAGCTGAAGGGGGGCGACACATCAAGCTGAATCTCTTGTCACTTTTGCAGAATTGGCCTATTCTAGAGTTTTAGCAGAGTGAGAGCTGATCTATTTGAAATGTATGCAAAATTCTTTTGGGGGTTAAGGTCGGTGTGGAGTTGGTTTTCCCTGACAATTTAGAACCAGAAGCCATGGTCTCAAAAGCGGTGGAAATGAGAAATTTCTCACTTGGGTGACAATTTTTTGGAATTCTCTGTTAAAGAAGCTGTGTGAGCTAAGTCACTGTTGAAATTCAAGAAAAAGATTGATGGATATTTAATATTTAGTGATTTGAGGAATGAGTTTTATACAGGAAAATAAAGATAAAAGATCTGACAGTGAAGTGGGCCTGATGGTTTACTTCAGCTATTATGTTCTATCTGGACAAAGTTTGAGATGAGAGAGGAGGTATTAGATTAAGTAATTGTCAACTTTTCAAGATTTTGGAATTTAAAGAATTTGCAATCAAATTCTGACAGCTACATTTATTCAACAAAATCATTATTGATCAATTTTTTTTGTTTTAACATTTAGGTATTAAATAAGGAACACAAACTTGATGGAAGAGTTATTGATCCCAAGAGAGCTCAGGCGATGAAGGGCAAGGAGCAAGTCAAGAAAATCTTTGTGGGTGGGTTGGATCCAGACTGCCCTGAAGAAAAAGTGAGAGAGTACTTTGGGACTTTTGGAGAGGTAAGATCTTGGTTTACTCTGCAAAAATAGCTACACAAGAAGATTTTTGTCATGGTTTGATTCATTTGATTCATTCATTTGATTGATTGATTCAGCATTTTTCAACTGGTCACTGTTGCTGGGGCTTTGTAAATGAACTTGATTACATTTGTTTCTGTAGTAAAACCTGTTATGAATTCATGCAATCGGCAACCTCAAGTATCTGGGGAAAATAAATAGGTTAAAAAATACAGGTTTAAAATCTAGTTTGTAACATGTAACCTCAAGCAATCAGAAAATTTACTTATGTAGCACCTGCCAGATATCTGGGGTTTTACTGTATTTGAATTCTGAGTTTTGTTGAAAAATGCAATGGGAGTGGTTTTATTCATTCCCAAGAACATTATTAGGTGGGGTGTGAAGTTGAAATCAGTCAGATAAATTCATATATGTAGTCTCTTGTAGTTTTGAGTTTCTATGCAGGAAAATAGTAAGTTGTTTTAGCATGGTAAATATTTAGGTTAGTGTTTTGTTCCATGTGAATATACAGCCAGGTTCTTTATCCTGCAGATTATTTTGAAACAAATGGGTGATTTATCAAAACAATTGAATAAATGTCATTTTAAAAAAAAACTAGTGGAAGATCTCGGGTGGATCAAATGACATCAGTTGACAGAAGCGAATGGTTGACGTTTTGAGTCAAGTCTTCCATCAGGACTGAAGGTGTAGAGGGATGATGGTTTGTAAAGTGAAATATTTGGTTTGGATGAATATTATTGGTGCTGTGAGCAAATTGTTAGGAAGACTATAAAAGTGGTTTTCTCAAGAGGGATAAAAAAAAATAGTTTTATTTTCCAGATTGAATCCATTGAACTGCCTATGGACACCAAGACCAACAAGAGAAGAGGGTTCTGCTTCATAACGTTCAAAGAGGATAATCCAGTGAAGACCATAATGGAGAAAAAGTTTCATGATGTTGGAACCAGCAAGGTATGGCAATTTTCGACATTAATTGTAATTAGCCCTAGCTGTACAGCACTCAAATGGGCCCTTTGCCCCCTCCTCATGTCCATGCTGACAAATGTAACGATCCAGACCAGTTATTTTCAACGTGGAATATAGGCGACATTTCTTTCTCCCCCCACCCAAATTTGGAGGTCACAGCACAATTGGCACTTTGCACTCTGTGTCCTTGTTTTTAAGGGATTACCAGCAAATGTATATACTCCGTATCCCAGTTTTTTGTGGACTGGTTTTATACCTGGTTCATACTGTAAAGGTTTACCCAGTCTGGAGTATATCTTATGAAAGGTTAAAAATGGCTGGAGTCTGAAGGGTGGTGGGGGGTAGCCATTGACTGAGTTTATAAGATTTTTTATGTTTTATGTAATTGGTAGGAGAGAAATACACAAGAAACCAACTAAACTTTATCACTTCATCGGGAAGTGGGCTCATGAACTTTTGAGCAGAATTCTAAGAGGGCCATAACCAAAAAAAAAGTTGAGAATGGCCATTCTGGACTAATCTCATTTCCTTGCATTGGATAATAAATGCTATTCTAGTACATTATTCATTGCTTAACAATGACTGTTTTTCCACTTGTTCTTACAAACATCATTCCCAATCTGTAAGCTCTAATTATAATGTATGTTGTTTTGAGAGCTTTCAATAGTTGTTGTTTTTTTTTCTTTTCCCCCCCACCCCCCCAAAGGTTGAAATCAAATTGGCTCAGCCTAAGGAAGTATACCAACAACAGCAGTGGGGAGGCAGAGGTGGATTCACCGGAAGAGGAAGAGGTAGAGGAGGTATAATGTGTGGAGAGCAGTGATGTTCACAACAGGAAACAATCATTGCATGCCATTCCAGTAGAGTTTTTGCCAGCCAAGAGATTTCTTGATGGTGACATTTTATTGTGGCTACTGGCCCATGAGCTTTTTAATGACCAAACACCAGTCCGGAAAAGTGGTTAGCAGGATGCTTTTAAAGTGCCAGCAAGCGGGTTCAAAACTGGCTCTGTAAGGAGCTTGTACATTCTCCCTGCGTCGGCATGAGTTTCCTCCCACCTTTCTAAATATACGGTGGTTTTGTAGGTGAATAAGGTGTATTTTGGCTGCACTGGTTTGTGAGCCGAAAGGGCACATTACCTTGTGCTATATGTGTAAAATTTGAATTGAATGTAAAGCTATAGTGTGCTGTTTACCCAAACATGGAGTGATTTCAGTGCCCACCAGATCTGGTTAGTGTGTCGAGTTGTGTCTAAAGGCTGGACTCTCTCCGCTGACCTGAGTGCATGCCAAGCCCTAGATCTTGATGGCGTGTGGCAGTGCTATTTTGACCAACATCAGCTTTCACAGTAGCCTCTCCATGAGCAATTAATTTCTGTGGGAACTCTAGCAGAAAGCACGGACTCTAGCACCAAGCTCTCAGCAGAGCAGTGTGCAGCGATGGGAAGAATTAAATTTGTGTTAGATGGTTGGTGCTACAATGGCTGGGGAGAAGGGGCAGCAGCAGCATGGTGTTTAAAATAGTTTCTGATGGCGACACAGTTGGCCCAACACCTTTATATCGCCAGCAATCAGGACCAGTGTTTGAATCCTACGCTGTCTGTAAGGAGTTTGTACCTTCTTCCCGTGTTTACATAGGATTTTCCCAGGGACTCCAGTTTCCTTCCACCATTGAAAACTTACTGGGGGTGTAGGTTAATGGGGTGTAAATTGGGCAGCACTGACTTGTGGGCTGAAATGGCCTGTTACTGTTCTCTGTCTAAATTTAAATTAAATTTATAATAGTTCAATTTTTCAAGTGAAAGATGACTGTCATAGAGCTCTGGACAGCTTGGCTCTACCTAAAACTGCATTTCACTTTGCATTATTTTGGTTTATGGGATCAAATTAAGTTCTCTGGTTTGAATGGAATATACCAGCCTCTCTTGCTTTCATTCCATCATTTATTATTCACTTTGGTAGCTTTTTGTTATTTCAAATTCAGATTTTTTTTTTGTCCGAGTACATCATTTATCCATCCCAATTCACAACTCCAGTCGAGAATGTAGTTTGCTCCCTTCAGGATGAAATAGTGGCTGAACTGTAATTGACATTTTTTTCTGTCCTCGGGTGGTTTGCTAACAATGCTTTGTTTTTAATTTCTAGGACAAAGTCAGACCTGGGGCCAAAGCTACAACAGTAACTATTGGAGCCCAAGTTATGGAAATTATAACTATGGCTATAACCAGAATTATGGTGGATATAGTGGCTATGACTACCCAGCATACAACTATGGCTATTATGGTTATGGACAGGGATATGGTGATTATAACAGTAAGTTTCAGAGACCAGGAGTCGATTCTCAATAGTTTACTTGACAAAATCCAGTAAGTAATCCTTCATTCTGTCAGTCTGCTGAGTTGCTGATCTTGGCTAATCTGTTGAAGAGAAATATGTGCAAAAGGAGTGGCAAAATGGAGAGAGACTTGCTTTGTCCCTCTAGTAGGTGACTTATTAGTCTTTAATAGTGAGTCACAAGCCAACCCATATTAATTTCATGGCCTGGAGATACCTAGAAAGAACGTAGTTTTACCCCACACTTTGTTTCCTGGTTGATAGCTTACTGGAAAGGCAATTGGATTTCCAGACTCTTGTGTTAGATTATCTGCACTTGGATGGTGGGAGGTATAAAAGACAAATGTCTGGATTAATTTTCATAACCACATCACATCATAAACCACTTTTGCAGCTAATGAAATTCTTTTTGCAGTATAGTTATTGCAATAAAGGAAATGGCAGCCAAGTTGTGCACAGCAGTATCTCACAAATAGCAATGTATAAAATGACTTGATCATTTTAGGTGTTCGGTGAAGAACAAGCCCACTGGGGAAACCTTACCTGCTTTTCAGTCACTTGTACCCACCTGAGAGCAATTACACTCGCCATTTGCCATCTGATTCAGATTGCCATCCTCTTACAGGGTAGCGCATATTTGTTACAGCATTGGAGTTCCATCTTAAATATCTTGCTTAAACTCTTCACTTTGATTCTGAGGTGCGCCAGTGACTCACAGAACCTTGACTGATGCCTTCAGGTGAGGTTTGGTCTTAACATTCGGGCAGTATGGTAGCGTAGCAGTTTGCAATGCCACTGCAGGGCCAGTGTTAAGGGTTTGAATCCACCATAGTGTGTGACGTGTTTGTCCGTTCTTCCCGTGACGGCGTGGGTTTCACCGGACACTTCCTTCCACGCTGCTAATATTGTGGGTTCATAGTAATTGGTCACGTGGGTGCAATTGGGTGGTGTGGGCTTATAGGTCTGAAGGGCTGGTTACTGTGTTGTATATCTGAATTTAAAATAAAAAAAAATTAAACATTTCATTGGTCAGAGAGAAGTTATTGTGCAGGGGTGTTTCACCCCAGATGTGCCGTCTGCCAGATCCTCTGATGGAATTTTTTTTATTTCATAAACAGTTGAGAATTAGATTTGGTGCATTCATTGGAATAGCATGCTGAAGACCCTGCTTACATTGGAACAATGATAGCTTTGGTAAAAGTCTGTCTGATCCCTGAGGAATTAGTTTCAGAGATGCACAATCCCAAAATGATCTCTGTGGTGGAAATGCTGAAATCTCTTTCATTATTCCTGCAAGCTATAATGGGATGATAAATGCCTTTTAATTGTTAGCCAAATAACCCTCCAAATTTGGTTGCGGAGTTGAAGTGTAGTGCAATGCTGTTACAGTGCCAACGACCTAAAAATGTACAGAGTATATTTAGGCAGGCATGGGCTCATTGGCCTGAAGGGCTTATTTTAAAAAAGAAATAACTTAAAATGATATCCATTCAAACTTGATTTTGGCATTTTTAAAGCCTTTTGGGCATGTTTAGATAAATATAATTATTCGAATGTTTCCTTGATCGTGCTCTATATAGCCACTGGTATCTTTTGTCTACACCTCCTGAAATAAAGATCAGAAGATGTTGGAAGAATATCTTGATTTTAAATGGAAGTGCCTGCTGCCTGCAGTACTCTGTTCAAAATGGTAGCGGTTATAACCATTTATATTTGAATTAAACTTCCAGGGTGAGTTGATACATTATAGAATGAATGCAAATTTTAAGGGAATTTGGGTTTGATCCATACTTTTGCGTGAGTGGGAAAAGCTGATATCTCCTCGTACAATAAAGTATAAATGGAACCTCTGGCACTGTGAAACTTTACTGCTCTAATTGATAAAGGAGCAAAAACTGGATGCAAGTCTGTTTATTCAAGAATTATTTTGCAACTTGGAAAGTTGCAACTTGTAGCATGCATCTTAAAAGGACTTAACTGGATTTTAATAAAATTATTCTCATCTGGCTGTCCTAAATCACTCCTCGGTGATCTAAGTGCTTCTGAAATGTGGTTTTCATTGTGTAGAGAAACTATTAGTCACTTTACACAGCACACCGTCTGTAGTAAGGTAAATGGATGATGTGGTTTGTTTTTATGCGAGTAGAGGAGTGAATGTTGGTAGCCTCCAGTTTCTTGGAACAATGCAAGAGAATATTAGATGATTCACTACCTCTGCTTAACGTCTCCTATGAAACATGGCACCTCTATCAATGCACAAGTCAGTGTTTACTGTAAACATCAACCTGGATTGTGAGTAGGGGTTTGGAACCCACTGGTTCCTTACTGGAGATTAGGTTACAACCAGCTGAGCCAAACTGACACTTCTGGCAAAGATTTTGGCTGAACAGCACTTTAGTTCAAAAGGTAGTCAACAGTTTGAGAGTTGACAAATCCTTTTCTTCAACTAATTTTATTTTCAGGTCAACCAGGCACCTATGGTAAAGCTCCTAGGAGAGGAGGAAGTGGCCAAACTCAGTATAGGCCTTATTAGATGACATGGCTGTTCGGAAGCTCTCCAGGAACAAGGTAAAGCTGTGTTTCTTGGGTATTTGAGGCCACTTTGCACATATAGAATTAAAAAGCTGGTTCAATGTTTCTTAAAATTACATTGTATTAACCCTTTTGCAGATATCCTAAACCCACAAAAATCACTGCAAGTTTTATCTAAAACCTTCACTGTCCACTGACCTGAGCATGCATCACAGCATCGATACAGTAAATTTATATTGGTTAACTACCTCGTTAATTGCTAAATTTCACTTTTGTGGTCTTTAAAACTTCTACTGTGATGCCATGCAAAATTAGCTTAATTGCTATCCAAGATCAGTAAATAAGGCAGATGGGTTTTAAATTGGTGGGCACGTTAGATGTGAGATGGCATTGTTAGTCCTAAAGTTGCTGTCTGACAGGCTGATAGAAGGACGTGGTTATATGTGAAGAGTTGGATTAGATTGAATCGTTCATTCACTCTTCAGTCAGAATTAGTCCAATGACTTCCTTCTGTGCCATAAATGTCTTGTCCGTGGAATGAAATGACAAGAATGATATTTTATGATGAATTAAAAGTCAACTTTATTAGGATCATGTTGTAGATTGCTAATACCCAATCTATCTTAAGTTTTTTGAATTCTAGATGCATCTTAGTTTCAGACTCTTCTTGTGGGATGGAATTAAGTTTGTACATTTCACTCGGGGAGTCGATCCAGGTCAACTGTGAGGGTTGGGTTAAGCTGAGGACTTCTGATACGGGCAGTGGTTATCAGATTGTGAGATTAATTAAAGCATATGGTGTGTAGTATTAACTCGATTGTTTCCTGATTGAACTAGCTCTTTAATTTCTGTGCTTAGTATAATCTAAATTGTTAAATTTCTTATCTTTATGATGCAGATATATATTAAGAATTAAATATGGGTATAACTCTTTTACTCTTACTCCCATTTAGCTTTTTTGAATTTTTGCATAAATATTGACAGCAGTAAATTGTGTAAGGATAATGTAGAGATATTTGAACACGTAATGAGTAAGAGATCTCAGGTAAATGCACCAATAAATGGGTTTTAAGATCATCAAAGGGACAGCCTGATAAGAATTCTACCAGTCTAATTCTGACTTGTACCGTTATCTTTGTACCTGCCAGTGGGAACTTCATTGCAGGCCATGTCACCATGACCACACGATTCGTACAAGCCTGCACATTGTGGACAGAATTCGAGATGCCCTGTGGTATGGTCTCTTCCAACCTTCTGTCTCACCATAAAGATTAAAGACAGTTTTTAAAAAAAAAAAACTCTAATTATACACTTTCATTCACGCAGACATTGTTTTTCCTTTTTTTAGATAAAATTATGTAGTCGTATTTTCTTTACAGGCTCAAGTTAAATGGTAATATAGCCATGACCTCCTGTTTCTTCAATGGATAAAGCCGTTCTTACAAGTTGTGCTTTCTTTTAGTAGTGTGTAATTTGGTAATGTACTACCAATTGCTAAATAATGCTTGCTTTTTTTCTTTCTATAGCTCAGTAGTGATGCGTGACTGATGTCTGTAATGTTAATGGACTTGTACATTTTTACAGCATCTGCAATGTGTGATTATAGTTAATGTATTGTAAATGCAGTTGGCTTAACAACTGAAGGCTGGGCCCAAGAGCATGGAGGAACTTGGGTAATTCCTTTCAAGATAACTACCAATCAAACAAAAACATAGTTTTGCTCATCAAACTAATTCTTTCCGCTAATCCAATATTGGTAAATGACATAAACATGACTCGGCCAGCCCAGTACTTCACATGGTTAGTGTCTGCTTTTGTAAAGCTGAGGCCAAGGCTTAACCTTGTGGTTGTCCCTTCTGTTTTTCAGGGAGTGACAACAATAATAACAAGAGAGAATAGACATCTTTTGAAATCCTTTAAGTGAAGAAACCGGTCACAGATCTTTTTTGCATTATGGGCAGTGTTGAATATGGACTTTTTACTTTTTCCTTTGTAATTTTTCTTTTTAAATGCAAGGAATACTTGACTGTGACAGTTTTTTTGTAAAGGGGACAGAAGTTCTTGTGTAAAGTTTTTAAACTAATATAATGTATCACCATTTAGTTTTACTGCTGGTGAGCGCATCGTGGATCAGTGTGGAAGATGTAAGGGGAAAATGTGTTTTTTGTTGTATGAGCTCTGTGAAATATTTCCATTTGTAACTCCTCCTGCGTGATTAAATAAAAAAAAGTTTGTACATGTTCTTAGCATCTGCACTATAGTCCTTTATTTATCCTTTAAAAGTCCAACGTTATGAAAGTGTTCAAAGTTGATGGCACTTAGTTTTCTACGGCATAAGTAGGTGATGACTGACTCTGGATTTTACCATTGTGATTTTAACTGAATTTTCTCAATGTTTTGATGTTTGCTTTCAATAAGCTTGGGTAATCCAGGATGTTGCTATCATTGGAATAACATTTGATTTCTGGTTAAGAACAAGTCTTTCCCCACCTGGAAATGGACTGGGAACCATTGTACCTTGGATTGCTACCAGGTTGTAGGTTCATAAGAAAACAGCACAAATATATTAATGTCATATCTACTGTTGTTGGCATTTGAACTAGAAATGTGTTAAGTTGATGCAGAAACTTTCTTTCCATAAATACACAAGACAATTTTTTTTAAAATAAAAGGTTTGCTTCCTGAAAGAAAATTGGGGATTGTGATAGACAACTTCAAGCTGAACACAAAGATCAGTTCAGATTTGCTGCTTCATATAGGAAGTTGAAGAAACACTAAATGAACTTTTATTGAATGTAGCACGTTTAATCACATCATGACGCTGACACATTCTATTTGTTCAACTGACCCAAAAATGTTTTGCTGCTGAGTTTTGTTTGTAATGAGGATCTGATGCCTCTCGTGTCAGTGTCCAATGATAGTTGGCCAGCATTGATGATAACGCTTTTCCATGGTTGCATTGTCCTGGTGAAAACTTTCACCATGTTTGTCACCGACTGTATGTAGAAGATCAGCAGGGAAGAAGGCCAGGTGTGAATGCAGAAATTGAATTTTCAGTGACCTGTTGTACTTCACGGTTTTGTACGCTTAGACTTAAAATATGACAGGAAATCACAGAAATAAGTTTATCTAAGACATGCTAAGGTGATTTCATGATCAGCAGCCCAAAATCCATAAAATACATCCAAAGTGTTCAGGAAGCAAACATTCTCATTTGGGGAGGAACTTGTTGGAAATGAAGAGATGGCTAAATCTAAAGTGTATTGGATCAGAGGCACCTTGTTTGTCATAACCTGAGCCACCTTGTGTCTGGTGCTTGCATGAGCTTTGCCAGACACTCTGTGAGTGTGAAGGCAGTGAATATCCTGGTCACGGTGGCCAAAAGAAACTAACGGCTCACTGAATTTATGCTATGTTGGTAGCATAATAATTTTCTTGTTTTATTTTTGCCACCCAGCATTTGTGTACTTTGTATGCCCAAAATTTCCTTTTGAATTATTGGTGTGCCACGCTCTTTCTTCATCAGCAAGTTCCAGGTCATTGTCCCATTTTTGATTTTAAAAACATTAATCCTAACACTTGCCCAGAACCTTCAATCTATCCTCTTGGAGTTGGAATCCGCTTTTAAAATCTAAATCTCTCCATTAAGAAATGAAGAGTCAGAGTGGAGACTATTTGTGCCTTTTGAATCTGTTCTATCATCTAATGAGGTCATATCCGTTTTCATCTACTTTTCACCTCGATTTCTTGTCTATCTGGTTTTTAAACATTCATAAGCTGCTTCATCTAGCCTAAGAAAAAAACTTGATTTTTGCCTGTCTTAAGTGGATGATCTTTTGAATAGTGACCCATATCTAGTTCCGGATTCTCTCATTTAAGAGCAAGGTAATCCTGTATTCAGAATTTGGTCAAGCAAACCTTTACACTACATTAGCAGCCTTCAATGCACAAGGAGATGAGTATTGTACACAATAGTCCAAATAGTGCATATTCTTGATGTCCTTTTGTATTCAATTCCCCCAGCAATGTTGGCTTTCCTGATTAGTTGCTGCATTTTCATGTTTGCTTTTATTAGGACACCAAGATGCATCTCCCAACTCTGCTATCTTTTGTCTTTTAATTTGGCTGTCAAAATGAACAATTTGACATTTTTCCCAAATTATGGTGTATTTTCCAAATAATTGGCCACTCAATCTATATCCTTTTATTAGCTTCATGACGTCTACTTTGATATTTTCCTACCTTTCTCCTGTGTTACGTGCCAACTTGTCAATATTAAATCTCCCCATAACCTCATTTGCACTTAAGCTGAAAGCTCCAACAGCTCCAATCTAATGTTGCTGATATTGAGAAGGTGTGCAGCAACTTGAAAAGTAGAGCAAAGAAACAGCTTTAAAAAGAAATAATTATGTCTGGGATAATTAATGATTACAAATGGTCATCTTTTTAATAAAAGTTGTATGTTACAAATTTGAGGTTTTCATAGTAGCATTTTTTTAACAGCTGGAGTTGGGTTGAGTTTGTTTTTCTACTCCATGTTTATGCAATACATAATTTCATATTGTTCTTGATGTGATTAAACTGGGGAATCTTAGTGCAAAAGTATAAGATACTTTTTTTTAAAAAAAAAGCTTGAATAGCAGGTGAACCAAGGAAATGTGCCCCATTTTGTTTATTTGCCAAGTCTTTGGTGTTTTTGTGCTGCACAGGTCCATTTTTTCCCCTTCTGTTTCATCCACTTTTCCTTTGTTCTTTCCAAATAGAATATGCTGCATCTCTATCCTTCCATAATTTATTTCAATGCTTAATACCCAAGTCTCATAACCAAATCAATTGTCCAGTCCATATTGTAGACTTCAAAGCAAACCATTTGGCATTGTCAAAAACCTTGAAAGAGCAGGTCGAAGTTGTGGTGGAATGGAGTCATTGACGAAGGTTCAAACATGTTTGAACTGGAGGTTTGTGCAGTTGTGGGAGTGCTGGAGGCAAATCCAGACACTTGATGGCTCTCCCTTCTCTTACTGTAAAGGGTGCAGGGCACTGCTAATGCCGATGGCAGACTAAAGGCAATTTTGTGTAATATTGCATGTCAATCAATGGTACCTGATGTAAAATTGCACAAGAACTGTTTTAAGTCTGTTTTTTCACTATTGCTCCCAATAAGCCCCACAACCATGCTCTCATGCAGTATTTGTATGAATTCTTTTGTTTTATAGTAATTCTATTCTCTGCAATTGTGCTATTGTTCTAGACTTGTGGAAGAACCTCTCACAATGCTAGAGAAACTCAGTAGTGTACTTTATTTAGGAAAGATAAAGATGCTTTACCGATGTTTCGGATTTGAGCCCTTTATCAAGCTGTGAGCAAAATGTAGGCAGGCGCTTGGCTGTGGAGATCAACTTCCCACAGACTTGCAAGCCAACCTTGACGACACTTTTTCACACTCAGTCCTCTGTAAAGATTATATTCTTTTCTCTGTCGCATCTCTTCCAAAGATTTAGGCTTTCCAGTCCAGATCATCTAAGATGTACATCCTTTAAAAAAAAAGCTTCCCGAATGAGCATTGTCAATTCAACCCTTACATACGTCTCATCCATTTCTTTAATCTGCCCTGGCCCTCCTCTGCTCCTGGATGGCACAAAAGTAGCATTCCCTTGTCCTCTCATTCAACACATCATCCTCCATAATTTCTGTCACCTACAACATAATCCCACAACCAGACACATTGGCTTTCTGTGACTCCCTATCCACGAATTGCACCAAGTGATGAGTGTAGCCAGAAGATGGAGAGTATCTTTTGCTTTACTAAGTACACTGACCTGCTGAGTTTCTTAGCATTGTGTTTTTATTAAGAGAATACTTGGTCCCCTTTCATGTCAAGAAGTTAGTGACCAGAATAAAATGAAATTTGGAGTTTATTGTCTGAAATGGGAACACAGCTCACCAGTTTCGGCTGCCTGTGTACATTTTACTCATATCTTGAAGGGCTCAGGCCCAAAACATTAGTTACGTATGTGATAAGAGTATATAGAACTGTTTTTGGGAGATAAATTGGGAAAGGTTTGTTAGAGTAGGTTATATACAAACACTTGAAAACAGATCTTAGTTGAAATACTGGAGCTCTGCCAATGCTAGACATATTGGCTTCACAGCTTTTCCAAGAGCTTTGAAGAGTGCTCAAGAGACTTCACTAATGAATTGTTTACAAAGGGCAACAAATGAAATATCTTGTTGGAGCTGCCTTCAGTCTGGAGATGTTCTAAGAGGATCATGTGGTTTTGCAAGCAGAGAGTCAAACAGGCTTTGTGTGAGAGAGACACACACAGAGATCACTCCCACAGTGTTAGTCAGCAGAAGTAGCTGGGACTGGAACATGACAAACTGGCAAACTTGAAAGCCATTTTGGAAGATGACCTGGTCAAAGCATGCAAGAGGAGAGGACTGGTTGTCTAATGTTTCACTTGGAGTAAAAGAAGAGAAACAAGAAGGAACTCTGGTGACCTGAAAGAAAGAGGTTATCTGGAGAACCCTGACGGGACAAGTTTCTTCGGCAAGGTACAACAAATTTCTCTGAAAACCGACAAGAACCTTCCTGAGTGGTAACCATTTACCTTTCAAGCATCAAAGCCTGATGAACTTTATAAATGTTAAATTCTGTGCACAGTTTAAGAATTGCCTGCAACCAGTGAACTTGGAGGAATGAGAAGTGAGATTGGACTGTGAACCAAAGAACTTTTCTGAACTTGCACCCATGTGCTTAGAATTAGAGAAGGGGTTAAGTAAGTCAACAGAGATAAGTTGAAGTTTGATTCTATTTTAATGTTTAAAAATAATTAAAAGCAACTTCTGTTTAAGTAATTATTTGTCTTGGTGAATATCACTGCTGAGTTTAGGGGTCCTCTGGACTCGTAACTTTTTGGTTATGTGAAGTACTGTTAGACCTGCTGAGTTTCTCCAGTATTGTTTAAACTTCAATCATGATGGTTACAGACTTGAGTGTTTTCCTCCACCATTTTGCAATATGTTATGCAACGGCAAGTCCAGAATAATGTACCCTGGTTCTTTGCAGCCCGGCTTCGCTGCCACCGCCCAGCAACTTCCCCCTTCGTCCTCAGGAGCTCCGTGCTCTTGACTGACAGCCGCTCAGCCAGATCAGCGCTTACGTCCCAATGACGTCAACCGCCCCCGATTCGGCGAACGCACGTCGCCCTCTGTGTCACGTGGGCAACCCGACCACGCCTGCGGCGGTCAGGCGGTCTGCCTATCAAGTGGCCGGGACAAGATGGCGGAGGTGGATTCGCGGCCGCTTAGTGACGCCGTCCTCGGCCCAGCCCTTGCAGTCGGCGCTGCGGGGAGCACACTCGGCGATGAGGGGGAGCAGGACGTGGCGGGGGCTGCAGGCAGGAGGACCGGTAAGCAGTTGGAGCCTATCAGGCCTTGGTCGTCGGGCCTCCTGCATCATCCTCTCCGCTCGGCCTCTGCCCGGGCTAGAGGGCCCGTCCCCTAGTCCTAGAGATGCCCATATCCTGGTTGCAGGGGTAGCAGTGTCGTAATTAGTCGCAACTCCCCATGCACGGAGCTGCAATGCATCGAGGCATTTAGAAATAAATATTTCCAGAACCATCATACGCTTTGACCCAATGGTTTTCAAACTGATCCATAAACTCACGTGCTAATCCCTTACTATTCACAGAGCATAGGGATTACTTAAAGTGGGATGTGAGTGGGAAGGGAAGGTTGAGACCCAATTGTTACTGAAATATTTTGCTTTCATTGGCCCACTTCCTTTGGAGGCTTGAAACCTTGCACCTTTAGGTATGATTAAAACAGTGGTTTCAAACTTTTTCTTTTCACTCATAAACCACTTTAAACAACCCCTTACTAAGCACAGAGCATTTATGGCAAAGGGGTTGCTTAAGATGGATTGTGAGGTTAGACGGGGGTGCAGTTTGAAAACGACTGGTTTCTTTCCCCTCTGAAGGGGGATAAAAGGGGAGTTTTCAGCCAACTTTGAAGAGCTGGAGGGAATGAACCCCAAAACTCAGGCGCTGTCATTGTAACATAAAGGCCGGAGGGGTTCGGTAGGTTGGGAATCATTTTGGGCTGGGACCCTTTATCGAGATAAGGGGAGGGTTAGGGAGAGACTGAAGTTGCAGGATGCTAGACAAATGGAGGTGGGTGAGGTGTAGCAATGGGGGAAGAGAGACCCCAGGGGTTTGAGAGGAATCAGAGAGGTGAAAAGATGGAAACATGTGGAGGTTACTTGAAATAGGAAAATTCAATGTTTGTGCCATTGGGTTCTTGGCAGAATACAGGTTTGCATTTAGCTTTACCCTGACAACAGATAAGGCAGATAGTATGTGTGGGATTGGGGAAAAGAATTGCAATGCTGGCAACCAGGAATTTCTGCTACAGAAATACAGGAGGAACTCTGCCAGTCTCACATTGTCCATAGGAGTTAAAGATATGTAACTGATGTTTCAGACCTGAACCCTTAAGGAATTTCAGCCAGCCTTCACAGACAGAAAGGAAGTAGTTGACGTGACATTGGTTGCTCAGTCTGCATTTGTTCTCACCGCTGTAGAGGAGACCACATAGAGAACACTACATAAATTAGGTTGGATGGGGTGCTTGTGAACTACTTTTACTCATCCCACACAGCTGTATCCATAGTCAGGCTGAAGCCAAGTGTAAACTTTGTGGAACTGAGAAGCTGAAATCCACTGAACATTGAATGTTTCCATTTCATTTAAGCTCCCATGCAATAGATAAAGAATGTAAGTTGTCAGATCCCTGAGAACTTTATTAAAGTTGTCCGACTTGACATAAATTGAGCTATTTCGGTTGTGTATTACCCACTTGCTTGCCAATCATACTAAATATATACACACACACAAATATAGTACATTGATAGTTTGAATACAACTTACATCACTGCTACTTTTATAAAATACACAAACTGGAGTCTTGTTTTAAACAACTGTACATTTCCAAAGTTTGGAATTTTTTTATTTTGAAACCTTTGGTTTAAAACAAATGGCTGTGGTCCTGTCCTCTCATAGTTTTCATCTTCGGAGGCAATGGATTTACCAGTAATATGAGTTGCAAATTTTCTCTGACAGATGATTTTGGAGTGGAAACAGCAGAAGAAGCTACCGAACCATCAGAACCAGATATCAATGAGCTCTGTAAGGACATGTTTACCAAAATGTCTGTCTATCTTCAAGGAGAGCTAACAGGTTAGTTTGATATTAGTTTTCCAGGAATTGAAATTCACAGTTGGACTCTACATTGAGCAGCATGTCTAACTTTTCATAGTAGTGTAATTATCCTCTGCATACTATCACCACACGACTTTTGGAAACAACTGAAGACTTTTCTTTTGTTTAAGTTGAATTTTTGATTAGCTGCAGTGTGCCTAATTTGCTGCAGTGTGCATAATTCACTGCATTTGAAATTATTTTCACATTTATCTACAGTTATATAATAGAAATGCCGAACATCTTTGAGGTGTTTCTTCTGGTCAGAAATGCACTAGTTAATCTCGGGCTATAATACATACACTTTACCTTCTGAACTTCTAAGCTTGTAATGATGAAACTTGGTTTATGTAAACTGAGTCAGTATTTTCTAAGAGCTATAAATTTCCAAACAAGCTGAGAAAGCTGGTTTAAAAACTGGAGTGCCCAGAATGCCCCAGAGGGCAGCAGAAAATAGCAAGCCAAGCCAAGTCCATTGCAAAAAATAACCTGTTAGTCAAAGCATCTATGAGAGGGCAGCCAACATCATAAAGGACCCCCCCATCACCCTGGTCAACATCTCTTCTCCCTGCTCCCTTCAGACAGAGGTATCGGAGCCTTAAATCCAGCACCTCCAGGATCAAGATTCGTTTTTATCCAACAACTGTCATTATCTTGAACTTGTGCTACCCTAGCCATAAACTACTTCTGCAAAAACACAGTAAATATTGGAGGAACTGCAGCATTCATAGGAAGTAAAGATATATTCCTGGTCTGAGCCCTTTCTTAAGGTATGAGTGAAAAAGGATAGGAATGCAACATCAAGAAGCTTGACCATACAGGACATAGCTGGTCTTTTGATAGTCACCCAATCAACAACTATTCACTCCACCACCTTCACAGCAGTTTTCATCATCTGCAGGATGCACTGAAGCAACTCACCAAGA
Organism: Narcine bancroftii; assembly: GCF_036971445.1. Classification (NCBI taxonomy): domain Eukaryota; kingdom Metazoa; phylum Chordata; class Chondrichthyes; order Torpediniformes; family Narcinidae; genus Narcine; species Narcine bancroftii. Next base: position 82,293,268 of record NC_091474.1, read on the forward strand.
CTCCTCAGCCAGGAGTTTCCAAACCTACAACTTTTGCTAGTGAGAAGGATAAAGGTAGAAAAAGCATGGTATTGAGGCGACCAACGTGTTTGGTGTTCAGGCAAACCGGCTCCAATTATAACCCATGTGTGATTGGAGCAACCTACACCAAGATGGCACTGGGCATCTTCCCCTTCCCCTCAAAGAAAGGGCCCTCAGGTGCCAAAAATGAATAGCAGCCAGTCAGCAACACAACTTTTGGTTCCCAGCGGCAGGAACAGAAAACAATAAAGCAGTGAATTTTGGAACGAAACTGTCGACTGCCGGTCTCGTAATTCGCTCCGTAGCTTTTTCTCTCTGAGTGTTGCCTGCCAAGCCATACACCCCCTTGACTTGGAAATAAATTACCCTTCCTTTACTGCTATAGGATCAAAATCCTGTCGCTCTATCCCTCACAGCTTTAAGGAATGCAATGGTTTGATGAATCAGCTCACCACCACCTTTTTAAGGGCAATTAAATGCTGGCTTAGTCTGTAAATGCTGCATTGCCGAGTGAATATTTTTAAAAAAAAAGTAAATCGTATTGCATGTTAATCTGAAAAATTATTTCAAGTAGATTGAGGAACTGCATTTGTCATCAATCTGAAAGGTCTCTTCATTCTGTAGTTGAACATTGTACCACTTTTGCTTGAGTAAAGAAAACTTGCACTGTTTGCTGTTTTTAAACGGACTTAATCCTCCGCAAAATTACAGAAAGGATTTATCGCTGAGATATTGATTTGTGCTAAACTATTTATTTAGCGACATGTGAAGATTACAAACTATTGGAGAACATGAACAAACTGACTGGTCTTAAGTACCTGGAGATGAAGGAGATTGCTGTTAATATCAACCGCAACCTCAAAGATTTAAATCAAAAATGTGAGTACTTGGTATTTTGGGTTTCTTGAGAGTTAAAAGACATCATTCAATGTTATATTGTTTAATTGTTAATCTCTGGCTACTTATCAAATTCCCTTTTAGAGATTTGTTTGAGTGAATCTTAGGGCTACATATTGGAAGGTCCTATAGATGGGAATCTGTTTGATATTTCCTGTCTTAAGGATAAAATTAAGAAATAGCAAGATTAATTGTTAACTGGAATTTTTTCCACTTAAGAAGTGAGTGTTAAATGCTCTATTTGAAGTTGAAACCTATCACTTTGGTGCCTTGCACAAAGTTCTCAAAATGAGTAAAGATCGACAGGGCTTCGTGGAATACACTCATCAATCTGTGCTGTATTGACTTCTCGCGGAGCAGGGGCTCCTCGCGGAGCGGGGGCTCCTCCAGGTGAGGAATGTCATGAATTGTGAAAATTCAATTTTATGCAAATTCTCCCAGTTATTTTAAGTAAGTTTCAAGCTAGTTGTAATAAAATCATTTTGTGGTATCAGTTAATGACTGGATATTGTATATGTTTTAGTGTAAATAATGGCAGCATTGAGGTAATTCAATGAAATGAAAGAATTATTGGAAATGTGTATATGACATGGGTGTCTATAGAAAAAATGTGAAGAAATCTGCTTTGGACACTTCTCAGGAGTTGAGACCTTTAGTAATCCAGGGACTGCTTGTATTGCTTTACAAATAAATCTCTCTGGGAGGTGGAAAATAAGCCTTATTCCATGGTTGGGTGCAAACTATTTTAGCAATATGATCTTCGATGTGCTAGAATAAAATAAGATTTTACAATTCTCATCTTAAAATTGAGGGCATGAATCGTCTAAAATCTGGATATTTTGCATTGATGCAAATTATACTGCTGCTATGACCACTTCTCATTTTGGAAGCCAAGTATAAACATAGGTCTCAGAAACAGGAGCAGGTCAAAAGGAAAGGTAGAGTTCAAATTGTAAATTCCATATTGCAAAATAGGTCATTTGTTAAAGCAGGCCCAGCAGATGGGAGATTCATATTTGAACCTCATACATTGAAGCTGCAGTTTTTATCTGTGATGTGATCATGTTACTGTCTTCAATCCATCATGCTTTAAACATGGGCAGAAGTTTAGCCATCTCTCACAAAGTTTAGTTGAATTCTATCTTTTTTATTTACTGGTGTAGAATCACTTGACCATAGACTATTTCACAAATTAAAAAGTGTCAGTGTTACCTTTTGTAAGGAGAAGCAGCTAATTGAAATCTGTATTCATCTCCTAGATGCTAGTCTACAACCCTATCTTGATCAGATTGGTCAGATTGAGGAACAAGTTGCGGCGCTGGAACAAGCAGCATACAAATTGGACGCATACTCCAAGAAACTAGGTGGGAACTTTGGGTTTGTAATAATTTGCCAATATGCATGTTTGAAAATCATCCTATTCCTTGTTGATAGTATCGATGGTTTAAAAATATTGAGGTAAACTGGTATGTTCAAAAAGATTAGCCAGAACTTTATAAACATCTAACAAAAATGATTAACAAAATGATATTAGACCACTAGAAAGAGGATCTGGAGAATTAATAAACAAGGAGATGGCAGATTAATAAAATTGGTATTTTGCATTCGTCTTCACAATAGAGGAAGATGCACAGCATTCTGAAAAGAGTTATAAATTAAAAATTGAGTGGCCGTAAGGATCTTGTGAGTGGTCAAATCTCTGGGGAAATATAACTGCAGAAATTGTAACCGAGCAGAACCGGTGATCTGAGTATTGTCCTTCGCCTTTGGCGGCCTGCCCCTGCGTGGCAGGGCCTGTGTCGTGACCAGCTGGCTGGTGTCTATGTGTACAGGCTTAGGCAGTCGATATTCAAAGTCTCTTCTTTCCCACCAATATCCAGCATGGATGTGGACTTGTTGTGCCTGGTCACTCAATTGGGCCCCTCATATGGTCACTGCAGGGGCGAGCAGTATGGTCCCTGTTGTATAAAGATATATGTCTTTAGGACCTTGGAGATGAATGTCTTTGGTTGGCCATGTGGCAAGGTTGTGGTAGGGTGAAAGGTGCCTAGTTGCTCCCATAGCTTATCCAACGTTGCTGCTCGTGGTTCTTCTAAATTCTTGGCAGCAGCCAAGAACTCCCATGGTATGATCAACGGTGCACCGTACACCATTTCCATCACCGAGGTCTTGAAATCCTCATTCAGTGCAGTGCCGATACCCAGGAGGACCCACAGTAGCAATGCGGTCCCTTGAGTTGATCCATCAGCCCTGCCTTCCGGTGTCTGTGGAACGGCTCCATCAACCAGTTGACCTGTAGGTGTTCTGTCTTTGTGTGGTGGAGTTGGGTTCCCACGAGGTTGCCCAGTGCCACTCAGAGCCTCAAGGTGAATTATGCACCTCTACCAGAAGTCATATGCTCTGATACCCTGAACCTTGCTGCCCAAGTATTGATCACTGCTCTGGTACAGGACTTGGTTGTTGTTTCCCTCAGTAGAATTGCTTCTGGCCACCTTGTGGAGCAGTTGACCATTATCAGAAGAATACCTTGCCCCCCAGGAGACTGGCAGCGGTCCTACAATTTCACTGTGGATGTGACTGAACCTTTGCCATGCTGGTTTGAAGGTTTGGTGGGGGCGCCTTGATGCTTGTTTGCACTTTTGATGCCTGACAGTGTGTGCAAGTCTTGGCCCTTTGACTGACCTGCTCATGGAGGCTGTTCCCGATGAACCTGCTGGCTAACCTCTTGGGAGTGGTTCTGATGACCAGGTGCACCAGGTTGTGGACTGTTTTGAGAACTTGCCATTTCCAGGATGCCGGTATGATGGGGTGAGGCTTGCCAGTGGACATATTGCATAGGAGCATCAGGTTGCTGGGCCAATGGTGACGTCCTCTAGCCTGAGCCCTGAGACCAATCTCTTGTATGCAGGAATCTCGGGATTTATCTGTTGACAATGTGTTCTATATCTGTTAAACTTGGATTTGTAGGACAGGTGTCTGTTGCCTAGCTGACCATGGATCTGATACCTTGTTGAAGGCGAAGGTTAGCAGTTTGTGGTTTGTAGAGAGCTTGAATTGCCTCCCATCCAAAAAGTATCAAGTGCTGCACTGCTATAGTGCCAAGAGTTTGCAATGGAATGCACTGTATTTGAGTTCAGGTAGCCAGGGGTGTCTGCTAAAAAATGCCAGAGGCTGCCAAAGCCGTTCAATCAACTGTTGGTGCATGTCTCCGACTGTCATGTTGGAGGCATCTACTGTGTGGGTGGTTGGGCCATCTGTCCGAGGGCGCACCAAAAGGGTAATGTTGGCAAGTGCATCTTTTGCTTGTTAGAATACTTCTGATGCTTCCTTATCGCAGGTTACCTCTTTTTGCTTCTCTGCCATGAGTGAATAGGAAACTCATGATAGGGCTGTCATGAAACAGTGGTAAAAATTGAATTCCTGGAGGCTCTTTACCATGTGGGGTTTGGTGAAATGCCTGATGGCCTCTAATGTTTTCAGGCAGAGGTGTCTCCCTGTGCCTGTTGATTCTGTAGCCCAGGAAGTTGATTATCTCTAGCACGAATTGACATTTGGGCCAGGTTGATTGTAAGGCTGAAGTTGCTCCGACGAGTCCACAGTTGTCTTTGGTGGGCTGTGTGCTCTTTGCGTTTGCAGCTGGCTATCAGGATATCGTTTGGGCAATGAACGCAAACCTGAGGTCCCGGCCTACCTCGTCCAGGAGTCTCTGGAACATCTGAGCTGCATTCTTGAGCCCAAAGTGCATCCTTAGGAACTTAAACAGCCCAAAGGGGGTGAAGATCGTAGTTTTCGGGATATAATCGGGGTGGACCGGTATTTGATGATAGTCCCCAGATAAGGTTGATCTTGGAAAATATTCGCACACCTTGTAGATTTGCAGTGAAATCCTGTACATGTGGTACAGGATATCTGTCTGGTGTGGTGGCTTTGTTGAGGCCTCCACCCTCCCACTGCCTTTGGTACCATGTGAAGGGGGGAAGCCCAGGGACTGTCAGACCACCACACGATTCCCAGTTCCTCCATTTTTTTGAATTCCTCTTTCGTGAGGTTGAGTTTCTCAGGAGGAAGGCGGCACGGAGTGGAGGTCCTGCTGTCAGGATGTGGTGCTGTGCCCCGTGTTTGGGTTCAGTCGAGGTAAACTGGGGTGTCATGATGGAAGGGACTTCAGCCAGGATGCATGTGAACTAGTTTTAGGACACTGACAGAGTTGAGATGGGAGGCATGTTGTCTAGCCTCACCCAGGGATAAAATCTGGTAAGTACTGGTGTGCACCAAACGCCACCCTTTGAGGTCCACTAGCAGGCAGTGGGCCCGGAGAAAGTCTGCTCCCAGGAGTGGCTCTACCACCGTCACCAGTGTAAAAAGTCCACATGAATCGGCTGTTGCCAAAACAGAGTGGGATAGTGTGGGTGCTGAAGGTCCTGATGCTGTTAATGTTCGCTGCCCTCAGTTTCATATTCCTGGTGTCATAGGCTGAGGGGAGGGAAGGACACTAACCGCAGCATCCATGTTGACCAGGAACTGTTGTCCCGAGAGGGAGTCCCAGACGCGGAGGAGGCTGTCTCGTTGGCCAACTACCATATTCACTTGCAACAGTTGACCATGGCGTTTCCCTGAAACTCGTGGGGGGGTGGAGGGAGGGGTATATATCAGTGGGCCTCTGTACTGAAGTTAGAAGCAATACTGATCAGTGGAGGAGCCCACTTGCCTTTCTGATAGTTGTTGCGGTGTTCTCTGCATATGTGGCCGAGTGACCTGTTCCAACATGAAGCTGCTGTCCCTTTTCACTCTCTTGAGCATGTATGCCTGAACAGCAACTTTCCTGGGGTCAGTGAAGTCCTTGTCGGTGAGCAACAGTCATGTATATCCTCAGGAAGCTGTTCTAGAAAAACCTGCTCAAAAAGCAGGCAAGGCTCGTGCCCCTCGGCCAAGGCCAGCATGTCACTCATGAGGACAGAAGGGGCCTTGTCCCCCAGGCCAACCATGTGCAATAGTCAGGCAGCACGCTCGTGCTGTGAGAGCCCAAAAGTTTGGGTTAAAAGCTTTCAAGGCCTCATATTTTCTTTGTTCTGGAGCTGCCGCAGGAAATTGACACCTTGAGCTGCTGTGTCCTGGTCAAGTGAGCCTACCACGTAGTAGTACTTCAGGGTGTCAGTGGAGATCTGTCGGAGGTGGAACTGGGCTTTGGCTTGCTCGAACCACACCAGAGGCTGTGGTTTTTAGAATGTTGGGAGTTTCAATGAAACTGCATGTAAAGTTGACTGGTTGGTCATCTTCGGGTCCAAATGCCGTTTGGATTGGACGGGTTCACTAATGTCGGGAGTTGTGCAGCAGAGAATGGAAGAACAACACAAACTCATAGACAAGACTGGTTTATTGCACTCTCTGCCCCATGGGCTCAGTTTTCCAGCTCTTGTCGATGCAAGTGATGTCGGTGGCATTTTGGTCACTGATTGGTCGATGTTCCTGCAGCACAGGCAGTTGGCTGAGGAGGAAGGCCATTAGCCTGTGTAGGCCTTGTGCGATTGGCATTTTGTGTGTTAGGCCACCTCCTGGTTAACGGGTCACTACAGGACTTCATTTTAGACCCCAAAGAACTGGCTAGTGAGATAGTTGATGCATTTTAATTTTCCAAAGTTTCTTAGATTCATGGAAAGTTCCACTAGATTGAAAAAATAGTGAATATTATTTAAAATGGAGGAAGACAATTTGGGAAAATATAGAACTGTTAGGTTAACATCAGTCACAGGGAAAGTATTAAAAAAACTTATTGCTGGGCAATATTATGCTGTTTATGGTCTAATGCTTTGTTGCTGTTTCTTGCTGCCCAATGTGAACTGGATTTAACTAAAAACGTGCTGCCTATTTCAATAGAGGGAACTAAATGAGGTGGTTGAGAAGATTACTGACTATAATATTCCATTGGAAGATTTTAAATTTTCATGTTGTTGGACATCAATATTTTCTTGATTGTTCCCTGTTCCATGAAACTGATGCTTCATGTTGTGTAGCTAGGACCACATTGTGGGCTTGCTGTGAGCATACACGTTTGGATAAACCCAGAATACACAAGAGACCTGCTGAGTTCCTCCAGTATTTTTGTGCTTTGATACAGAATTGCCCTCTTTGTTGAAGTCCTTTGCAAGTTGTAATTCAAAATTCTCATACATTGTTTTCGTCTCTTTTACAGAAGCCAAATTTAAGAAATTAGAGAAACGATGACCTCCACTACACCGAAGATGACTTGAATGAGAAATGCTCGTTAGTGGGTAGATGATGTCAAGCAATTAGAAAAAGAACCAGACATCTGATGATACTTTCCTATTATTGATGGAACAAGTACTAACTAGTTTGGTGCTGGCAAATCGACAGTGAAGAGTAACTGAAATAGAGCACTCTTTTGCGCGCATATGGTTCAGTGGCAAGTAAACTATTTGGAATAGATGTGTCACACTTGCTATTTTTCAATAATAGGAAACATTTGCTGCCAAGGCAGCTTTGAAGCTCAACTTGCTTTTCTGTTGGATTTATTTAAATGGGTCATTCCTTTTCTTTCTTTATCTGTTGTGTGACCATGGGGGCAAAGCCATAGGATAATTCCTATGAGCACAATGACGGAATGCGAAAAGCATTTAGACTTCAGTTCTTCTTTGCCCCCACATCCTTTCACATGGAAACCTTGTGCTGACGTCGTTCAGCCTCCTTTGCTAAATTATGAGAACTATTTTTAGATGTTCTATTGAACCATGATCATTGTAACAGTTCCTAAATTCTTATTGAAGATGTTGATGACTAATGTAATTTATTTTCCTCTTGGTGTATAGAAGAGAGAATTTTTGGTGTTTTGTATGAAAGCAAGGAAAAGACAATGTGGAACAAATGACCCTGTGCCCTGTAAGTCTTGAACTGGTGTGTAGATATTCAAAATTGTTCTTGATGCAGATGGATTAGTTAAATGTTTGCACAATCTGATATAGCGCTGTACTTGAAAACTTGTGTGCTAAAAAGGACTTATAGCATTTTGAAAATAATGAGTGAATGAAATGCGAATCACCTTCCTTGAATGGTATAAAGTATAATTTTTCTGACTCCTCTGTCAATTTGCCTCTCTAAATATGCAATTGGTTGGGTATATTCTTGGAAATTGTAATGTGCTTCGCTGCCTCTTCCTCTGTGCCTGTTGTTCAAATGACTGGTATGGGTTTCTTTCTTCTTCAGACACAAATGGCTTTAATTATTTGGAAACTAACCTTTTACAGGGTCTTCACATTTCTTGAGTTCTGCTGATGGTCGAATCCATAAAAGTTGCCTTTTCCTGTCTGATCTTTGGTCACACTTTCCACCATGATGTCTCACGATGCCAGAACATCATTCAAGGGGGCGAACCCTTGCAAGGCATCAGGCCCTGACGGACTACCTGGCAGGGTAATGAAAATCTGTGACAACCAACTAGACGAGTGTTTACGGACATTTTCAACCTCTCTTTGTGGCACTCAGAGGTTCCCATCAGCTTCAAGAGGACATCAATCATCCTGGTATCCAAGAAGAGTAGTGTGGGCTGCCTCAACTACTACCGCCCAGTAGCATTCACTTTTATTGTGAGGGAATGCTTCAAGAGGTTGCTCGTGGCCAGAAATAACATACCTACGTAAAGATCTGGACCCACTGCAATTTGCCTATCGTCACAATCGCTCCACAGCGGATGCAATGTCACTGGCTCTCCACTCAGCCCTGGATCACCTCGAAAAAAACAATTCATACATACGGCTGCTCGACTACAGCTCAACCTTCAACACCATTATTGCCTCAGTGCTGGTCAAGAAGCAATTGGATCCTTGACTTTCTCATTTGAAGACCACAGTTAGTATGAATTGGAACATGTCTCCTCACTGATCATCAGTACAGGTGCCCCCCAAGGATGCATGCTTCGCCCACTTCTCTACTTGTTGTACACTCATGACTGTGTGGCCAGGCACAATTCCAAAGCGATCTACAAGTTTGCCGATGACACTACAGTTGTCTACAGAATCACAAACGGCAATGAGGAAGCAAACAGGAGGGAGAAAGATCAGCTCGTTGAATGATGTAATGGCAACAACCTTGTGATCAATGTCAGTAAAACCAAGGAGATGATTGTGGACTTCAGGAAGAAGTCAGGGGAACATGACCCAGTCCTCATTGAGGGCTCAGTAGTGAAGAGGGTCAAGAACTTCAAATTTATGGGTTTCAACATCTCTGAGGATCTGTCCTGGAGCCTCCACATTAATGCAATCATAAAGAGGGCTCGCCAGCAGCTATACTTTGTGAGGAGTCTGAGGAGGATCGGTATATCACCAAAGACTTTAGTAAACAACTACAGGTGTACCGTAAAGAGCATTCTGGCTGGTTGCGGCACTGTCTGGTATAGAGGTGCCAACTCTCAGTACAAGAATAAACTCCAGAGGGTTGTTAACTCGGCCTGTGACATCACAGGCACCAGACTTCACTCCAACGAGGACACCTACTACATGAGGCGGTCTTAAAAAGCAGCCTCTATCCTCAAAGACCTTCAGCATCCAGACCATTCCCTCTTCACTCTGCTATCACCAGGGGAAAAGGTACAGGAGCCTAAAGACGAGCCCTCAGCGACACAAGGACAGCTTCTTCCCCTCTGCCATCAAATTCTTGAATAATTAATGAACCAAAGACACTGCCTTACTTTTCATGCAGTTATTGTTGTTAGTATTCTTAAGATAGCATAAGATAGTTGTAATATGTCTTTGCACTATGATGTTTCTGCGAAACATGACTTGTTTGTGTCAATAAATTCTGATTCTGATATTGGTGGTTTTCCTGAGGTGTTCCAGATCTTTGTGACATTTGTTAATATCATAACAACATTTTAGGTAGAGTTACATAGAATGAGCTGTAAGGCAGCAGTGACATTGTGGATATCAAAGAGAACAGGAACCTTAAAAGTATAGCTTTCACAAAAAAAGGCTTTTAATGAAAATGTTCAGTCTTTTTGCTGGTACCTCCCTCTCCCAACTTTCTTCTCACCTTATCTGCCCATTCACCTGTTCGTTTCTTTGTGTTTAACTTTCTCCAGAATGCACATAGATAAGACGCTTCACATTTGATTCACTTTCTCTCAATAACTTTGAATTTGCTGTTGGATTTTCTTCTCGGAGAGCTACCTACATTGACGTGCATACAGCACGGTAACAGGCCACTTTGGCCCATGAGCCTGTGCTGCTCACTTGATCTTCAACCGGTGGTGTGATTGGAATGGTGGGAGGAAGCTGGAGCCCCGGGGGGAACACCATGCAGACATGGAGAGAACATACTCCTTACATAAAATGTGGGATTCGAACCCCAGGCCTGATTGCTGGCACATTAACAGCGCTGCGCCAACCGATATGCCTGACTTTTTGGTTCTGACGGACCCCAGCAATAGAAAAAGATAAAAGCCCTACACTGTTCAGTATTTTAACTTAACAATAATGTATATCACATCAGTTAATCTATCTTGTATCCTTTTCAATGCTACAGTACTGTTATTTCCACAGCTCCTTCTTTGTTATAATTTACAGCTGAACAATTTGGTGAAGTAAAACTTTAGAATGTGTGGCCCAGGTGGTGTTCTCTGGCTGTATCTTTGCATTAATGCAGCAAAGAATGAACTTGACCAATCTTTAACAAAAGTATGATTCCCTTCAAATCCACATCTCTTGGCTGTGAATGCACGAGGAGTAAGTTTTTTTTGCATCAGAGGATATGTGTGGTTTTTAATCTTGAGATTAATAAATCATATCTATATTTTATAATCTGATGTCCATTAAATTTTTGCATTGTCTATTTAAAATGTAACTTTTGAAGTGAGTTTTAAGAGCTTTGCTATGTGTCGAAAGTCTCTGATGTGCTCAGATTTGATTCTCACATTTGGATCAATACTCTGGAATCCTGATGTATCATATCTGTAAAATAATTTGGTTTGAGTAAAGCACATGCAGATTAAAGAGTAATTAGTGTGATTGCTAGTCTTCCCAGTACAATCTTAAAAGCTGGCTTTCTCCCATCTAACTTTCCAAATCATGGTATAAATGAAATCTCGAATGCTTCCCCAGCCCTCCTCCATTCTCCCCTGTGCTTGGCTAGTTTGGTGAAGGCTCATTCATTCTTTGGTATTGGGTCCTTCCTTCTATCCCTTCTCCACACACATAATCACAATGTCTTTTGTGCTCTTTTCGACCAATTTGAACTCGTTCCATTACACAGTGGCTGTAGATTCCATTTAATTAATTAATTGCTTGACTTCTCTGTGTAAAAACATAAAATGCTGGAGAAGCTCGGCAAGTCAGTGTCCTTTATGAACCAAAAGCAAAGATACATAACCGATGTTTTGGGCTTGAGCCCTTCATCAAAGTATGAGAAGATGTTGGCCAGGCTGGATGCATCAGTCTGTATAGCTTTTACTTAAAGGCTATTAAAAATAAAATGTCCCCTTTTTAAAAGCTTTCATGTTAGCTGTGGAGTTGAGGGTTGTTAGCATTGAACCATTGATAGGTGGTGCCTCTGCCATGGTTGCCATCTTTCTGTGAGGCAGGATGCAGGGAATAATCCTGGAAAATATACATCTGATACACCAGGTGGGACTTAAGGTGGGACTTTTGGTGGCAGAAAGTGGAAAATTAAAATGAATAAGACTGTATAGTTTCTCCACCATCTTGTGTTCATTAGACTCTATATATAATACCATGATTCTACTTAAAGCTCTCATCCTTGTTTCAAATCCTTCCTGTCTTCCAGCCTGTTTTCCATAATCTCTTAATTGATAACTGATTGCACTGGACAATGAAGATTTTGCTGTGTATTTTATGGATTTTGGGCTGCTGGTCATGAAAATCATAACATTTTCCTGTCATGCACCATTTTTTTTAGACTTAACCAATTTTGTGATTTCTTGTCATAATTTAAGACTACTTCGCACTTGGACGTCTTCCCTGCTGATCATGGTGCAGTCATTGATGAACATGGTGAAAGGTTTCACCAGGACATTGTGACCATGGGAAAGTGATATCAGGGCAACTAGAATCCCTCAATGCTGGCCAACTATTGTTGGACACTGACATGAGAGGCATCAGGTGTTAAATACAAACGGAAATCAGTGGCAAAACATTTTTGGGTCAATTGAAGTAATGCAACGTGTCAGCATTGTTATTGCAATTAAACACCAAATTCAATGAAAGTTCATTTAATTTAATGTTTCTCCAACTTTCTACATAGTACAGCAAATCTGAAATTATCTTTTGTGTTCAGCTTGAAGTTGTCAATAATCTCCAATTTTTTTCAGGAAATAAAACCTTTGGAAAAAATTGTCCAGTGTTATTAAAGCTTGAACTAAATTCCTTCCAATCGTTATCCCTCTCTTGAATTCTAACTCAGTTATTGGCCATGTGCCATGATCTTGTGACTTGGTATCAAGCACTCTGATGTGCTTTGCTGAAGGCACTTGTGAATATTGGTTGAATGTTGATTTGAACTGGCACATAGCTAAAAGGTCAGCTCCTGTCATGCTTTAATGCAGACATTTATAATGGTGATGGTCTATGTGTTGCTATTGATACATGCTATGTTGAATGCTTATAAAGTAATTGCTCTTTCTCACAATTTGAGGTCAGAAAAATATATTTTTTTAAGCAAGTCTTATTCAAGTTTGAGTAGCTCATATTCCTCACCTTCCTAGTGTAGTCACTTGTATGGAAAAAAATCCATCTGTTCTGATATGTAGACTGGATTCATATATGCAAATGAGTTTATAAATCCATCTTCAGTGGTGACTGACCTAGTATTGTTATATTTGAGCCAGTTTTAAATTTACTGTAATCTTGCAACATGAAACTCCAAATAGAACAAGAGCATCGAACTCTCGAGCCTGATGAAAATATTCATTTATTTGAGTTAAGTGGAACAGCAGCTGAATTTGGCTACTCCTTATTGTACTTTGCTGACTCTAGATGGAACCACTAGATGGAGTCCTTGTTATTTGCTTAAAGCTGTGCATTTTTTATGAACATAATATAAAGGTTTGAGTTTTATTACAAGGTACAATTAATTGAAAGTTGAGATGTAGACAATCGACACGAGACGGTGTTTAGCTTTGTTACTTGCATCCCATCTCACTCTTATCGGCAGCATGCTAAATTTGGACACTTCCATATAGTTGGAACATTTCCTTCAGCCTCATTCTTTTAAAATGCATGGGTATGATTTTTCTTTCTCTTGAAATTTGCCTAACTTTTTTCGTAAGGTTAGCCTTTCCTGAGATTATAATGGTTAATCTGATCGGTGAGAATGAAATTAGTGATTGATATAAGAGACACCTTGTGAGTGTAGTACATTTTTACATGGTCTAATTAATTGGTTATTGTCATTTTTTTTAAAGTAGTTTGTAGATTATTCTGCCGTCATGGTTTTGGAGACCTTCCCCTTTAGCTCTCAGTTCCAAGTTCTGACTTCTTATTGCCTTTAAAGTTCATTTGTAAAATAGAAATTTTTCTGCATATAAGGAATGGAAACATATGTGTCAGTTAAACCTGATATTTGCACTTAGAACAATTTTCAGAGTCAAATAAGCGAGCATTTGGAACAATCTATTGAGTCATTGCATCCACTGACTCCAGGTTAAATACTCGCATCTTTTTTGAATTTTGCTGTGGGCAGGCTTATTTAAAAATCCTCAATTATTAGTGAAGTGGTTGGCTAAAGGGTTGAAATTACTTATTGGACAAAATAAGAATTTTTGAAAAAGAATAACACTGTACAACAATTTTTTTTTTCAAAATTTTGGCTTCCTGAAAAAAAATTAGGGATTATGGGACAACTTCAAGATGAACACAAAGGGGAGGAGTCACGTGATGGAGTAGTGGCCGGTCGGGGAACTCCAGCCAGCCCTCTCCAGAAAAGTAAAAAAAAAAGATAGAGAATAAGCAAAGGCACAAACATAAAAACCAAAACAAAGTGAAAGTAAAGGTGTGGAGAAAATGGCAGCGAAGAAAGAAAAACCAAAAACAACGGGAAGAAAAGAAGGAAAGACGTCGGAAGAAGGTGAATACCTTACCTATACGAGAAGGCCCGCCATGGAGAGAGAAGCCCGCTCCCTGAGGTCAGTCGAAACCCCGAACTCGGGAGTACAAAAATGGCTCATGGAGCCAAACAAAAGTGCGCCACTGCGCATGCGCGATGCGCAAGACAAAAATAACACTGACGGGAGGGGCGTCCAGCTGAGGAGTCGATCTCCACAGCTGAAACAGACAACTACAACACAACAGCAAGAGGAAAACATAGAAAATAATGAGAGCAAGAAAAAAAGAGTAAAAATAAGAAATCAAAGAAACAACAGATGACCAACCCAGAGGAAGAAGACCAACACCAAGACACTTCTAATAAAAATAAGAAGACCAAAAATACCCAACAAAATAAAACAAACAACCCAACAAGAAAACCAGAAGAGACAGAGGTAAAGGACACAGATCCTGGAGTGGACTCAGAAGAAGAAGAGGAAGAACACAGAGAAATGGAAGATGAAGGGAAGGGCAAATACATGGACATATTTTTTTTTAAAGAATATATGGAAACAGTAAAAGAATGGCAGTCACAAGAATTCAGTGAAATAAAAAGAAGAATAAAAAGTACAGAAGAAAAAGTGAATAGATTAGAGATGATCATGACAGATATAGGAAAAAGAGTAGACAAGGTGGAAGAACGAGAAGCAGCCATAGAAATGGAAGTAGATGACTTAAAAAAGAAATTAGAAGAATCTGATAAAAAAAGTTAAAGAAACACAAGAGCTGTTAGCTCAGAAGATATATATAATGGAAAATTATAATAGAAGAAACAATATAAAGATAGTGGGCCTTAAGGAAGATGAAGAAGGCAAAAATATGAAAGAATTTATAAAAGAATGGATCCCCAGGGTCCTAGGAAGACCAGAATTACAGGAAGAAATGGAAATAGAAAGGGCACACAGAACATTAGCCCCTAAACCACAACCACAACAAAACCCAAGATCCATTCTAGTAAAATTCCTAAGATATACAACAAGAGAAAATATATTGGAGAAGGCAATGAAGAAAATAAGAAGACAAAAAACCACTGGAATACAAGGGTCAAAAAATTCTTTTCTATCCAGATATAAGTTTTGAACTCCTGAAGAAGAGAAAGGAGTTTAATGCAGCAAAAAGGACCCTATGGAAAAAAGGTTATAAATTTATGTTAAAATACCCAGCAGTACTTAAAATAGTTATTCCGGGGCAGCAAAACAGACTATTCTCGGATCTGGAAGAAGCATGAAAATTTGCAGAACAACTACAAAACAGACAGAGAGATGAAGAGATGTAACAAGAACAAAAATGACAACAAACTATATGTATGTGTGTATGTAGGTGTGTGTGTGTGTGTGTGTGTGTATATTAAAAAAATATATATAAATATATATATTTATATATATATAAAATATATATATATATATAAATATATGTGTGTGTGTATGTATATATATAAAAATAGAGTATAGGTAAGAACTAAGAAGGGGAAGAAAGGAAGTAAGGAGGGAATTAAGAGAGTGACCTTATATATGAAGATTAAAATCTTTTCGGGGGGGCTGGGTGGGGAAGAATTACAGTCACTGCAAAATCAGTTGATGCTTGCGAGTGAATTTGCAAATCCAAATGGAGAGGGGAGATGTGGTTGCCTGACAAGGGACAAAGGGCAACTCAGAAAGGGGAGGGACTATTGGGGTTAAAGGAATTTTAGATATGAGAATAGTGGAAATATTTTGTTTCAGAAATGTTGTCTTATAATGTGTTCAAAAAAAGAAAGCAGAAATGGAAGGTGGTGATGAGGAAACGGAAAGGAAAGATAAACAAAGTATGAAATGGTTATGTTGAGCTATATGACTTTAAATATTAATGGAATACATAACCAAATCAAAAGGAAGAAACTGTTAAATTTACTGAAAAAAGAAAAAATTGATATAGCATTCGTGCAAGAAACACATCTAACTGAAGTGGAATACAAGAAATTAAAGAGAGATTGGATAGGACATGTAACAGCAGCATCATATAATTCAAAAGCCAGAGGAGTAGCTATATTAATCAATAAAAATGTACCAATCAAAATAGAAGAGGAAATAATAGATCCAGAGGGAGATATGTAATGATAAAATGTCAGATATATTCAGAATTTTGGAATTTACTCAATGTATATTCACCTAATGAAGAAGATCAAAAATTTATGCAAGATATCTTTTTGAAGATGGCAGATACGCAAGGGAACATACTAATAGGAGGGGATTTTAACCTTAATTTGGACTCAAACATGGATAAAACTGGAAAAAAAACTAACAGAAAGAACAAAGTAACCAAATTTATAATTAAATCGATGCAAGAAATGCAACTTTTGGATATATGGAGGAAACAACACCCAAAGGAAAAGGAATATTGATATTATTCGGGTAGACATAAAACATACTCAAGGATCGACCTATTCCTGTTATCAGCCCACATTCAAGGGAGAGTTAGGAAAACAATATAAAGCTAGACTATTATCGGACCACTCACCCATGTTATTGGCAATAGAGCTAGAGGACATCCCACCAAGAATGTATAGATTGAGATTAAACTCCATGCTACTTAAAAGACAGGATTTTAGAGAATTAATTGAAGGACAAATTAAAATGTACTTTGAAATAAATATGGAATCAGTGAAAGATAAGTTTATACTATGGGACGCAATGAAAGCGTTCATCAGAGGGCAAATAGTAAGTTATGTAACTAAGATGAAGAAGGACTACAATCGGGAAACAGAACAGTTGGAAAGGGAAATAACAAATATAGAAAAAGAATTAGCAATGAAGGAAGATGCAACTAAAAGAAGAGAATTGGCAGATAAAAAAAATAAAATATGAAATACTACAAACATATAAGGTGGAGAAGAACATAATGGAAGACAGCAGAAATATGAGCTAGGAGAAAAAACGCACAAAATTCTAGCGTGGCAGCTTAAGACAGAACAAACTAAAAGAATGGTATTGGCATTAAGGAAAAAGGACAAGCAAATTACATATAATCCAACGGAGATCAATGAAAACTTCAGGGAATTCTACGAGCAACTATATCAAACTGAAAACGAAGGGAAAGAAGACAAAATAGATGAATTTCTAACTAAAATTGAACTACCGAAATTACAAACAGAGGAGCAAAATAAATTAATAAAACCATTTGAAATAGAAGAATTACAGGAGATAATAAAAAAAACTACTGAACAATAAAACACCAGGAGAGGATGGATTCCCAATAGAATTCTATAAAACATTTAAAGACTTATTAATTCCTCCCCTTCTGGAAGTAATCAACCAGATTGATAAAACACAAAGCATACCAGATTCATGCAAAACAGCAATAATTACAGTAATACCAAAGACAGGGAAAGATCCACTTGCACCAGCGTCATATAGACCAATATCTTTACTTAACACAGATTATAAGATAATAGCTAAACTATTAGCAAACATATTAACCGACTATGTACCAAAAATAGTAAATTTAGACCAAACTGGATTTATTAAAAAAAGACGAACAACAGACAATATCTGTAAATTTATTAACTTAATTCATGCAGTAGAAGGAAATAAAACTCAAACAGTAGTGGTTGCTTTAGACACAGAGAAGGCCTTTGACAGAGTAGAATGGAATTATTTATTCAAAGTACTACAAAAAGTCAGCCTACCAGAGAAATATATTAATTGGATTAAAGCATTATATAAGGGGCCATTGACGAAAGTGACAGTAAATGGATATATATCAAAACAATTTAACTTAAGCAGATCAACGAGGCAGGGATGTCCACTATCTCCCTCACTGTTTGCGTTAGCTATAGAACCACTAGCAGAACTGATAAGAACAGAAAATAAAATAAAAGGGATAAAAATAAAAGAGAAGGAATATAAAATCAGTCTATTTGCAGATGACGTTATACTTAACAGAACCAGAAATATCAATAAAAGAATTACATAGGAAATTGAAGTAATATGGAGAAGTGTCGGGGTACAAGATCAACGCAAATAAAAGTGAAGCAATGTCAATGAATAATGCGGATTTCTCAAATTTTAAGAAAGAATCACCATTTAGATGGCAAACGCAAGCTGTGCGATACCTAGGTATACAACTAAATAAAAACCTCAGCCATCTATATAAATTCAATTACCATCCATTAATGAAAAAATTACAAGACGACTGAGAGCATTGGAAAGACTTACCACTAACACTGATAGGAAGGATAAACTGTATTAAAATGAACATTTTCCCAAGGATACAATACCTATTTCAGTCATTACCAATATGCCTAACAGAGAAATTCTTCAAGGAGTTAAAGAAAATAATAAGGACATTTTTATGGAAAGGGGGGAAACCGAGGATAGCACTAGATAAATTAACAGAATGGTACAAACAAGGAGGCTTACAACTACCAAACTTTAAAAATTATTATAGAGCCGCACAATTAAGATACCTATCAGATTTTTATCAAACAAGGGAAAAACCAGATTGGACCAGATTAGAACTAGATAAAATAGGGGAGAAGATACCTGAACATATACTATATAAATGGGATGAAAAATTGGTACAACGTAGGAATTCACCGGTATTGCATCATCTGCTCAACATTTGGAAGAAGATTCATGTAGAAAGGAATAAAACAAATTATCAACTACCAAAACTAATATTGATGCAAAATCAGCTAATCCCTTTTACAATAGATAACCTTTCCTTTAGAGAATGGGAGAGAAAAGGGATCAAAAGAATAGAAAATTGTTTTTCGGGAAATAAATTATTATCCTTTGAACAAATGAAGGATAAATATAATATAACTCATGATGCAATGTTTGCATACTACCAACTGAAAACCTACTTGAAGGACAAATTGGGAAACAGTCTGAGGTTACTAGAAGGAAGCAATTTTGAATATGTGATTACAGACACAATGATAATCAAAAAAATTGTAACAAACATGTCTATCAAACTGCAAGAAAAGGAGAATGAGGAAACAAATGGTAAACCTAAACAAAAATGGGAACAAGATCTAAACATAAAGATAAAGAATGAAACATGGGAGAAGCTATGCTCCGGAACTATGAGAAATACAATAAACACGAGGTTACGCATGATACAATATAACTGGATACACAGGCTATACATCACACCTCAAAAGTTAAATAAATGGGACCCAACAGTATCAGACAGATGTTTTCGCTGTAAGAAGGAAATGGGAACAACAATTCATGCAATTTGGACATGTGAGAAAGTGGAAAAATTTTGGGAAGATCTGAACCAGATATTAAATAAAATCACAAAAAGCAATATACCAAAAAACCCAGAGATCTTCCTCCTAAGTAATATAAGAAACAAAGAATTTGGACTAGATTTGGATGGAGCACAAAAAAGATTTGTTATGATAGCCCTAGCTGTAGCAAAAAAATGTATTATGTCAACCTGGAAATTAGAAGACAACTTGAGAATACAACAATGGTACATATAAATAAATAAATGTATTCCATTAGAAAAAATAACATATAATTTAAGAAATAACATCACAATATTCGAACAAATATGGGAGCCATACATGAAACACAATAGAGAAATTCTACTCTGGACTTCCACCACCTAAAATGACAGAAGGAGAAGATAATGAAAAGAACTGACTCAGTAAAATTTCTTGTTTATTTTCATTAAGTGACAACATTGTTTAACGGGTTTAATGTATCTTATAGATTGAACTTTAAATAAATGGGAAAGGGAGTGAGGGAGGGGGGAAAAAGGGGGAGAAAATGACTATATATTTAAGAAGAAAAATGTCTGTATGTCAATATGGTTTATAGTGTGAAAAATAAAAAATTTAAAAAAAGATGAACACAAAGGAATTCCAGATTTGCTGCATCATGTAGGAAGTTGGAGAAACATTAACTTCTATTGAATTTAGCATGTTTAATCGCATAATGATGCTGACATAATGCATTAGTTAACTGACCTAAAAATGTTTTGTCACTGATTTTCATTTGTATTCAGCATCTGATGCCTCTGTGTCAGTGTCTAACAATAGTCGGCCAGCATTGATGGATTCCAGTTGCCCTGATAGAGCTTTTTCATGGGTGCCTGCCACATTGACCACCGCCAGTGGGCTGATATCGCCTCAAACCGTGCATCTTGGCGCCTCACAGTTCGGCGGGCAGCAATCTCCTTTGAAGAAGACCGCAGAGCCCACCTCACTGACAAAAGACAAAGGAGGAAAAACCCAACACCCAACCCCAACCAACCAATTTTCCCCTGCAACCGCTGCAACCGTGTCTTCCTGTCCCGCATCGGACTTGTCAGCCACAAATGAGCCTGCAGCTGACATGGACATTTACCCCTCCATAAATCTTCGTCCGAGAGGCCAAGCCAAAGAGAAAGAGAGTGTCCTGGTGAAATGTTTCACCTTGTTTTTCACTGACGGCACCAAGATGAGCAGGGAAGACGTCCAAGTGCGAGTGCAGAAAATGAATTTTCAATGGCATGTGACACTTCATGGTTTTGGATGCTTGAAGCACGTGGTCAATCAGCTGGATGTCGTTTGGTGCTCTGTAGTGCTAAGAAAATTCTCAACAACATCTTTAAATGCCTTCTTGGCTGAAGACAATATTTGGATAGCACTTGGACTGAGAGCATGCCCAGGCATATTTGGATTGATTTGAACAGCTTGTTTTGTGGAAGATATACGAGTAGATTTAAAATATGACAGGAAATCACAAAAAAAGTTAAACCTAAAAAACAGTATGTGATAGGAACATTTGTGATGTTTGGTGATCTGCAGCCCCAAATCCATAAAATACACCCAAAAGTGTACAGGAAGCAAAATGTTTGTTGTCTGGTGATATTAGCCAATTGGCTTTAAATTGCTGATTTTGTAAACTTTGTTCCTTTTGGAGGAAAACTATGAAAACATCATATTCACAGCACGTCCACCTTTTTGGGGAACAGTATATTGAGTGATTCATTGTAGCTGGAAGAAATCAACAGGCCAGGCAGCATCCATGGATAGAAAAGGTCAGTCAATGTTTGGTTTTGGACCCTATGATAAGATGGGATAGTTGAACACTTTTGCACAATAGATTTTTAATATTTAAAAAGTTATATTTTTAAATTTAAACCTAACAGCGGGCCATTTCGGCCCACGAGTCCATGCTACCCAATTTACACCCAATTAACCTCTCCCCCACCCCCCCGTACATTTTGAATGGTGGGAGGAAACTAGAGCCCCTGGGGAAATTCCACGCAGACACGGGGAGAACCCTTGCAGGCAGTGTGGGATTTGAACCCTGCTCCCTATTGCTGGTGCTGTAAAGGCATTGTGCTAGCCATTAAGCCAACTCTTGTCGCCTCATGAGCATTAAGGTTTTGATTCGTGTATTTTATTGATTTTGGAGAGGAATGCTGGGGAGAATAATGTGAGAAACCTTGCCTTCTCTACCCACAAAATCTCTGATCACAGAACCTGATGTAGTACACTAAAAACAGCACCCCTGTGCCATCAGAGAATTACCTCACTGTGGGGCTTGAGCTGATAATCTTTTGGCGTTAATGTGATAGTACAGATTCTATCACCAATGTGTATATGTACAGATGGTAGTGTAGAATGATGATTGGCTGAGAGTGTTGCCACACCTACTGGCAGGTCTTAAAAGGATTGCTCCTAGCCAGACCAGGTCATTCTGGACTGGTCGACCTACATGTGATATGCTCCAGTCTTTTAGTTAATAAAAGCCTTGGTTTGGATCAACAAGTCTTTGGTTCTTTCGATGCGCACTACAGTTATTGCTACCCATTGAACCAAGTCCATGAGATAGGGATGGTGAAGATTGATTTGGAATGCAGCAGGCCAACCTTAAACTGAGCAGATTCTACAAGAGAGTACAGATTAAATCATGTTTGAATTTTACCCCTTCATGAACCACTCCATTGGTTGAAACCTTTATGACATCACTATTACATTATGACACATCTCTTGTATAAAATAGAAGACATCTTCAGTTGATTAAGTTACTTAGCATTATAAGCAAATGGAAATAAATCAAGACTATAGCACATTCTTGACCATTTCACTGCTCAGAAAGGATTCCAGATTCTCTGGCACGGTAATTCATCATGAAATATTCCACAAGATACAGGCTTTGATTTCTGGATTGTGCCAAAAGTGCTTATCCAGCAACTAAAAGGCTACTTGATTCTGGTCTTCCGTGCACATCAATCTCCTTGCCACCTTATCAAGGTGCATGGACATTATGTAGGGCTGCCCAAAATGGCTGCTTGTATTCCTGAGCTGTTCCACATTTTTGAACATTTCATTTCCCAGTGTATCCATCCTCACCATATCTGCCTTTCCATATTACTTTGAATGTGGTTGTACTCAGTAATCCAATCCTTTGGTCTGTTTTTGCAATATTTTATACCTTTTTAAAGTTTGATCTTCAGTTTTTATTTACAGCAATGTCCTGCAGGTTTTCTGAGAGTATAGGGCAGAATTGTAACCTTGAGGTAAATGTCAAATGGTAAAATTGCTGCTGTCACACTGCCTATAATTGATGGGGTACTCCTTCCCACCTTAAAGTGAGCAGATTCTACCAAGTACTTCCTGGATTTAGTAGTCGAAAAGTTCATTTCTGTTTGAATGGAAATTCTGGCCAGGAACTCATGGCAGTAATTTATTATTTGTCTTTTGTTGTTTGTAAGTATTTGTAGAAACAAGAGATTATATTGCAATGAAATGTTATTTGGATGAAATCTCTAACACATTTGATCTTTCTGGAATACAAACTTGACCACATACTCTCATTATAGCTCTTTGTATTCACCTATGCTGTTGAACTGAAGCCTCAGGTGTGGATTGCATACCCCATGGTGCACCAAGTTGTGTGTGGTCTTTGAACTTGAAGGTGAGCAAATAAGTCATTGATGGTAATGCAAGGATTGTTGTCTTATTCCATTCAGTCTGGAGACGTATGATGTTTGCTTCTCTGTATCTCAGTCAAATTTGACTTAATCACTGTGAGTGCAGCTTTTTGCTCAACAACATATCACAATATGTTTAGATCAATTATTTAATTTATGTCGTGCCTAGTCATGACCCTGAGCTTATAGCCATTTAACTGGTCTATTACACTGGACAACATTTTTTTTTCCCAAAGGTTTGCTTGCTGAAAAGAAATTGGGGATTAAGATAGTAAACATAGAAAAAAACCCAAAAAAACATAGAAGGTAGGAGCAGGAGTAGGTCATTCGACCCTTCGAGCATGCTCCGCCATTCAACGAGATCATGGCTGATCTTAAAGTTCAGTACCCCGTCCCCGCCTTCTCTCCGTAACCTTTAAAACTTCAAGCTGAACACACAGATAATTTCTGTGAAGGAAGTTGGAGAAACATGAACTTTTCTTAAATTTAGCATCATAACGCTGACACGTTTCCTCATTTCAAGTGACCTAAAAATGTTTTGCTGCTGATTTTCATTTGTGCTCAGCATCTGATGCCTCTTGTGCCAGTGTCCAATAGTTGGCCAGCATTGATGGATTCCAGTTGCCCTGATACCACTTTTCCATGGTGCTGGTGAAACCTTCAACCATGTTGGTCACTGACTGCACCAAAAGAAGTCCCAAGTGCAAATGCAGAAAATGAATGTTCAATGACATGCTACACTTCATGGTTTTGTATGATTGAAGCATGTTGTCAATCAGCTGGATGGAGTTTGGTAATAGGTTATACCTTTAAAAAAAAGGTACGTGATAGGTAAATTTAGGCAGCCCAAAACCCATAAAATACACACAAAAGTATTCAGGAAGAAAAATCTTCACTCTCCAGTGTAATTAGCAAGTTAAAGGTCCATTGATGGCCTTTTAAGATTAATAAACAACATGGCTGAAAGAATTCAAATAAATTCCTTGTTGCTTTTATTCAAAACTTGAAGAGTTTGCAAGATTCTGTTGTGTTTCAGGAGCCATCACAATGCTGCCCTTTTTCAAAGACATCTTTGAGCACGACACCCCCAGTGAGCATAGAGCCTTGAATGATATTTGGGAAGATCTTTACAGAAAGCTGAATGTCCACAAGGATGGTCGAGTGGATGTTGACGACTTGAGGAAAGAACTGGAAAAAATTGGAAAGGTATAGCATTTGTTAGATGTTAAGATGTCTCCTCATAATATTGGCAGTGCATTATGGAAAATCAGATCAATGCTTGTAATGAACCATCCTTACAGAGGAACTCTGGCCTCACTCCCCTCCCCACATCCCCCCCCCACCCCCCCCCCCGGGTCCATGGACTGAAATCAAAATCATTTTTATGTACTTGGAAGGAGAGAAGTACTTGAATGCTTTGCAGGGATGGGATCGCATACCCTTTGAGCAATCCTAGGGGGCCATAGCGAAAAGGAGGTTAGAATAGCTGCTGTAAATAATTCAGTCTTGTTTTTAACAGATAGTTTTTGCTTTAAAAAGCTTTAAGCTAGCACATGCAGAAGGAAGATGAGCACTTCTTTAAACTCCAGAAACAGCTTTGTTCTGAATTTCTGGCATTTTCGAGTGTAGGAATTTGAGTTTTCCAAATTGGATTGACTCTGAATGACACTCCCACTAATGAAGAGAAGTAGAAAACTGAATCATGGGTAAGATTAATCCGTTTTTGAAGGATACCATTCTCTTGCCATCTTTTACCTCAAAAACCATAGCTCTGCAATCTCTTGGGTCAATCAAAAATGGAGAATGCTCAACATTTCAGTTCAGCTCCCTTTGGTGATCAAATCTACTTATTGGCCATGGAGATCCTTTCCTTCTATCTTATATGATTATTGCCCGAGCTAAGAAAAGATTAAGGCCCTCTTGAAACCATAGTGGGAAGGGGAGGAGACAGAGACCATGCTTGTTTTCAATCTCCTCTAATCTCTTAAACTGGAATAATTCATTATGGGCATGCTATTTTGTAAGGCTCCAAATTCGTCAACTGCATAGGTCTATCATTTAATGCTGTTTTGTCACTTGTCATGTGGGAACAAGAACGGGGTGACTTGTGTTTTGATAAATATGCAAGAAGCCAATGACCTATTGGCTTAGCTGCAGTTTTTCTGCATTAATGGTGAGTTGTCCATTTATGGCACTTTTTTTAAGAAAGAGGTGAGGGAATACCCTGCAATAGTTAATCAGCATTCCTTTGTAAATTCAAGATTGTTCACTTGTCATGTAGTAAAACAGAAAATGTAATATTACACAAAACTTCCTTTAGTCTACTCTAAGGCAGACAAAGATTTGCTATCTGCCCAGTACCCCTTACAGCCAAAGAAAGGGAAGCAAAAGAGACTCCCCACAGGGGTCACTGAATGCTGATGTCTTCGCCTCCAGCGCTCTGGCAGCCTCGGCAGGTGCACACCCTTCAGTCTGAACTATCAGCCACCTGAGCTCCAGACGCTCACCTCTGACATGATCGGGAAGCCTCATGCACCCTCTTGCATCCCGGTTCTCATACGTGGTATCCTTTCAGCCAGCCTCGAGCAGTCTGCGACCTGGTGTGAGTCCTTTGACTGGGGTCTCCCGCAGCCTGCCGAGGTTCTGGTAGGTTCTTCAGTCTCAGAGCAGTCTGTTTAAAGCCTGTGCAGAGCTGATGGCAATTGGAGTGGATGGTTGGACCCTGTGGGGGTGCGCTGTGTTTTCGCTCCCTGTTCTCCGCACCAGTGGCAGCACTGCCATTACCAGCAGCTCAGGCAGCGCCAGCATGGTTTCAATTTTCCAAGGTGGGAATTTACCATGTGTAACATTTGTGATGGGTTCAAAGAAATTTTCAATTGGTGTGTTTAATAGCATTTAATTATCATGTTATGCTTCATTTTGGTAAGTGACAAGGAACAATATATATTGTGGGGATTTTATATCAAAATTTAAGCCATGAGGTCAGAATGGTACATTGTTGAATCCAGGTGAATGTGTCCTTAACTGAAATGAAAGTGTGGTTTCCTTTGCTTTCTTTTGATTCTCTCCATGAACTGGTGGTGACGTAGTGTCTTTTGGGCTTAAATGTCTTTTTCAATAAATGTTTTTCTTTTTCACAGGATGGCATCCAAGGAAGAGATTTTCAGGCATTCCACAAGTGTCTTAAGAGCCAACGCAAGAACTTGGCTTTGGGAAGATTGCAAGGCAGAAAACTGGTGAGTTGATGTTTGGCTATTTCAGCAGCACGACCGGGCTATCAGCTTATCAACCTTGTGAAGAGAGTCTTGGGGAAGGGTTCTGGCCTGAGACATCGTCCATTCATTTTCTGCCAATGAATGCTGCTTGGCCCACAGGCTAATGGTTTGTTGCTTCAGCTTCTAGTGTCTGCCAATGCCTGTGACTTCACCGTGCATGAATGCAAGGCATCACTGGCCTTGAGGTTGCTGTTGTCACAATATTTTCTGCATTATGGAAGCTCAGTGAGCTGTTTTGTGTTGTTTACAGGGACTCTTGGACAAAGGGTTGTCAGTGTAAAGGAATGATGTATTCACAGGTGGTCCCTTCATTTTGTCACAAGAAAATTGAATTAATTAAACCTGGCACCAAATAATGAAATTTGTTAGAACGTCAATAATATCTAATTGATTCATCTTTCTCCTTTCCAGCCTGTTTGTGATTTAGATTTCCTGGGGTAATGAGAAAGCAGGCATTAAATGCTCTTTGGCCAACATCTTTGAAACCAGAGATGAGTTCAGATTTTTTTTGGAATATTTTATTTAAAAATTTCCATCCATGTAATTAATATATTTTTACATAAAAATTACAATGATTACATGGTAATTTACCCCTCTTACCCTCCCTCCCCTCCCATATATACCCCCCTCCCACCTAAAAACAATGATAAAACTAAATATATAGTTATATAGAAAAAAGAAAGGATCAGCTCACACATTGGAATCTTACAGTATTTATTCAGCAACTTTTTGGAAGAAGATTATTATGGGTCTTAAAAGGGCAGAAATACATTTTTAGTTATTTATCCCTAAACTTTGGATGTCTGGTCTCCAAATTTGTAAGAAAATAGAATATTTATTTCTTAAATTATATGTAATTTTTTTTCCAAAGGTACGCAACTTTGCATTTCCACACTCCATCTTTCTATATACCTCAATGTGCATCTGATTTCTAAGTCATTGCCAAACACTTCCTTGCCACCGCTAATTGATAAAATGATGATTTTAATTTAGGTCTTGTTCCTTCTATGTTCCCCCATAAAAATAAATCTGGATTTTGTGGAAAAACATTACCAGTAATCTCTTATAAAAACAACTAAATCCACCCAGAAGGTTCTATCTTTACAATATGACCAAGTTGAGTGTGTGTTTAAAAAAAAAAGTTCCTATTTCTTCACCACATCCAAAACATTTATCCGATAAATCCAATTTAATTGTAAACAATTTTTGTGGCATTAAATATAATTGATGCAAGTGATTGTATTGAACGAAACTATACCTGTAGCGAGCCCTACAGCAGAGAGCAGAAGAATAACACACACTCAATGTGACTGTAGTCAGGACTGCTTTTATTGCTCTCCCTGCCCTTGCTTGTATAGGCCCAGCTTCCCGCCACTGGGCCTGGTTTTCTTGCCATTGTCGGTGGAAGTCATGTCACCAGCGTGTCCACTGCTGATTGGTTGGCATTCCCGCCAGTGTTCGCTGTTTCCTGTGCATGCGGGCTGTGGGCCGGGAAGCAAGGCCTTTAATTCCCGAGGGCTTTGTGAGATCGCTGTGTTTGTCTGCCATTTTGTGTATTGGGTCGCCTCCCAGGTAGCGGGCCGCTACAACCTAATGTTTTTATATTCATTATACAATCTTGACAAATATCTGCCCATCTTTTCTCAATGATTATGATATTTAAATCTGCCTCCTACTTCTGTCTAGATTTATGAACTTTTTTTTAATAGGACCTGCTTGTAATAAAAGATGCACTGCAGAAATCAGTTTCTTAGTATAACCTCTCCTAATGAGAACCTCCAGCTCACTACAAGCCAGTAAATACGCTGTTGGACCTAATTTTTCCTGCAAGAATCCCCTCAATTAAAGATGACAAAAAAGTGTATTTCATATTTATCTCTTAATTGTTCAAATGACATCAATTGACCATATTTGTAACAATCTTCTACATTTTTAATACCATTATGAGACCAAATATTTAAAAGTAGATTATCTTTAGTGAAAGGTATAAGATTATTTTGAATCAAAGGCATCTTGGGTGATATACTTGCTTTCATTCCAATTTCATTATTTACCATATTCCAGATGGTAATCAAATGTTTGAGCAAAGGTACTTCTTTCACAGCAATTATTAACTTTGAATCCTGTTTATATCTAAATTCCTCTGCTAATTTCTTTCCTATTTTATCCATCTCTATTTTTGCCCATGCCGGTTTTCCTGATCCCTCAAATAAAGAAGTAAGAAATCTCAATTGAGCCACTTGGTAATAAGTCTTAAAGTTAGGAAGTTGCAAACCTCCCAGTTTGTATTTCCACGTTGATTTCAGATTTATTACCAGAGTACATACACGGCATCACATACAACCCTGAGATTCTCTTTCCTGTGGGCAAGGCAGAATTACCACTTAGTGGTAGTGCAAAAAAAAAACTGTACACAATGTACACATGTAAGCAAACAAAGAAATGTACACAAACTGTGCAGTACAGAGAGAATTTTTAAAAAATCACTAAAATGCAAGAGTCCTTAAATGAGTCCCTGATTGAGTTTGTTGTTGAGGAGTCTGATGGTGGAGGCAGAGCAACTGTTCGAGTCTTATAGCACCGAGATCTCTTTCCTGATGGTATGAGCGAGAACTGAGAGTGTGCTGGGTGGTGCGGATCCTGAATGATCGCTGCTGGTCTTGTTGCCCTGCAGGCGTTCTTGTTGCCCTGCAGGCGTTCTTGTTGCCCTGCAGGCGTTCTTGTTGCCCTGCAGGCGTTCTTGTTGATGGGGAGGGGTTTGCCTGTGATGTCCTGGGCTGTGTCCACTCGCTTTTGGAGGGCTTTATGTTCAGGGGCTTGTTGTCCTTGATAATCGGTGCTGCTGATTCTACGAGTTCCTCCAGCAGATTATGTTTGGCATCAAATTTCAGCATCTGTTATCTCTTGAGCGCATGTTAATTTTTTTTGCTGTTTCACTGTTGGGTGTTTAGTTTTGTTTTCATTTCAAATTTTACCATCCACCTTTGTTTGGAAGGAATGTGTTTTAAATCCCAGGACATCAGGTAGCATCTTGGGGGTGAGGTGGTGGGTACGTCCAGTTTTTATAAAATATTTATTTCATTTTTTTTCACCATCTGCATTGTTTTACTTATCAAACTTGCAGGAAAAGTTGGAACACTGAAGGTTATATATGTCATGGGAAAACTACATGTCAGTCTTAGTGTTCACCAAGCTGAAAAGGTTATACAATCGTATAACTACTATTCCAGAGGTCTATACTAATTATCTAGAGATGGGAGTTAAGATTGTACAGTCATCTAGGAAATTTAAATTCAGCTAATTAACTCGTCTGGATTTTTTTTTTGCCAAATTCAGTAGCAATTTTTCCAAAACCCATTTCATTTACAATCAGTTGTCCTTATCTGATTGACTCTTTTCTCACCCCTGGAATAATAGAACAAGCTAAACCAATTGGGAATGTGGCTAAATGATAGCTTGCTTTACCACTTATCATTTAAAAAAAAATTCAAATCCTGCTAACTTTTCTGAGTCAAATGCCATCAAAGTGATTTGTTCTTTCTTATTTCCAATTTCTCGTTGTAAAGCTTCATTTGCCAATATCTCCAGGATATTACCTTGATCAGTAGAGCAACATTTCCTCCCATTTTGGAACACTTGCCCCACCCCCCCACCTTTTTGTGCAAATAAATATTGTGTTTTGGAGCACCATTAACGTTGAACTGCTTCCCTTCCCTTCCCTGAGCCAGGTTCCCATTGTGCTGACCCACGATGTCAACTCCTCCGTCATACCTACAAGCTTCCTTGTATGAAAGAAAATGTAGTTCAGCATCCGAGCCCTCTTGGGCTCCCCCAAACTTCTCTGGCTGCTCTCCCCTCTAAACACGCCTGCTCCATTTACTGTTTGTGTTTTTCTCTTTCCCCTTCTGTTGCACTATCAATTTGTCCTGTCTCTGCAACACTTGTTGAAATCTTCTCGAGGAACACTGGAAACCTCTCCTGCCAGGAAATAATTTTCCCTTCAGTTTAGGTGCAACTTGTGTTTTGTGTGCACGTCATCCCGACCCCATTCCAGTTATCCACATCTGAATCTCTCCTCACCCCTGCACCAGGCTTTTAGATGTTCTATCTTCCTCTTTCTCCTCACTACAGGAATAGTGAATAATCTGGAGACTGAGGTCTAAAGAACCTGTCTGGCGAGAGGGGATGGGAAGTGTTGGACCGTTGAGACACGCGTGAGGGTTACAGAAAATAGTGGTGCAGAAGCTTCTGATCTTGATCTAAAAAGTGCAAGGCACAAAGATTTTGCATGAGGAGTAAAGGAGAGAAACTGAAAATTAGACTAGCAATATAACCACAGCACAAAATAAAAACATTCATGCTGAGGGAGTGAAACTGGGATTCCCATTTACAGATGCACAGAGCAGCATCGATCCATCAAGGGCTACGTGCCCTTTCTGGTGCCAAGGTGAAGGATATCCTTTTGGTACAGGAGAGAAGTTAGAGTGGACCAAATCACTTACCACGTGTGTGGCTGCCCATGCAGAGGATAAGGAGGAAGTTCTGCTAAAGGAATATGAGCACATTATAAAGTTGCAAGTTCAGATTTATTGTCAGGAGTACATCCATGACATCAGATACAACCCTGAGATTCTTTATCCTGCGGGCCAGGAAGAATTTCTACTTACCGGTAGTGCAAAAGCTACTCAAGAAAAGATGCCTAAAACAGAAGTGGAAACAAAGAAATAAATGTAAACAAACTGTGCAGTACAGAAAATAAATATTCACTAATAAATAATGTGCAAAAGTGAGAGACTTTGAGTTTGTTGTTTAGGAGCCTGATTTATTAAAAAAAAATTAGACATTTGCACGGTAACAGGGACTTCCAGCCCAAGAGCCGGGGCCTTCCAAACATCCCAATCAACCTCGCATCCCCTTACATTCTGATGGGGTAGCAACTCTTCCTGAACCTGGTGATGTGAATCTTGTGACCCCTGTACCTCTTTACTGATGGCAACAGAGAGAACAGAGCATGATCTGAGTGGTGTGGATTATAATCTCAATTACGACCGTAGCCATATGTACAGTATAAATAGGATCAGAAAACTGAATATGTAGCTGAAAGATTAGTATGGAAAAAATAGGTTTCAATTGATGGGGACTCTGGTCAAGCTCTCCTGCTTGGTTAAAATGGTCCTAAAGTTGGAATGTACAAACCTTTGCTTCGTTATCTTTAATGTGAAGAATGTTTTAAGTGTATAAATATGTGAATTTAGTAAAATGATGCTGAATATTGCAAGAAACCAAAAACAGCTCTCTCTACTCCTGAAATTATGTAGCTTGGACAGTGATAAGTACATGGACCTTGACTGGAAGAAGTGGTGGCAGATCTACGTAACAGACAAAGAGGACAATATGTGAAATATGATTGATGTCTGGAGAAATAATAGTGTAAGTCTTGATGCTGTGTGACCGAACCTTAATAAAATTAAGCAGATTCTGATCTTCCATTGATGCAAATAGTTTTTCCCTTGGCAAATTTTTTTTTGCATATGCGTTAAAATATTTTAGAAGCCCAATCATGTGCTTTGCTGATTGGATTTTTGCATTAAAAGGCAAAATTTGAAATTGGGAGTGGTCAGTGCCCAAAATGGAAGCCATTTGCGTCGAATAGTTTGTTGATTTGAAATTAGTTAGAAGCACCAGGATCATTGAATCAACAAGGGGTTGCAACTTTAAAGAAAAGTATCAAGAGAAGAAGACCAGAAGATATAGGAGCTGAAATAGGCTATTCAGCCCATTGAGTTTGCCCTACCTTTTAATCATTTTCCCATTCCACCCCACGGCCTGGCCTTCTCCCCATGACCTTTGATGCCCTGGGTAATCTCTTAAATACACTCAATGATTTGGCCTCCACAACTGCCATACATTCACTACCCTCTGGCTAAAGGAATTCCTCTACATTTCTGTTCTAAGTGGATATTCTTCAATCCTGAAGTTGTGTCCACTTGTCCTAGACTCTTCCATCGTGGGAAATAACCTTTTTACATCTACTATGTCCTTGCCTCTCAATGTTCAAATTGTTTCAATGAGATCCCCTTATTTGCCTAAATTCCAATGAATACAGATCAAGAGCCATCAAACGTTCTTCATAAGATTACCCCTTTATTTCTGGAATCATCCTTGTGAACCTCCTCTGAACCCTCTCCAGCATCAGCATATTCTTTTTTTCAATGCAGGATTTATATTTGTGAATGTTGTCATTTTCTGTTATGGTAAAGACAATATGGGTTTGTCCATTTGTAAAACATGACAGAAAAAGATTACATTTGAAAGAAATTGCATTCATATGTAACCTTTCACATCCGAAAATGATTTGTAGCCAATAAAGTACTTTTGAAGTGCATTTAGCTTTTGACCTCAAAGAAATGTGGCAGCCAAGGTTTAGACAAAACTCTACAAATAGCAGTGTAATTACAAGATAGTCTGCTTTGTTATTTTGCTCATGAGGTAAGCACTGGTCATGATGTTGGGGATGGATGTTTAATGCCCACCAAAAGAGTCCCCTCCAAAAAATAGCACCTCAAGATGCTGCCCCAAGGGTAGTAAGCCTACATTTTTGTGCTCAAGTCTCGAACAGGGACTGGACCCTCAATTTATTACTCAGACGCGAGCCCTGTTCTCGCACAAGTTTGGAGAATAATGGAGGAGTTGAGGTTTAAATAACTCATTCTTAAAGTGTCATGGCAACAGAAGCACCAACACAAATCGTTGTTCTTGCATCTTAACGGTTTCTTTCACTGCAACTCCTCGCAGATCTTTTCTATGAACGATGACGTAACCAATTATGAGGAGTTCTTAGAAAACGAAGAGCCTGAGAAGTGGTGGGGTCATCTGATTGCTGGTGGCGCTACCGGAGCTGTTTCGCGAACTGTGACTGCCCCCTTTTGACCGTCTGAGAGTACTGATGCAGGTCAGGCTGCTGGTTACATATTACTTACCTCCAAATGCATGAATGACCTTGTTTTATTTGCTGATTTTGTGTCACTGAAGTCATAACCAGGATTCTGGCATTCTCACCATATTCTCCCCCATATTTATCATGAGATGCCTTTATATTTGTGGAGTTAGTGAGCTCTCGTCCGATTTATTGTCAGAGTACATACATGACATCACATGCAACCTTGAGTTTCTTGATCCTGCAGGTGAGGCAGAATTACCAAAAAAGTGCAAAAAAAGTACACAATGTACATGGGTAAAGAAATAAAGAACTGTAAACAGATAACAAAATCTGTTAAACAAACGGTGAAATACAAAGAGAATGAAAGAAAATTAATGAAGTGCAAAAGTAAGAGTCCTTAAATGATTCTCTAATTCAGTTTGTTATTGATTCCGATGGTGGAGGGGTAGCAGCTGTTCCTGAACCTGATGACGTGAGTTTTGTGGCACCGATGCCTCTTTCCTGATGGTAGCAGCGAGACTAGAGTGTGCTGGGTGGTGTGGATCCTTGATTATTCCTGTGGCTCTCCTATGAGTAGGTTATGAAGAAGGTAAATGCAATGTTGGCATTCATTTCAAGGGGAATAGAATAGGAGCAGGGATGTGATGTTTAGGCTTTATAAAGCACTGGCGAGACCTCATTTGGAACATTGTGTGCAGTGTTGGGCTTCTCATTTAAGGAAATATGTGTTGACACTAGAGAGGGTTCAGAAGAGGTTCACAAGGATGATTCTGAGAATGAAAGGGTAATATGAGTAATGTTTAATGGCTCGCCCTGTACTCGTTGGAATTTAGGAGAATGGAGAAACATTGAATGTTGAAAGGCATTTGCAGAAAGGTTGTTTCCCTTGATGGGAGAGTCGAGGATGAGAGGGCACAACTTCAGGATAGAAGGGCATCCATTTGGAACAGAGATGTGGAGCATTTTGTTCAGTCAGAGGGTGGAGAATCTGTGGAATTTGTTGCCACAGGCGGTTGTGGAGACCAAGCCATTGGGTATATTTAAGGCAGAGATTGCTTGGTTCTTGATTAGCCAGGGCATCAAGGGTTATGGGGAGAAGGCCGGGAGTGGAGCTGAGAGGGAAAATGGATCAGCTCATGATTGAATGGTGAGGGAGACACCAGGGGCTGAATGGCCTATTTCTTCTCCTGTGTCTTATGGACTTGTATTGGGTTAAGTGAGCTGTTTTCTTGTCAGAAAAATTGCATCCATCATTTAGATCTTTGTGGATTGGATGGATCTAAAGAGGTGACACAAGCAAATTGGAGAGAATGAATTTATTAAGTGCTATTGCAGCCCATTTCTATCAATGCTCCTCACCCTATCATTGTGCCCCCCACTGGAGTCACATGAATGAATGGAAAAACGATGTAGTGTATATTGAAATACTGACTTCTCTGGAAGTGAAATGCACAAATGAGCTTTGAACTTGGGTATTTAGCTCAGCTTTTGGGTACACAAGTCAGAGTTTAGATGTAGAGTATAGATATCCTTGCATTGTAATGGTACAGAAGCAAAACCATGAGCTGAATTTCAATCCAATTCTCCTACTTAGTCTTCAGTCTCAAAGACATTTCAAGTTGAAATGAACCCACAATTTAGTGTTCTGGTTAGGGGACTTGTAATCAGCCACCATTATCTAAATTTCTTTGGCGTTTAGAGTCGAAGATTAACTATTCTGTAAATTTTCTCCCATGGGGAAAGAGCAGGATGAATGGGAGTTATGAGTCAATGGGCTGGCACATGGATGATGGCTGCCTTTTTGCTTCATGATATAACATTTCAGTCATCAGACATCTTTCCAATGTTAAAGCATAATCTTGCATCATCAGTCCAACAGCTTACTCAGTCACAATCTTGCAGCTTAACCTGTGCTCTAGTGCCAATGCACAGATTGAGAAAAACACTGTTGTAACATTTAAAACTTTTGGACAGATTTATACAAGAACAAACATGCACTTGAAAACAAAACTGTACCCTACAATATCCGAATATTCCGACAAATTGTTAGGTTTTGCGGATTTATTATTTTAAATGAGTAGTTATTTTAAAAAAAAAATTATTTTTCACACTATGAACCATACTGACCAAAATACACACAAATATTTCCCTCTTGAATATACACAGTGTCATTTTCTCCCCTTTTCCCCCCTCCCTTCCCTCCCTCCTTCACCCCCCCCTCCCCATTCACTCAACATTCAACATATATGTTACATTATACAATGTCGTCACACAATGAAAATAAACAAGAAATTTGTGTCTTCTACTTTTACATACTGGGTCAGTTCATTTCGTTGTCTTCTCCTTCTGTCATTTTAGGCGGTGGACTTCTGTGATGTTATTTCTTAAATTGTATGTTATTTTTTCCAATGGAATACATTTATTCATTTCTATGTACCATTGTTGTATTCTCAGGCTATCTTCTAATTTCCAGGTTGACATAATACATTTTTTGCTACAGCTAAGGGTATCATAATAAATCTTTTTTGTGCTCCATCCAAATCGAGTCCAAGTTCTTTACTTCTTATATTACTTAGAAGAAAGATCTCTGGATTTTTTGGTATGTTATTTTTTGTGATTTTATTTAATACCTGGTTTAGATCTTCCCAAAACTTTTCCACTTTCTCACATGCCCAAATTGCATGTACTGTTGCTCCTGTTTCCTTCTTACAGCGAAAACATCTGTCTGATACTGTTGGATCCCATTTATTTAACTTTTGGGGTGTGTTGTATAGCCTGTGTAACCAATTATATTGTATCATGCATAACCTTGTGTTTATTGTATTTCTCATAGTTCCAGAGCATAGCTTTTCCCATGTTTCATTCTTTATCTTTATGTTTAGATCTTGTTCCCATTTTTGTTTGGGTTTACAGCTTGTTTCCTCGTTCTCTTTCTCTTGCAGCTTGATGTACATGTTTGTTATAAATCTTTTAATTATCATTGTGTCTGTAATCACATATTCAAAATTGCTTCCTTCTGGTAACCTCAGTCTGCTTCCCAATTTGTCCTTCAAGTAGGTTTTCAGTTGGTGGTATGCAAACATTGTACCATGAGTTATACCATATTTGTCCTTCATTTGTTCAAAAAATAATAAATTATTTCCCAAAAAACAATTTTCTATTCTTTTGATCCCTTTTCTCTCCCATTCTCTAAAGGAAAGGTTATCTATTGTGAAAGGGATTAGTTGATTTTGCATCAATATTAATATTGGTAGTTGATAATTTGTTTTATTCCTTTCTACGTGAATCTTCTTCCAAATGTTGAGCAGATGTGCAGTACTGGTGAATTCCTATGTTGCACCAGCTTTTCATCCCATTTATATAGTATATATTCAGGTACCTTCTCCCCTATTTTATCTAGCTCTAATCTGGTCCAATTTGGTTTTTCCCTTGTTTGATAAAAATCTGATAGGTATCTTAATTGTGCTGCTCTATAATAATTCTTAAAGATTGGTAGCTGAAAGCCCCCTTGTTTGTACCATTCTGTTAATTTATCTAGTGCTATCCTCGGTTTCCCCCCTTTCCATAAGAATTTCCTTATTATTTTCTTTAACTCCTTGAAGAATTTCTCTGTTAGGTGAATTGGTAACGATTGGAAGAGGTATTGTATCCTTGGGAAGATATTCATTTTAATGCAATTTACCCTTCCTATCAGTGTTAGTGGTAAGTCTTTCCAATGATCTAAGTCATCTTGTAATTTCTTCATTAATGGCTGATAATTTAGTTGGTATAGATGGCTTAGATTATTATCTAGTTGTACACCTAGGTATCGAATTGCTTGTGTTTGCCATTTAAATGGTGATTCTTTCTTAAACTTAGTGAAATTCGCATTATTCATTGGCATTGCTTCACTTTTGTTTGCGTTGATCTTGTACCCCAATACTTCTCCATATTCCTTCAACTTCTTATGTAATTCTTTTATTGCTATTTCTGGTTCTGTTAAGAATACTATGATGTCATCTGCAAATAGACTGATTTTATATTCCTTCGCTTTTATTTTCATCCCTCTTATTTTATTTTCTGTTCTTATCAGTTCTGCCAGTGGTTCTATAGCTAACGCGAACAGTGAGGGAGATAGTGAACAACCCTGCCTAGTTGATCTGCTTAATTTAAATTGGTTTAATATATATCCATTTACTGTCACCTTCACCAATGGTCCCTTATATAATGCTTTAATCCAATTAATATATTTCTCTGGTAGGTTGAACCTCTGTAGTACTTTGAATAAATAATTCCATTCTACTCTGTCAAAGGCTTTCTCTGTGTCTAAGGCAACCGCCACTGTTGGCGTCTTATTTCCTTGTATTGCATGGATTAAGTTAATGAACTTACAGATATTGTCCGTTCGTCTTTTATTAATAAATCCAGTTTGATCTAGTTTTACTATTTTTTGTACACAGTCATCCAATCTGTTTGCTAATAGTTTAGCTATTATCTTATAATCTGTGTTAAGTAGAGATATTGGTCTATATAATGCTGGTGTTAGTGGATATTTCCACATCTTTGGTATTACTGTAATTATTGCTGCTTTGCATGAATCTGGCATGTTTTGTGTTTCTTCAATCTGGTTCATTACTTCCAGGAGAGGAGGAATTAATAAGTCTTTAAATGTTTTATAGAATTCTATTGGGAGTCCATCCTCTCCCGGCGTTTTATTGTTCAGTAGCTTTTTTAATATATCCTGTATTTCCTCTATTTCAAATGGTTTTATTAATTTATTTTGTTCCTCTTCTTGCAATTTCGGTAGTTCAATTTTAGCTAGAAATCAATCTATTTTGTCTTCTTTCACTTCGATCTCAGTTCGATATAGTTGCTCATAGAATTCCTTGAAGTTTTCATTGATCTCCGTTGGGTTATATGTA
The DNA here is from genome assembly GCF_036971445.1 of Narcine bancroftii. NCBI lineage: Eukaryota > Metazoa > Chordata > Chondrichthyes > Torpediniformes > Narcinidae > Narcine > Narcine bancroftii. Next base: position 82,331,321 of record NC_091474.1, read on the forward strand.
ATTTGTTTGTCTTTTTCCTTGATGCCAATACCGTTCTTTAGTTTGTTCTGTCTTAAGCTGCCAAGCTAGTATTTTGTGCGTTTTTTCTCCTAGCTCATAATACTTCTGTTTTGTCTTCATTATGTTCTTCTCCACCTTATATGTTTGTAGTGTTTCATATTTTATTTTTTTGTCCGCCAATTCTCTTCCTTTTGTTGTATCTTCCCTTATTGCTAATTCTTTTTCTGCACTTGCTATTTCCCTTTCCAACTGTTCTATTTCCCGATTGTAGTCCTTCTTCATCTTAGTTACATAACTTATTATCTGCCCTCTGATGAACACTTTCATTGCATCCCATAGTATAAACTTATCTTTCACTGATTCCATATTTAATTCAAAGTACATTTTAATTTGTCGCTCAATGAATTCTCTAAAATCCTGTCTTTTAAGTAGCATGGAGTTTAATCTCCATCTATATGTTCTCGGTGGGATGTCCTCCAGCTTTATTGCTCATAACAGGGGTGAGTGATCCGATAACAATCTAGCTTTATATTCCATTTTCCTAACTCTCCCTTGGATGTGGGCTGATAACAGGAACAGGTCTATCCTTGAGTATGTTTTATGTCTACCCGATTAATAGGAGTATTCCTTCTCCTTTGGGTGTTGTCTCCTCCATATATCCAAAAGTTGCATTTCCTGCATCGATTTAACCATAAATTTGGTTATTTTGTTCTTTCTGTTCATCTTTCTTTCCAGTTTTATCCATCTTTGAGTCCAAATTAAGGTTAAAATCCCCTCCTATCAGTATATTCCCCTGCGTATCTGCAATCTTCAAAAAGATATCTTGCATAAAATTTTGATCTTCTTCATTAGGTGCGTATACATTGAGCAAATTCCAAAATTCTGAATATATCTGACACTTTATCATTACATTCCTCCCTGCTGGATCTATTATTTCCTCCTCTATTTTGATTGGTACATTTTTATTGATTAATATAGCTACTCCTCTAGGTTTTGAGTTATATGATGCTGCCATTACGTGCCCTACCCAATCTCTCCTTAATTTCTTGTGTTCCACTTCAGTTAGATGTGTTTCCTGCACGAATGCTATATCAATTTTTTCTTTCTTCAGTAAATTTAACAGCCTCTTCCTTTTGATTTGGTTATGTATTCTGTTAATATTTATAGTCATATAGTTCAACATGGCCATTTCATACTTTGTTTACCTTTCCTTTCCGCTTCCTCACAACCACCCTTCCTCCTTATCCATTTCTGGTTTTTTTTTGAACACATTATAAGACAACACTTCTAAAACATAAAATATTTCCACTATTCCCACATCTAAAACTCCCTTAACCCCAAATGTCCCCCCCACTCTCTGAGTTGCCCCTTGTCCCTTGTTGGGCAACCACATCTCCCCTCTCCATTTGGATTGCGAACCCGCTCGCAAGCGTCAACTGATTTCGCAGGGACTGTTATTCCCCCCCACCCAGCCCCCTCCAGAAATATAACAAGGCTCACTCTCTTAATTCCCCCCTTATTTCCTTTCTTCCCTTTCTTCCCCTTCTTAGTTCTTACTTATACGTTATTCTTCTTTATATGAAGTGTCGTCATTCTTGTTCTTGTTACATCTCTTCATCTCTCTTTCTGTTTTGCAGGCATTCTGCAAATTCTCATGCTTTCTCCAGATCCGAGAACAGTCTGCTTTGCTGCCCCGGGATAACTATTTTAAGCACCGCTGGATATCTTAACATAAATTTATAGCCTTTCTTCCACAGGATCGATTTTGCTGCGTTAAACTCCTTCCTCTTCTTCAGGAGCTCAAAACTTGTGTCTGGGTAGAAAAATTTTTTTTGACCTTTGTATTCCAGTGGCTTTTTGTCTTCTCTTATTTTTTTCATTGCCTTCTCCAATATATTTTCTCTTGTTGTATATCTCAGGAATTTTACTAGAATGGATCTTGGTTTTTGTTGTGGCTGTGGTTTAGGGGCTAATGTTCTGTGTGCCCTTTATATTTCCATTCCTTCCTGTAATTCTGGTTTTCCTAGGACCCTGGGGATCCATTCTTTTATAAATTCTTTCATATCTTTGCTTTTTTCATCTTCCTTAAGGCCTACTATCTTTAAATTGTTTCTCCTATTATAGTTTTCCATTATATCCATCTTCTGAGCTAACAACGCCTGTTTTTCTTTAACTTTTTTATCAGATTCTTCCAATTTCCTTTTTAAGTCGTCCACTTCCATTTCTGTGGCTATTTCTCGTTCTTCCACCTTGTCTACTCTTTTCCTTATTTCTGTCATGACCATCTTTAATCTACTCACTTTTTCTTCTGTACCTTTTATTCTTTTTATTTCACAGCCATTCTTTTAATGCTTCTATATATTCTTGAAAATTTTTTTATCCATGTACTGTCCATCCCTTCATCTTCCATTTCTCTGTGCAGAGCTTGATATTCTCCCTCCTCATCCCCTGAGTCCACTCCAGGACCTGTGTCCTCTACCTCTCTTCCTTGTATCTGTGTCTCCCCTGACCTTCCTGTTGGGCTGTTTATCTCAGTTTGCTGGGTATTTTTTAAAAATTAATGATGTCTTGATGTTGGTCCTTTTCCTCTGGGCTGGTCATCTGTTGAGTCTCTGATTTCCTTTTTTCATTCTCCTCCCTCTCGTTCCCGTTATTTTCTGTATCTTCCCGCTGGGAGCCCTGCTGTCAGGTCTTTCTCAACTGTTCAAGCTGTGGAGTTCCACAGCTGGACCCTCTCCCGTCGGTGTTGTTTTTGTCGTGCACATCGCGCATGTGTGATTCCTAGCGTATCGCGCATGCTTGATTCCTAGCGCATGTGTGATTGCGCTCCTCTGTTTGGCTCCGTGAGCCATCCATGTAGTCCTGCGCTTGGTGGGTCATGACCCTTCGGGGTTTCCACTGACCTCCGGGAGTGGGCTCCTCTTTCCACGGCGGGTCCCTGCTTCTTCGTGTAGGTAAGGCCTTCACCTTTCTCTTCCGACGTCTTTCCTTCTTTTTTTCTTCCCATTGTTTTTGGCTTTTCTTTCTTTGGTGCCATTTCCTCCACACTTTTATTTTTTATTTGTTGTGGTTTGTGTGTCTGTGGCTTTGCTTTTTTTTTTACTTTTTTCCTTCTTTTCTGGAGAGGGCTGATATTCTCCTACTGGCTACTACTCCATCACGTGACTCCTTCCCAATGAGTAGTTATTGATGTGGGTTAGTAACTGAACTTTGTAAGCACGAGCTAATGGACCAATACTCAACAGAATAAAGTTTATTTTTGTTTCTTTTTCCCAGGTTTATTCTACGCAAGAGAACAAGATTAAGATAATGAGTGGCATAAGGAAAATGATTACAGAAGGAGGTTTTAGTTCAATGTGGAGAGGAAATCTCATCAACATTATTAAAATTTGTCAAGAGCTTGCCATCAAATTCATGGCATATGAAGAGGTATGGACAGACATGAATGTTCTGTGGCCTTCTCTATTTTTGTGATTTATTATACTTTATTAGTTTAAAGGCATATTGTACATTATTGTATTGCAGATACACTTAGTCTTAAAATATGACTTACTTCTTAACTACACTCTGAAGTGGAGGAGAGCATTTAAACTTGTTTGAGCATACAATTATTAACTTATCAATTAAAATCCCAGTGGTCTCTCTTCCTTTTTATAATTAGCTCTAATTACACCATCAGTCAGTGACTTAGTTACTTCAATTAAATTATTGCAGTTTCAAGCTATTAGGTAAGCATGTATGGGAAGGAACTCTTTCTGCCGCTTGAGGACTTTAAGGAACCGGAAGTTGCCTAAAGGAAATTAGAGCCAAGCTTTCCAGTGGAAGTTAGGAAATCTGTCATGTAAAAGGTGGTAGAAATTTCGATCTTTGCTCAGCAATGCTTAATGTTAAATCTGAGGTTTAGGGATTCTTGTAAACCACAGACATTGGGGACATGATGCCCATGGTGTTAGGTCCGGAGACCAATCATTTGCAGCTTCTTTGTCAATAACCTTCCCTTCATAAGGTCAAAGTGGGGATGCTCTCTGATTTAACAATGTTCCATTCCATTTGCAGTTCCTCATTTTCACAACATTTTTCAAAAGGTTGGCTTCCTGAAAAAAATGATAGATTATTTCAGGCTGAACACAGAGAATTTTGGATTTGCTGTATCACCTGGGAAGTTGGAGAAACATGAAATTAACTTTTATTATATTTAAAATGTTTAATTGCATAATGATGCTGACACATTGCGTCAGCTCAACTGAACTAAAAAATCTTTTGCTGCTGGTTTATGTTTGGACTCAGCATCTGATTTCTCTTTTTTAATATATTTTTTAATTTTTCACACCGTAAACCACATCAACCAAAATATAACATACATAATATAACATAACATAACAATTACAGCACGGAAACAGGCCATTAGGCCCTTCTAGTCCGCACCGAACCAAACACCCCTTTCTAGTCCCACCTCCCTGCACAATGCCCATAACCCTCCATCTTCTTCTCATCCATATACCTGTCCAACCTTTTCTTAAATAATACAATTGACTCTGCCGCCACTATTTCTCCCGGAAGATCATTCCACACGGCTACCACTCTCTGAGTAAAGAAGTTCCCCCTCATGTTACCTCTAAACCTCTGCCCCTTAATTCTTAACTCATGTCCTCTTGTTTTAATCTTTCCTCCTCTTAACGGAAATAGTCTATCCACATCCACTCTGTCTATCCCTTTCATAATCTTAAATACTTCTATCAAATCCCCTCTCAACCTTCTACGCTCCAAAGAATAAAGACCTAATCTGTCCAATCTCTCCCTATACTCTAGATGCTTAAACCCAGGTAACATTCTGGTAAACCTTCTCTGCACTCTCTCCACTCTGTTTATATCCTTCCTATAATTAGGCGACCAGAACTGCACACAGAACTCCAAATTAGGCCGCACCAATGTCTTATACAATCTCAACATCACCTCCCAACTCCTATATTCCATGCAATGATTGATAAAGGCCAGCATACTAAAAGCCTTCTTTACCACCCTATTCACGTGAGTTTCTACCTTCAGGGAACGATATACCGTTACTCCTAAATCTTTCTGCTCTTCTGTATTCCTCAATGCTCTCCCATTTACCACGTATGTCCTATTCTGATTCTTCTTACCAAAATGAAGCACCTCACACTTATCAGCATTAAATTCCATCTGACATTTTTCAGCCCACTTTTCTAAGCAGCCCAAATCCCTCTGCAATCCTTGAAAACCTTCTTCATTATCCACTATTCCACCTATCTTAGTATCGTCTGCATATTTACTAATCCAATTCACCACCCCATCATCTAGATCATTAATGTATATAACGAACAACAATGGGCCCAATACAGATCCTTGAGGCACACCACTGGTCACCGGTCTCCAACCTGACAGACAATTATCCACTACCACTCTCTGGCCTCTCCCTTTCAGCCAATGTTCAATCCATTTGACTATCTTAAAATTTATACCTAAAGACTGCACCTTCCTAACTAACAAATGTTTCTCATTAAATATACACAGTGCCACTTTCCCCCTTTTTATCCCCCCTACCCTCCTTCCCCCTTCAAAAGCAATAAACATTCAACATATACAATACAATAAAACCATAAAACAATGAAAAATAAGCAAGAAAAATGTGTCCTCTACTTTTACACACTGGATCAAATTGTTTTGTCGTCTTATCATTTTAGGGAGTGGAGGTCCGAGGCAAGCCCTCTTTGTTATGTTCCATGTATGGTTCCCAAATTTGTTCAAATAATGTGACTTTATTTTTTAAATTATATGTTCTTTTTTCCAATGGAATACGTTTATTCATTTCCATGTACCATTGCTGTATTCTCAGGCTCTCTTCCATTTTCCAAGTTGACATTATACATTTTTTTGCTACTGCTAAGGCTATCATAATAAATTTTTTTTGCGCTTTATCCAATTTGAGGCCCAATTCCTTATTTCTTATGTTACTTAAAAGAAAGATCTCTGGATTTTTTGGTATGTTTTTTTTTGATTTTATTTAATATCTGATTTAGATCTTCCCAAACCATTTTCACTTTCGTACATGCCCAAATTGCATGTACTGTTGTTCCCATTTCCCTCTTACAACGAAAATATCTATCTGATGATGTTGGATCCCATTCTTTTAACTTTTGAGGTGTGATATATAACCTGTGTAACCATTTATACTGTATCATGCGTAACCTTGTGTTTATTATATTCTTCACAGTTCCAGAACATAACTTTTCCCATACTTCATTTTTTATCTTTATGTTTAAATCCTTTTCCCACTTTTGTTTAGGTTTATAGCTTATTTCATCATTTTCTTTCTCTTGCAGCTTAATGTACATGTTCGTTATAAATCTTTTAATTATCATTGTGTCTGTAATCACATATTCAAAGCTGCTTCCTTTTGGTAATCTGTCTGTTTCCCAATTTATCCTTTAAATAAGCTTTCAGTTGATGATATGCAAACATTGTACCATGAGTTATTCCATATTTGTACTTCAACTGTTCAAATGTTAATAAATTATTTCCCAAAAAACAATTTTCTATTCTTTTGATTCCTTTTCTCTCACATTCTCTAAAGAAAAGGTTATCTCTTGTAAAAGGGATTAGTGGGTTTTGTGTCAATAACAATTTTGATATTTGGTAATTCATTTTTTTCCTTTCTAAGTGGATTTTCTTCCATATATTAAGTAAATGATATAATACTGGTGAGCTTTTATATTGCACCAGCTTTTCATCCCACTTATAAAGTATATGTTCCGGTACCTTCTCCCCTATTTTATCTAGTTCTATCTTAGTCCAGTCTGGTTTTCCCCTTGTCTGGTAAAAGTCTGTTAAATAACTTAATTGTGCAGCTCTATAATAATTTTTAAAGTTTGGTATCTGTAAACCACCTTGGTTATATCTCTCTGTTAATTTATTTAATGCTACCCTCGGTTTCCCCCCTTTCCCCCCTATTCTCTTTAGTTCATTAAAGAATTTCTCTGTTAAGGGAATTGGCAACGATTGAAATAAGTATTTTATCCTTGGGAAGACATTCATTTTAATGCAATTTACCCTCCCTATCAACGTTAGCGGTAATTCTTTCCCATGTTCTAAGTCTTCCTGCAATTTCTTTATTAGCGGCTGATAATTTAGTTTGTACAAATGGCTTGTTATTATCTAACCTGATAACTAGGTATCTGCTTGTTTGTGCTTGCCATTTAAATGGTGATTCTTTTTAAAATTCTGTATAATCCACATTACTCATTGGTATCACTTCACTTTTATTTGCATTGATCTTTCTCTGTATTTCTTCAATTTCTTATGTAATTTTTTTATTGATATTTCTGGTTCTGTTAGGTATACTATGATGTCATCTGCAAATAAGCTGATTTTATACTCCTCCTACTTTATTTTTATCCCTTTAATTTTATTTTCTGTTCTTATCAATTCTACCAATGGTTCTATTGCTAAGGCGAACAATGAGGGGGATAATGGACATCCCATTCTAGTTGACCTACTTAATTTAAATTGGCTCTCTGTAATACTTCAAATAAATAGTTCCACTCTACCCTGTCAAAGGCTTTTTCTGCATCTAAAGCAACAGCCACTGTTGGTTTCTTATTTCCTTGAACTGCGTGAATTAGATTAGTCTTTTCTTAATAAATCCAGTTTGATCTTGTTTTACTATTTTTGGTACACAATCAGCCAATCTGTTTGCTAATAATTTCGTTATTATCTTATAATCTGATTTAAGTAGAGATATTGGTCTTTATGATGCTGGTGTTAATGGATCCTTCCCCGTCTTTGGTATTACTGTAATTATTGCTATCTTACATGAATCTGGCATGTTTTGTGTTTCTTCAATCTGGTTCATTACTTCTAGGAGAGGAGGAATTAATAAGTCTTTAAATGTTTTATAGAATTCTATTGGGAATCCATCCTCTCCTGCTGTTTTATTGTTCGGCAGCTTTTTTAATATATCCTGTACTTCCTCTATTTCAAATGGCTTTATCAGTTTGTTTTCTTCTTGCAATTTCGGCAGTTCAATTTTAGCTGAAAACTCTTCTAGTTTATCATCTTTCCCCTCATTCTCAGTTTGGTATAATTTTTCATAAAATTTTCATTAATCTCTGTTGGGTTATATGTAAGTTGTTTGTCCTTTTTCCTTGATGCTGTTTTAAGTTGCCAGGCTAATATGTTATGTGTTTTTTTCTCCCAGTTTGTAATACTTTTGCTTTGTTTTCATTATGTTCTTCTCCACCTTGTATGTTTGTAATGTTGTGTATTTTTTTTTGTCTGCCAATTCTCTCTTTTTCGTTATATTATCCCTTTTTACTAATTCCTTTTCTGTACTTTCTATCTCCCTTTCCAACTGCTCTATTTCCCAATTTTAATCCTTTTTCATCTGAGTTACATAAATTATTATTTGTCCTCTAATGAAGGCTTTCATTGCATCCCATAATATAAATTTGTCTTTCACTGATTCTGTGTTTATTTCAAAATATCTTTTAATTTGGCATTCAATAAACTCTCTAAATTCTTGCCTTTTAAGTAGCATGGAGTTTAACCTCCATCTATATGTTCTTGGAGGGATATCCTCCAGTTCTATTGCTAATAGCAGGGATGCATGATCCGATAGTCGAATGTTATATTGAGTTTTCCTAACTCTCCCTTGAATATGGGCCGACAACAAAAACATATCAATCTTTGAGTATGTTTTATGCCTACTCAAATAATATGAATATTCCTTCTCTCTTGGGTGTTGCCTCCCCCATATATCCATAAGTTTCATTTCCTGCATTGATTTAACTATATATTTATTTACTTTATTTTTGCTTGTCTTTTGTCCAGTTTTATGCAACATTGGATCCAAATTAAGGTTAAAATCCCTTCCTATCAATATATTTCCTTGTGTATCTACTATCTTCAAAAAAATATCCTGCATTAACTTTTGATCCTCCTCATTAGATGCATGTATATTGAGCAAATTCTAAAATTCTGAGTATATCTGACATTTTATCATCACATACCTCCCTGCTGGATCTATTATTTCCTCATCTATTTTGATTGGTATATTTTTGTTAACTAATATGTCTACACCTCTATCTTTTGAATTATATGATACTGCCACTATGTATCCTACCCAGTCTCTCTTTAATTTGTTAAGTTCCACTTCAGTTAGATGCATTTCCTGTACAAATGCTATATTTTTTCTTTTTTCAGTAAATTTAATAGCCTCTTCCTTTTAATTTGGTTTTGTATTCCATTAATGTTTATAGTCATATAGTTCAACGTGGCCATCTTGTATCTTGTTTCACCTCTTTTCCGCTTCCTCACCACCTCCATCCCCCTTTTTCATATTTTCATCTCTTAGTTTTCCCTTTTTAAACTCAATGTATGACAACACATTTAAAACATAAAATACTCCAACAACTCCCACATCCAATAATACCTTAACTCCAAATGCCCCTCCCTCTCTGAGTTGCCCCTTATCCCTTGCCAGGCAACCACAACTCCCCTTTCCATTTGGATTGCAATCTTGCTCACAAGCGTCAACTGATTTCGCAGTGACGGTTATTCTCTCCCACCCCAACCCCCCCAGAAAACATTTTTTTACACATATAACAAAGCTCTACTTTTTTCCCCCCTTTACTTCCTTCCTTTCCCTCTTTTTCCTCTCCAGTTCTTTACATATAGATTGTTTTTGCATCTTTATATATACTTTATCACCTTTCTTCATTCTTATTACATCTCTTCATCTCTCCTTCTCTCCTGCAAATGTTCTGCAAATTTTTGTGCTTCTTCCGGATCCGAGAACAGTCTGTTTTGCTCCCGGATATAAATATTTTAAGCACAGCTGGATGTCTTAACAGGAATTTATAACTTTTTTTCCATGGAATCGATTTTGCTGTATTAAACTCTTTCCTCCTCTTTAAGAGTTCAAAACTTATGTCTGGGTAAAAAAAAATATTTTTTGACCCTTGTATTCCAGTGGTTTATTATCTTCTCTAACTTTATTCCTTGCCCGTTCCAGTATATTTTTTCTTGTCGTATATCTCAAAAATTTTACTAAGGCGGATCCTAGTTTTTGATGTGTCTGCGGTTTTGGAGTTAGTGCTCTGTGTGCCCTTTCTATTTCCATTTTTTCCTGCATTTCTATCATTCCCAGGACCTTTGGGATCCATCCTTTTATAAATTCCTTCATGTCTGTGCCTTCTTCATCTTCCTTCAGACCCACTATTTTTATGTTGTTTCGCCTACTATAATTTTCCAACATATCAATTTTCTGAGATAACAACTCTTGTGTCTCTTTAATTTTTTTTGTCACTTTCTTCCAATTGTCCTCTAGTCATTTACTTCCATTTCTACACCCATTTCCCACTCTTCCACATTCCCTACTCTTTTCCCTATTTCTGTCATTACCAGTTCTAACCTTTGCATTTTATTTTCTGTTCTTTTCACTTTTCTTTTAATTGCATTAAATTCTAATGATAACCATTCTTTTAATGCTCTCATTTGTTCTTGAAAAAAGCTTTATCTATATTCTGTCCAACTGTTTTACCTTCTATTTCTCTGTAAAGATCTTGGTCATCTTCTTCCTCTTCTTCTCTGTCTGTACCTGTGTTTGTGTCTTCTTCTTCTCTTCTTTGTATCTGTGTCTCTTCTGATCCTCCTGATGAGTTGCTTGTCTCACTTTGTCGGGCCTCTTCTTGCTGGGGCTCTTGTTGTTGATCCTCCCCTCCTGGGCTGCTCATCTGTCGGGCCTACTGCTGCTGTTCCTCTTGCCATTCACACCGTCGACTTTCTTCCTCACCTGGTTCCTCACTCCTTCTCCTGCCGCCTTCCTCATCTTCCAACTGAGACCCCTGGTGTCCAGCGTCCCTCAGCTGGTCGCGCCGTGGTTGCCCCCTCTGTCGGTGTTTCCTTTTACCTTTGATTGCACACTTTTGTTTGGCTCAGAGAGCCAATTTTGCAGTCCACTGTTCGGGGGGATCGTGACTCCGTGGGGCCGGTACCAACCTCTGAGATCGGGTGCTCTTCGCCACACAACTCCCTGTTCCTTCGTGCAGGTAAGGCCTTCTTCTTTCTTTTCCGGTGACTTTTCTTTTTTCCCCGTTGTTTTTACTTTTTCCTTCTTGGGTGCCATCTTCTTTCTCTTTGCAACATTATCTTCTATTTCATATACTTTATATTTGTTCAGCTTTGTCTTTTCTTGACTTTTTCTTTTCTGGAGAGGGCTGGTTTTACCTGACCGGCCACTACTCCATCACATGACTCCTCCCACCATCGGATTCCTCTTGTGTCAGTGTTGAACAATAATGGTCCAGCATTGATGAATTTCACTTGCCCTGATTTCACTTTTCCATGATTGCATTGTCCCTGAGTTCTTCACTGACTGCACCAAGATCAGCAGGGAAGGAGTCCAATTGTGAATGCAGAAAATGAATTTTCAATGATACATTGCAATTCCTGGTTTTGTACGCTTGAAGCATGTTAAAAATATGACACTATATAAGTTATATCTGAAAATTGGTACATGATGGAAAAATGTTGAAGTGATTTTCATGATCAGCAGCTTAAAATCCATAAAATGCAGCCAAAAATGTTCAGGAAGAAAAATCTTGGTTGTCTAGTGATAGATAATATTTCTGCTGTGCAAGGATCAGGGAACAATTATCTCCAACAAGAGAGCAGCTGCTCTTTACATTGTATGGTACGACCATCACCAACAACATCCATTGACTAACATCTCATCTGGAATATCCACATAAATTCTTTGGCTTCAAGAGGAACCCAGATTATGTTCTGGTGAGTGATTTGCCTGCCTGAGTGCAGCATTAACAACTCTCAAAAATGCTCAACACCACCCAGAACAAAGCAGCTATCCTGATTGACACCCCATCTACCCACTCTAAATATTGCTTCCTTTTTCCTGACCACTCTGACATTTCCTCCCAAACCTGTGCTCTCTACCACGGATAGGTATGTGGGGGCACCACTGCCTGCAGGTTCCCTTCCAATCTACACAACATCCTGACTTGGAGCCATCATTGTCTAAGGATCCGAATCCTGCAAGTACCCATCAATGTTATGGGGGACCCATGCTCAGAAGGACTGCAACAATTCAAGTGGCCCATTACGTAGGTTCTTGGGAGCTGCTGTCTCAGAGGATCTTTCCTGGACACTAATGGCATCGTGAAGAGAGCACTTCAGTGCCTCTACTTCCTCAGGAGTTTGCAGAAGTTTGGTATGAAATCAGAAACCCTGGCAAATTTCTACCGATGTGTGGTGGAAAGTGTGCTGACTGGCTGACCTGAGCATAAAGCCCTGCAAAAGATTATGGACACAGCCCAGGTTATCACAGGCAAAACCCTCCCACCTTAGAGAAATCTGCAAGGGACACTGCCATCGGAGAGCATCAAGGATCCACACAACCCTGTTCTTGCTGCTGCCATCAGGAAAGAGGTCCAGGTGCCATTAGATTCGCACGACCAGGTTCAGGAACAGCTGCTCCCCCTCCACTGTGAGACTCCTCAACAGCAAACTCAATTAGGGACTTGTTTTAGGACTTGCTTTTGCACTTTATTGATTTTATTTTCCTTTCTGTATTGCAAGGTCACTTTGTTTACATGTTTACCTTGAGTACAGTTTTTTTTTGCACTAACAATAAGTGGTAATTCTGCCTTGCCCACAGGAAAAAGAATCTCAGGGTTGTATGTGATGTCATGTATGTACCCTGACAATAAATCTGAACTTGAAATGTGAAATTTAAAAGAAATAATTAAAAGTCAGACAAAAAAAAAGTCAGTTTACAGAATTTCGGAGTTTAATATCTTACTCCTGCTTTAAACTTGTTTTCCCTTCCTCTCTGGGAAATCAAAGAGCTGAGATATGGACAATGCTTCCAAGCTCCAAATGAAACATTACACTGGAAACCACACTGGATGCATTTTCTTTAACACTTTAATCACAATTTTCTGAAATGTTTTCACAGCTGAAGGAACTTTTTGCAGCTGATCCAGAAAATTTGGGAATGAAAGAGCGATTTCTTGCAGGATCAATGGCCAGTGCAGTGTCTCAATCAGCCACATATCCTGCTGAGGTAGAGAATTATGACCAGGTTTTCGGTTCACGATAAAGATGGATATGTCTGGGTTGTGATACAATAATATTTATTATTTAAACATACTTCAATAATCATGCCTTATTACCATTTAAAGTTTAATTACGTCATTTATGGGCAGCATGGTTGGCGTGGCAGTTAGCAGCACACCTTTACAGAACCAGCGATTGGGACAGGGGATTGAATCCTGCGGTGTCTGTAAGGAGTTGGTACACTCTCCCCATGTCCGTGCGGGTTTTTCCTGGTGGATCCGGTTTCCTCCCACCTTTCGAAACGTACTTGGGGTGGAGGTAAATTCGGTGATACGGGCTTGTGAGCTGAAAGGGCCTGTTACCGCGCTGAATGTACAGGTACGTTTAAATTTAATGTATGTCATCACAAGTTCATGCATCCAGACCCACTAAGTTATTGCAGTAGCAAATGTATTCAGTGTTTAATATTTTTTCTCTGTTTATTTAAAACTCCTATTCATCAAGATTGAGGTATTCATTGTTTCCCATCAGGACTTTGGTCTATTGCGGTGTCTCTTTACAAATGTTCTGGACACTTGATTTTGATAGCTATTGCTTGCCGATCTTGATGCTGGTTTGAAAATAGTTTCCTATTCATTATTTTGGAACTAAAAATGATCACCCCTAAAGCATATTTTCTAAAACATGGATCTTAGCTCAAAGTTCAGATTTTTGAAATATCCCTGAAACAAGCATCCGAGTCAGAGACAATAGCACTCTTTCCAGATTTTCTTGACCTACTCCTGCACCTTTTTCTTCCCCTACCACCCCCACCCAAAACCAGGGATCTCTCCCATTATCTGTCCGTCCACCTCTTAGACCTTCTGTCCTCTACCTTGTTGCCTCTGACCATTTCATGTTCAACGTTCTTGCCCCCCTTTTTTTATTACTTGATAAAAGGTCCAGATCTGAAACATTATTTCTACACATGTGATTTACTGAGTTTCTCGAGCAGGGGTCTAAAACAGCCTTCCAAGTGAAGCAATGCTTCATCTGTGAATCTGCGGGAGTCATCAACTTCCTCCGGTGCTCCCACTGTGGCCTTCTCTATATCAGAAAGACTGGATGTAAACTAGGAGATCACATTGTTGAGCACCTTCGCTCTGTATCAATGACAGGGACCTTCCAGTGGCCAACCCTTTCAATTTAGTGTCCCACTCTTTCGCCAATGTGTCTGTCAATGGCCTCATTGGAGTTTGGAGGAGCAACACCTACTATTCCATCTGGGCACTCTTCAACTGGATGGCACTAACGTCGACTTCTCTGGTTTCTGCTAGTCTGTTTTTTCTCTCTTCCCTTTCACCCTTTTTCTCCTTTCCTCCAGCTCTCTACTTCCTTCCCCCTCTGTTCACAGAGCCATTACCCCCCCCCCCCCCCCCACTGTTTACTGGTATGCTCTTCTTCCCTGTGGGACTGAGCTCCTCTCCCCTCCCGCCCACCCCCCCCCCCAAGTATTCCGGCACCTGCCTACATTCTACTCATACCAGGCTGAAAGGTTGGTTGTGTATCTTTATACTTGCAACATAAAATGTACAGTTTGACCTTCTGAGTTTCTCCAGAATTGAGTTTTACTTCAACCACGGTGCCTGCAAACTTTCATGTTTTAATCACCCAGTAGTTGTTGTTTGCACGCTACTGGTGCTGCTGAGTTCATGGCTTCTCAATGTAGCCTAGGCTCTTGTTTCAGGTGATCAATAAGAACCCCTTGGATCCATGAGAGATGTGAATGAATGTTTGCTGAATGAGATTGTCTGGCATTACTTTCCTGTCATTTCAGTGGAAGCGTTCATCATTCTTATTTTACATTGATTAATCCCTTCAGTGAATTTCAGGCAATCAGCATTTTAATTATTGTCCTCAACCCTTTCACTGCATTTAAAAGAAAACTTTGTGCGTTTACTGAGACTTGAAATGTTAACTGCATCCTGCTTCACAACTGCTGCCTGACCTCAATGTTTCCGAAAACTGTGTTGCTGCATGGTGAAATTAAAGGTTCTGCAATTGGTTTGCTTCTAACAGATGGTGAAAACAAGAATGATGTTACGAAAGTCAGGGGAGCCCAGAGAACTCTATGCCCACGTCAGGAATATATTCACGAATGAAGGTGCTTCCATTTTCTTCAGGGGCTACATCCCACATTTCTTGGGAATCATTCCTTATGCTGGTATAGACCTGGCTATGTATGAGGTTAGTATTCATGTGATTTTAGATGGTTGTGAAAAATCTAATGAAGAACAACTTGCATGTTTTAATGACTTAAACCTTCCATGGCACAAGGAGAAACAGACTGGACCTGTTGGATTTACCATTCAGGGGATTTAAAAAAAATAACTTCCATATAAAAGATCAACTCTTATTGTTGCTCTAAACTGCAATACTTTTCTAAACTGTAAGGACTAATTGTAGCCTTTGTACAGGATGTTGGGATAACAGTTGTCTGGTTCCACTCTCTGCTTTTACTGCTTTATTTGGGGGCACTGCAAGGACTGAACCTCGGTTCCACCAGACGCTGCCACTCATTTTATGCTACCTTTGATTCTTCTCACCACCTCTAAATTGTCAGACTGCTGAGCAAGTTTTGTACTCCTGTCAGGACTGCATGATTAACGCGATTAATGGACGGTATCGGCTGGTGCAATATAACTTCTTGATTCAGCTATACCTTGCTCCACAAAAGTTGCATAAATTGAAATCGGAAATATCAGACCAATATTTTCAATGTGGTCAAAAAATAGGTACTTCCTTGCATTCAACCTGATCGTAACCTAAAGTGAGGCCTTTCTGGGAAGTTTGGGTAATCTGGAAAAAGATTACTGAAATTCAATACTCTCAGGCACCTGAATTACTGTTATTGGGAAATTTAGAAGACGTAAGACCTAAAACGAGGCTGTCGAAATATCAATTAAAATTCACTAGGCTTTCTTTAGCAGTGGCCAGGAAATGCATAACAGTTATTTGGAAATCTGATTCCCAACTAGGTTTAGCCCGCTGGAAGATAGAAATGCATAAATGTATTCCTCTGGAGAAAATCACCTAGAACCTCAGAAATAGTTCTGATGTATTTTCAAGAACATGGAATTCATACCTAAAGTACATCGGAATAAATCTTTAACGATTCCCCCTCCTGTCTCTTCCCCGTGCTCATAGTGCCGCCAACCTAAGATAAGTTAGGTTATTTGCCCCTTGATGGGAGTGGGGTTTATCCTCGGTGTAGCCAATCTTTTCTTTTTCTTCTTATTTATTGGGTGGGGGAGGGGGTTCCCTCTTGTTCTTCTTTCTCTCTTCTCTTTCTATGATCTTTTTCTCTTATTGGTTCAACATGGATGTTGAGTTTGCATTTCTGTAGTAGTCATTTTTCTTTCTGTATTGAACTGACTTTTTTCTCACTTTCTATAATCTCAACATGAGGATCAATATTTGTTTTATTTTGTTAATATTATTGATGTTTTTCTTTTTGATTATTCTTCGTTCTGACTGCATATTGATTGAAAATTCTCAAAATAAAATATTCAAAAAGAAAGTTTTGTACTCGTGCAGTGCTGCCATCTTGATGCCCTCGTGATGATCATGTTTTCTGCTCTGAAATTTGTCTTCCTATTTTCTTCTTCGTTTATGACCAGACTTTTGGTCCTAAGTTTCTTGCAGTTTGTTTCTGATTTTATTGCGTGTTCATGTGATTTTTTTTTTAAGAAATTCAGGTTATTATGAATAACATTTTACGGTATTTTCTGTAGCTCAGACTAAATTTTGGAATTCCGATCTTGCACATTGGCATTCAACTAACTTGGAGAGCACACTCCTCATGTACATTGTGCTTTCCAGGTCCAAGGAAGCTGATTTTTTTCAAAAAGAGTTGTGATGTTGTTATTGCAGACTCTGAAGAACTTGTGGCTGCGGAGATACACCATAGGCACCGAGAGTCCCCACGTCATGCTGGTGGTGGGCAGTGCCTCAGCTTCCAATGCAGTTGGTCAGCTCTCCAGTTACCCATTAATGATGCAGGCAGAAGGTGAGTGCATCAAGGAGCAATTGCTTACTCTGGACAACAAATATGTTGCTTCCTGAACACTTCTGAATGTAATTTATGGAATTTGGGCTACTGATTATGAAAACCACCTTCAAATTTTCTTATCACGTACCATTTTTTAGATATAATCAATTTTGTGATTTCCTGTCCTATTTTAAGTCTACTTCAAGCCTACAAAACCATGAAGTGCCACATGTCACAGAAATTCATTTTCTGCATCTGCACTTGGACATCTTCCCTGTTGATCTCGGTGCCGTCAGTGATGGACACAGTGAAAGGTTTCACCAGGACATTGTGACCATAGAAAAGTGGTTTCAGGATAACTAGAATCCATCAACTATTGTTGGACACCAACACGAGAGGCATCAAATGCCGAGCACAAATGAAAATCAGTGGCAAAACATTTTCAGGTCAGTTGAACTTATGCAATGCGTCAGCGACATGATGTGATTAGGCTAAATTCAATAAATGTTAATTAAATGTTTCTCCAACTTCCTACGTGATACAGCAAATCTGAAAATATCTATGTTCATCTTGAAGTTGTCTATTATAATCTCTATTTTTTTTCAGAAAGCAAACCTGACAATTGTTATGGACCCAGAGGACCCCAAAACCCAGCAGCAATAGAAATTCACCAAGACAAATAGTTACTTAAACAAAAGTTGCTTTTAATTTTCTTTTAAACCTAAGAAAAGGATCGAACTTTAACTTATTTTTATTAACTTAACCGCTTTCTGATTCTAAGCGTACACTATGTAATGTGTGTGTAAGTTCAGAAAAGTTCTTTGATTCACAGTCCAATCTCACTTCTCACTCTTCTAAGTTCACTGGTATCAGGCAATTCTTATTCTGTCCACAGAATTTATGAATTTTCACCAAGCTTTGATGCTTAAATGGTTACTGCTCAGGAAGGTTCTTGTTGGTTTCAGAGAGAGAATTAAAAATCTGTAGCTGCGTTAGTTTTATTGTAAACTGATTTACCTGGACTATCATGGCTCAGTACTGTAACAATTCATCAATTATGCCTAGGTCCAGTGACTTATGCCCAATGAATACACTCAGATTTCCTTTTCATCGTGTTTGAGGCAGGGATCTCCATGGATAGTTGCTGGGGCTGTACAATCAATGCCACAAATGCACCCACTCATTCACTCAGTGTGGAGCATGAGTGGTCTCAGTCCTCTTGACCACCTCTCAGACCTACAACCCCCACCACCCAGGAGGGCAAATACTGCAGATACTCCGCTATTATCTCCAGGGTGTGGTTGGTTCTGTCGCCCCCCCCCCCCCCCCCCACTCAACATCACAATCTGAATATCTTCACAGTGACTGCAGCAGTTCAGACAGGTGACATACAACCAGTGTGTTAGGGGCAACTGGAGATGTCTGCAAATCATACTGGGGCATTCCATCTTCGTTGTTCACAAAAGAAGGTTATGAGGCTCCATCCTTGGAGGTATTTCAATTAGAGCTAGGTAGATACATTTTTAAAAGCTTGGGGAATTGAAGCCTATTGGTAGCTGATGCAGAAGAGGAATTGAGGCCAGTGTAGATGAACCACGATCAGATTAAATGGAGGGACAGAGTTCAGAGGGTCAGATGGTCTCCTCTGTTCCTATTTTGTTCTTGTGCTTCTCTCTCTATAAACACCTACTCAAATTATGCAGTGTGTACTGGTAACATTAGATCTTGAGTACTTGTTACTCTGAGCTAAAGAAAAATCTGCCACAAATCACACAGACCTTTTTCTTGCTTTGCAGTGACTGTCTTTTTAATTTTTGTCAGTGATTAAAAAGGGAATGAGAAAACCAAGATTGAGGGAATACATCTGGAAAATCCTGTCCCAGGATGACTTGCCTGGTTTCTACTGTGGATATACTGCCAATATGATGAAAGCCATTCCATCTGTCTGTATCAGCTACATTATGTATGAATACCTGAAGACGAATCTGGGCCTCCGCTCCCATTAAGCACTGTCATCTGTGGCTACCTCCACCTCCCAAGAAAGGACATGGTGGGATTTTTCATTTTGTTGAGCAGCTGCACTCAACACAATTCTTTGCCTCATGCTTGATGCATTTAATTTAAAGAAAAAAAATAAATGAAGAAATGTGATTTCCTTTTACTGTTTGAGAACAACTTGTTTACATAGGATTTTCTATTCTCCATGCATTGCTTTAATTGTTCAATGACTTGTGCAATTCAGATTGGAAAGTGATCCTGTTGGAGATGTGGGTCCTCAGGGCAATGGAAGTTCGTACTCCATTATTCTTCACCTATTCTCAGCCCTTCCAGTGATTGTAAATCTGGCCACGTACATCGTCGTAACTCCACAGCTAACTGTCGTTCCTTCACATCTGATTGCTTAATCTCTTTGAGAATGACCTTGACATTTTAAAATTGCATATATTTGAGTGTTCAATGAGACTTGTGTGAGGTGTCATTGAAGAGTTTTATTACAACGAAGGTGATATTTTTGTATAATTTTTGTTAGTGTCTTTGTGGCTGTTTTATCTTTGTATGTTAGTCCCCTGAATGGTGCTGCAACCCAAGATTGTAACAGAACAGCCATTGGTGTGAAGTTTACTCTTTCAGAGTTGCAAGATACAGGAGGAATGTGGAATTAAGAAATTCTCCTAATCTGACTTTGAATAGGCAAAAAAAAAAAATTTTGTTATTTGTCCTTTTGGATCTGGAAATAGTGGCAGAAGGTAAATATTGGGACTGAGACCATTTCATAAACGGAAGAGAATTTAAAAAGCCTGAGTTGAGTGGGCATGGATTCTGCCTGCTGACCACACTCCCTTTATCTCACCATCGTGGAATCGAGCCATGCACTGCTTTTACTGCATTGCTTCAGAGAGAGGACAGTAGTTTCTTCCTTCAATCCATGAGTCGATATTCCTACTGTGGTGTTCCCATCAACAGGACACAGAACATGCCCCTCACAGCATTCAGCAGCAAGTGCAGTAATGGTTGGTACCCTGGAAGCTGGCCGGAGATTGACATGCAGGAAGGAGCTAACGTAGATCATAGGCACAGACTTTTCAGATGAAAGACTGAGAATGTCACTGAGTTCATTGACCTGAAATGTTAGTTCCCACGATGATTCTTGGCTTCTGAGTATTTTGAAATTCTATTTTTAGTTCATATTTTCGGAATCCATGGCAGTCGACTGATGTAAGTGTGGATCTGTTTGGGTCAAGTGACTGTACTCTTAGTAAAGCTACCTGCCTCCATAAGGGAGCTTCAAACTATTCTAGCTTACTTAGCAATATTTTGGATTCAGTGTCACTTTGTAAATATTTATTTTCAAAAAAGAGGGCTAATGGCACTAATGAGGATTGTTCTGAACTTGAGGGATTTGAGTTAACATTAAATTTAGAATCCAGAGTATTTTAACACCTACTGATACTGAAGATACTTGTGTCAATGTCATACTTTGCAGACCACTCTTTAATGCTAAATTTATGGGATTGACTATTACATGGACACTACTTTTGACCGCATAAAGTTCCTGTGTCTTGAGAGATGTTGGAAGTTCCTATAGGTGGGCGGCCAGGACCAGTGGGAAATTGGTGTTCGATGCGTCGGGAGCTCTGATGGGCAGGCGGCCGGGGCCAAAGTGAGACTCGCATCAGCTTTTACATGTGATATATGAAAAATAACAGATTTCTGGGCCAGAAATAGAAAGGGTAGACTTTTACATGGTATTGACTTATACAAAAGTATATATGGAAACTATCACTGGCCCACTGCACAGCTAAATAGACAAGGTGTGTAAATGAGCAAGTAATGGAAACTTTGATGGACGGTTGATGTCGAGGGGGTGTAAAATTCATTTTTTTGTTATTGCTGAATTGTGTTAATTTGTACAGTTAACCCATTGGGATTTACCCACAAAAATTAATTAATTGGTTTAATTCCAAAAATCAATAATTTGTGGGGGAGAAACCTGAAAGTCTGGAGACACTGTGGTTGAAGTAAAAGCACAATGCTGGAGAAACTCAATGGGTGAAATTGTGTATAAGCTATAATTATATATTTTTTCAATTTTCTTTTCATTCCTTAACAAGTGGTCAGTTTGCATTCTACCAAAGTAGTTCAAATGAGGGTTGTTCTCTTGGGTTAAAAGATACTGCTTGAAGCCCAGAAGGAATGTCATTAAAATATCATTTGTTTCTCTCTAACAAGCAGAGCAGCAAGAGATCTGATGATCCCAGTTTCGATTAGAAGTGGATCTGACGGTAAGTGTTTTCTAGGGGGGGCGGAAGAGAATAACAGTCACTGCAAAATCAGTTGACGCTTGCGAACAGAATCGCAATCCAAATGGAAAGGGGAGTTGTGGTTGCCCGGCAAGGGATAAGGGGCAACTCAGATGGGGGAGGGGGGGCATTTGAAATTGAGGTAATATTGGATGTGGGAGTTGATGGAGTATTTTATGTTTTAAATGTGTTGTCATGCATTGAGTTTAAAAAGGGAAAACAGAGAGATGAAAATGGGGAAAGAGGGATGGTGGTGGTGAGGAAGCGGAAATGATGTGTTAACAGGATATGAGATGGCCACGTTGAACTATATGACTATAAACATTAATGGAATACAAAACCAAATTAAAAGGAAGAGGCTATTAAATTTACTGAAAAAAGAAAAAATAGACATAGCATTTGTGCAGGAAATGCATCTAACTGAAGTGGAACATAACAAATTAAAGAGAGACTGGGTAGGACACGTAGCGGCAGTATCATATAATTCAAAAGCTAGAGGTGTAGCCATATTAATTAATAAAAATGTACCAATCAAAATAGAGGAGGAAATAATAGATCCAGCAGGGAGATATGTAATGATAAAGTGTCAGATATATTCAGAATTTTGGAATTTGCTCAATATAAATGCATCTAATGAGGAGGATCAAAAGTTTATGCAGGATATTTTTTTGAAGATTGTAGATACACAAGGAAATATATTGATAGGAAGGGATTTTAACCTTAATTTGGATCCAATGTTGCATAAAACTGGATAAAAGACAAACAAAAAGAATAAAGTGGCCAAATTTATGGTTAAATCAATGCAGGAAATGAAACAGGAATATATTGGAGGAGGCAGCACCCAAGGGAAAAGGAATACTCATATTATTCAAGAAGGCATAAAACATACTCAAGGATTGATATGTTTATGTTGTTGGCCCATATTCAAGGGAGAGTTAATAAAACTGAATATAAAGCTAGACTATTATCAGATCATTCACCCCTGTTATTAGCAATAGAACTGGAGGACACCACACCAAGAACATATAGATGGAGGTTAAACTCCATGCTACTTAAAAGGCAGGAATTTATAGAGTTTATTGAATGCCAAATTAAAAGATATTTTGAAATAAACACAGAATCAGTGAAAGACAAATTTATATTTTGAGACGCAATGAAAGCCTTCATTAGAGGACAGATAATAAGTTATGTAACTAAGATTAAAAAGGATTACAATCAGGAAATAGAGCAGTTGGAAAGGGAGATAGTAAGTACAAAAAAGGAACTAGTAAAAAGGGATGATATAACGAAAAAGAGAGAATTGGCAGACAAAAAAAAATACACAACATTACAAACATACAAGGTGGAGAAGAACATAATGAAAACAAAGCAAAAGTATTACAAACTGGGAGAAAAAAACACATAAAATATTAGCCTGGCAACTTAAAACAGAACAAGCTAAAAGAACTGTATTGGCATCAAGGAAAAAGGACAAACAAATTACATATAACCCAATAGAGATTAATGAGAACTTTAAGGAATTTTATGAACAATTATACCAAACTGAGAACGAGCGGAAAGATGATAAAATAGAGGAATTTTTAGCTAAAATGGAGCTGCCGAAATTGCAAGAAGAGGAATAAAACAAACTGATAAAACCATTTGAAATAGAGGAGGTACAGGATATATTAAAAAAGCTGCTGAACAATAAAATGCCTGGAGATGATGGATTCCCAATAGAATTCTATAAAACATTTAAAGAGTTATTAATTCCTCTTCTCCTGGAAGTAATGAACCAGATAGTAGAAACACAAAAATTTGCCAGATTCAAGTAAAACGGCAATAATTACAGTAATACCACAGACGTGGAGGGATCCAATAACACCAGCATCATATAGACCAATATCTCTACTTAAATCAGATTATAAGGAAATTATTAGCATACAGATTGGCCGATTGTGTACCAAAAATAGTAAAACAAGATCAAACTGGATTTATTAAGAAAAGACGAACAGCGGATAATGTCTGTAAGCTTATTAATCTAATTCATGCAGTTCAAGGAAATAAGAAACCAACAGTGGCTGTGGCTTTAGACGCAGAAAAAACCTTTGACAGAGTAGAATGAAACTATTTATTTAAAGTATTACAAAGGTTCAATCTACCAGAAAAATATATAAATTGGATTAAAGCATTATATAATGGACCGTTGGTGAAGGTAACAATAAATGGATATCTAACGAGCCAATTTAAATTAAGTAGGTCAATTAGACAGGGATGTCCATTATCCCTCTCATTGTTCGCCTTAGCAATAGAACCATTGGCAGAACTGTTAAGAACAGAAAATAAAATTAAAGGAGAAGGAATATAAAATCAGCTTATTTGCAGATGACATCATAGTATACCTAACAGAACCAGTTATCAGTAAAAGAATAACCTAAGAAATTGAAGGAATATGGAGAAATATTGGGGTACAAGATTAATGCAAATAAAAGTGAAGTGATGCCAATGAGTAACGCAGATTATACAGAATTTTAAAAAGAATCATCATTTAAATGGCAAACACAAGCAATCTGATACCTGGTTAGATAAGCCACCTGTACAAATTAATTATCAGCCACTAATTAAAGAAATTGCAGGAAGACTTAGATCATTGGAAAGAATTGGCGCTAACTTTGATAGGGAGGGTAAATTGCATTAAAATGAATGTCTTCCCTTAACAGAGAAATTCTTTAATGAACTTAAGAGAATAATAAGGAAATTCTTGTGGAAAGGGGTGAAACTGAGGGTAGCATTAGATAAATTAACAGAGAGGTATAACCAAGGTGGTTTACAGTTACCAAACTTTAAAAATTATAATTGAGCCGCACAATTAAGGTATTTAGCAGACTTTTACCAGACGAGGGGAAAACCAGACTGGACTAAGATAGAACTAGATAAAATAGGGGAGAAGGTACTGGAACATATACTTTATAAGTGGGATGAAAAGATGGTGCAATATAAAAGCTCACCAGTATTGCATCATTTACTTAATATATGGAAGAAGATCCACTTAGAAAGGAAAAAAACGAATGACCAAATACCAAAATTGTATTGATATAAAACCCACTAATCCCTTTTACAATAAATAACCTTTCCTTTAGAGAATGGGAGAGAAAAGGAATCAAAAGAATAGAAAATTGTTTTTTGGGAAATAATTTATTAACATTTGAACAGTTGAAATACAAATATGGAATAACTCATGGTACAATGTTTGCATATCATCAGCTGAAAGCTTATTTAAAGGATAAATTGGGAAACAGACTGAGATTACCAGAAGGAAGCAGCTTTGAATATGTGATTACAGACATAATGATAATTAAAAGATTTATAATGAACATGTACATTAAACTGCAAGATAAGAAAAATGATGAAATAAGCTATAAACCTAAACAAAAGTGGGAAAAGGATTTAAACATAAAGATAAAAAAATGAAACATTGGAAAAGTTATATTCTGGAACTGTGAAGAATAAACACAAGATAAACGCATGATACAGTATAAATGGTTACACAGGTTATATATCACGCCTCAAAAGTTAAAAGAATGGGATCCAACATTATCAGATAGATGTTTTTGCTGTAAGAAGGAAACAGGAACAACAGTACATGCAATTTGGGCATGTACGAAAGTGAAAATGTTTTGGGAAGATCTAAATCAGATATTAAATAAAATCACAAAAAAAAATATACCAACAAATCCAGAGATCTTTCTTTTAAGTAACATAGGAAGTAACGAATTAGGCCTCAAATTGAATAAAGTGCAAAAAAGATTTATTATGATAGCCTTAGCAGTAGCAAAAAAATGTATAATGTCAACTTGGAAAATGGAAGAGAGCCTGAGAATACAGCAATGGTACATGGAATGTATTCCATTGGAAAAAAGAACATATAATAAAAAAATAAAGTCACATTATTTGAACAAATTTGGGAACCATACATGGAACATAACAGAGAGGGCTTGCCTCGGACCTCCACCTCCCTAAAATGATAAGAAGACAAAATGACTTGATCTGGTGTGTAAAAGTAGATGACACATTTTTCTTGTTTATTTTTCATTGTGTGATGACATTGTTTAATGGTTTTATTGTATTGTATATGTTGAATATTTATTGGTTTTGGAGGGGGGTGGGAAGGTAGGGGGAAAAAAGGGAGAAAATGCCACTGTGTATATTTAATGAGAAACATTTGTATATATTTTGGTTGATATGGTTCACAGTGTGAAAAATAAGAAATTATATTTAAAAATTTCTTTTAGCTAATGTGTTGAACAAATACATATATTAACCATAACTTAATTGTGATGGAGTAGGTTTATAAATGATTGTGTAGACTGACTTTAAAATTAGTATTTCTATATATTGCAGTTTAAAATCAAGTAACATAGTAGAGGTTGCCCAGTGGATTGAAGGTTTGGTCATAATCTAAGAGAATGGGATTGTCCCTTTTTCAGTTAATGTTTTGCTGATCTGTGAGATAACAAATGGCTTTAATTCAATCTGAAATTGGCAAAGTGAATGTTTTGTTTCTTGGAGAAAGTTGTAGTTTGATACAACTCTTAGCCCATTTGAAGAGAAGAGTCAACTGCACAAATGAAATCACCTTAAAGTCAGGTAAGGATATTCATTTTTTATAACCAGTTTTATTTCCAATTTGTTTGTACGCTGCAAAACAGTTTTGTTGAACTCTTTGATCCTGTCACATTTACATTGGCAAGCCAATTTCTAGTGGATACTACCCCCCCCCCCCCCCCACCATAACACTTAAGTCCCCATCACTGCTTAGGGTTTGCTCCTTGTGTCTTAATGGACCAAGTTGAGCTATTTCAATTAAAACTACAAATGGGGGTGGGAGAACAAGTTTTCACACACGCAGGTACACACGCACATATATCACTTTGAGTTCAAGCTGATGGTATCTGTTTACACATGGTGGCTTCCACCAGATTTAATCAATTTAATGATTCCATACATCTTCAATTTGCACTGGGGCAAAATCTGCCTGGGAGCAGAGGTGGAGGTTGTTTGTAGTAAAGGCTCTTTTTAAACAGCTCCTCCTGACAGCAATACTTTTGCCACTGAATATTGCTGAAAGGCATTAGCCCAGGCAATAACTTGCTTGGAAAGATTGGCAAGGATCATGGTTGGCCCTGCTGTCAAAGTTCTGTAATTTCCAATGGGATGTCCCTCACTCTTTCTTTCATCTTGTGCAAGGGGGTGGACTTTGCAGATTCAGTCCTGGCATTCCTGTCTGTGTAGCTCCCACTCTCTGTGTTCAGGGTTTCCAAGGATCTGACCAAGACCTTTTGATCATCTTCCGGCAGGCTGTTGAGGTCAGAAGCCAGCAAGGTGCCAGTGCTGCCGTGCACCATGTGGATTCCATCAGGTCCTTTCAGCTCTACCGGGTGGCGATGCTTGAATCGCAGGGTCCCACGGCTGGGAAGCTTCTCCTCGTCATCTTCCACATCACTGGGAATAAGCTGGAAGGTAAGAAAATAATGGCATGAGAGTTAAAGAAGCAGGACTGAGGAACAGAAATTCTAGGCAACAACACCCAGGTAACAGTGGCAGGATTTTGAGTCCAACAGTGAAGTTGAGGTCCATGTTTCTAATACACTGCTATGAGGCTTCTAGGTGTCTGTGTGAGGAAGAATAGAGAGGCTGCATGACTTTGGAGCCATAAAGAACCAGGGATTCTGATGCAGAGCTGATTAAAAGCATCAACAAAAATACCATAAATGTAGAAGTTGGGAAGAAAGCATTTCAATTTGTCAGGTAATTCAAAATAAAGGATTGTGAAATGAAAAATAGATTCCAGTGGTAATTGTATGAAAATAAATGCTGGGTCTGTATTTTAGTGCAGATGTTTCCATTTCTACGAACTAAACACAATGGCAGAGTGCTACCTTTCACAGCGCTAATTCATTCCAGTACTGCTGCTTGAACAGCGTGCTGGGAATTGCCCCCTGTCTTGGGGAGAGAAGCTGTCTCGTTACCTCTGTAAATATGTTTTGAAAGTTGCTGTTCCTCCCCATCTCGCAACAGTTTTCATCCCACCCGAGAGGAGGCAATTGAGGTGATAGGATCCAGATGTCTTTCTATAGTTAATGCTACAAGGTTTCTTTTAGCATTGATTTCATGAACACACACATTTAATTGAATCCTTTGCTTGGTCTCTTCTTCCTCCACTCCTGTTGATCTGTAAGGATCATGTGCTGAAATATCAAACCTTGCTTGAACCAGTTGAGAGGGAATGGTAAACCGGAGAGAAGTGAGGTAGTGTGGCAGGAGACCAAATGTGACTCACAAAAGCTGATGTGTCATTTTTTTCTGTTAGTGGGCAGACTTGAAGGCAAGAATGATTTTACTAGTCGTGTTTAACTGACTGTCCTTGCTTGAGATGTGTGTAGATTGAATTTAATCCATGCTGGCTGACTTTTTGAAATAAAAATACTGCTGCTCATCCATGATTCTTTGATTGCCGTGATCTGCTTGCTTGTCATAGGTTGGTCAGTTGCCATCACTTACTGGCCACTTTTTCAATCATTATTTAATTGTTCTACCATGCTTCCCTCTGGGAATGTACCTTGATTGCATGTGAACTATTTGCTTAATAATGTTTCATTTAAATTTATCCATGTTGGATTTAAGCTTTGTTTTAAGAATTTTTCGGTATAACAATTGTGCAATAAACCATAATACATCTCTGGAATGGGAGGAGCAGAGGGAAGTGGCTTTAAATTTGTTCCTCACTCTCTCCTTCAGCTCTTTGTGATTCACCCTTCCCTCATAAACTCATATTCACACTGGGCAGGCAGCACAGCACTCAGTTTTCACTCCCAGGTCCCAAGAGGGGCAAGCCACACAGCAAACGTGCTGGCTCCACAGCATGGGTACCTCCAGAATAGATGACCGATCTCCAGGGGTGGTGGATTTGTAAGCCAGCCGAGCAGCAAACAGTTTCTTCAGCCGCAGGTAGTCATCCAGAACCACCTTCAAGAGGGAGCCCTTGAGGTAATGCACAGCAGGTAAATCACACAGGTTGGAGATGACAAGATCATAAGATATTGGTGCAGAGAGAAGCCCATCAAATACCTGTCAATGTTTGCCTTAAATAGATATAACATTCTGTCTTCCACAGACTCTCATCTCTCTGAGTAAAGAAAATGTTGAGCATTTTCTCTATTTTAAATAGAGGCCCTTTTTTCCTTGAATCACCTAAATTGGGAAACATCCTTGCCACATATTCTCTCAGGTTAAAAGCTGCAAAGATCAGAATACAGAGGGGAAAAAAAGTACCTTAATGGGGCCCTCCCTCATGATCTGTCCTAGTTTTGCAATGCTGTCATACTCCTGTATGGCTGCGCGTAAGTATCGATCATCCTCGGGCTTGGAGGTAGGTGGGTCCCGTCCAAATGTACCCTGCCAAGGCATGGGAACGCACGTGAGTGTGGAGTGTGCTTCCCCCCTCCCCCCTTCACTCATACACCCCGCAGAGTGCGCTTCCCCCCACTCACATGAGTCCTGGCTGGAGTATTCCACAAATCAGTGATATCACTCAGATTCTCTGGCAAATCATCTTCATGCTCTGCCTGAGCTGCTACTTCTAAATTCCTGCAGAAAGGATCAAGCCACACTGGGTTTGCCCTGCAATAAAAGAGTTCAATCTTCATCCAAAAAAACCAATACATCCTTGCTTGCCTGCTGCACAATTAATATCTTGCTGTTCATGTTTACCATGCTGCATGTCTATTTCTACAATTCAGGAATACATGGTAACCTTTGGATTCTAGGAACCAGACACACATCTGGTTTGCCACACAAGGTATTGAGGGGGTGAACTTTTCCAATCTGGGACATACAGCCCAACAACAGCAGGGTTGAGGCAGGTGTCGGAAACAGAGTGTCCATAACTGAATGCTTTGCTCTGTTCTGCACCTATGACCTCCTCCCACCTTTGTTATTATTACCCCAAAGTGCAAGCCAGAGCAATTTGGAGACGAGCTTCAGGGCTGAAAGCAAGAATCTGTCTGTGGGAGAGAGGTTTTCAGCAGCCAAAGTTTTTTTAACCATTGATATTTTCATTTAGACATCCAACACGGTAACAGGCCCTTTCATCCCAAATGACCTACAACCCCCAGTACATGTGGAAGGGTGGCAGGAAATAAGAGCATGCAGAGAAAACCCACATAACATACAAGCTCCTGACAATGCCAGATTCAGGCACTGGAACAGTGTCGCATTATGCTGACTTGTCCCCCTCCCCTGTCACTCCTTATGCCATCCAAACACCCCTTTCCTTTATGTTGGCACCATTCTAATTCTGGAAGATTAAAATTAATTCATCCACTTCAAGATTTCAGGACTTTTGGAGCACACATTATACAGAGAAGGGGAGGTTGATGTCAGCTTTGCAAAACATGATGGAGATTTGACGATCAGGTTCTAATCTCTGTTCCATCTTTTACTACAAGACATAAACCTTTGATTTAGCTTTTGGTAAACCAACATCTCATTTGGCTGGGTCTCATCTTTTGTGCAATAACTTTTATTCTGCCAAAGGTGGGCAGGGAACCTATCTTTCAAAATCATTGGATTCTGGTGATAATGTGAGGAATGGCATGTAAACCAGCTGAAGTTGGAGCCACACAGAACATTATCAGGCTGGATTACCTAAGAGGGGGAAAACCAGATACTCTTCAAGTAGTATAAGTTTAATCCCTTTCCTGACTTCTCACTCAGCACTGAAGCAACAGGTGGAATCTTTGCCAACCCCTCACTTGGCTTACCCTTCAAATGAATATTTGTTGGTGTTTGGCATGTCGAGAATATCCATAAATCGTTGATTTCCTGAAAAAAAAAGCACATGAACATTTTCAGTTTTCATATCTGGACACTAATGGACATCAGCTGTAATTCTCATTTGATTCCTTTCAAGTTGTCAGGCACTGTGAGAGTGGAGAACAATAGAAAATGACTGACAGGAGAGAAAAATCATCTGGATACCATCAGATAAGAGGGTTAAATAAAAGCAAACAGTTTACCTCAGGAATTATGAAACAAAAATCAGTGGGAAAACATTTTTAGGTCAGTTGAGCTAACACAAAGTATGTGATTAAATACGCTAAATTCAATAAAAGTTAATTTAATGTTCCTCCAATTTCCTATGTGATACTGCAAATCTGAAGTTGTGTATCATTCCAATTATTTTTCAGGAAGCAAACCTTTTGGGGGAAAAAAAAGTTGTCCAGTGTAATTGAGAGGGAGATTGTGAGCTACAGCTCAGAAACGAGCCTCTTTTAATCTGAGCCAAACCATTTTTTTTTGCCACGTCCCACTGACCTGCACCCAGCCCCACTTGAGTGAACAAGCAATCAAAAAGACAGCCAGTCCAATCAAGTAGAACTCATTTACAACACTACGTGAGAGTTAAACTCTTATATGCTCAATCCAGAGTGGGGCATTAGGTTCTAACTCTTGAATTGATTATTGACTCAGGTGATCTACTGTAATGTGTTTTTGATAACTTGCCCTGTGCATTCCAGATCTCTTTTACACATGCATTATGAACATGTCCTGTCTGGAAGCATCACAATTTGAACGGGAACAGATCTGTTCAAAACAGCAAGAAACTGCAGCTCAATCCATCATGCAGACCATCCCATTATCTATCTCTCTCAGAAAACCTATTGTCATCTTTGGCTTGGCTTCGTGGACGAAGATTTATGGAGGGGTAATGTCCACGTCAGCTGCAGGCTCATTTGTGGCTGACAAGTCCGATGCGGGACAGGCAGGCACGGTTGCAAGGGAAAATTGGTGGGTTGTGGTTGGGTGTTGGGTTTTTCCTCCTTTGTCTTTTATCAGTGAGGTGGGCTCTGCGGTCTTCTTCAAAGGAGGTTGCTGCCCACCGAACTGTGAGGCGCCAAGATGCACGGTTGGAGGTGATATCAGCCCACTGGCGGTGGTCAATGTGGCAGGCACCAAGAGATTTCTTTAAGCAGTCCTTGTACCTCTTCTTTGGTGTACCTCTGTCTCGGTGGTCAGTGGAGAGCTCGCCATAGAACACGATCTTGGGAAGGCGATGGTCCTCCATTCTGGAGACGTGACCCACCCAGCGCAGTTGGGTCTTCAGCAGCATGGATTCGATGCGGACTCGGCCAGCTCGAGTACTTTGATGTTGGTGATGAAGTCATTCCAATGAATGTTGAGGATGGAGCGGAGACAGCTCTGATGGAAGTGTTCTAGGAGCCGTAGGTGATGCCGTAGAGGACCCATGATTTGGAGCCGAACAGGAGTGTGGGTATGACAACAGCTCTGTACACACTGATCTTTGTGTGTTTCTTCAGCTTGCTTTGCCACGGCACACAAACCATGGGTGTAAAGGGTGGGGCCAGTACTGCGCACACTGCACTCCACCTAAAACCTCCTTTGCGCAGGCCCGAGGACAGGTCTACGTCCTCCCCCTCAAACCTATTGTCATATTAAAGGACTTATTCCCATCCCAGATAGTAGAGCATAACCCCTGTTATCCAGAATTCAAGCAACCAACAAAAAAATCACGGTTAAAAATTAATGGGTTTAAAATTGGCACTGCCTAGTGGTTAGTTGTCAAGCAACCAGAAAATGCATTTATCCGGCATCTACCAATTACCATAGGTGTTGGATAGCCGGGGTTTTACTATACTTTTCTCTCTCCACTTCCCACATTCAGACAGAAGATGGATGAACCCTCCAGATTCAAGGACAGTTTCTTTCCTGCTGTTATCAGATACTTGAATGGACCTCACACAGTTAAAACATGATGCTCTTGCTTTTCGAAAAAGCCTGCACAATGTTTTTATAACACTACACCCTGTGCTTTTTATGTTGTTGCACACTGCTCCCTTCTTACTTCATAATTTATTTACTCTTCCTCTGCCTGCTGTATGGGTTGACTTGCCTGGATACCATATAAAACAAAGGCTTGGTAAATGTGCCAATAAACAATTTACTTACCACTGGAACCAGCAACAATGGCCTTCAATTTTCTTTTGTGCCTGTTGACAATGACATAGCTTCATTATTTGCATTCAAATCTATATTAGAACAAGTTGAAGGGAGGACCAATCCATGCTGGTGAGATACAAGGAAGTGCTGTCCCAAGTATAAAGATCCCCACTTGTCTGTGATTTCCAATTCACTCCCTTTCTAACAGCCCTCAGGAGAAGGAGGACATATCAGATGTTGTCAGGAGAGAGCTGGGTGGCAGTGTGGAGGCTTTAAAGGGACAGACAGGCTCAGTGAATAGGCAAGGATGTGGCCGATGGAACATAATC
The DNA here is from genome assembly GCF_036971445.1 of Narcine bancroftii. Taxonomy (NCBI): domain Eukaryota; kingdom Metazoa; phylum Chordata; class Chondrichthyes; order Torpediniformes; family Narcinidae; genus Narcine; species Narcine bancroftii. The sequence continues at coordinate 82,364,071 of NC_091474.1, forward strand.
TGTCAAAATAATAGTGAAAGTTGTTGACGCTCAGAGCGACTCCCTGAAAATGAATGTACAGGTAGAGCATGAAACTAGGAAGGCAAAGCAGATTTGTTTAATTCCAGTTTGTTGAGCTTCTTTGCAAGAGCAGCTGTACTCTATATAGATCTGTGGTGAGACTGCATTATTACGCACAGATTTGGTCTCCCTGCCCAAGGAAGATGAATGAAACAAATGTTGATCAGATTAATTCCTGCCTTTTTTAACACAAGGAGAAATTAAGCAGGCAAAGAAGAAGCATTTTGAGTGTTTCAATGCGATCATCTTATGTTTTTCAAGATTGAGTGGTGATCACATTGAAACGCAAACATTTCTACAGGATTTGACCAGGAAGATGAAAAATTGATGTCACCTCAGATATGGTGTCAAAACCAAGGTTTCCAGTCTTTGAAAAAAGCATGTCTATTGAGGAAAGCTATTTAGGAGGAAATTCCTTCTTGAGAAGGATGATTTGCTAAATATCTTCAAAACAGAGGACAAAAATCTACGATCTGATAGAAGATCAAGACCCATGGGATTAATGCAGGAAAAGGGCCGTGATAATGGTAGGCACAAGGAACCAATTTCTTGAACTTCCACAAAACAATTGTGAGTCGTGTGGTGATCTTCCTGTCCTTTGAACAGGGACCTGGGCACGGCTACCCACACAACTTGCACTGGTGGGAGAGCTTGGCAAGGTGCCCCCACACCCCAAACATTTCACGAGATGTGTGCAAGTGCACTGCATTGATTATTACCTTTGAGATCTTGCACATTGTAAACATGAAATAAACGACTTACACTGTCCTGTAGTACCAGTTCATAAAGATGAACAGCATGGTAGCCAGGAACAACAACACTGCAAGAATAATTATCGCCATCTGTAAAAGAAAAGAAAGATTACAGTGAATCTCAGATTTTTGACGTGGACTCATTTCTATCACAGGTTCGAGTTTAAATGCAGACATACAGCACAGTCACGAACCCTTTGGCTCATGGACCCCAAAGATGCTTCTGTTAGGTTTTCAAGTGTGAGAAGAAGTCAGAATATGGCCTCGAGGAAACCCAGGCCAACCAGACACGGGGAGAACATACAAACTCCTCACAGACAGCGCCAGATTTGAACCCCGGTCGCCAACTCTGTAACAGCCTTGCACTAACCGCTATGCTAACTTTTTCGCCTGAATTGTATTCATTCAAACAAATCGATCATAATTATACAGTAAAATCACCATTATCTGGAATTCAAATGATGGAAAAATAATCATGGAAAATAAATAGGTAAAAAAAAATGAAATTGCTGTCAATCCACATAATGCACAATCTCAAGGAACCGGCAAATTCACTTAACAATCCCCATCGGTGATGGATACTGGGGGTTTTACTGTTTTAAGTAACTATTAGGGTAGCACAAAAGACTCACAAGATGTACCTTAGCTATTTTACATCCAGCAAGGCTCATATTTTTAGCATTTAAGTGAGTAAAAATTTGAGATTTTAATTTGGATATTTTCTCCTGAACAAGAAACTTTCCAGCTGTCAACGATGGACAGAAGATTCTTAGAAACAAAAACAATCCTCAATTCCCCTCTTCCCTCAATGAATTTTGCACTGGGACAATTTGAGAATGAGGGTCTTAAAGTAGTGAAAAAAGGAGAAAAAGCAAAGAACATTCCATGTGTTGATGAATCGTCAAGATAAAACCTGAATAAGAGCAACAGCTCCTTATTTGGCTAAAGATGATTAACCATTGGGTAAGGGACACATCCTGGTTAACGAATCCCAGTTGAATTCTAATAAACAAGTGTTTATATGGAAAAGTCTGCTTGTATGTTCGGAAAATTGTCTGTGTGAATATGCAACCTGTGAACCATGCAACAGATTTCTTTGTGGTGAGATTAGCTGCAGGTTATTGTCCCTTTCTGTAACAGAGTTCTCACGCTTTGCAAAGCAAAAGTAAAGTACTTAGCAGCTGTATTTGTATTCATTTGTCACGTATTAGCAGGTCCATTTTCACAATTTTACACACTTCAATAGTAACAAAGAATATCACTTCATAATGTCACGAAAAATGTGTAGTATTCAAACAAGGCAATTTGGTGAGTCACAAACAAGATGGCTGAGGATGGAATATGAAGGTAAACACGAGCTGAAGGGTTTGATCTCAAAACATTGACACTACTTGACCCACTAAGTTTTTCCAACAGATTGCGTTCACAGTTAGCAATTTGAGTTGTCTGGTCTATATACTTTCCTTTTCAATTTTTAACTTCCTGTTTCTTTCTCCCTTGAGCTACTCCTCCATTAGTCTGTGCTTAAGTAAATCTAATTGGGCCATAGAATCTCTGAACAATTAAAATACAGGCAGAAGTTGATGATATAATCCCTTGACTGGGGAAGTGGCGGGGGTGGGGTGGAAGCAATCTGATGCATGTGGCTTCAACTCACATTCCCGGCCTCATCCATATCTTCCTTGATTTATTTATTGTTCAAAAACACTATCTCGAATACATTGGATGCATGTATCTCCATAGGGTATGGAATTCCAACTGCTCACAATTCTTGAAGCAACAGTCACTCTTCATCACAATTTTAAGATGGGACATCAATTTACACTGACTATACATTTATAAAAAATACTGTCATTAATAAAACAAAAATACAATTATGCTGACTTCCCTCCAGCTTCAGAGATAAACAACCTCTCCAGTCACATAATTTCAACCTTCTTAATGAAGTCATTTTCCATTCTATGATACGAGTGAGGAGAGGTTCATACTGCTCATGAGAACCATTCATCTCACAATCCAATCCAGCAAACATTCTCCACTCTCCCTTTCAGGTGTATTACTTTTAATTTAAAGATACAGCACAGTAACAATTCCTTCTGACACATGAGCCCGCACCGCCAAAATGCACCCATGTGACCAATTAACAGAGTTAGTGACCAACTAACTCTGTACGTCTTTGGAACACTAATTGTTCATCAATGATCAGATGCTATCAATGTTGCATGCCAGTGTGGCAGGACCTTCCACTGCTGTGCTATTTGGGCCGATGAAATCGATAATTTAAAGAAAGGTAATGATCATTTACAAAAGAAGAAACATTTCCATCTCTGATTCCTTTCATCAGCCAAGGCCATCAACAATCGACAGACATTTAATTGTTTCTGAAGAGGTAGTCGCTGCTGTAAATGTGCACATCAAAACACACATTTAGCTTGGAGAATTTGATGAGCTTATTGGAGATAAATATTGACTATAGTAGAGGTTCTCAACCTTTTTCTTTCCACTCACGTACCACCTTAAATAATCTCTTACTAACCACACAGCACCTATGGCATCCTATACTAAGGGATGGGAAGGGGATTTTTTTTTAACATTCACCTACTATTCACTTTGAACGTGGCTCATTGGGGGTGGTATGGGGACACCAATACCTCTGAGCAAAACGCACAGGTAAAACCCTCCCCAGCATTGGAAACATCTACAGGAACGCTGCCATCGGAGAGCAGCAGCAATCATCAAGGATCCACATCACCCATCACAAGCTCTCTTAGAACCATAGAACATTACAGCACGGAAACAGGACCCTTCGGCCCTTCTAGTCTGTGCCAAGCCATTTATTTGCCTAGTATCACTGATCTGCACCCATATCTCTCCCATCCATGTACCTATCCAAAGTCTTGGCAGCTCGTTCCACACTCCCACCACTCTCTGTGTGAAGAAGTTCTCCCTTTAACACTTAACCCATGATGTCTGGTTTGTATCTCACCTACCCTCAGTGGAAAAAAGCCTCCCTACATTCACTGTCTACCCCCTCCTAATTTTTAATGCCTCTATCAAATCTCCCTTCATTCTTCTACCCTCCAGGGAATAAAAACCTAATCTGTTTAACCTTTCCTGTAACTCAGTTCCTGAAGTCCGGATCTTCTCAGCACTCTTCCAATCTTATTGATATCTTTCCTGTAGTTGGGTGACCAAAAATGTACATAATACTCCAAATTTGGCCTCACTAATGCCTTATGCAACTTCACTATAACATCCCCACTCTTATACTCAATCCTTTCATTTATGAAGGCCAATATGCCATAATGAGTTTGTACGTTCTCCCTGTGTCTGCGTGGGTTTCCTTCGGGTGCTCTGGTCTCCTCACTGATCAAAACATACAGGAATTGTAGGTCAATTGGGTGAAACTGGATGGCACAGGCTTGTGGCTGGAAGGGTGTTTTTTTTTACCTTGCCATGTCCAAATTTTTAAAAATTTTAAAATTAAAAAAAACTTGAGCATTACCTGCAAGGATGTCATATCATGAGCTACTCTGACAGTCACAGCTGGCTGGACATCAAGGACATTGTAATTCCGGAACAAGTTCCTCAGTTGTTCCTTGTTTTCGTCAATCATTTGTATTACCCTGAATAGAAGAATACGATGAATTGGGTAAAACTGGACAATGATACAGAATACACCTTCTCAGTGCAAGTTCTCATTGTGCAACATTCATTGTTTGTCATGGTGCAATGTTTACTTCTGGTTGCTGAGCGAGATGCACAATTTCCTCGTGTGATCTTTTGTGGTGTAACATTTTCAGTTTCCTTCTGGTGGAGCTCACTTGTTTAACCATTCACCACAAACATGCACCACATTTGGTTCTCTATCTGACCTGCTCAATAACTTGTCTTTTTAAAGCATATTAACTATAATAAAGAGTAGTGCCAATCTTAACAAAAGCAACATCAGCATTCCTGGGAATAATAATTCATCCGATCCACTCGTGAGCAGTCAGAAAATGAATGTTCCAACATCCAGTGCAGCCAGGGTCAGATTCAACTGGTATTTAATTCCCTTTTCCATCAAAGCATGGCTGAAGGATCATTCAGCAAAGGGATATGTCTGTGAGGTGGCACGATTACTGTAACAGTTCATGCAATGCTGTAGCAGCACCAGCGATTGGGACCAGGGTTTGAATCGCACGCTGTCTGTAATAAGTTTGTATATTTTCCCTACAAGTACCAGGAGTTGTAAGTCAATTGGGTGTAAATTGGGCAGGACGGGCTGGGAAGGCCTGTAACTATGCTGTATGTCAAACCTTAAAAAAAAGAAAAAAGATTTGATGAGTAGGATGCATCTGTGTTATGGATGGTATCAAACTGAACGAAGATGTATACAACATTGCAAAGTACGCCAGGGATTTGGTCAAATGTTAGAAAACATCAAAGTGAGATAAAAATAGTTTTTAAGAGGGAGAACATAGAGCACTCGCAATTCATATTACAGAAGCCTCAAATGGTGAATTCTTTTAAATAGAGCTAAACAAAATGTTGGTAGCTAAACTAGGTTTTGGTTTCTTTGAGAAAGATTTGGCTAATTAATAAAAGATTAAGAATAATGGGCTGAGGGGAGCACTTTCCAGCCGTGGAAAAGATCGAGGTCCAGCCGACTCACCGTTCCACATCCAAGATCCGGTTCGTTCCTCTGTGCACCACGTGGATCAGGACATCCGTTTGGGCAAAGTTCACTCGGCCTTTTTGATCAACGTGAAACTGTGCACACAAACAAGAAGTTAATGTTGACAGAGGAACACCACATTAACTGCAAACCCCTCCCTTGACTTACAGCAGAGCTCGAAGACCAGGTCTTCCCCTACTGACCCCCATCAGTGCCTGGAACTCTCTTGCAGTACAGAGGTCTGGATTGGATTATTTACAGGGGCTCTTATTCACCACCCTCCGGCCACCCGGCACTCCTGTTCCCCGTCAATGGTGAACTGTCATGTCCATCCTTCCAATGTCCCAACAATTTTGGAGCCAATATCAATCAGCCATTGCTTGAGAGGTTAATTTTCAACTCATTGTTCCCATTTTCAACAATTTTGTGACAAACAAAGCCCTTGCAATAAACCATCTTTTTCTACTAAACTCCTTTGATTTCTCTGGAGTTTGAATTATCAAATATACAGATCTTTGTGTTCTGGGGATCAGAAAGGAAATGAAACAGAAGCCAATCCTGACCCAGCCATGCTCTTACTGCATTCTGGGGAGGCTTCCAGGCCACACCACCTATATTCCCACTCACAGAACATGGAGATCTACAACACAGTACAGGCCCTTCTGCCCACAGTGCTGCACTGACCTAATAACTGACTCTTTTTGAAATATTTTTATTGATTTGGTAGAGAGAAATATTATGTTATATATGGTCTACATACTAGTTACAAAATCTTTATAGAATGTAATACAGAATATGAACCATTTGTGATTTATACATTGTCTTGTACTCAATGCTTCAATAAAATGGGAATTTCCTTATGAAAACTCCACCTCATATTCTAATATTACAACATATTCGTTGTTGGTTATCTACTTGGAGAAATCTCTTCTACTTGTAAAGGAAAATAGAAAAAAGAAGAGAACCCCCTCCCCCATTCTAATCCGACCCCTCCCACTAGACACAGTCACCAGCGAATAGTTTGTAAAGAATTGAGACTCGGCTCCCAGACATCGGACTGGAAACCCCCCAGAGCATCCCCACCTATGTATTCCAATTATGATACAGTAGTAGTCCATAAATGGGCCCCATATCTTTTCAAATTCGATCTTGACCTCTTTAATGTGAAATCTATTTTTTTCCAAACTCAAGCAGATGAGTTGGAGTTATCTTTCCATTTCATCTGGCTAGCATTGCCGTAAAATCTGCTATTCTTTTTTGAATTGTACAAGGAAATATTCTCATCTTGAAAATAACCAAACAAAACAATAAAATGGCATGGTTCCAATTTAATCCCAAGAATCTTTGATAAAGTTTGGAAACATTGTTCCCAAAATTCTTTGTTTTGGACATTCCCAAAACAAACGAATCAGAGAGGCCTCAAATATTTCATATTTACCACCTAGTGTATCAAGGTCAGAATAAAAATGAGATAGAAAGTGAAACTGTGTACCACTTTAAATTGTAATAAACAATGTTGTGCGCAAAATTACGTTTTATTAAGTGTGGTATCCCAGTCTTTGTCTGGTATTACATATTTAAATCTTGTTATAACCTACTCAAACAGCCGAGAATTTCCAGACTGCATAACCCTCCATTTTTCTCAGTTCAATGCTCCGGATGGTTTTTTTTAAAGATCCTACTGTACCTGCCTCCACCACCAGTGCCGGCAGTACATTTCATGCACCACTCTCTGTGCCAAGACCTTCCCTCTTACATCCTCCCTGTATTTACTCCCAAGCACCTGGGAAAAAGCTGCTGGCCATCCACCTTGTACACTTTCTGCCTTATCATCTCATACAGACTTCTGTCTTTTATTCTTCTGGATTTGCTGGGATTTTAAATTTAGACATTCAGCATGGTAACAGGCCCTTTCAGCCCACAAGCCTGTACCGGCTAATTACACCCAATTGACCGACAACCTGGTATGTTTTGAAGGGTGGGAGAAAACTGGAACATCCAGAGAAAACCCACACAGACGGGAGAATGTACAAACTCCTTACAGACAGCGTCGGATTGGACTCTGGTCACTGTCGCTGTGACAGGTTTGCGCTAGCCACTACACTAACAGTGATCACAGCAGGGTCCAGGCTAATTCCACTCAAATCCTTCATGCCAATAGATTTTTGGACACAAGAAGATCAAGGGAGTGGGAAGTTCAGTGTCGAGTTTCGATGGAGATGTTCAATCCAGTGACCATTGGAGGATCTTTCCTGGACTCAAATCACAAACAGTATCATTAGGAAAGCACGTCAGCGTCTCCACTTCCTCAGGAGTTTGTGGACGCTTGGTATGACATTGGAAATGCTGGCAAATTTCTACAGATGTGTGGTGGAGAGTGTGCGTCACAGTTTGGTAACGGAACACCAATTTTTTTTTTCTCTGTATTGCTCAGTACATGTGCACGTCGAGCCAGTTTTTTTGCATTCCCAAAGTGCTAATTCTGCCTCAGCTGCAGGAAAAAAAATCTCAGGGTTCTATGCGATGTTGTGTATGTACTCCGACAATAAATCTGAATCTGAGTCAGCACAAAGGGCCACAGGCTTGTTCTGCTCCTACTACTTCCACCCAGTGTGCTGTGCACGGGTGGGTTGGTACACTCGAGTTGGGTCTCATTGCAAGGTATCAATTGAACAATCTGCGGTTGTGCTGAAGAACAAGCGCCAAGAGTAAATGAATTACCTGCACGTCATCAGTGTTGACTATGGCACCGGTGATGTTGGAAAGAAGCTTAATAAACTGCTCGCCAAACTCCCGCACCCTCTCAGGGATCTCGTTAATGACTATCTTCACTCGCTGGTCATCCCTCAGAATGTAAATCCCGATCACTGATGTATCGTTGTGCCCAGCTAGATCTGATGCCATGATATCAACCAAGAAGTAGCCAGGGCTGTAGGCCGTGAAGAGGTCAAAAGTTCTCACAATGCCATCATGTTCCCCTACAAATGGATTCAAGGTTAATACTTTAATGTATGGAGTGGAGTACATGTAGATAGAGGAATGAAGAATTATCAGTTGGCTAAAATGATATTAAATCAAAATCCTTTAATTCCTTTTACAGTTATTAATCATTACTTCGATGTTTCCTATAATTGTGGAATTAAAAAAAATAAAGGATTGTTTTTGGGATCTGTATTTTTGACTTTTGACCAATTAAAAGAATATACATACCACATAAAATACTATTTTTTCTTATTATCAACTTTAATTAGCAGAACAAAGTCCATTTGAATATCTAATAATGGTTACATTCAATGAAAGATTTATTACTAATATGTATATTAAATTACAAGAGACAATTCAGAAAAAGGATTTATTCAAATCTAAATCCAGATGGGAAAAAGATTTAAATATACAGATTCACGATGAAGTATGGTCAAAATTATGCTATGGAAGTGTAACTAATACAATTAATGTTAGATATCAAATGGTACAATTTAATTTTTTACATTAATTATATTATACACCATACAAATTACATGCACTTCATTTAAATTGTTCTGATCAATGTTTTAGATGTGATAAAGAAGTAGGATCTTTCCTGCACGCAGTCTGGGAATGTGAAAAGGTAGATAAGTTTTGGAAGGATGTAAGTATTTTATTGAGACAAGTTTTGAAGACACAAACTTTGAATGATCCGAGAGTATTTTTATTGGGAAATATTTTCAAATTGAAGTTAGATATCTATCAAAAGAAGTTTTTAAGTGTAGCAATAGCAAAGAAATCTATAGCTGTAACATGGAAATCTGGTGATATTGTGGAGTTGAATAGATAGCAAACAGAACTATTAAATTGTATATCATTAGAGAGAATAACGTATAATTTACCAAATCAACCAGAAAAATTTGATAAGATTTGGAAACCCTACATGGATTTTATTGCTGCGACTTTTCCTGCAGCGTCCACCATGCCCTCATCCAACTGCCCTAATTAGTTATGGTTTTAGATTGTTATGTAAACTGCAATTAATTAATTAAAAGATATAGGTTTATTAGACAGGCTTTTCTTTTTTTACCTACTTTTTTGGAGAGGGAGGGAGAAAATATGTAAAAACTATTACTTTTGTGTCATAGTTTTTATTATTCTTATGTTATGGATAAATACTGTTTTGGCGCAAATGGAAAATATTTTTTTTTAAAAAGTTAATACTTTAACATGTGGGATTGTCTGGGTGAAGCAGCTCTACCTCATCTCCATCGGATCACAAGATAAAGGAACAGAAGTAGGCCATTCAGCCCATCATGTCTGCTCTGCAAATCCCCCTGAGCTAAATTGTTCTCACAACAAGTTGCAAGTTCTGGTCTTTTCCCCCATATCTCTCGATACCTTGAATAATTAGATACCTATCAATCTCCTCCTTAAACTCCCTCAATAATCAGGCCTCCACAGCTGAATGTGGCAACGAATGTCACAAATCCACAACCATCTGGCCAAAGAAATTTCTCATCTCTGTTTTAAATGGGTACCTTCTAAAGTCCTGGATTCACCCACCAAAGGAAACATCTTATTCACATCTAATCTGTCCAATCCTTTCAACATTCAAAGTATTTCTTATTCTTCTATACTCCAATGAATACAGTCCAAGAGCCACTTAACGTTCCTCATATGTAGGCCTCGCATTCCAGGAATCATCCTGGTAAATAATCTCTCCAACATTATTACATCCATTCAAAGGTAAGGGGCCCAAAACTGCACACATATGGAAAATATACCTATATATTCATTAATCCATTACCATGTAACAATTTACTATGGACTGGGACAGATTATAGATATGTTTTTGGGAGATAAATTGGAGTAGGTCACATACCAAAACTTTAAAACAGATCTTATTTAAAATGCTGTAGTTCTGCTCATGCTAGGCCAGCGCCAAGAACCTTTGCAAAAGCTTTGGAGAGTGCCCAAGAGACTTCACTAATGGACTGTTGTTTACAAAAAGGCAACAGATGAAAGAACTCATTGGAGCCGCAGGCTGTCTGGAGTGCAACTTGCTGTTCTCATGTGGTTTTGCAAGCAGAGAGAGTCAAACAGGCTTTTTCTCTGAGAGAGAGAAAGAGAGAGATCAGTTCTGCAGTCAGCAGCAGCAAGGACTGGAACAGGACAAGCTAGAAAGCTTGTGGAAAAATTCATACTGGAAGATGGGTTGTGAGTGCTTAGTTCAGCCTGCTCAAAGCCCTTGTGGTTCATACAAGAGGAGAGGACTGGCTACCTATTGTTTCACTTGAAATAAGAGAAACAAAAAGGAACTCTGTGATATGAAAGAGGTTATCATCTAGAAAACCCTGATGGGGCAAGTTTCTTCGGCAAGACACTGAAGTGGCTGGTTACAACGAATCAGTTGTGGGTGTCCAGTGAACAACAAATCTCTTTCTGAAAACTGACAAAAACCTTCCTGAGCGGTAACCATTTACCTTTCAAGCACCAATGACTGGTGAGCTTCATAAATGTTAAATTCTGTGCACAGTATAAGAATTTCCTGCAACCAGTGAACTTGGAGGAATGAGAAGTGAGATTGGACTGTGAATCAAAGAATTTTTCTGTACATACACGTACGCTTAAAATTAGAAAGGGGTAAAGTTAGGTTAGTTAAGTCAATAGTGATAAGTTAAAGTGTGATTCTGTTTTCATGTATAAAGATAATTAAAAGCAAAATTTGTTTAAGTAACCATTTGTCTTGGTCAATATCTATTGCTGCTGGGTTTTGGGGTCCTCTGAGCTTGTAACAGTACTTTAACGAGACTGTTTTTGGGAAATATTAATGTAATTAAGTTACAGCCACAGTTTGTAGAAAAGTTGGCTGATTATAGTATATGTAGAATTTGCTGTCTCCAAAGCCTGCTAACTTTAAAATGCAAAGGGAAAATATTTTCATCCCCAAGGTTACACAAAACTGCTCACTTTAAAACACATCCAGAAAGAAAGCATCAAGGTCATACATGGGAGTAACAGGAGATCAGATAGGAGATGTTAGACAGGACGAGGTAGGGGGAACCATAGTGGTGAGTGATTTATTTGGAAACAGGCCGGTTATAAGAAGTTAAGTGTAGCGCAAGGAGAAGTGATAAGAGAACCATGACCGGGAAATGAACCCAGGATGAGCTAATTGATACAAAACATGTATCAAAGTCAAACATTGATAAGTAACTGAAAATCTGAATTAAAAAAAAGGGCAGTGTCTCATCGCAATAGGCATTTCAGAGCCCAGGCTTGGATTTGTCTCAGGTTTTGTTTGCAAATAAAGGCTTAAACTTTTCTGAAGAATTCTCCTGACTCATTTTTGGACATCAAAAAACCACAACAGGATTTGGCACTGTGAGCAGGATTGGAAAGAGACTCATCAGAAAAGAGGTGGCTGGTTGAGAGCTTCCCAGCCCCTTGGGAATCTTCTTGGAGCCGACAGATAAAGGGTGGCCAGCCACAAAAAAGGTAAGCAGTTTTCGCTTCAAATTTCCATCTGGGACCTAATTCTTTACTTCTTATATTACTTAGAAGATCTCAAATTGGATGAAGCACAAAAAAAGATTTATTATGATAGCCTTAGCTGTAGTAAAAAAAATGTATAATGTCAACCTGGAAATCAGAAGAGAGCCTGAGAATACAGCAATGGTACATAGAAATTAATAAATGTATTCCATTGGAAAAAATAACATATAATTTAAAAAATAAAGTCACAGTATTCGAACAAATTTGGGAATCGTACATGGAACACAACAGAGAGGGCCTACCGTGGACTTCCACCCCCTAAAATGATAGAATGAGAAGAAGAAATGAACTGACCCAGTGTGTAACAGTAGATGATACAATTTTCTTATTTATTTTCATTGTGTGATGACATTTTTTAATGGGTTTATTGTATTGTATATGTTGAAAGTTTAGTGGGTAGGGAGGGGGGAAAAGGGGAGAAAATGACACTGTGTCATATTCAAGAGGGAAATGTTTGTGTGTATTTTGGTTAATATGGTTCATAGTTTGAAAAATTAAAAAATTAAAAAAAAAAATTCCATCTGGGACACCGAAGTGCCAAATGACAGTCAGAGGGTCTCTCCGATCCAAAGAATCTGCTGACAAATTGACCTAAAAGGAGGCTCGGAGAATTGATCAGGAAAACTGCACAGTGAGGTGTATTGTAGAAATGGATAGAGTTTGTTTAAAGGAAAAATTCCACGTGGTGTTGGCAAGTCCTCATGAATACTGCCCAACGTAAATAGGGGTCTGCACGGGCAGAACGGTTAAGTTAGATAAAACTGGGATCAATTGGACAATTTAAAACCACAAAGTTTTTGGGAAAAAAGTAGAAGCAGCATTGAAAATAGCACTGTAACTGCAGAGTGGACAGGACAGAAATAAAGACCACGACTGGACTGAACGACAAAGTGAGCTGAACAAAATAGCACAATGAATAAAGCAACTGCAGTTGAGATGCTAAGTAAAAAGTTCCCAGTATCTAAAAACAATATCATAAAAACATCTGAAAAATGGAAGAACAAAAAAGCTATCAACCCAGTGGTGAAAGGGAAGGCACCTTTGACGTACATGTGTAATGAAATGGAATAGAACTGAAATAATCAAAAATTATGTCTGAAGATAAATCCAAAATATGAGAATGAAAGAGAGAGCAGGAGAGAGATGGAGGAAATCGAGTCAGGCAGTGAGGAGAACTAAAGAAGAAAGTTAAAAAACTGGAGAAAGAACCTAAACAGGAGGAGAATCAGGACAAGAGACCTACATTATGTGGAGTAAATGTAACTCCATGTTCTTATTCTTCAACTTTGATACAGGATATAGAGGAGCGGGCTACAAGGGGTGACCTTCTATGCAGAATAATGATGTCATCTTTTAGTTCAACTTGTTTTCTCGAGTGTGTAAAAGTTGATGCATCCCTTTGGTAAACACAGACCTCTGGAGACTGCTTTCAAGGCTGAAAGCAGTAAGGGTTCTCTCAGGTTAACTTGGGTCTCCAATTAAGAGTTAACTGGACCAGCTGTGTCCTTTGCATCTGGAAGTGGCAGTTTCAATACATTTGGCAAACCAACCAGGAGTCCAAGATTGAGGAATGTTTGCTGGATGGTGTCAGTGACCAAATGAACTAGCATCTAAAGGCCCACGGGACACTTACCCGGTTCTTCTCTTAGGGTGGTAGATCAATTGATCCTTCCCTCCCTTTAGCATAACTCTGATTCCAGATGAACTAAGAGTGTCACATCCCGAGCACACAGAGGATAAGGGCTTGAGGATTTGCCTGGTGAGGGGATAAAAGTACCGTCCAACATAACATGCTGTCCGAGTTCTGATGCTCTGCCTTAGACTGGTTGTTAAGAGGGGAAATCCCCCACGCGAAGTTTCAGGACCCTGAAGTGGCCGCAGAGGAACAAAAGGACAACATGGGACAAATGTGTGATAAGCCAGGAGTAAACACTCCTATGGGAAAAATGTTGGGAACGAGTAATGTGGGGACCCCGGAACAGCCAATGAGTTATTTATATCTGAAGTATGGTAAAAATTTAAATTGGACAGTGAGTTTTATGAATGGAGCAGGAGGCCAGAAAAGGGCTGGACAGGTAATTTTATGATAGTCAGAAAAGGGACTGGTCCCAACCATGCTCCAATTACACGGAGCAGGCGGAAGAATTTATTATGGTAGTAATATAGCCATGGCAAAACAATGTGGGAAAAAGAATAAGAGCTGGAGTGATAATGGTACCTCCAGTCAAATAACCAGACTAAACCTGGGAGAAAGTTGATGCAAAACTCCTAGTGTATACAATGAGATCTTTATTTTGACCTAAAGCGTATCCGTGGCTCATTACTAATTGGATGGGGTCCTGTTCATTGAAATATGTGGTTCCCTCTACACATCATTTACAAGTGCTACACCAATCAGAAGTTAGGGCTATTGGCTGATGAATCGCTTAAATGGTTCCAAGCAGATAAAGGAAGGTATATAGAAGGCCAGCCATACTTATTTGATCAGATAGATTGTATGACAAGAGGAGGTTGCCAGGGTACTCGCTTTTACATCGCAATCACTTCTGAATTAGCACAGTCAGCATATTTCTTAAATAGTAGTTACCCCATGTGTTTTGATGGTATAGGATGGGAATGTGAGCTAGTAAAGTTGAAAGATGATTTGCTTTGTATAGAAGAACACGATTGTCGGATTAAGGAAGGACACTTTTCATGCACTTGTTAAAGGAAGGAATGTTTGAATCTAACTCGAGGAACTCAGGTGGTTTGTGGGGATATGCTGCAAGGAGAAAGAATGGGGAAAATATCAAGTAAGGATAGGAAAAATCACCCTTGATTTTGCTCATATATAGATCCCAGACATTATTACCAACAAATGTACCGAGACCCCAACATGTTATCAGTTAAAGAAAGCCTAGATATTGCAGGAAACAGCCTCCCTGCCTTGTTTGCCATTGGGACGTTAGGACTTCTTCTCATCTCATGCCCAGAAAACGCGAGCATCAGAAGACAGATCGTCACTGAGGAGTGACAAAGGAATTTGTGTGGACCATAACAATCCTGTTACCCTAGGATCTGACATCGGATGGCGAGTCTACATCCCTTGGAAGATCAGCTGGGGTGGTAGCTGCCAAGAATTGCAATCATCTCATCAGTGGCTGAACTGCATTGGGCAATGAGACAGTGGCAGGGTTGAAGGCTGTTAATTGAGAATTGGTAGAATCGAGGCTTTTCTCTCAACAAACCAGATATGGTGGGTTATCAGTTTGTTCCCCAGGGTGGGGTAGAGGGGATACGTGCTTTACAAAGGCAATGCAAGATATCCATAATCAGTTAGATAGTTTTAGACAGGGACCGAGGGGCAGGTGAATGGATTGCTTGGCTAACCTGAATATTTGGAGGGTCAATGGGGGGGGGGGGGGTCATATATCTTACATGCAATTGTGATATTAGCTAATTAAAAATTATAAACTGAAAGACAAAACTAAGAAAAGGAATGTCGTACCTGTATTAAAGTTAATTAAAACACAAAACGGAAGCCTGATGTCTAGACTGAGGAGAGGCTCCATCAATGATACGGACGGGTACAGCATCAACAGAAATACATGACAAGTTCTTGGTTTAGATTCCCTGGGAGACCAGGGTTTGATTCAAAGTGGGGAGGAGTGGGATAATCAGACATTGGTACAGTGCAGTAAGGAGGGAGGGCTGATGTATTGTTATAATCTGCATGACGTGCAAGACGCACAAAAAGAGAGCAGCATGGCTGTGAGGGTTCCTGGGTCTTTTTTCGTGTCTCAGTCATGAAGGGACAGGTTTTTGGCTCAGTGGCCCAGGGAGTGGGAGAGAGAATACTTTGAAGATTGAGCACAAAATTTTGCAAATATCCCAGCTTTAAGGATAGCTATTGTAGTTTAACCTGACCTTTTCTGTATGCAGCTTTTTGTCTTCTCTCTCTCTCTCTCTCTCTCTCTCTCTCTATGTGAGACCATTTAGGACTCAAAGGGAGGAATACATGGAAAATATACCTATGTACTATTCATGATTTATTCATTAATCCATTATTATGTTAATAATTTACTATGTACTTCATCTACACTGTTTATGGGAAATATTAATGTAATTAAGTTACAGCCACAGTTTGTAGAAAAGTATGTGTGGAATTTGCTGACTCCAAAGCCTGCTAATTTTAAAATACAAAGGGAAAATATTTTCATCCCCAAGGTTTCACAAAACTGCTCACTTTAAAACACAAGTCCAGAGAGAAAACATCAAGGTTATATCTGGGAGTAACAGGAGATCAGATAGGAGAAGTTAGACAGGACGAGGTGGGGGAACCATAGTGGTGAGTGATTTATTTGGAACAGGCTGGTTACAAGAAGTTAAGTGTAGCGCAAGGAGAAGTGATAAGAGAACCATGACCGAGAAACGAACCCAGGATGAGCTAACTGATACAAAACATCAATCAAAGTCAAACATTGATAAGTAACTGAAAATCTGTATTTATAAAAAAGGGCAGTGTCTCATAGCAACAGACATTTCAGAGCCCAGGCCTGGATTTGTCTCAGCTTTTGTTTGCAAATAAAGGCTTAAACTTTTCTGAAGAATTCTCCACGTTTCCTGACTCATTTTTGGACATCAAAAAACCACAACACTCAGTACTCCAAATGAGGTCTCACCAGTGCCCCATGGAGCCTCATCAACACCTCTTTACCCTTATACACTATTCCTCTTGAAATGAATGCCACCATAGCATTAGCTTTCTTTTCGGATGTGACGGATATCTCCCTTTCCACAGTGCTGTTTGCAGCAAAACATCACAAACACTAGCCCAAGAAAGGATGCAAGGTCAGAAATCATAGATTTCTGAGAGTGAGCTTCCAGAGAGAATTCTAAAAATTTGAGAAAAACATGGATAAAATTACCCATGGTCATCTCTCCTTTTTAGACCCATCTTTGACTAGATCTCTGGTCACCCTTTGTAATCTTTCCAACTTGATGATGAGTTTAGTTTAAGCATCTGTGAGATGGACTTTTTATGTGCAAGGTAAATTGTGAAAAACACTGACAAAGTCAGTTCACATCAACTTGTTTAAGTGCTAACATTGGAACAGGCCAATACCAAGAGTTTGGGGTTGTCAACCTTTTTCTTCCCACTCACATACCATTTTATGTATTCCTTATGCCATCGGTGTTCTGTGATTGGTAAGGGATTGCTTAAGGTGGTATGGGAGTGGGAAGAGAAGGTTGAGAATCACTGACCCAATTATTATTGAAATATTTTGCTTAAGAAAAATTGTCATTAGCCCATTTCCTTTGGAGTTATGAAATCGTGCACATAACGAGTCAAGATAAACAGTGGTTGTCAAACTTAAAGCGGTATGTGAGTGGAAAGAAAAAGGTTGCGAACCACTGGGTTATGGTTTCACAGCAGCACACTTGAACGGTACATTGAAGCACACATTTCCTATAATCCTACTGTAGTAAACCACTGTTGCATGTAATTGTCTGGTCAGGCGTACCTATTGGCCCATTGTACCTATAGCGTCTCCACACAGACTCCTTTGTGCAGGAGAATCGAACAGTATGGATGTGCCTTTGTTCTTAAGTGAATAAGAGCCTACTGGTTTCTCAACAACCGTCTTTCAAGGTGCATCACCTACCAATGATGAAGACGTTCCCAATATCTTCAGAATCATTAAACTGCAGCTTAATGTAGCGGATATTAATGATCTCATAGAAGATTAGGCTGTTGTTTCCTATATCAGCATCGTATGCCTCCACTCTGATCAGTTCTGATCCAACTTTGGCATCAGTTGCAACACCTACAGGCAGGAGACAAATCCATTAGACTCCACGCACAAGGTAAGAAACATCAACAATATTCAGAAGTTTGTAATTTTGTAATAAAAATTGCTTCCTTTTCACGTTTGGCCTTTAAGAGATTGGGAGGCTCAGTTTACATATGCTGCTCAATGTCTGTGCTTGTATATGTTGACCATTGTTAGGGCAATCCCCATCTCTTTGTATCATTCTTATGTTTGTTGAATTGAAACAATAAAACGATTGACAAAGAAAAACATTCATGTTTGGAAATGAGTGTGGAGAATCTGTGCAACTTGTTGCCACAGGTGGTTGTGGAAGCCAAGTCGTTGGGTGCATTTAAGGCAGAGATTGATAGGTTCTTGGTTAGCCAGGGCATCAAAGGTTATGGGGAGAGGGCTGGGTGGGAAAATAGATCAGCTTATGATTGAATGGCGGGGAAAACTCGATGAGTTGAATAGCCTATGTTTTATGATCACTTAGACCAAAACTCTCCTGTAGATGTAGATCATATTTCCCATGACTCTGTGTCTGTTTCCTGAGCGAATACTGGTGAAAAAAAAATTAAGATCTCCTCTGTCTCTTTTGGTTTCAAATAAAGTCAACCACTCTGATCTTCAAGGGGACCAATTTTGTCCCTTACTATCCTTTTGCTCAAATCCTTAGGATTTTCCTCCACATAATCTGTTAAAGCAACCTCATGCCTTCTTTTTGCCTTCTTAATCTCTTTCTTGAGGTTTTTCTTTGCATTTTTATACTCCTCATTTTGCCTTTTCCTGCTATACATCTCTGTCTGCTTCTGAACCAGATCCCCTTATCCCTCAAAAACCAAGGTTCCAATTTAGAATCACAACCTGAGGCCCAGACTTATCCTTTTCCATAATTAACTTGAAAGTAATGGCATTATGATCATTGGACCCAAATGTTTCCCTTCTCATACTTCTGTCACCTGTCCTGTCTCGTTCCCTAAAAAAAGATCCAGTATTGCACTCTCTCCACTTGTTACCTCTATATATTGAATTAGAAAACTTTCCTGAACATATTTGACAAACTCCAGGCCATCCAGC
The DNA here is from genome assembly GCF_036971445.1 of Narcine bancroftii. Lineage (NCBI taxonomy): Eukaryota > Metazoa > Chordata > Chondrichthyes > Torpediniformes > Narcinidae > Narcine > Narcine bancroftii. The sequence goes on from NC_091474.1 coordinate 82,382,937, forward strand.
CCTTTTACAATATGGGAGTCCCAGTCAATATGTGGAAAATTAATCTCCTACAATCACAATCTTATGTTTCCCGCAGCTGTCTGTTATCTCTCTACAGATTTGCTCCTCCAATTCTCACTGACTACTGGGTAGTCTATAATAAAACCTATGAGTGGGTCATACCTTTCTCATTCCCCAGTTCCACCCATATAGCCTCAGTAGACGAGCCCTCTGGTCTGTCCTACCTGAGCACAGCTGTGATATTTTCCCTGACAACCAATGCCACTTTCATCCCTCCCATCCCCTCACCTCCCCCACCCCCAAAGACCTGCCTCTCCTGCAACCACGCTCTAACCTTGTTTGCCTTTCCTACAACACACCTTGCATTGAAATAGATGCACCTGAGAACCTATCCACCATATGCAACCCGTTGACTTGTAACAGTGCAGGTAATTTTGAAGTGAAAATTAATCTTTTCCTTCCTCCATTCTTCTATCTGCTCTGGAAAGAGTAAACAATCCTAATCTTGAAATAACTGTTCATATTCACATGATGTAAGCACAGAACTTTTACGTTCAACTGGTGAGATGGGAGGCTGTGGCTCGACTGCTGTTGGAAACTCTCTTCTTGCTTATGGAATGGCGGTAAACATTTACCAGATAAAAATTCAAGCAACTGGCAGCGTCAAGAAATTAAGGAAAATAAATTTTAAAAATTAAAATAAAAAAGAATGAATAATAGGTAAAAATGTGTGAGTTTAAAATGCAAATATAAATGCTCTCTGAAGTAACACAAATGTTTGGTGACGATGGGAGCAAATATTCAGCCAGCGGAAGGCCTTGGTCGGGCTTTGCTCATAACAGTTGTTTGAATATAGTTGTGTGAAACAGCAATGGCGTTGTCCAAGATGAAGAGCTGGTTGATGCCGCTCGCCGTTGGGGTGAGTTTCTTAAAGTATCTTCTTATCCCTGGTTAGTAAGAGTCGCACCAGTCAGAGGCTTTATCTGTAAACTTGGGAGGTGGGCGCGTTTAATTATCTATAATCTTATTGTTTGTCTTTCGGGTGGTTCCGTGGAGGGGGAGAAATCTGCAGCTGCAGTGAAAGTTAAATATTTTCAAAGACTGTGACTGAAAATAAAGTAAAGTGAAGTTTCTTCAGTCTAAGTACAGAGAAGTATTTTTGTCTTTAAACTGTTTATTCTTAATGCAGGTGCATGAGTTAGGCCTTGTTGGAGTAAGTCTCAAGCAACCGAAAAATACACTTAACCAGCATCTATGAATCCCTATAGCTGCCAGATACCAGGGGATTTCTGGGTGTGCGTTTTGAGAATGTTTTTCTCTCCAGTAATATATATGCACCAATGAACTAAACATCTTTCACAAATGCACATTGAAAACATAACTGTGGCCAATTGTGTATTTCTGTGAACAAAATTGATCTATAGTCGGTTGAGACAAAAACACAACAATTAATATTCTTTTAGAAAAGACTATTGAAAATTTGGTCAAGGTAATATTTGCTTTATTGCCATGTCTCTTAAACCAGCAACATTACATAGAACTGGTCAGTCTGAACAAAATGGCATCCTCCTTCAGTGGATGACCAAGGCAGCCACATTTGTAAATTTATTGCAGGACTTTCTCTTTTATGTGAATGCAAGGAATAAAATATTCTACAAAGAACATGAATTCATATCATTGCAAAACATTCCCATCTACCAAGAAAAATGAAGTGTTTGATCTCTGAAATTATCATCAAAATCTAAAATGAGAGTGGTTGTGTGAAGTTCCTGGATGCAGTATCTAGAATACAAAGAGAGATTGAGTTGACTGGGTCTTTATTCATTGGAGTGTAGAGGTTGACGAGGCAATCTGATAGAGGTATTTAAAATTATGAGGGGGATAGACAGAGTAGATGCGTATAGGCTCTTCCCCTTGAGGGTAGGTGAGATTGGAGCAAAGGGTCATAGTTAAGGGTGAGGGCAAAGTTTAGAAGTAACATGAGAGGAAGCTTCTTCACTCAGAGAGTGGTGGCTGAGTGGACCGACCTTTCGGAACAGGTGATTGCATCAGGGTCAGTTTTCAGAAGGTTAGATGAGTGCATGGATGTGAGGGGATTGGAGGATTATGGACAGAGAGCGGGTAGGTGGGACTAGAGGTCACTTAAATCGTTGTGGACTAGAGGGGCTGAGATGACCTGTTTCCATACTGTAATTGTTATATGGTTATATCATGAGCTTATTTCAACTAGGACTGGGTTTATTTTCAGTTACATTGCAGTGGTTAACAATTTTCCTTCTTGATTAACTGTTGTAGGAGTATGCAGAGAGGAAAGTCATGTAAATTGACATATGGCAAATTCTCTCAGCGTTGTCCTTCATTCTTCTCTCTCCCCCAAGTACAGGACCCCTCCTCCAGCAGAGTCTATTCTTGGAAGTTCCACCTTCTCACTTTGGGAAGTTGGTTCTTCTGAACCTCTTCTCGAATTTATTGGTGACCTGGCGCAGTGGACTCCCTGTGAGTGGAAACTCTTCTTCCCTATCTTCCTTGGCAAACTACTTCATTTATCTTTATCACAAGATAAAGGAACAGCAGTAGGCCATTTGGTCCATTGAGTCATTATCTGATTACCCTCAGCCACTTTTCTAGACAAAAGAGTTGAGAATGTTCAGGTTTTCCTGATAAGAATTGATCAGTGTTCGAATAACTTTCCTCCTGCATTCATTATATGGAGATCAGTCTTAATGATCAAACCAAACTTCAATAGGTTGTTGTAACTTTTCACCCCTTTGCTCTGGAAATGAAGCAGTGCTGTTTTTTATTGAATACCCATTTTAACTAGCGTTGTTGCTTACACAGATCCCAACATCTGTCTCCTCCTCTTACCTAAACGGCTGCAGTTCCTCACGGTATATGAAGGAAACCTACCGGCTGTATACTCAGACTTTGTGAATATTGGCGGCTGGTCATTAATGTCACCCAGGAAGATTCGGACCTCTTGGAGGGTAAGGTCAGAGCTGGGGTCAAACACATAATTCCTCTGCCTTGACGGTCTCCAGTTCCGGTTGCTGGAGGCCTTGACAATGATGATGTAGAATGGGTTAGTTTCTCGATCCAAGTCATTCAGGACCTTCAACAGCCCATTCCTGTTCAAATGAAAGTTGTTGTCTGGATCTCCAGCTGGATTGAGAAAGAATTTAATGAGCTTCCCTTGATCGAAACACATTAAGTTTGGATCAGTAGAGATTAAAAAACTATGATAGATCATGATGATCTGAATTACTTGGATATTTTGGGGTCGAGCTACGTGATTCCAGACTCCCTGATATCCAAGAATTTTTTTTCCCAAAATGAATTTATTAAGCACCAAAAACAACTTTGTACACATTATACCCATGAACCTTGTGCTTCTGCTTTCATTTTTTAACAGAAAAACAACACATTTTTACACCAACGTTCACACACACCCTCAGATACTTTCCTGGACTCCCCACCCCCTGACCACCTTTGCTGACAGTATCATTGGTACATTATTGATTGTTCTGGTGCAACTGTCTCACAGTTAATTTTTTACTCTGTAAGCACTCGCAATTCAGAGAAAAAAAAAATGCATAAAGGGTTGCTATTTTTGGAAAAATTTTCCGGTGGACTATCTTAAAGTGCATTTGATTTTCTCCAGTTTAATAAAGAAACTGATATCCTTAATCCATTGTGTACTAGAAGGACCCCTATCAGACTTCCAGTGTAACAAGATTAGATGCTTGGCTAATAGGGATGCAAATGCTATTGCATTTTTCTGCAGAGAATTTATGGAGTTGTAAGAGATTCCAACTATTGCAGTCAATAGGCAGATATTTCGGATAGTGTGCTGAAGACTCTGCTCCAGAACCCTTGGATTTTGGGGCACTGATAAAACATGTAATTGGGATGACACCAATTGGATTTGTTCTCAATTTCAGAATACATGGCTGACGGTCTGGATTTTGAAAAGTGAACCCTAAATGAGTCCCAAGCGAGCGTGGGAAGTGGCAAAACAAATTTTCCCACAGTTTCTGATAACCAAGTTAAGAAATCAAGGTAAAATTGCTTTGTTGTAGGTTCAGTCAAAGGTAGGAAACTGGCAGAGTTGAAAATAATATGCAAGATTCAGGCAAGCGACGAGGTACACCTCAAACAACGGGAAACCTACCTGCTATGAAGTAATAGACCACTGCATTGCGGCCTTCGTCAGCATCGGTGGCTCCAGTCACGTTCCCGACAACCGTGGCAGGATCAGAATGCTCGGCCACAAAAAGGAGCTGGTACTTCAAACTTCTCTAATAAAAGATGCGACAAGTTAGCTTCTTGTTATTCCGAGTGAGAAGATGTGAAATGGAAATAACTTTGCATGTTCTCTTTGCTGAAATTCAAAGATGACTTTCCTCTCTGCACTTTGGAAATATTTCCCATTTTATTCAACCTGCACATTTCTGACATAATCCCACAATCTGAAATGTTCTAGAGATGTGATCAGATGCTAAACATGTTTTTAAAACATCTATCTATTCCTGTATTAGTTTATGAGGAAACAATATTGCAATGTACTACGACCGGGGTGATCAGGGCAACCTGCTGCAGTGTGTGAACTTTCTGAAAATCCTGGAATAAGACTAGGCCCCCTTGAACCAACCCTTCCATTCAATAAGACCATGGCCGACGCTGTCATCAACTCCACTTTCCAACCCATTCACCATCTTCCCTGAGAAATCTATAGCAGAAATATGGGAGGAAAATTCAGTCGTTTATTCAGCTTTTTAGGAGAGCTAATGGAATACTGCAGTGGTTTAGGTCAACCCAGACGTGGCCCTGCAGTTGTGAAATCCCTCTCGCTAACCTGCACTGCCTGGTTACATACCCAGAGGGGATCAACGTTTGCTTCACAAGGCACTCAGCCGTGCCAATCTTGTCTGCTGTTTGCTCCTCAATCTTCACTTCACTGACAGGTCTCACCCACCTCCTAACTGCCCTGTGTCTCTTTATCATGAAAAATAGAAATGTAAAGCCCGATTCATTTCATATAACCCTGTCACTGCACAGCCCTAAATCACTGGAACGTCCCTAATGAGCCTTGAGAAACCACATTCCATACTCATGCAGTTTTCTAGTGAAGTTATGCATTTAAGGCATTTAGTCAAGCGATATAAAAGAATTGAAGAGCAGATGCTCTCGACATTCGCTGGGAATAGTTCAGAACATACACAGTTTCAAATAGGAAGCAATTTAAAGACAAGGGTGCAGAGGAGATTTACAAGGATGTTGCCTGGTTTAGGGAGCATGCCTTATGAAAACAGGTTGAGTGAACTCCGCCCTTTCTCCTTGGAGTTGCGGAGAATGAGAGGTGACCTGATGGAGGTGTATAAGGGGATGAGAGGCATTGATCATGTAAATAGTCAGTGACATTTTTCCAGGGCTGAAATGGTTGCCACAAGAGGACACAGGTTTAAGGTGCTGGGGAGTTGGTACAGAGGAGATTTAAGGGGTAAGTTTTTATGCAGAGAGTGGTGCATGTGTGGAATGGGCTGCCGGCAACAATAGTGGAGGTGGATTCGATAGGGTCCTTTAAGAGAATTTTGGATGGGTACGTGGATTTTAGAAAAATAGAGGCTATGAGAAAGCCTAGTTATTTTTTAACATGTTCACCACAACTTAGTGGGCCGAAGGGCCTTTATGTGCTGTAAGTTTTCTATGTTTCTATAATATGCAAATAAAAAAACCCAGGGAGAGGATTATTTCCCCCTCTCTCAGCCTTCAGTTCTCTGGATCACACTGCCTGAAAGGATGGTTAAAAGGAATAACTTTTATGTGAGGGCTGTTGAGACTGGAGTTGGGATAAGTGGGCTAACTCGTGGGGGGGGGGGGGGGGGTGGTGGTCATATTCTGCACTGTCAGAAGTTCCTATCCGAGCCCCTGCCTCAACAGGATCAGGCCACTAGCCCGTCTCTGATTGGATTCGATGTGTTTGCTGAATTGTCCTCACGGGTGGTTTAAGGAAGAGCGGCTCATTATCATCAATATCATCCAAGGACACTTGCAGAAGTTGTGTGGTCTCGTAGGGAACAGGTTGCCCGAGGTCATAAGCCAGAAGAATGAGCTGGGGAGAAAGCAAAAAATGAAGAGTTTAATTCTCTAGTATAATATAACAAGAACAAACAACACTTCTTCCTGTCTGGAAAGGAGCTAAGATGCATCCCCATACAGTTACTGATGGATTTCATGTATCTGCGCTCTGCTCAATGCATTTTGCTGGAGAAATTATGTTGAATTTGTGTTTGTTTCGTTCTCAAAGTCTGCACAAGATACAGCCCTTAAACTGAGAACGTGGAAGGCCATGGAAAAATCAGTGGCTGTCTGATCTCATCTGCACCAGCTGTAGTTCGGTGTCACTGAGAGTGCAGGTAGCAAAGAGAATCACCCCAACGGCGAGCAGCATCAACCAGCTCTTCATCCTGGGCGACGCCATGGCTGTTTGACACAACTTTATTCAAACAGCTGCTACGAGCAAAGCCTGATTAGGGCACCCCGCTGGCTGAATATTTGCTCCGATCTTCACCAAAGATTTATGGGTTACCTCAGAGAACATTTACAATTTTAAATGTATGTATTTTTTATCTATTATTTTATTCTTATTAATTTTAATTTTAAAAAAATTTCCCGATTTCTTCTCCTGATTGGTTGAGGCTGCTGGTTGCTTGAATTCTGGATACATGGGGTTGTACTGCATACCCCCGGATTAACTATAAATCACAGTTAATACCAGAAGGAAAATAGTCCAGGGCGAGAGAGAAACAGTGTTTGGAAGTTGGATCAGGATCTAAGTTGGAGCACCAACCCATGTCCATATGTGAGTGCCTTGCATTAGCACCACGGTTAGCGTGGCAATTAGACAGCTTCAGTGACCTGGGTTTGAATCTGGCATTGTCTGTAAGGAGTTTCTTCGCTCTCTCCATGTCTGCATGGGTTTCCTCTGGGAGCTCCGGATTCCTCCAATCGTGCAAAATCATACAGGGTTTGTAGGTTAACTGGAGTATTTGGGCGGTGGAGGCTTATGGACCAGAAGGGCCTGTTAATGTGCTGTATGTCTAAATTAAAAAAAATTCAACCACTTTGTATAGTGGCAAAATGTCTGACAGCATTGTAGGACAAACAAATTATTGACTGTACATCACAAATGGCATATCACTTGAAAGCCTTCCAATGAAATCAAAGGAGAATTCTAATCTTTCATCAGCTTGTAGTTTCTCATTGAGCTTACAGCTCAGGGACAGGCTATTTTGCCCCCTTTTTCATTCTGTGCTGTGTCTGAGCCTCCACCCATTTCAACCAATACTGCCAACATCACTTCAAGACAGAGAGATTTCATATGACATCCAATAAGGCAGGGATGGCCAAACGTTTTTGGTTGAGGGCCACATACAAAAATATATCAGGAGCCATGGCTCAAACAATATTAAGCCCTACAGTTTTCAACCACCTTCAGCTCCTTTAGCAGGTCATTTAAAGCCTGTACAGAGCTGGCGGCAGTTGGACTGGGCGGTTGGACCCTTTGGGAGAGTGCTGAGACTTTGTTCCCTGCTCTCCATGGGTCCACACCAGCGGCAATGCTGCATTTACAGTACATCTGACATGCTGTCATTTTTTTCTTCTTCTAACAGGCCACTTAAGAATGGGCAACAAGGGCCGGCATTTGACCACCCTTGCAATAAGGTGACTCCCTCCCACCATCAAAATGACCTTGCAGGAACTCCAATTCTCACTCACATTATAGACAGCCTGTCTTTCCCTGTCCAATCTGGCAGTGGTGTTGATGATTCCGCTGATGGGATCGATGCTGAAGTATTCCCAGTCTCTGTTGACCGCTGTCTTAAGGAAGCCATAGCGAACTGCCCCATTCACACCCTCGTCATTGTCAGTGGCCAGCACTTCATACACACTGAACCCCGGGTCCCTTTCCTGTGAATGAGCACAAGAGTACACTTCAGGTATCTCGATCTCAAGTCACACCGAGCTCACACGCTAGAGCATTAACAAACCCAACAGAACCCGAATGAATGAATGACATCTCACTGTCACACCAATTTCAGTATAATTAACACACAAGATGCCACGAAAAGAAAAACATATTAATGCAAAAGGAAGTGAAAATTAATAATTAATATACACAGATAACACACAAAGATGGAGAAATTCGACAGAGTACTTTATGTAGCAAAGATAGATACATAGCCAATATTTCAGACTTGAGCCCTTCATCAAGGTATGAGCAAAATGGAGGCAGGTGTCCATACAAAATGGTGGGGGGAGGGAGGGGGAGTGGGAGGAGCAGAGGCTCACAGGCAGAAGGATAATGGAGGGAGGGCACACCAGCAAACAGGGGAAGGGGGGGATGGCTCTGTCAATGGAGAGGGAAGGGGGTGGAGAGCTGGAGGAAAGAAGACAGAAGAATAGGGGAGAGAGGGAGAACCGGGAGAGGTATGGCAGAAACCGGAGAGTGCCAAGATGGAAAATTAGGTGTTGCTTTTCCATTTTACGGGTGGCCTTGGTTTGGCAGTGCATTTGGCCATGGACAGACATTAATTTTCATAGCTGGCCAGTCATGCAAAAAATGTGCTGTGTCAGTTCTGCAGATCTTTGGTGGTTTGGGAGGAGATTCAACTTAACTGTGGAAGAAGGAGTGCAGTGTGGCAATGTTAGTGAGAGAGGAGAACAGGGAAAACCAATGACATTCACAAATGTTTACATCCATAGATTAAGGAGAGGCAGGAAATGGACCTAATTATTTTGTCCCTTAAGCCTGTTCCACGATACAATATTGTGGCTGAGGAACGATTAACTCCTATGGCCTCTCTCCGGTCAATGAAAATTCAACAATCTCAGATTTATGATTAACAAGGAACAGCATTGATTACAGCTGACCTCTGCATTACAGGGGGGTTTTGTGTTTCTAGAAAATGTTGTATTTGCTTACTTTATTTGCACATAAATTTCATGAATGTGAATTTTATTCCAGATCTCCCAACAGAACATGTTTCTGCTTGATCAGGTTGTCGTATCGATTTGGAAAATGTGGACTAAATCATCTCTCATCCAGTCAAAAATGTACAGGGATTGGAGGTTTAATTAGAGTATTTTAGGGAATTGGCTTGTGGGCCTGAAGGGCCTGAAAGGCCTTTCACCGAGCTATATGTCTAAACTTAAAATTAACACTCGGCCCTTTCAAACTGCCATGTAAAATTGGGTTAACCAGACAATTTGCCCGGTTAGTGCCCCAGTTTTGTGGCAGTTTGAAAGGTCAACCATGTCAGAATCCAACTAGGTCCCAGACTAACCTCAGAGGTAGTCAAGGAGCCCAGTTAAACTTGCCTAGTTCGTGTCCACAGGTGATTTGAACAGGAAAATGGCTGACCTGCTTATTCCGGTGACATTAGCACTTTCATGTGCGTGTCACCGGGCAGCCAGCAAATCTGGCAGTAATTCCAGTGAGTGCGTGACGTATCATCGTGGGGGGGATCTCCCTTAAATCACCGGGTTGGGTCAATACCCTTGCGATTTGAAAGGTGCTTCCAGCAACTTTGCCCCAGTAATCGCATCTGGGTCCAAGGAGGGCACCCAACTGCTGCAGTTTAAAAGGGGCTATTGTAAAGAACTGGTTCCTACAAGCCTAGTTAGCAAATCTGCAGGTATCTTCTTGAGTGACAGACAAGCTACGTTCAACAGAACCCACACACAGAAATCCTGCTGCTCAATCAACCGGATTGAATGAGATCAATGTAAAGAAGGGTTCATTTCCTTCCAGTTATGTAGGTGAGTCAGCAAACTTCCTGCTAACTAGTACATCACCTCTCACACTTTCAGTGCTGAAAGAAATGTTATTATTTCTAATGTTGCGTTTAACAGGCTTCTCCATGAAACAAAATCTTCTCAACAATTTGCAATTATGCACGCTGGGAATGGGGTGGGGCTGGGCAAATTTCCAAATTACAGTTCAAGCCCGAAAATCCCGATGCTAGAAATCCAGAATCCAAACTCCTTGGAAAATCTTGGCTCTTGCAAGTATGCATAAGTGCCACAGCAGCAACAAGCGACCATGTGGATACTGTGGAAATTTAAATTTTAAAATATTTAGACATGCAGCATGGCAACAGGCCACTTGGGCCCATGAGCTCATGCCATCCAATTTACACCCCATTAACCTACACCCAAAAAATATTTATTGATTTTTTTTTGTCCTTTGTATTTTATATGAAAAAATGTTTTGTTAATAAACTTTTAAAGTTTATCTGTTTATTCTCTTTATATTTAATTTCTAGAAGTACTGCTCAAGAATCTAGAAATTGCGGATTGACCCAATCCCCAAGCAGACTGGATTTTAAGACTTTACTGCAATCGTAATTAAGGTGAGAGGGGAGAGATTTAAGAGGGAACGAGGGGCAACTTTTTCATTCAGAGGCTAGTCCAAATGTGGAACTTGAGAAATGGGTACAATCAGTGGTGTAGCTAGGTGGAGCCTTGAGTACATTTTTCAAAAGTGGTGCCTTTTCCCCCTCTCCCGCTCTGACGGCACAACACCACCACCCTACCCACCCCAACTGCTCTGGTCCAACGCTGTCAAAATATTGGTGCAGCCCACCATTCAACCACTGACTCACCATCTGGTATGTGTCGTCGAGCCTTTTATATCTGCTTGCTCCTCCTAACTTTTGAACATGGCTACACCCCTGGGTATAATGAGGATGTTCAAAGTACATTTGGGCAACTCTTGGGGATAGGAAGTGTTGAGAAGGGTATGGACTAATTGGAGGAAAATGGGATGAGTCAGAATGTGATCTTGGTCGGCATCGATGAGTTAGACCTCAGGGACTGCTGTATGACTCCCTGACAATGGCATAGGCCCCTTCACCTTGTATTACCTCCAGGATGTGAAGTATTGTCCCATTGGGAGGCCTTACGAACACTGGTCGGTTGTCGTTCACATCAATCACATCGACCTTGAGCAGAGTGGTCCCCCACAGTGGTGGCCTGCCTTTATCGGTGGCAACAACGGTCAAGTTAAATCTCTCATAGGACTCCAGGAGCCGTGTAGTGGTGATTACTGCTGTGTTTTCATCAATCCTAAAGGCCTCTGGAATGAGAGAGAACAGGGGACAAACCCCCACACCACATGTTACATAGAAGGAAGCACAATTATGTGGTTCTGGGATCTGTGTGCAGGAAACATAATCACTTCATCTACATAAAATTAAAAACTGGCATGACATTGAACAGGAAATTAGAAGATTGTTGTAAATACCATGTGGATCATGGGAGGTGTACAGGGAGGGATGGAGAGAGAAAGAGAAAAGAGAGAGAAGGAAAGAGCAAAAGCAAGGAAGAAAATAATGAGTGGTGATATCTTGAGAGATGGTAAATGTGATTGAGGATAAATGGCATGGAGAGGTAAAAGGGGAGAAAGGATCTGGAGAGAGAGAGATACAGAGGAAAATAATCCTCTTTTACTGGCAACATCAACTTCTAACCAGCATTAATTGATGGTAAACTCTTCCGTAAACAATCTTGGTAGTTAATGGTTGTGAGCAATGCTGTAATTTCCAATGGGGTTGTAACTTGTGGTGGGACCCTCCAGAGATGGGAATATGAAATTGCCAATGGGAGCTATTGCCTGTAAACTAGAGTTGTCTTTAGCTGGGCCCTGCTCATTGAATAATATGGAATTAGTGTAACGTCTTAGAGGAAAAGGAATTCACTCCAGTTTATCCCCCTCCTTCCTACAGATGTTCTTCCCTTTTGAGGAACTACTGACACCAGCAAGTGCTGCAGAAAGTGGGAGGGTGTGGATTAGGTCATCAACAGAAAAAAAACGGAACAGCCAACACCACCCCAACCCAAGGCAAGGATGTGGATGTTCACATTTTTCTTGAGCTCACATTCTTCACTTCAGCTGGCAGCTCATTCCATACTCCCACTATTCTCTGGGTGAAGAAGTTCCCACTCATGTTCCACCTAATTATTTCCCCTTTCACCCTTAACCCATGTTTTCTGGTTTGTATCTCACCCAACCTCAGCAGAAAAAGCTGACCTACATTCACTGTATCTTTACCCCTCATAATTTTAAATACCTCTATCAAACCTCTTCATTCTTCTACACTCCAGAGAATAAAGTCTTAACCTGTTTAACCTTTCCCTGTAGCTCAGTTCCTGAAGTCCTGGTCACATCTAGTAAATCTTCCCTGCACTCTTTCAATCTTATTGATATCTTTCCTCCAGTTAGGTGAACCTCTGCACCACTCTTCATTCTGAGTCGAAATACGTGGGTTATTCTTTTAATGATGACAGGTCAAATCTTGGAACCTCAACCAGACAAAGAAAGGTCCATCACTGCCAGCCTTTCAAGGTCAGTTTGGAATAAATTTTGAACATTAACTTTGCTGGAAACTCCTCTAAATGAAGATTAAAATGATTTGCGGCACGGTTAGTGCAACACTGTTACAGCGCCAGAGATCGGGACCAGGTTTTCAAATCTTGCATTGACTGTAAGGAGTTGGCCTGTTCTCTGCTTGGGTTTCCTCCAGAGACTCCGGCCTCCTCCCAACGTTCAAAATGTCCCAGGGTTGTAGGTTAATTGGGTGCAATTATGCATCAAGGGCTCGCGGGCCAAAATGGTCAGTTACCATGCTGTATGTGTAAATTTTAAATATAAATGTACTTATTCCTAGCGTCCTGGTGAGATGTGTAGCATAAGAGTTTCAAACATAAATGAGACGATATGCAAAAGAATTATGTAATACTTTCCAAAAAAGAATGATTAAAAAAAACATTGAATTACCTGCTCCTGCCCCCTGAATACTGTACTGTAACTCTGCATTTTCCCCTTCATCTAGGTCTGTTGCAGTCATGGTGACTACAGAAGCCCCTCCTGGCTCATTCTCATACACACTGGTACTGAACATATTCTTTGAGAACTTGGGCCGATAGTCATTGACATCCAGGATGGTTACCAGCACCTGTAGCAAGAAATAATTTCGTCATTAATCTGTGAGTCTTGAATATGTTAACCTTGAGTTGTTTGAAGATGGTTCTGTATGTGCCTCATGGGATGGGAAGAACTCAAGGCCACAGCTGGGGTCCGAATGCAACCATGGTTTGACCCTGTCCCAGCTCGGCACTGATGCACCTATTCAGAGACTCCATTGGAACTCCCATGCAAGAGGCAAATGAGGGGGTTGCTCAGATCTGCGGAATGAGCACCTCTGGGGAGAAGCCTCAGACAACGCCTGACCCTCACCGGCATTCAGGTACAAAGCGGACGTTTGCTGGAGGGCTGCGGGGTTAGAATGGGTAGGAGAGGGGAGGGAGGGGCAGAAGGAAAGGAAGGATGGGTCAGGTAATGGAATGATCAGTCTCTATCCTCAAAGACGCTCACAACCCAGGCCATTCCTTCAGGAAGGAGGTACAGGAGCCCGAAGACAAGCACCCAATGTTACAAAAACAGTTTTTTTTCCCTCCGCCGTGGACAGTGAACCACAGATAGCACCTCACATTCTGTTCTTTTGCCCTCATTATTTATTTTTAAATAGTGCAGTAAGGAAATGTAATTTCTAGCAAAGTTAGCACCTGTAATGCACAATATTGCTGCCACAAAACAACACATTTTATAACACATGTTCATGACAATAACATACCCGATGAAGGGCTCTATCCCAAAACATTGGTTATACTTCATTATTTTTGCTATATCAAATACAATGTCTGACCTTCTGAGTTTCTACAGCATTACTTCAATCACAGAGTCTGCAGAATTTCATGTTTTACTTCATGAACAATGATCCTGATATGATGAGAGCTTATTGTCATAGACAATGTACAGAAGAACTGAAATTCTCATTGCTGCCACACAGGTATGCGAGATCCACCAGCAACAATACTGAAGCTAAATTAGCACAGCTTACCATGATATATAAAAGGACAAATAAATCATCCTCAGTTGTGGTCAGTGCGAAAAAGTGTGATACTTCTATTGAGCAGAACTTAGTAGTCTTGGAGTAGTCTATAGTTTGGATAGTGTGGGGTGGAGGTGGCTGGGAGAAAGAGGGAACTAGAGTAAGAGTTTACAGGAGGGGGTGTGATCAGGAGAATGAGGAGGGAGGGGGTTTAAGGTTGCAGTGGGAATCCTCAGGATTCCCGACAGTTTCAGGCCAAATTGTGCTTAGTATAGTCAACCTCCCCCCCACCCCCCTCCGTCCCTGAGCTAAGGCGTGAACTGGCAAACCCAAACAAGACAGATGGGGCCAAGGAAGAAGCTGCAACAGCAGGCCAACCCTGGGAACCTGCTCCTCTGGATACATTCCCCAACTGGAAGTGGGTGAAGTTGCAGGGTAGAAGCTCAGCAACAAGTGATGGGTGTCCTCTAGAGATAGATTTGCCAATCAGCAGGGAGCCTGCATGAAGTTCTTCATCACTGGCCAGATATTTGACACATTATGAAAGTAACCACATCCTCTTTCACTTCTCAGAAGCAGGTGAAGCAATCCCAGAACCAGCAGCTTTTTAAAGAAAATCAGTGAAAAGTCGACCTATGCCTCGACACTTGATATTTGTTGGGTTGATGCCGTGACACCCACTCTGCAGTCCTCCTTGCTCTTCAACCCTTCTTCCCCTCCCACTCTCCACTCTTCCTCATCCCTTTTCTGTCCCCCATTGTTCTCCATTTCAGCCAGATGAATCCTGTACTCTCACTTGCCCATTCCCATGGCTTTTAATTTCTTGCATCAGAATGGGAGAACTGCACATTGCTAAGTCAGCAATATCAGAGATGGGATTGGGCTGTTCAGCGTCTCCAACTGCCACGTGTGTTAGATGGATCACCACTCTCTTGTGTCTCATTTCCAATTTTGCTCCGTTATTTTTTCTGCACCATTACTTGCTTCTGCTCCAATCACTACAACAGCCTTAGCCTCCAGGATCGTCAAATTTATTGTCATCTAATTGCACAAGTACAACCCGGCGAAACAGTGTTCTCTGATCCTCGGTGCAAAACACGCAGACACACAACCAGGTATTACTGAATGCTACACATAAATAAATAAATAGATATTGTTTAATGAATATGAGAGCCTCAAATGATTAGTGTGAGCAGTTCCTTTGGTCGTTCAGTATTCTCATTGTCCGTGGGAAGAAGCTGTTCCTCTGCCTGGTGGTGCTGGCTCTGATCCTCCTGGATCTCTTTCCTAATGGGAGCAGCTGAAAGATGCTGTGTGCAGGGTGGAAAAGGTCCTCAATGATGTTGTGTGTCCTCTTCAGACAATGACCCCAGTGGGGGGTCATAAATGGGTGGGGGGGGGGAAGGGAGACTCCATTGATCCTCTCTGCTGCCCTTAACGTCCTGTGGATTGACCTCTAATTCACAGGAGAAGGAGGAGTTGGAAGAAAAACAGCAAATAAGCATGGGTGGAGTCTTGGCCCATCCCATGTTTTTGATCCACAGCAGACTGGATCTAATCATGGCAATGAGGATGGAAGAAATCCAACTTCTGGAATTCCTCAGTCCAGCAAGGAGCCTCATTCAGCAAAGTCAGACTGAGATTCTGGAGCTTCTGAATTCGCTGCAAAATGAATGTTTGAAAACACAAGGGGACTGAGCACTGGACAGAAAGGCTTTCTGGCCTGGCTCAAAGTCACTGCTTTTGACTGGGAAATGCACAAAAGTGCTGGAGAAACCCAGCAGGTCACGCAGTGCACATAGGAGGCAAAGATATACAGCAAAACCCCTGGTATCTGGAATTCAAGCCACCAGCAGCCTCAAGCAACTGGCAAAAAAAAATTGAGGAAATAAATTTTAAAAATTAAAATAAATAGGTATAAAATAATAGGTAAAAATATACGTTTAAAATTGAAAATAAATGTTCACGGAAACCTTTAGTGAAATATTCAGCCAGTGGGGTGCCCTGGTCAGGCTTTGCTCGTAGGAGCTGTTTGAATAAAGTTGTGTGAAACAGCAAAGGCGTCGCCCCGGATGAAGAGCTGGTTGATACCGCTCGCCGTTGGGGCGGCTCTCTTCAAATGTCTCCTTACCTCTGCTTAGTAAGAGTCATCTCAGTCAGAGGCTTTATCTGTAAACTAGGGGATGTTGGGGTTAATTATCTATAATGTTATTGTTCATCTTTCGGGCAGCTCTGTTGAGGGGGAGGAACCTGCAGATGCAGCGGCGGTTAAATGTTTTCAAAGAATGTGACTAAAAATAAAGTAAAATGTTTTAAGGTTTATATATTCGTGCTAGTGAAGTTTGTTCAATCTAAGTACAATATCGTTTTTTTTGTCTTTTAAACTGTTTATTCTAAATGATGGTGTATTAGAACCATAGATCCATAGAACAATGGAGCACAGAAACAGGTCATTCAGCCCTTCTAGTCCATGCCTAACTATTAATCTACCTAGTCCCTCTGACCTGTACCCTGACCATAGCCCTCTAGACCCATATAATCCATGACAAAATGCTTCTTAAAAATTAAAATTAAGCCTGCATTTATCATTTCATCTGGCAGCTCATTCCATACTCCCACCACTCTCTGTGTGAAGAAGTTCCCCCTCATGTTCCCACTAAACCTTTCCCTTTTCACTGTTGGTCCATGTCCTCTGGTTTGTATCTCACCTAACTTAAGTGGAAAAAAGTCCACCTACATTTACTCTGTCCCCCTCACAGTTTTAAATAACTCAATCAAATCTCTCCTCATTCTTCTAGGCTCCAGAGTAAAAAGTCCTAACCTGGTTAACCCTTCCCTGTAACTCAATTCCAGGCAAACATCCTAATAAATCTTCTCTGGACCTTTCTATCTTATTGATATCTTTCCTGTTAGGCATTGTAAGAGTAAATCTCAAGCGAATGGAACATACACTTATCCGGCATCTACCAAACCTCATAGGTGCCAGATTCTGGGGATTTTACTGTCCTTGACTTCTAACCTATATGAGTTATGTCCACCCACATATATGACCAAATTAAAAAAAATCTACTGTAAAAGTTCCTATTAAAAGTACTGTATACAGTAGTCCCCTCTCCCCGCAGCAGCTCGAGGTCCCTGTTCCCCAAGGCAACCTGAGATCAACGTTTCTAGCCTTGACGAAGGGCTCTGGCCCGAAGCGTTGGGTTTATATCTTTACCTCCTACGGATGCTGCAGGATCTGCTGAGTTTCTCCAGCA
This sequence comes from Narcine bancroftii, assembly GCF_036971445.1. Classification (NCBI taxonomy): domain Eukaryota; kingdom Metazoa; phylum Chordata; class Chondrichthyes; order Torpediniformes; family Narcinidae; genus Narcine; species Narcine bancroftii. Next base: position 82,400,146 of record NC_091474.1, read on the forward strand.
CTTTTGTGTATTTATCAATGTAGACTTTGGTGTTTCACTCTTGACTATTTAATATTTAAATATTAAATATTTAACAATTTCAGACTTGGCAGACTTGTCATCATATCAGTTGAGTTTATCTCTTAAACTTTAGAAATGTTAAGTTTCCTTCTCTAAGAGTACTTAGAAATGTCATTTTTATCAGCTACTCACATTCCGATGCAACTCAGTGGATAGCAGAAGCTGAAGAAAGAAAAGTTCGACAACAGGATGCACGTTTAAAAGAGATCTGAAACTATGTCAAACAGAACTAGGCCCTGTATCCTGTCCTATTCAGCTTACTGTGAAACATTTAAATGACTGAATTTGCACTTACATTGTGTTCTGCAATGCTGGAGAAACTCAGCAGGTCAAACAGCATACTTTATAAGGCAAAAATAGCAATACATAACCAACGTTTCGTGCCCATCTTTACTTTTGCTATATGAAGTACACTGTTTAACCTGCTGTGTTTCTCCAGCATAGTGCTTTTGTCTCTTGATACATGTATATCTCATATTTTCCTTATTATTAGAACGATTTAATGCCAAAACCTTGATCCAAGTTTTTCTTTTCTCTGGACAATGATTTCAACAATCCTACCTGCTCCATGATTTATGATCCTGAGGTATCAAGACCTTGAGCACCGCCCATCCTACCCTGTCCTAACTTGCACCAGGATCATTGACCCTCAACACACTCACCAACCTGCATTCGACCTGATTTTTGGGACACCATTTTTATGAGACTTTATCCAGTGGGTGTTGCACACTTGAACGTTTGTCCCTTTCCTGGAGCTGTCATCACACAGGAATGAAGCAGGTACATCAGGTGACCACATCAACACTGATCATCTATCACTAACCCTATTATGATGACTAGGTTCCCTCAGGTACAACCACTCTGAAATACTGGGCAAAAATGTGATCTTAACAGATTAGATTGGGCAATTTTTTCCCAAAAGGTTTGCTTCCTTAAAAAAAAATGGAGATTATGATGGACAATTTCTGATTTGCAAGGAAGTTGCAAAAGCATTACATTAACCTTTATTGAATTTAGCATGTTTAATCTCATAATGAGACTCTCAGGTTGACTGCACATGTTACACAATAAATGAGAGGAGCCCAGGGTTTGTCTTGGTCAACAATTTTACAACCAAAGTAGAGCCCATAGGCTTTCTTAATAAGTGCAGTTATGCTGCACCTTTGAGCCTTGTGTGTATACTCGCCACAAATGTAACAGAATGTATCACAGCTGTGGCAACATTGATGAGACATTTCTGCTGTATTGAATCTTCCTGAAGACAATAAATGCTATTGTTAAGTACACTCACTATGCTATTCCCTGGAACACGTCCATCAACATGTGTTCAATCTTTATCAATGTAATGCACAGCAACTGTACATGTGAGCTACTTTTATAGCTTGCCTGCATCTATCCTGATTAAGCATGTCTAAGCCTAAATCAACATTTGCATAGCACCCGCACTGTGCATGCCCAGGCCTGCTTGGATTGACCAAAACAGCTTGCTTTATTTGCAATATACTCGTAGTCTTAAAATATGACAGAAAATCACAAAAAAATGTAGGTTAAAACTAAAACCCAAACGTAATAAACGTTTTAAGGTGACTTTCATGATCAGCATTCCAAAATTCATAAAACACACCCAACAGTGTTCAGGAAGCTAAATCTTCATTGTCCAATGTTTTCCCATCATTGACCATTGCTGTGCTTCTAAGATGAAACCACTTGGCTCTAGACTCTTCAGAGGGATCCCTGGCTATCCAACCAATTTTTTGATTCATCATTAGAACTTCATTTAAATCAGTACACTGGTTGCTCAACTCTAAGTTTAATCCTTCCAGCTGTAGAATTACTCTGACGAACGTGTGCTGACCTCAGCAAAGTCAATGTCTTCACTGAGGTGAGTTCCCAGGGCAGTAAAAGTCCAGAAATCTGGAAAACCTGAGAATCAGAACTCAAAAACTCTCAAACATTTTAAATTTAGTGGGCTGTTGTGTGCTCAGATGCCACAGAAGTCAAGGAAATGAATGAATAAATATTTATTTGTTATTTGGTACTTTGTATTTTATATGAAAAATATTTCATTAATCAACTATCAACCTTTACCTGTTCATCTCTTCTTTCTTCTCCTTAAATTCTAATTTTAAACGTACTGCCAAAGAATCTACTGATCAGTCCGGAATTTTGGAATTTTACCATGTTTCTAATTTGTTGAGAGCACATTCCCCGTGTCATGATTCCATCAGAACCAGAACTGGAGAATCAATTTGATTCTCTAAATAATGTCTGTAAAATAACCAGGAGTTGAAATATTTACAGTCGCATGAAGGTAGGTAAAGAGGGTTACCTGCACAGCATTCTCCCTCCGATTCCTCGCATTGTCACCTGGGTTGTCCTTGGCAACGGCTGTCAGAGTATAGTGGTCTTTTTTCTCCCGATCAAGTGCAGCCAGAATGTAAATATCTCCCTTTTTGGTTAAAAAAGAACATTTAATTATTGTTGAAATTTCACTTGCACTCATTGAACTTAACACGCCATGCATGCTCCCATCCAATCATCTTAATCTCTATTGGCCGTTTTGCAGAATTGTAGCGGTTCTGTGTTTGAATCTTGCAGTGGGTAAATATTCAGGTTTCTGACCCTGAAGAACATGTGAACCAAAATTTCTGGCGCTCGTGGTAACTCCAGGTTTTTATTCCAGATTCATGTGGTTAAATTATTAAAATGCTCTGTCAATCCCAAGAATTTAGAACAAATCATGACAGGTAAAAAAAAACAGGAGAAGGCCTGCTCCACCATTCAACACAATCCCGACTGTACCTGTATCTCAGTACCATTTCCCAGATTTCCTCCTACCTCTTGCTATCTGTTGATCTCTTGTTGAAGTCTACCATTGAGTTGGCACCAGCCATGCAGGGTTAAGGTTTTACTGCTGTCAGAGTGAAGAGATCTCTGCCCTGAAAGACCTATCCTTGATTCTCAGACTGTGACCCTTGGCTCTCACCTCCTCACCTGGAGGAAACAAAGAGCCATCCTGGGTCCACAAGAATTTTGTAGGTTTCAGTGCAAAATCTCCTCTCGTTCTAAATTTGAGAATGCAGGTCTAATATCCCAATTTTTCCTCATGTGGCAAAGGGAAGTTGGATCTGGTCCTTAATCCTGCATTTAAATCTTTGTAAAGAACAACACATCATTCTCTTTTCCTAATTACTTGCTGCACTGGCATGCTGGCTTTCAGCATCAGGTATATTTAGGTTCCTATGAACTATAACTGCACAATTCCTTACATATTAAAAGATACTCCACTTTTCCACGATCTTTACCAAACATTTGTCCATATTATATTCCATCTGACCTGTCATCTGATCAGTCAGCTTGTCCACAAGCCATCCAGCATAAGTAAGCCATCCAGCCCTTTGACTAATCAAAGTAATGTTAGGACAGTGTTGGGGGAACATGGCCCGAAGGTAGAACATCCTTAGGGCCACGTTCCAACACTGTCCTAATATGATATTCATTGATCTCAGTCTTGAATTAATGTTATAGCTGATGTTGGAGAATTTCAAAGATTCACAATGTTCTGAGTAGAAGTCTTCATCTCAATTGTAAACTCCCTGCCCCTCATTCTGAAATAATTTTCACTTGTTCTGGACTCCTTCATCAGGAGAAACATCCCTCCTTCATTTGGCCTGTCCTTTATGATGTTCGTTTCAATTATAGCTCCTCTCCTTCTTCGAAATGCTAAAGAATACAGCTGCTGTTTAACTGTTCTCTCGCCATAGAGGTAGCTGCCATCACAGGAACTGAGTTCATCTTTGTTGCCCTCTCTTTCAGGGAAGGATACAAATGTACACAGTTCTCCAGGTCAGGTAACATCATGGCCTTGGACCACCCATCCCCAATGGGGGCCCTACCCCGCTTCCACCTCACCCGCAGGGGGCCACAACACATTTAAAGCCTTATTTTCTTTTCACCCCATGTCATATAAATATTTTTAATTTTTTTTAATAGTCAGTTGGAGAGAAGTACGAAGAAACCAACACATGACTGCTTCACAGGGAAGGGGGCCTACAAACTTTGAGCAGAGTCCCTGTGTGGCCACAGCTGAAAAGTTGACAATGTTCACCCGAGATAATTGCACAAAACTTCCTTACTTGTGGAAACAAGTCTTAATCTATTATTTTCTCCCCCTGCACAAGTCTCTTATGTTCTCTTTTATACAGCAGAAGTTCTAAATTCAGGATGCCAGAAATCTGGTCCACCTGAGAATCCAAACTTTTTGAAAACTCTCAAACTTTTTCAAGTGTTGACTTTAATTTTCTTTTAAAATGCTCGTTTGGAAAAATGAAACATGCTGAATTTGCTAATGAATAAACTATCAAAATTTATTTCCATCTCTTCTTTATTCCTCCTTAAGTTATAATTTTAAAAATTCTGCCTGAGAATCTGGAAAACCCTACAATCTGGACCGACCCAATCCCCGAGCAGTCCAGATTTTCGGGGTTCGACTGTAGTCAAGGCTTTACCTCATGTTACATCATCAACAATCTTGGAAATACGTTATGAACCCCTGTCAATCAGATTGTGATTTGTTGGGACACAAGCCCCAATCTTTGCAATTGCTTGCAGCCTGTCCGCTTGAAAGAGGTTGTTTACTTTTAATCTTTACTTTATGTTTAATATCCAAAACTGATCATACATATCAATTACTCCCAATTCTGCGTTCCCTTATCCCTCACTTGGGAACTTATTAAATCCTTGGAAAATCCAAATGCATCACATTCACTGTTTCCCGTTGGCTTTTGTTAAACCCCATCCCTTGCTTCCCTGTCATCTCTCCATTCCCTTTCGCACAGATGTGATAAATTCTACCTGGTCCCTTATCTCATCCAATTAACACCATTTGTTGGTCTGGATTCCTCCCCCATTGTTTGAATTCTGAGACTTTCTGATATATTCTTCTTCTGCCTTTTCCAATTTTTCCTTGAAGATGGACTCAGGCCCGAAACATCGGCAACATATCTTTGTCTCCTATAGATGCTGAAAAGACCGGCTGAGTCTGTCCAGCATTTCGGTGTGTTTACTGAAATCACAGCATCTGCAGCCTATCGTGTTTCCCCCTTTGTTAACTCAACCAGTTCCATTCAAAAATTCCATTAACATCATTTTCCTTTCATAACCACTGTGATTGAGGTGTAGGTTAATTGGGTGGCAAGGACTCAAGGGCTGAAATGGCCTGTTACTGTGTGTATGTCTAAAATAAAATAAACAAAGACCCTTATTGCACCACAGCTTACCGTTTCAGGGTTGATTCCGAACCTTCCCTCACCATCTACAAGACTGTATTCAATCTGTGAGAATCTGCCATTGTCTGCGTCCACAGCACGAACTTGGAGAATCACAGTGCCCAAGGAGACATCTTCAAACACTGGCTTCTATCTCAAAACACAGAACAGATGGTTAAAGGGGAAGAATGATTCTGTGCCAGAAGTTGACTGGGTGGCAGCAGATAACAACAACTGCATGTTATAAAGATCGGGAGTGGGATTTACAGTTAGCACAATGACATCACACCGTGAGTGACCCAAGTTCGAATCCAACGCTATCCATAAGGAGTTTGTATTTTCTCCCCATGCCTGCATGGGTTTCACCTGGGTATTCCAGTTGCCTCCCACCTTTCAAAACGTACAGGGGTTGTAGGTTAATTTGGGTGTAATTGGGTGCACGGATTTAAATGGCTGAAATTGACTGAAACTGTGCTATGAATAAATTTAAATTAATTTTTAAGAATGTAGACATGCAGCACGGTTACAGGTCCTTTCAGCCCATGAGCCCATGCTGCTCAATTACACCTAATTGACTAACAACCTGGAACATTTTTGAATGGTGGGAGGAAACTGGAGCACCCAGAGGAAACCCATGCAGACGAGGGGAGAATGTACAAACTTCTTATAGACAGCAAGGGATTTGAACCCTGGTCCCAATCGCTGGCAATGTAACATTTAAAAATTCTTCTCTGATTTCCAAGGAATCACTGGCTGGATAGATATCAGCCAATTTACCATTGCTTGTTTCATGCCATCACACAGAGCCAAGGTTATCTCCACAGGGTACAACATCAATAAGGGGGGCACGGTTAAGAGTGAGACCTCACATTGTTAGTGCTTACTTGGTGTGATCTACAAGAAAACAACTCTTACGATGAGTCGACACAACATTGCGATTGCACTCTTCAAAGATTTGTCAGGATGGTTTCCATCAGCTGGAGAATCAGAGATCACTTGTCTCAGGGTAAAGGGGTGCGATGAAAAGTACTGAATAAAGGGTCAGGAATCTCTGGACAATGTGGGTGTTCAGACACAGAGTTTAGTTCAGACCGAGATTGACATGAAAGGGTATTGAGGAATGAGGAAAAGAAGAGTTAAGGTCAGGGTTCACCGGTGACACAGACTCCAGGCTTGAATGCTCCACTCCCGTGTCATTCCAGGGATTCCAGAGATGGGGGGGTCAGCCTATGAGGAGCGATTGAGTCTGGGACTGTACTCACTGGAATTTAGAAGAATGAGAAGGGGATCTTATAGGAACATATAAAATTATGAAAGGCATAGATAAGAAAGAGGTAGGTAACTTGTTTCCATTGGTGTGGGAGACCAGAACTAGGGGACATAGCCTCAAGATTCAGGGTAGTAGATTTAGGATGGAGATGAGGAGGAACTGCTTTTCCCAGAGGGTGGTGAATCTGTGAAATTCCCTGCCCATTGAAGGCGACCTCAGTAAATATATTTGACAAGATTAGATAGATTTTTACATAGTAGGGGAATTATGGGATATGGGGAAAAGGCAGGTGGGTGGAGATGAGCCAATCATCAGATCAGCCATGATCACGTTGAATGGTAGAGCAGACTCGACGGGACGGATGGCCGACTCCTGCTTCAGTTTCTTATGTTTTTATATTCTTATGTCAGAATGTATTACTTATGATAAAACAAAAGAACAATCTGGAGGACCTCAGTGGATTGAGCAGGATCAACAGGAGGGAAATAATGGGTGACATTACCAATGACAAATTTGTCCCCAGTTAAACAAACTGCAGCCATTTACAGAGCTTCACAGCATGGAAACAGGCCCTTGGACCAACTTCACTGTTTGCCATGAAAAGAATGAACAAGTAGTTACCTGATAGGATGCCTGGACAAAGACGGGATTGTTATCATTCACGTCCTGGATCTGAAGGTAAACAGGAACCTCAACAGATCGAGCTGGTGACCCATGATCCACTGCACGCACTGTGAAATTCAGCCACTGAACCTCCTCATAATCCACTGTTCTGCTTGCAACTATTTTTCCTGTGGCCAGACAAGGAAAGGGATGGGACAGAGTGATATTTGGCAATAATCACTCAGATGATGTCTGATCCGTAACATATCAATTCCTATGTGATGCTCAAATTTTTGTGATAATTTCCTGTAAATACTGGAAATTGAGATGCTACAACTCCGAAACAAAGGCCTACAGGCCCAAGTACTTGGATGGAATTGCTGGAGCAGCAAATCGAGCAACAGGTGCTGAAATCAGGAAATATTCTTTACATCATTGGTAGGGGAAGAAACCAACAAAATCTGACTGCTTCACAGCGAAGGGGGCCCATAAACTTTCAACAGAGTCCTAAGTGGGGGAGTGGCTAAGTGGGTTGAGAATGGATGATCTAGAAATGAGCAACAAGTTGTAAAAGGAGACTGATGGGTTAACTCAACAACCAAAGAAGTCAGCCTTTGTTCTGAGTTTGGGCAGCACGGTTGGCATAGCAGTTACAGCATCAGGGATCAGGACTAGGTTTCAAATCCCGTGCTGTCTGTAAGGAGTTTGTTTGTTTTCCCCATGTCTGCATGGGTTTTCCCCAGGGGCTCTGTTTCCTCCCACCATTTGAAACATACCAGGGGTGTAGGTTAATTGGGTGTAAATTGGGCGGCATGGACTCACGGGCCGAAATGACTTTTTACCGTGCTGTATGTCTAAATTTAAATTCAAAGTGGCATGAAATGAGGCTGGTGCAAGGCAGAGAGTTGCCCTTTACTTTGGGAAAAAGGAGGAAAATAATTTTTTTCCAAACTCAATAATGTAAAAGAAATGCAAGACTTGAGATCCAAGTAAAAATGTTGAACTATAATAATGGCATGTGTGCCTCTATTTACAGAAGCTTTGTACCTTTGTGACTGTATTGGAGGATTTAAACCATGCTTTTTGCTTCAGCTTTAAATCATGTTTTTTTTTAACTTTTGCAGCCTTTGCTTCTGCAAGGCTGAGAACCTGCTTGTGTTTAGAATCAGCAGACATAAGCTAAATTCCACCATGGGGCTCAGAGATGCAGTTATCTGACAAAAGGACATCTGTGTACCAAGAACATTTCCTGTTTTGGTCACAGACTGTCAGAGGTCTAGCCTTGACGCAAAATAAACCATTTATTCAAAGTGATAAGCTATGAGTAAGCAATTTTTGGGTAATATAAGCCATGGTCCTGCTGCTGAGGTGGGAGACTCTCCGAGAGGTGGCAACATCTCTCAGCAAGAAGAAGAACTTCTAGAGTCCAGCCAACGTCCCGGTCGGGGGAGGTGGAGAAGCTGCTACTGGCGCCATGACAACTTACTACAAGTGTGCAGTTGTTGCCTCGCTTCGGCAGTTGGGACCAGTCCAAGCGTTGATAAGTATAGTTGGGAAGGGCTTGCATATTGTAGTGTGAAATCAGCTTTTGAATTTGTAATAAACATTTGTATAAACTGAACTGCTCTTGGTGTGTGTGTCTATTTTCTTTCGGTAGCTCATACACTGTGACCAATCTAAAACGAACAAAATGAGAGGTATAAGTTTACCCAAGACAGTGACTGCACTGCTTTCAGTTCTGGGAATGGTTCTGGAAGGCATACAGGTAATGGACAAGCAGCAGGGGAGATCATTCAGAATGAAACAAGTAAATATGGTTAAATGAAATGAAGATGACAGGCTACAGAGACTGAAGCACCTCAGTCAGGTGTTTCAATGCTTGAAGGTAAATTACATTGGACAACAAAAACTTTGCTTTCTGAACACTTCAGAGGGTATTTTATGAATTTTACACTGTTGATCATGAAAATCACCTTACGATTTTCCTATCATGTACACTTTTTAGATATAATCTATTTTTGTGATTTCTTGAAATATTTTTAACATTCTTCAAATATACAAAACCATGAAGTGCCACATGTCACTGAAATACATTTTCGCATTCGCACTTGGACGTCTTCCCTGGTGATCTTGGGGCAGTCAGTGACAAACATGGTGAAAGGTTTCACCAGGACATTGTGACGATTGAAAAGCGGTATCAGGGCAACTGGAATCCTTCCATGCTGGCCGACTATTGTTGGACACTGACATGAGAGGCATCAGATGCTGAGTACAAATGAAAATCAGCAGCAAAATATTTTTAGGCCAGTTGAACCAATGCAATGTGTCAGCGTTATTATGCAATTTAACATGCTGAATTCAATAAAAGTTAATTTAATGTTTCTCCAACTTCCTATGTGATACAGCAAATCTGAAATTATTTTCGTGTTCAGCTTGAAGTCTATCATAATCCCCAGAATTTTTCAGGAAGCAAATCTTTTGAATAAAAATTGTTGTCTAATGTTAACAGAGACACTGGACAGGCCTCTCCTATTTGTGTTCATATCTATAGTACAAGGGATTGCATCAGAGAATATTAAAGAACTTGTGTGAATAGCTGGATGGGCAGCTTGATATTTAGAAGGAAAATCACCTTTTGTGATCTATCAAAGAGATCATCCCCACTCAGCTTCTCTCATTTCCTTCCTCTTGCCTTGTCACCATTTGCCACTCATGATACTCCCACCACCTCCCTCTTGCTCTTATTTTCTTATCCTGCTCTCAAAATGTTTTGACTGAGCCTTTTACATGACTCGTATGATTCTTACCCCATGAACTTCTATTGATAGTTCCGAGCATTCACTTATGACCTTCCTATACACACATCTCCTCACATCAGGCACCACAGCGACTGCACTCCCTGAGAAGAATGAAGCAGGTAAGGCTACCAGCCACCATCATGTCAACCTTCTATGACTGAGAGCATCCAGGCTGGCTGCATCACAGTGTGGTACAGTTGGTTCCATTATTGTCACGTAATATTACATTTAGAATGCAACATATATGAAATTCTTTAACTTTTGTCTATCGTAAGGCAAATAGAGAGTCACCACTTTGTCCAGCGCCCCTCACAGAAACCTGGTGTTCCCTGCCAGTCTCCCCTTCAAGTACTGACCAGGCCTGTGCCTGCTTAGCTTCCAAGATCAGACAATCTCATTCATATTCAGGTTATAGGGCTTCTGCAGGTTGCTGTAGGGACCTGGATCGGAGGTCAATCCACATGACCATAAGAGTGGCAGAGTGGATCACTGGAGACTCCCTCCCCCCATCCATATGACCTATTGGGATCATTGTGTGAAGAGGACACACAAAATCATTGAGGACCCCTTCCACCCTGCACACGGCATCCCATCGGGGAAGAGATACAGGAGTATTGGAGCTAGCAGTCCCACAGGCAGTGAGAACGCCGAACGACCAAAGGAACTGCTCATACCAACCATCTGAGACTCTCATATTCATGAAACTATATTTATTTGTATCTATGAATATTGTCTTTCATATGTATTGTTTGTATGTGTGTTTGTTATGTCTGGTTGTGCATCTACGTGTTTGGCACCGAGTACTGGAGAATGCTGGTTTGCGCTTGTGCAATTGGATGATAATAAATGAACTTGACCTCCATTAGTAAATGAAGGAAAAAAATATATACATTAACTTCTCACATTTTTTGGAAGTGAAGGGAAATCTTGGAAATGTGTTTGAAACAGATCAGGCAAATATTTTTGAACACGTATGCTCCTAACGATTGGAGAAGTCTCTCTGAAGTCGGAGTAATGCTCACCTGCTGCAGGATCTTCCAGTCTGATGTACTCCCCAGGTGGCAGGTCCAGGAGCTCATAGCTGATCTGCCCGTTGGGGCCTTTGTCAGGATCCACAGCTGACACGGAGAGAAGTGTTGTCCCAGATGTTGCTCCCTCCAGAATCCTCTCAGTGAAAACATTCACCCCAAATGGTCGGAAGCGTGGCGGGTTGTCGTTCACGTCCAGGACAGTGATGGTCAGCTTTGCTGGAACAGGCCAAAGAGACACATCTAGCTGAACCTCCATCTTTGTGTGGAAAAGGAAGTGATCACAAATGGTGGGGCCGTGAGGAGATTATCGGCTCTCCAAATTGTCATTATAATGGTTCTCACTTGGAGAACGAAAGGATGTGGAATTGAGGCAGGAAAGGAGAGTTAAGTCCTTCGCCTGCATGACATTATTGAACTGGGGAACACGAGGGTGAGGATAAATGCTTTTGTTTAACTGTCACAAAATATTTGGCACAGAGAGAAGGGATCTTCTGCAAACGGACCAACGAAATTTCTTTGGCATTACATACAGCTGTACATTTACCAAGTATGGGATCACAATGCAACATTCAATTCCTATCACCAAGCTGTAAGTTGGGCAATATCAGGAAGCTTTGAGTCATTCGTTTTGGGGAGATATAGAACAGATCCTTCTTTCTACCAAGCTGACATTAACCGAGGTAAAACACCAAATTGTGCAGACACCGTGGTTGAAGTAAAAACACAGCACTGGAGAAACTCGGCAGGTCAAACAATGCCCTTTATAAAGATAAAGATACATAACCAACGTTTCATGCTTGAGCCCCTCATCAAGGTATGAGCAAAATGTAGACAAGTGCCTGAATCCCTTGTGCTCCTGTATCCCAGAGCCCCATTAAAATTTTAAAAATTTAGACATACAGCACTTGTACCAGTCCATTTTGGCCAATGAGTTCATGCCGCCAAATTTACACCCAATTAACTTACATGCCCAGTACGTTTCAAACTGAGGGAGGAAACTGGAGCCCCTAGGGAAACCCACACAGACACAGGAGAATGTACAAATTTCTTACACATAGGGATCCGAACCCTCTTCCCAACTGTCGGTGCTGTAAAGGCGTTGCGTTAACTGCTAGACCAATTGTGCCACCCCTAAATTAGAAGTAACCTTTGGATACTGCCAATTCATGAACTGCATTGGCTAATTTAAGGGAAGGGAATAGCAGAGAAACAAACAGGGCACAGCTTGGGGCAACTTACCCAGAAACCGTAGCATGCTGGTGAAGCCATTATCCCCCTATTACCTCCTGCCTGTGCTCCTTTCTCTGCCTCTCCCCCACTATTTTGTTTGGGTGTCTGTCAACATTTGCTCATACCATGATGAAAAGTTCAGGCCCTAAATGTTGGTTTTGCACCTTTACCTTTGCTATATAAAGGACACTGTTCGATCTGCTGAGTTTCTCCAGCATTGTGTTTTTACGGAGCTGACATTAAGCCCTCATTTATATGGATCCTACAATATTCCTTTTTAAAAATTATTATTCATCCCAGTTTCTTATCATCTCCCGTTTCTACAGCTCACCTGCCTGATTAATCTACCCTCCTACTCATTTTTGGGGTGTGGCAGGAAACTAGAGCAATTGGTTTAAACCTGCATGTTCCCAGAGAGAACGCGAGATCTCTAGGCAGGCACACCCGAGATCAGGATTGAACCAGAATCTCCGGCACTGTGGGGCAGTGCCAATATGTCACTACTTCAGAACCAAATTTATCTTACAGATAAATGTGAGGTGATGTATTTTAGAAGGTCAGACTTGAAGGCAGAGTACATGGTTAATGATAGGATACTTAACAGTGTGGAGTAACAGAGGGACCTTAGGGTCCAAATCCATACATCTGTCAAGGTTTCTGCACAGGTTGATAGGACAGTTAAGAAGGCCTATGGTGATGCTGGGCTTCATTAGACAGGAAATTGAATTCAGGAGTTGAGATCATGTGCAGCTCTATAAATCTCTAGTGAGACTACACTTAGAATATTGTTTTCCATTCTGGTCACATAATTGCAGGAAAGATGTGGAATCTATGGAGAGGGTGCAAAGGAGATTAACTAAGATGTTGTCTGGATTGGAAAATATGTCTAATGAGGCAAGTTTAGCAGAGTTAGGGCTTTTCTCTTTGGAGTGAAGAAGGATTATGAGAGGCAGAGGTAAGGTAGAGAGCCAGCACTTTTCTCCTTGGGTGGGAGTACAAAGTGAAGGGAGAAAGTTTAGGGGAGACATCAGGGGGAAGTTTTTTTTAAATATACAGAGGGTTGTGCATGCCTGGAATGCTTTGCCAAGGATGGTGGAGGCTGGAACAATAGGGGCATTTAAGAGACTCTTAGAAAGGCACCTGTATGAAAGTAAAATAGAGGGTTATGAGGTAGGGAGGATTTGGTGTTTATTTTTTGGAGGTACATACAAGTCTGCACAACATCATGGGCTGAAGTGACTGTGCTGTGCATTAGTGTTCTACATTCTATGATTCTCCATTCAAACACACATACGAAGGAAAAGGCATGCAAGGAGCTGACATCCTGCCCCACCTTCAATTTTTACCTCAGAGCAACTGTCCTTTATTCAACCAATTTCCTGTCCATTCAAAAATATGTACTTCTGTCCTGAATATTCCAGTGACAGCCTCAGAGTAGAGAACGTCAAAGATGGGTGAAGACATCTTCGTTTGAAAGCCTGGCCCTCGGCTCTGTGCATCTCGGCAGGTGGGAATATCCTGCACCTCCTGTGTCAAGTCCTGTTGGTGTTTCATGTGTTATGGTGATCATACTTTTCTAGAGCACAGATCTTGCCAACTTATTGCCTTCACATTGAACAATAGACTTAAATTCCAAGTGAACCTTCTTGACAGCCATTGAATCACAAGTATACCTTCACCAAGGGGGATAAACCTGGGCTTAATATTTTAGGTATTATCTCACTGTATATTTTCAGAGGTTAAACAGGAAAGTCTGCAGCCACTTTCAATGTAGTGCAATACCCAAATATGCTGGAGAAACTCTCCAGGTCACACAGCATCCATAGGAAGTAAAGAGTAACCAGTGCTTCGGGCCTGAGGCCTTTTGTGTTTATGGATAGCCTTGGTTTGACAGTGCCTGAGGCCATGGTGTGTGGACTTAAAAGACTGGGAGGTCCCTGTTATTGCAGCGGACAAGAGCGAATGTTCTGAAACGCCGGTCATTCTTTACTTCCCAAGGATACTGCATTTCCTGCTGAGTTTGTCCACATGTTTGTGTATTGCACTTGACCCCACTGTCTGCAGACTTTCTTGTTAATCACATATTTCCTCTTCACTTTGCAACCATATCTGTAATAACTGCTGGGATGTACCCACTTATTTCTCTTGGTTCTCTCTGCAATTGTCCTTGGAACCCATTTTAATTACGAATGGGAATTTAATTTGATCAACTCAGATTTCAGTCCAGGAGCAGAGGCAGGAATGAATCTGTTGGATGGGCCGCCATCTCATACCATAATAAATGTATCGAGACTTTGTTAGCGTGTGGCTCATATGTTTAAATGTTTATTGGGAAAGGGGTGTATATCTATTGCCCCAAGCTTGAAGTCTGAGCTTGAATATAATGGGAAGTCTTGATGACTTGTTATGGAGGAGAAGAGCTTACCATTGGGAATACTGACAGAATGGCTGATCACCTCACTGGCGTTGTCATGTACTGATATGGTGAGTTCATAGGTTGCTACCAGTTCCCGATTCAAAGGCCTTCTTACAAATACTGCACCTGGATTTAAGCAAAGAAGGACATCAGCAAAAATCCATCTTTTGCACAGTGTATTTGCAATAATTGAATGGTGTGCATCATGGTTCGTGTCAGAGGGTTGGATCTGGAGCTCAGGTTGCCAGTGGTTTGGATTGAAGTCTGTGTGGCTGCAGAGGTTACAGGAATGCTAGAGGCAAATCCACGGACACTCAGGGACTCTCTTTTGCTTCTCTTTCTTTGACTGTAAATGGTGCCGGGTGATTTCTGCTGATGGCGAATCTTTGTCTCCCTTGCGGTAGACTAAGTGAAATTTCATGTAATATTACATGACAATAAAAGAATCTTGAGAAGGTTTTCTTTCCTTTCTCGGAAGGGAAGTTTTATAGCTGATGAATGATCAAAGTTCCCTTCTGTGCTTCATGAGAGAATTCTGGCCCCTGTGGTCTCCCTGTTCAAACTCCTAATTCTCCCCTTCGCTATCAACAATAACTGCACAGCCCAAAATACAAAGACAGGATTGGTGATTCCATCATTAGGGTGATGAGAAGTGACACGAAATAAAATGCAATTGTAAATGCAATGCTGGCATTCATTTCAAAAAGAATAGAAAATATAAGCAGGGATGTGATGTTGAGCCTTTTTAAGGCACTGGCGAGACCTCACATGGAGCATTGTGAGCAGTTTTGGGCTCAGTTAAGAAAGGATGCGCTGATAGAGAGGGTTCAAAGGAGGATCAATAGGATGATACCAGGAATAAAAGGATTATCATATGAGGAATGTTTGACAGCTCTTGGCCTATATTTGTTGGAATTTAGGAGAATGAGGTGGGAACTTGTGGTGCACTGTTAGCCAGAATCAGACACACACAAAGATAAAGACTTTACAACAGGGTTTAATCCACAAAGACTTCCACAGAGCCAGGCTGGCTGTGGCTGCAGCAACTCTGAGTGAGGCCTTGGGAGCCCGGCGCAGGCTTATATCCCGGAGGGTGATTGACACCTGACTGGGTGGGGCTTGATCCATTCAGGCTGACTGATTGACAACCGGCCAGGTGTTGTCTTGTCCCCTTACACTCCTGCAGTAGGTACCACCACAGAACTCATTAAAATGTCAAATTTGAAAAGACATCTACATGATAGATGTAGAAAGGTAGGAGAGTTCAGAACAAGAGGGCACAACTTCAGGATTAAAGGGCATCTGTTTAGAACTGAGATATGTAGGATTTTTTTCAGCCAGAGAGAGGGTAGTAAATCTGTGGAATTTGTTGCCACAGGCAGTTGTTGGGGACAGGTCATTGGGTGTATTTAAGGCAGAGACTGATAGGTTTTGATTTAGCCAGGGCATCAAAGGTTGTGGCAAGTAGGCCAGGCAGTGGGTCTGAGTGGGGAAGTGGATCAGCTCATGCAGGGCCAGCATTAGAACAAGTCTAACAGGGGGGCATTAGGGTAACTGCGGGGATGGGGGCGGGGGGTGCAATTTCAAATTCAAAAACTTGCTTGGTGGGGGGGTGGGGGACCTACCTGCATGAACCTCTTCCGTGCACCACTGACGTAACAGATAAACACGCTGCTTATATCATGTGGAGACTAGTGACCCTACAGGTGGGGGTGGGGGGCACAATAACTCATTTGGGGGTAATGCCCATGGATGCCCAATAGCCTGCTTCTACTACTTGAAACTCCAATCGATGTCTTTTTTGAAACTGAGAGAATTAGGGGTTTTGGGGATTTCAAGGAAGCTGGATGACATACAAGATCAGCAGGGTGAGGGAGGGTTTGGAAGAGGCCCACTCCTGCTTCCTTCTTGATGTTGCCAAGAACCTCTCTGGAAAAATAGACTGTTGGTTGAATCAAATTTTCGGATGTCAATGAAAGTGGTAAAAGGTGAAGCCAAAGCAGGAGATCAGATTTTTGAAGCATGACATAGCCAAAAGGATATGGTGCCGACTTGAACTACTTGTTTGTTATTGGAAACTAAAGAGTGAAGGAGGCTGAGGGATGATCTTACAGGGTAGATGATTTTAGAGCGAGAGGGGCCGGTTTCAGGTGAGAAGGGATTGAGCAGAAACATTTTCACTCTGAACTGAGCTAAAAACCTGAGAAGCAGCAAAACAACAATATTCAAAAGGCATTGGAACTGATTTAAGGAGAAGAGGTACAGAGGGATACAGGCCAATAGCAGGAAAATGGGATGAGCACAGAATTCCATATTGGTCAGCATACACCAGTTGGGTTCTATTCTATATGACTCTCTGCGCAGTTAGTGAGAGTTTTCTTTTGTAGCCTGAGTTCAAACTGTACCTGTCTGAAAGTTGATGTCAAAAGCTCTCTGCTGATCCTCTACCACTTTATCAGTGTCATCCTTTGCGATAAGCTCGATGATGTAATACTGCAGACGAGGTCGGAGGTCGTGATCTGTGGCAGTAACATTGGCAACGATGGCACCGACTGTGACTGACTCACTGATGCTAATGGTCTGTATGGGGTTAATAAACTCAGGGCGGCAATCGTTCACATCGTCTATGATGATATTCACAGTGGCACTTGCTGACAACGATGGAGTTCCCTGGTCCATTGCCACCACCACAAGAGTGTAAGAGCCCTTTTCTTCTCGATCTACAGTTACTCCATTGGCCACCTTGACAACTCCACTGAACGGGTCAATTACAAAGTTATCCTGGGCGCCTCCCTCGATCCGGTACCTCAGCTGTTGATTTACACCAGTATCGGCATCTGTTGCTGTTACTTGAATGATACTAAAACCTAAAACACAAATGTACATCAATGCATCACATTTCTGTGAATGGGGAAACATTCAGAATGATTCTTGAGTGCACATTTTCATTCCATATATAAAATAGTACAGGCAGTCCCCAGGTTATGAACCATATCCATCTCCAAGTCTGCCTTGAAGTCGAATTAGTCAGAAGGAACATGTGGTTCTTATTTAGAGTCAGTTAGTCAATGTTTGTCTTAGTACATAGTCTATATTTTACCCTTCTATGCATGTAAAACTAGTAGACTCAATGTCTTGAAGACAGCATCAAGGGAAGCAACGTGATCTGACTTAAAATGGCAGACGGCATTCTCCTTTCTTGAGCCGACAAACCGCTGAAGCTGTGCATATTCCATTCGTAAGTATGAGTTGTCTGTAAGTCGGACATTCGTAACCCTGAGACTGCCTGTATTCATATTCTACAGATAAGTCTTCCTCAGTGGAAGCCTCTCTCCCTGCTGAAACAAGGCGGAATGTTTACATAGAGATGCCGGTGGAAACAAAGTTGATCATTTGCAAAGCATTTTATAGTTTATTAACAAAACTGGGCAGCACAGCTGGCGTTGTGGTTAGCACAACGCCTGCAAAGAGCCAGCAATTGGGACCGGACTGGGGTTCGAATCCTGTGCCGACTGTAAGGAGTGTGTGCAATCTCCCCGTGTCTGCGTGGGTTTCCAGTTTACTCCCACCATTCAAAAAGCGAGAAGGGGTTGTAGGTTAATGGGCTGTACTTCTGGCGGCACGGACTTGTGGGCCGAAATGACCTGTTACCGTGCTGTATGTCTAAATTAAAAAAAATTAAAATTAGGAACAACAAAAATTTTTTTAAAATTTTCTCAAATAAAATAAAAAAGTACAAAAAACAAATAAATATTTATTTGTTAATTTTCCCCTGTGGTGCTTTGATAGGCACGTATACAAAAGGTCACTAAACAGAAAAAGTTTGAGAGTTTTTGAGAAGTCCGGATTTCTGAGCGGTCCTGATTTCTGGTATCTGGAGTTTTGGACTTTTACCTGCAGCTACTACACTGCCAAGTCCTAAAAGCAGCATCATGAGACAAAACAGATAACTTGCTTCAGTGATCATAAGTGTTAAACATAGGCTGGAATGCATTGTTCTTCAAAAGTGCTGCCACAGGATTTTGTTTCTGTTCATTTGTGAAGAGGTTTGAGGGGCTGTTTTAACATCTCACCCAAAAGACAGCACCTGGAGCAAAGTGGTACCTGCTTGGTCCTACAGTCAAGACTGTGTGCGCACATTTCTGGACTGTGACCCATTATCCACTGAGCCAGGGTGGACACAATGCACTGGTGTCGCAGTGGGAGAGTGCAGCAGAAATTTACGGGCATGTTTCCAGGGATGAGGTACTTCAATGGTTTGGGCAGCCATTGGGGTTGTTCTCCTTGGGACTGAGGAGGCTACAAGGGCATCTGATAGAAATATTTAACACAGTGATGGTGACAGGGAGAGTTGGAGGTGTTGAGAACCACACCAAGGGAAAGTGAATGGCAAAGAAAACCCAAAAGTGACACAAGGAGAAACCTTGATGGAGTGGGTGATTCTGGTCTGGAATGAAATGCCAGGCTGGGAATGGAGACAGATTCCAGTGGAATCTTTAAAAGGGAGCAGATAAGTATCTGAATGGAAGGAATTCGTGGGGATGTGGGAAGAGGGAGTGGGAAAGAGTGGTCTCTCTGGATTTTTCTTGGAACTGGCATGCCTTCCATGCCATTGTCGTTTGGATGAGATTTTAAACAAAGAACCTGTTTCCATTATCTTTGTTGCAAGAATCCTGTGGCATTTTCCACAACCCTTTCAGCATATCCCAAATATCTCAAAGCTAATGAAATTCTGTGGAACATTGCCACTGTTGTAAAAGGAGGAAATGTACAGTTAAAGATCAAAAATCCGGACTGCTCGGCGATTGGATCGGTCCAGATTTTCAGATTTTCTGGATTCTCAGGCAGAAAATTCAAATTTAAGGAGAATAAAGAAGAGAAGAATAGGGGTGTTATCCTACACAATATCTATCCTTCAGCTAAAATCATTAAACATACACGATGTGTTTGTGGGCCCTTATTAAGCCTGTATGAATGGTCACAGTTAGAGTCACACAGCTGGATGTAATGCAGGGCTGAACAATATTTTCTCTTTGACTCAGAAAATTTTGCAACACCTAGCATAAAAAAATTGGACAGAATTTCCTCTTTCGGCTGCAAATTAACACTGCAAGGGTCATATTGTTAAAGATGCAGAAGTTAAAATTGAGGTAATAGGGTTAGGGTAATATTCCTGCAATGTCAACACACATGATCCATTCCCTCTCATTTCTTGTGTTATTGTGTTTATTGTGTTATTGTGTTTATTTTATCGCAAGGGAAAAAGCCCTTCATCCCTATTGGCCCATATCGTGCATCTTGTCCACCTAAACTACTCCCATTTTGTTTGTGTTTGGATCATATCTTCAAGATTATTTAACTGTCAGGAGATAAAACAGAAAATGTGATATTACATGAAATTTCCTTGAGTCGAGGAGTCACGTGATGGAGTAGTGGCCGGACGGTGAACTCCAGCCTTCTTCAGAAAAGTCGGAAAAAATAAAGGAAAGCACAAAGGCACAAAAATAAAAATTAAAGTAAAGTGAGTATAAAGGGGGAAAGAAGATGGCGACGAAAAAAGAAAAATCGAAACCAACAGTGAGAAGAGAGGAAGAGAAGACAACGGAAGAAGAAGGAGAAGGCCTTACCTGTTTGAAGAGGCCCGCGGTGGAGAGAGAAACCCGCTCCCTCAGGTCGGTAGAAAGTGGACTACAAAAATGGCTCGCTGAGCCGAGTAAAAGTGCGCAACCGCGCATGCAAAAAAACACACCGACGGGAGGGGTGACCAGCTGGGGAGTCGATCTCCACAGCCGGCAATGACAGCTGCAGAACAGCTGCAGCAAGAGGAGAACATAGAAGACAATTAAAACAAGAAAGAAGAGAAGGACAACAAAGAAACAACAGATGGCCAACCCAGAGGAAGAAGAAGAGGAAGAGGAAGAGTACAGTGAAATAGAAGAAGAAGGGAAAGACAAGACAAAGGATATACTTTCTCTTATTAAAGAATACATGGAGTCATTTAAAGAATGGCAAGCGCAAGAATTTAATGATTTAAGAAGAAGAATAAACAATACAGAACAGAAAATGAATAAAATAGATATGACCTTATCAGAAATGGGAAAAAGAATGGACAAGGTGGAAGAACGAGAAGCAGCAGTAGAAATGGAGGTAGAGGACTTAAAAAATAAATTAGAGGAATCTAATAAAAAAGTTAAAGAGATACAAGAGCTGTTAGCTCAGAAAATAGATATAATGGAAAATTATAACAGAAGAAATAACATAAAGATAGTGGGCCTTAAGGAAGATGAAGAAGGCAAGAATATGAGAGAGTTTATAAAAGATTGGATCCCTAGGATCCTAGGATGTCCAGAACTACAGCAAGAAATGGAAATAGAAAGGGCATATAGAGCATTGGCCTTTAAACCACAACCACAACAAAAGCCAAGATCTATTTTAGTAAAATTCCGAAGATATACTACAAGAGAAAAGGTACTGGAGAAAACAATGGAAAAAGTAAGAGAGGACAACAAGCCACTGGAGTACAAAGGGTGAAAAATCTTCATTTATCCAGATATAAGTTTTGAACTCCTGAAGAAGAGAAAGGAGTTCAATACAGCAAAGGAAGAAAGGGTATAAATTTATACTAAAGCATCCAGCGGTATTGAAAATATTTATTCCAGGACAGCAAAACAGACTATTCTCGGATCCAGAGGAAGCACGAAAATTTGCAGAACAATTACAAAATAGACTGAGAGATGAAGACGTGTAACGAGAGTACAAAAGACTGCGAACTAAAAAGACACATAAGTTTTGAGCTCCTGACCTTAAGGAAAAAACTATTCTCGGATCCAGAGGAAGCAAGGAAATTTGCAGAACAACTACAAAACAAGCATAGAGATGCAGACATGTAATAAGAGTAAAAATGACCACGTGTATTATATGTATGTGGGTAAAGAGGTATATGTGTGTATATGTATAGTGTGCATACATGAATGTATCCGTATTTAGAGGAAAATATAGAGAGTATAGACAAGAATTAATAAGGGCAGGAAATGGAATAGAGGGAATAAGGAGGGAATTAAAAGAGTGACCTTTGTTACATATGAAAAGTGAAATCTTTTCTGGGGGGGGCTGGGTGGGGAGGAGTTACGGTCACTGCAAAATCAGCTGACGCTTGCGAGTGAATTCGCAAATCCAAATGGAGAGGGGAGATGTGGTTGTCCGTCAAGGGATAAAGAACAACTCAGGAGGGGAAGGGGAGATTGGGGCTAAAGAAGTTTTAAATAGGAGAATAAGGAAAATGTTTGATGTTTTAGGAATGTTGTCTTATAAAGGGTTCAAAACAAGAAAACAGAAATGGATAAGAAGGAAAGGTAATGATGGAGAAACGGAAAGGGAAGATAAACAAAGTATAAAATGGCTACGTTGAACTATATGACTTTAAATATTAATGGAATACATAACCAAATTAAAAGGAATAAACTGCTAAATTTACTGAAAAAAGAAAAAATTGATATAGCATTTGTGCAAGAAACACATTTAACTGAATTGGAGCACAAGAAATTAAAGAGAGATTGGGTAGGACACGTAACAGCAGCATCATATAATTCAAAAGCAAGAGGAGTAGCTATATTAATTAGTAAAAATGTGCCATTTAAAATAGAAGAGGAAATAAGAGATCCAGCAGGGAGATATGTAATGATAAAATGTCAGATATATTCGGAGTTTTGGAATCTACTCAATGTATATTCACCTAACGAAGAAGATCAAAAGTTTATGCAAGATATCTTTTTGAAGATACGCAAGGGAACATATTAATAGGAGGGGATTTCAACCTGAATTTGGATTCAAATATGGACAAAACTGGGAAAAAAATTAACAGAAAGAACAGAGTAACCAAATTTATAATTAAATCGATGGAAGAAATGCAACTTTTGGATATATGGAGGAAACAACACCCAAAGGAAAAGGAATATTCATATTACTCGGCTAGACATAAAACATACTCAAGAATAGACCTATTTTTGTTATCAGCTCGTATGCAAGATAGAGTAAGAAAAACAGAATATAAAGCTAGAATACTATCGGACCATTCACCCTTAATATTGACAATAAGGTTAGAGGACATCCCTCCAAGAATGTATAGATGGAGATTAAACCCCATGTTACTTAAAAGGCAGAATTTTAGAGAATTTATTGAAAGACAAATTAAAATGTATTTTGAAATAAATACGAAATCAGTGAAAGATAAGTTTATACTATGGGATGCAATGAAAGCATTCATTAGAGGGCAAATAATAAGTTATGTAACCAAGATGAAAAAGGACTATAATCAGGAAACAGAGCAGTTGGAAAGGGAAATAGTAAATATAGAAAAAGAATTAGCAATGAAAGAAGATACAACTAAAAGAAGAGAATTGGCGGATAAAAAAATAAAATATGAAACACTACAAACATATAAGGTGGAGAAGAACATAATGAAGACAAAACAGAAATATTATGAACTAGGTGAAAAAACGCGCAAAATCCTAGCATGGCAGCTTAAGACAGAACAAGCTAAGAAAATGGTATTGGCATCAAGGAAAAAAGACAAACAAATTACATATAATCCAAAAGAAATTAAGGAAAACTTTAGAGAATTCTATGAACAATTATACCGAATTGAAAACGAAGGGAAAGAAGGGAAAATAGATGAATTTCTAACTAAAATTGAACTACCAAAACTACAAATAGAGGAACAAAATAAATTAACAGAGCCATTTGGAATAGTAGAAATACAAGAGATAATTAAAAAATTACCAAATAATAAGACACCAGGAGAGGATGGATTCCCAATAGAATTCTATAAAACATTTAAAGACTTATTAATTCCGCCCCTCCTGGAAGTAATCAACCAGATTGATAAAACACAAAGCTTACCAGATTCATGTAAAACAGCAATAATTACAGTAATACTAAAGCAAGGGAAAGATCCACTCACACCAGCATCATATAGACCAATATCTTTACTTAACACAGATTATAAGATAATAGCTAAACTATTAGCAAACAGATTAGCAGAGTATGTACCGAAAATGGAAAATCTAGACCAAACTGGATTTATCAAAAAAAGACGCACAAGAGACAATATTTGTAAATTTATTAACTTAATTCATGCAGTAGAAGGGAATAAAGCGCCAACAGTAGCAGTTGCTTTAGACGCAGAGAAGGCCTTTGACAGAGTAGAATGGAATTATTTGTTCAAAGTATTGCCAAAATTCAGTTTACCGGAGAAGTATATTAATTGGATTAAAGCATTATATAAGGGACCATTAGCGGAAGTGACAGTAAATGGACATGTATCAAAGCAATTTAACTTAAGCAGGTCAACACGGCAGGGATGCCCACTATCACCTTTATTGTTTGCGTTAGCTATAGAACCACTAGCAGAATTGATAAGAACAGAAAATAATATAAAAGGGATAAAAATAAAAGACAAGGAATATAAAATCAGTTTATTTGCGGATGATGTTATAGTATACTTAACAGAACCAGAACTATCAATAAAAGAATTATATAAGAAATTGAAGGAATATGGAGAAGTGTCAGGTTACAAGATAAACGTAAATAAAAGTGAAGCAATGCCTATGAATAATGCGGATTTCTCAAAATTTAAGAAGGAATCACCATTTAGATGGCAAATGCAAGCAATAAGATACCTAGGTGTACAAATAAATAAAAATCTCGGCCAACTATATAAACTCAATTATTATCCACTAATGAAAAAATTACAGGACGATTTAGAGCATTGGAAAGATTTACCACTACACTAATAGGAAGGATAAACTGTATTAAAATGAACATTTTTCCAAGGATATTATACCTATTTCAGGCATTGCCAATACAACTGACAGAGAAATTCTTCAAGGAGTTAAAGAAAATAATAAGGAAATTTTTATGGAAAGGGGGGAAACCGAGGATAGCACTAGATAAATTAACAGAATGGTATAAACAAGGAGGCTTACAACTGCCAAACTTTAAAAATTATTATAGAGCCGCACAATTAAGATACCTATCAGATTTTTATCAAACAAGGGAAAAGCCAGATTGGACCAGATTAGAATTAGATAAAATAGGGGAAAAGATACCTGAACACATATTATATAAATGGGATGAAAAATTGGTACAATATAGAAGTTCTCCAGTATTACATCATCTACTCAATATTTGGAAGAAGATTCATGTAGAAAGAAATAAAACAAATTATCAATTACCAAAACTAATATTGACGCAAAACAAGTTACTCCCTTTTACAATAGATAACCTTTCCTTTAGAGAATGGGAGAAAAAAGGGATCAAAAGAATAGAAAATTGTTTTTCAGGAAATAGATTATTATCCTTTGAACAAATGAAAGATAAATACAATATAACTCAAGATACAGCGCTGGCATATTACCAATTGAGATCCTACTTGAAGGATAAATTAGGAAGCAGTTTGAGTTTGCCAGAGGGAAGTAACTTTGAATATGTGATTACAGATACAATGATAATCAAAAGATTTATGACAAATATGTATATTAAACTGCAAGAAAAGGAGAATGAGGAAACAAATGGTAAAACTAAACAAAAATGGGAACAAGATTTAAATATAAAGATAAAAAAGGAAACATGGGAGAAGTTATCCTCTGGAACGATGAGAAATACAATAAATACAAGGTTACGTATGATACAATATAACTGGATACACAGGCTATACATTACACCTCAAAAGTTAAATAAATGGGACTCAACAGTATCTGATAGATGTTTTCGATGTAAAAAAGAAATGGGAACAACAATTCATGCAATCTGGACATGTGAGAAAGTAGAAAAATTTTGGGAAGATTTAAATCAGATATTAAATAAAATAACAGAAAACAATATACCAAAGAATCCAGAGATCTTCCTCTTAAGTAATATAAAAAACAAAGAATTTGGAATTGATTTGGAGGATGCACAAAAAAGATTTGTAAGATAGCTCTAGCCGTAGCAAAAAAATGTATTATGTCAACCTGGAAATTGGAAGATAATTTGAAAATACAACAATGGTATATAGAAATGAATAAATGTATTCCATTAGAAAAAATAACATATAGTTTAAGAAATAATATTGAAATATTCGAACAAATATGGGAGCCTTACATGAAACACAATAGCGAAAACCTTCCGGGGACAATCACTACCTAAGTTAATGGAAGGAAAAGGAAATGAAAAGAATGGACTTAGTGGAATTTCTGGTGTATTTTTATTGAAAGACAACATTGTCTGACTGGTTTAATGTATCCTAGATTTTGTACCTTAAATGGACGGGAGGGGGGAGGTAGGGAGGGTGGGATGGGAGGAGGGAGGGGGGAGAAAATGGCATTGTATATGTGTGAAAAGGAAAAAGTGTGTATCATGGTTAATGTGATTTATGGTGTGAAAAATAAAAAATTGAAAAAAAAACAAAACTTTCCTTTCGTCTAGACAAAGACCCACCATCGGCAGAAATTGCCAGGTGCCCCTTTCAGCCAGTGAAAGAGAAGCAAAAGAGAGTCCCCCCACGGTCACTGGATGTCCATGGCTTCACCTCCAGCGCTCCCACAGCCACACAGCCTTCAGCCCAAACCATCAGCAACCTGACCTCCAGATGCACACCTCTGTCACAATCAGGAAGCCTCTAGCGCCCTTGGCACCCTCTCGCTTCATGGTTCCGATAGCTGGTACCACCTTCAGTCAGTCACGAGTCAGGCTCCACAGCCTGGTCTGACTCCCTTGACTGCAGTCCCCAGCAGCTCGCAGCCTACGTGGTCTCCTTGCCTCAAGTCACCAACAGCCCACTGCCTGTGTGATCTTTAGCCTCAGAACCTGACACTGGTCCTCCATCATGGTCACTGTGGGTTGTCTCTTCTTCTACTTCTTAAATGGTGGGGGGGGTGGAAGGGAAGGCGGGGTCTAGTCTCCCTGTTTTCTCATGCCCTGTGCTAGTCTTCTGCTTCCCTGGAGTTTGCAACCCTTTGTGGCCACTCCTGATCACAGGGCCTAGACCACCACAGTCACAGGATTTTGACATGAATAATGTCAGAATGTTCCATACTGTGAGGCCTAAAGCAAATTTTACATGGGTAAATTGCTTCCTAACATTAGATTGTACCAACTGGACTCATCCTGTCCCCTCTGCTCCTACGAACCCTGGCTTGATCTCTCGATATTGGGCAGCCTCAGAAGAACTCATGCAGGTTTGGATGCCTTTGCAGAGCAAGACAGGATACTGTGCCCAGCAAAAAAGTTCCAAATTAATTTAAGTTGGGATGTGCAAAGGCCGGAAAGATGGATCTACATTGGGGATACCTGTGAGGTGAGAAGCAGGTTACATTTCAGATCAGTCATCTTTCATCAGATAAAGTCAACTGATCAGTCTGTTTACACTGGGATGTAAAACCCAAGAGACCACAGGGCTAGGAGTCACTCAAACCCTGCCATCAGCTTTAAAACTGATTGTTGCTGTGTTCTGTTTCCAGGAGGGGGGTTGGTCCACCATGCACTATCAGTCATGTGTCATTTGGTGCAATACACAAAAGTGGGGGAGAAACTCAGCAGGTCACACAACGTCCATAGGAAATAAAGGGTAACCAATGTGCTGATACTTTGCCGAAGGGCTCAGGTTTCCCTTTACTTCCTATAGGCACTGTGAGATCTGCTGATTTGCGCATTGAATGACAATCATGGCTTCTGCACACTGGCATTGGTGCAGACAAATGGGGGTGAATGCAGAAACCTGCTCAACGAAACGGAGGGTGAGATAAGTGACAGGAGGTGTGAGAGGTGGGGAGGAGGGGAAGCAGTGCGAGAGGAAATTAAAGTAATGGAAAATAGGTCAGTCAGCATGGGTGGAGAGAGGAGATACTGTTTCCGGTGTTTCCCCCCGCCCCCCCCCACCAATTACAAGAGGGAGAAACCATGTTGACGAATCGCTCTCCCACCTGCAGCCAAAGGTGTCCAAGCTCAAGAATACCAGTGAAGCTTTTTCTTTTGTTTTCCAACTTAGCACACAGTAAACATGGGAAATGCCCAGAATTCTACATATTCCTTCTTTTGCCAAGTGTCCAGAATGGCCAGTTGCATTCACTGACACTTAGAAAGCACAAAAAGCATTTTCTTTCCTCACCTGAGGGACTGTTTTCCCAAACATGCACGGTCAGTGAGGTTGGCGTGAAGACGGGGGCATTGTCGTTGTGGTCCAGGATGGTCACTGTGAGGCCGGCCGTACTCTTCAGCAGACCCACGTCTTCCGCGATCAAGATGAACTCCAGGTGTGCACTGGGTAGGGCCTCCCTGTCAATTGTCTTTCTTGGTGTTACGGAAATAATCCCTGAAAAACAGTTAAAGTAATGAAATCAAATGAACATCATCAGCCCAGTTGGAAATGAACACATAGGTTAGAACAGTTCTGAGTTCTGCAAACAAAGGAAAGCTTAGGGGAAACATCAGGGGTAAGTGTTTTTACACAAAGAGTCATAGGTGCCCAGAATACCTTGCCAAGGGTGGTGGTGGAGGCTGAAATGTTCAGCATTTAAGAGACTCTCAGACAGGCACATGGATGAAAGAAAAATAGAGGTTACGAAGGAGGGTTTCATTCTTTTGGTAGACGTATATATGCTGTCATAACATCAAGGGCCAAAGTGTTCAAATTATTATTTTTATTCTGTGCACAATATATCAGTGTTGGTGCTGTGCAATTGCCTCTATCCGTCCGACGGCCTACAGG
Organism: Narcine bancroftii; assembly: GCF_036971445.1. Taxonomy (NCBI): domain Eukaryota; kingdom Metazoa; phylum Chordata; class Chondrichthyes; order Torpediniformes; family Narcinidae; genus Narcine; species Narcine bancroftii. The sequence continues at coordinate 82,428,565 of NC_091474.1, forward strand.
TCACCCTTGGGCAAGGTGCAGTGTCTGTTTTGCTTCCCAATCAGAGTCACAAGAAGCCATGGACTGCAGAGGGTGGATGGTTTGTACAAGCAGATTCTACAAATTGGAATTTCCGGTTGTAAAACTAAAAACACTGGGTGGATGAATCTGCTGATCAATGGCCAGGGTTACCTATCCAGTGTGGATGCTGCAATGAAGGCGGCAATGGGAAACCACTTCAGTAGTTTTCCCTTGTCTAATCATGACCTCAACATAGACTAGTCTCAGCTCTAAGATGGAGCTTTCCCCAGAGGAGAACAGGGGAGGCAACAACTATAATTCAGGGGGACAGGGATCGTGACGGATGGAGAGATATAATGGCCCACGCCGAATGGCAAGGCACCTAAATGATTCACAATCTTTTCCGCTGGGACTAGAGAAAAATTAGTTAAATTTATTTAGTATGCAATAATCATGTTGAATTATTCATGGGTTATCAAGGTCAAAGGACTGAAAAGTTTCAATCCTGAACCCAACACCCAGTGGGCTTCAAACCCCTCCACTTTGGTGAGAATGAATGAGCACAGCAATCAAAAGGATCCATGCAGGATAGCCCAGAAAGCCTGAAAAGGGTTGGGGGAGGGGGGTGGTCCACAACCCCCCACTTTCACACAAAAAATAACTCCGGTAACTTATAAATGTATAAACTGGAGGGGTGAACCGGAGTGGAGATGTACGGACTGGATCAGATTGTGTTAAGTGATTGCATCTCAAGAGGCAGTAGAGATTCCTTCCTTGACTTGGAGCGTGATTCACGTGCAAGGCAATTTTGAAACAATGACATCCTGCAGCCAGTTTTATCTTGATGATTATCTACTTTATTTACATTCCAGTGGAGATGTGCCCTTTGTGGGAATGGGTGAGTGGTAAGATTGGGGTAAAGGAGATTGTGAAGCAACACAAAACAGTGAGATGCCCAGACTTAGAGAATGGTAGGATTTATTTCTCTTGGCAGGGAGCACAATGACAGGCATTGGAAGGAAGATGAGGACAAATTGTCCTCATGGAATTTACTGGGATCGTTGCTTAGATCAGGGAGGATCCCTACTACCCCGCACACATCATCTTCCAGCTACTCCTTTTGAGAAAAGATACAGAAGTATCAGACCGAGCACAACCTTGGGCAGTGAGATTGCTGAATGATTGCTAAAACAACTCTCTATGACTACTATTTATTAAGAATATTTATTTTAATCTATGTACCTATGTAATGGAAAGGCCACAGTCTGTACGGAAAGGGCAGAACATTAAGCACCATTATACTGAGCACTGGTGAACCTCAGGGCTGTGTGCTCGGCTCACTCTTGTTCACACTACTGAACCACGAATATATCGACTGTATCTTCAGATCCAGCTCCAACAGTATCATCAAGTTTGCAGATGACACAACAGTCGTCGGCCTCATCAGCAATGATGAGTTGCACTACAGAGAAGAGGTGAAAAATCTCGTGAAATGGTGCTTGAGTAACAACTTTAGTCTCAATGTCGACAAAACAAAGGAGACGACTGTGGACTTCAGGAGGATCAGGAACAACCTCCACTTCACATCAACAGCTCTGTAGCAGAGAGAGTGGAGTACCTTGGAGTTCAATTAACTAGTGACCTATCATGGACACACAACATCTCCTCACGTCAGCAAGCGCAACAGCAACTGCGCTTCCTGAGAAGAATGAAGCAGGCAAGGCTTCCAGCCACTATCATGTCAACCTTCTACAGGAGCCCTACTGAGAACGTCCTGGCCAGCTGCATCACAGCTCGGTAAAGTTGCTGCATAGAAATGGATCAGAGGTCAATCAGAGTGGCAGAGGGGATCACTGTAATCTCTCTCCCCTCCCATCGATGTGATCTACCAGGATTGTTGTCTGAAAAGGGCACATAAAATCATTGTGGCCTTCCACCCAGCGCACAGCATCTTTCAGCTGCTCCTGTTGGGAAAGAGATCCAGGAGGATCAGAGCCAGCACCACCAGGCTGAGGAACAGCTTCTTCCCACGGACAGAGAGAATGCTGAACAACCAAAGGAACTGCTCACACTGACCATCCAAGGCTCTAATATTTAGCAAACTATATTTATTTATTTGTATATATGAATACTAATCCTGCACATGTATTTTCTGTACGTGTTATGACTGGTTGCATGTCTGAATGTTTTACATGGAGGATTGGATAACGTTGTTTCATTGGGTTGTACTTGTGCAATTGGATGATAATAAATTTAACTTGACTACTGCCAGAGGGGGATTAATTGGTTTTTTGTCTCTCTTGTCCTAGCAAGGAAAACAGCAGCAATATTTGTCAACTTAACAATCATTGGGCCTTAGAAAATCACATTGAATTAGAAAATTTAGGACAATTCTGAAGGATGCATTCACCACTGAGCACGTCTTGCTTTCTCATTCTGTGACTGAAGAAACATAACTCACCGGACTTCCTGTCCACAGTGAAGCAGTCGGTCCCATTGCTCAGTAATCGGTAACTAACCACAGCGTTTGGCCCTTCGTCACGGTCAAAGGCTAAAATGGGCCCATTAATCAGTGTGATTTGTGTACCTGCAAAGTGGACAATGAGTCAGGTGTTTGGATTTCAGTCAAATTCCTTCATTCAATGACTTTTGCGTGAATGATTAGTGCATCTGCAATACAGGTACAAAAGGATTGTAATTTCTGAGGCACTTTTCAGGAGATTCCAAAGCATTTTATTACAAATAAAGTTATTGTCATGTGCCATCACTTTTGACAGACAGGAAATGGAGCAGTTATATTGTGCCTTTGCAAACCTTCCAACAGTATAAGGAATAAGATCATAAGTTGGTTCCTTTTACAGACAGAGTACCACACATACTCGTATCAAAGTCAATACCATCTGGAATTTTCTATACATCTCATGTAAAAGTCGACCGAGTCTCTCACCATGGCCCCAGCAACCCATTGAAGCTCCTGACATCTCGAACATGGACTCGTGCCTCAGCCACCTGTTCATTGGCGTTCCCAACATCTCGAACATCAATTTCCAACCTGGTCCCAGCTGCCTGTCCATCGGAACTTCCGACACCTCGAACGTGGACTTGCACTCGGCTATTCGCCCATCGGAGCTGCCGACGCTGTGGTTGCTAACTCATACCTTGGCCCCGGCCAGCCACCCATCAGAGGCCCCCAACGCCTCAAACCCAGACTCATGCCTCGGCTGCCCGACCATCGGAGCTACCGATGCCTCGAACGTGGACTCATGCAATGGCTTCCCACCCATCGGCACTCTTGACGTCTTGAATGCTGATTTCCTACCCGGTACCGGCTGCCTGCCTATCGGAGTTTCAGACACCTCAAAAATGGACTCGTGCCCCGGCCACCCCTCCATTTGAACTCGTGACTCTTCTGACAATGCAGATATTTACTGTGGTCAAAAGTAGTATCCATGCAAATGTTAACCTCAAATTTAATGTTAAAAAATGGTCTATAAAATTTGACTTTTATATGAGTATATATGGTGTTATTCGAACCCCAAATCCAACTATAGTTGGAAACACAAGGAACAAGAGAAGGTCATTCCTGTTCCAGCAGGATGATTATCAACCCTGGCACCATACTCAAAAAATGGGGTAACAACTATTTCTGGGTTTTATGGGTGTAAGTTTCACACCTCTATCTTCCTGCCAACAAAGAAATACTTTCTAACTTTCTCCCGAATGCATTGGCTCTAATTTTTGGTCACAGTCTAAACTTCTTCAATAGTGAAAGGATTCCATCTATCGACCTCTTTGATCCATTTAAATATTCAAAACCCTTCATTCCTAATCAGAACAGTGATGGGACATCAACAATATTTCTTTAAAAAATTTAGATGCACAGGCCCTTCTGGCCCACGAGCCCGTGCTGCAGAAATACATCCAATGAGCCTACAACTCCCGATGTGGTTTGAATGGTGGGAGGAAATGGGAGCCCCCATGCAGACAGGGAGAACATACAAACTCCTGACAGACAGTGCTGGATTTGAACCTGTGTCAATGGTGGTGCAATAGCGAGCGCTAACCACTCTGCCAACCGTGGTTCCCATACTTGGCTATAACCTACTTGGGGTTTTTGAGCAGTGCTCTTGAAATCAAAGTCTTTTCATTCCCTCAATGAATTCACTGTCACTTTCAGCAAAATTGATATAAAACATTCATGGAGCTGATACGCACCTGCCCTTGAACACAACAGCCAATGAGGTCAGTTCATTCGCAGACAATTGACCCAAATGACTGTGCCTCTGATCACTTTTAGACACTAGAAAGTTATTTGGGGTTTCTATGATAAACAGGTTGGAAATAGGAGTTGGGTTGAAGGGACTGTTTTCCTGTTGTATGACAAGCCACTACGCTCATAGAGAAACAAAAGTGTTGTAGATGCTGAACAAAGGAACTTAGCAGGTCAGACGGCATCCATGAGCAGAAATTAGGGTCAATATTTCAAGTGGAAACCAGAGCTCCATCTCAAAATGGAGGCAAACAAGGGAGACTGCAGATGCTGGAGAAACTGGAGCAACACGCAAAATGGTGGAGGAACTCAGCAGGTCAGGCAGCTCCAACTGGATGGCATTAACATCGAAGTCTCAGGTTTACCCACCATCTTCATCCCCGTCTCCTTTCTTCTCTTTCTCTCTCCCTTTTCCCCTGTTTCCTTTCACAGAACCAAATTCAATTCTCACCTCTCCTGTTAGTATATCCAATTAACACTTTTTGTCTGTTGGTCTGCATTCCTCCCTCTCCCATTCTTCTCCTTTAATTTCTCATTTTTAATGAAGTTGCCCGCCTTATTTTTGTTTATACTGGAAGAAGGCCCCAGGCCCAAAATGTCAGTAATATATCTTTATCTCCTATGGATGCTGCACGTCCGGCTGAATTCCTCCAGCATTTCTGTGTGTTTTCACTATAATCTCAGCATCTGCACACTTTTGTATTTCCCAGCATTCACAGAAGGCAACAGACAGTCAGTGTTTCAGGCCGTAACCTGTTTCGGCATGTTTTTTGGAAAAAACACTGTCTTGTCGGGTTGTACTTGTGCAACCAGATGACAATAAACTTGACAAACTCTTCTTCAGAAATAGCAAGAAAGAGGGCAGAAGCCCGAATAAAAGGGTCAAGGGAGGGGGTGGAACACAAACTGCCAGGTGATAGGTGAATACAGGAGGCAGAAATGGGCCAAAAAAGAAGTCAAGAGTTAACGAGGAAGACAGAGAGGGAAGAAGATGCTTTCAGATAGGAAAACTTGGAGTGTAGATCCTCGACTAAAGGGAAGGGGTGAGGAATTAGAAGAAGGATGGTGGTCTGAGAGACCAGTAGGTAGGGAGGGCAGGGAAGAGGAGAGAGGAGGAAGGATTGGGCCAGAGAGTTCAGGGAAAGCAAGGGGTGTTAAAGAAGACAGGGAAGAGGTTAGTGGAAATTGGAGAAATCGTGGCTGATGCTGTCTGGTTGAAGATTGCTTAGAGCATAGAAAGTTAAAGGTTGATTGATTTTGAAAAGGAATTAAGAGACTTTGATTTCAAGAGCATTACTCAAAATGTCCAAAATAGTTTACAGCCAAGTTTTATTGATGCCAAATCACTGGAGTGATGAGGAATGATGCTTTTGAATTTGAAAAGGGATGAAAGAGGTCGATTGAGGGAATCCTTCCACTGTTGGGAGTTCTTCCAATTTCTGACTCGAAACATTGACTGACCATTTCTCCTCATGGATGTTGCCTGACCTGCTGAGTTCCTCCAGCCATTCTTTGTCGAGCCAATCATAATGGCCACCATTATGAAAATAAGCCTTTTGTTATAGAATTGACTTAACCCACTGAAGTTAAATTCCCTTTTTTCCATTCATTCTACCCCTGGAGCATGGACGTGGATTTGGCGGGTCAAGCAAGGCCACGTGTTCTCCCACTCACCAGTGATCTGGTGGGTTCACTGGCGCATGCATGTATTTGCCTGGTAAAATCAGGATATGCGGTTGTGTCCCTCCAAAATCTCATGTACAGGCAGTTTGGGATCATCTTCCACTCTCAAGATTGTTAATCCAGCAAATATTACCCCACTATGCCTGTTAAATATAATACAGCAATGATATTCTACTTGATGCACAGGTGAGTTAGGAATGTAGAAACAAGAGAAGACCATTCAGCCCCTCAAAGACATGCTGACAAAGTGGTTGACTTTTTCCTCTGTTACTGCAGTATTTGAGCTTCAAAGGTATAAAACATGCCAAGAAGATGCAAGATTGTATTTCTTCCACATGTTGGTGTGTGTTTCAGATGTTGGTGTGTTTTCTTACATGCTTCATCAGTGCTTTTACAGACTTACCTGCTGCTGAATTCTCAGAGATTTCAGCTTGATAAGAGCTTTGAGTAAACACAGGCCTGTTATCATTTTCATCTGAGATGGTAATTGTCAGCAAGTCTGAATCCTGGCAAAACAAGAGATGAACCAACATTCTTCAACAGAAAGAAAACAACCTTTTATAACCTATTCTGCTGCAATAGCGAGGATCTCCCAGTGGCCACCTACTTCAGTTCCATGCCCCATTCCCTTGCTGTCATGGCTGTCTATCATCTCATGGACTGCCAGTCGGAGAGCACCCACAAACTGGAGGAACAACACCTTGTCTTCCATCTGGGCACCCTCCAACCACATGGCATTAACATCCCCCCCTCCCCCCACCACCAACTTCTTTCCCAGTCGCCTTTCCCACTGCTTTTTTCTCTCTCTCCTTTCCTGTCTGCTCTCACAGAGCCAAAATCAATTCTCACCTCTCCTCTTGTTGGTCTGGACCCCTCCCCCACTATTCTTCTGTCTTGTTTCTGATGCCTTCCTATTCTTGAAGAAGGGCTCAGTCCTGAAACATCAGTAATATATCTTTACCTCCTATGGACACCGTGAGATGGGCTGAGTTCCTCCAGCATTTCTGTGTGCTTTTATTTATAACCCATTTACCCAGGCTACTTGTACCTTCGGCGAGCACTTTTTTTCCCCCAAGTCTTCCAATTGGCCTGGGATTTCCTTCCTGAGTCCTCTGCCTCTCTACACCCATTTGAATCTTCCAAGAAACATGATCATGTTGGGAAATAGATTTTGAGCATAGAATCGAGGTGGGAGTGAAAAATTACTGTGTTGTTAAAGGAAAGAACATTATCAATTTCCAGGCATTAACTTCTTCATTGTTGTTGGGTTGACCTTTATTAACCTTCAATAGACACTTTCTGGCCAATATTTATTCCTCACTCAACATTTCTGATGGAAATAAGAACATTCACATCAAGAGAAGGGGTGGATGTCCCATCATTCGAGATCATTTGTAAATCTCGAATCCTAACTTTTAATTTTAATTTTTAAATAATTTTAAACTTAGACATACAGGCCTTTCTGGTCCCAGCTGCCATTGCTGCCCAAAGACCCCAACTGACCTACGATCCAGATACATTTTGAACTGGCTAAGTCCATATCTTATGACTCCTGAATGACTGAGCCTCCATGGTGCTCCAGGAACAGAATTCCAAAGATTCATCAGCCTCTAAGTCAAGGTCAAGATTCCATTATTGTCATGTAATACTACATTACATAGTAACAGATAGAGAGTCACAACTTTTTCTAGCACCCCTCACAGAAACCTACAGCACCTGGTGTTCCTAGAAGGTCTCCCCTCCAAGTACCAACCAGTCCTGTGCCTGCTTAGCTTCTGAGATCAGACAACCTCAGGTGCATTCAGGCTATTAGGTGCTGTTATTTTTCCTTATCTCAGTTCTAAATGGGTTTGTTATTAGAGGTCCTTGGATGAAAGAGGAATACTTCAGATCGAATGTGAATGAAGAAAGGTTGAGAACCACGAGCTTTATGAAGCAGAACATAAAAGTCTGCAGACATTGTGATTGAAGTAAAAACACAATGCTGGAGAAACTCAGCAGGTGAGTGTCCTTTATGCACATGGCATACTTTATGCAACTCCCCAACCCGTTCCCTTCACACCAACATCTGGGACACCCACCAACGTTTTGGGCTTAATGCTATATAAAGTACACTGTTGATCTGCTGAGCTTCTCCAGCTTTGAGTTTTTTCTATACTGCCTTTATGAACCTTTGGTATTGTTTCAATGTAATGCTGAAAGGATTTGGCAAAATAGGCTAACAAAGTCATTTTGTTACAAAGCACGCATGGTCTTGGACACACTGACTGAAAGCGCAGTGGAACTGGATTGAAAAATCACATTTTCAAGGAAAACTTTCATGAGGATATGAAGGGACAGAAGAGGAGGAGGATTAATGTCCAAACTCCTCCTGTTAAAATGCCAACATGTCATGTTGGCGCTTTGGGAGAGTCACATTTGCCAGCAGTTGGTCCATATCCTCCCAAACACTTCCTGTTCATATAAATGTCAATCATCATTCTAATTGTGCCTGATTCTTCAGTTTTCTCTGCCGGCTCCTTCCAGATGCAGACTAACTTCAGAGTGAAAACGTTGTCTCTCAGGACCCTGTTAAATGTTACTCCCCACCCCCCCACCCACCTTAAATCAATACCCTCTATCTCTAAAATAGTCTCCTCTTGGTTTTATAAACCTCTACAAGGTCACCCCTCAGCCTTTTGAGGGTCCAGGGATTAAAGACTCAGCCTCTCCTAACTTCCCCGAGAAGCCAACCCTTTTGTACCAGCAATATCCTGGTGAATCTCCTCTGCACCTCTTCCAATTACAGCTGGGCTCCTTATCAAACTGCAAGTATGGTATCATTGCTCTGTATCTTTACAAGATTGCATCTGTACTTTCTCAGTAAGCATTTCTTCAAAAGCACGTTGGTAACTTACTTTAAAACCCCTGGTATCCAGAATTCAAGCAACTGACAGCCTCAAGTAGCAGGCAAAAAAAAAATCAAGGAAAATCAATTAAATAAAATTAAATTGTTTGAGTTGTATCATATTAATTTTTTTAACTTTGGTTTCTCTTTTAATACTAATCATATATCGAATCTGACAACTCTGTGGGGTTTTTCTCCTCTACTATTTTCTTGTTTTTTAAAAAATATATATTAGTTTTTTCCCCCCAAAAAAGAGAGTGCCTGCTTCGAAAGGAATCAAAAACTATCCATTTCAGCTGTGCATACAGAAAGCATGACTGCCAACATATCAGTGAAGATGAGGGGACTCCGATCCTGGAGAGGATATGAGTTATGGATATGATTTACAATATATGTTAATAATATACAGAATATCTTATTTAGTTTATGTAACTATCCATACTATCTTATTGAAGTGTACCCTTCTTGTTTCTGTGTTTTTTTAATTAAAAATCAATAAAATCATTTAAAAAAGAAAAATATATAATAAAATAACAGGTAAAATATGTAAGTTTAAAATTTTAAAAGCAAGTATTCTCTGAAGTAACACATAAATCTTTGGTGAAGATGGGAGCAAATATTCACCCAGTGGGGTGCCTTGATTGTGCTTTGCTCGTAGCAGCTGTTTGAATAAAGTTGTGTGAAACAGCAATGGCGTCGCCCAGGATGAAGAGTTGGTTGATGCCGCTCGCCGTTGGGGCGACTCTCTTAAAGTGTCTCCTTATCCCTGCTTAGTAAGAGTCATCCTGGTCAGAGGCTTTACCTGTAAACTTGTGGGAGGGGTATTAATTATCTATAATGTCTTTCAGGTGGCTCTGTGAAGGGGGAGGAACCTGCAGTTGCAGCGATGGTTAAATGTTTTCAAATAATGTGACTGAAAATAAAATAAAATGTTTTCAAGTTCTAATGAATGCAAGTGAAGTTTGTTCAGTGTAAGTACAGTATAGTATTTTTTGTCTTTTAAACTGTTTATTTGTAAGAGCAAGCCTCAAGCAACTGGAAAATACAATTGTCCAGCATCTACCAATTCCCATAGGTGCCAGATACCAGGGGTTTTACTACATTTCCAAATGTGAAAAAGATATTATGAACTTATCAACAATGTTTAATGGACTTACCCTTCGAGCATGTCTTGGGTTTTCTGGGCTGTCTTTCACTGTAATTGTGAGTCGATATTCAGCAGTCTGTTCTCTATCCAGCGGTCGGTTGACGTAGATGACGCCATTCTGAAAGGTAAATCACAATGGATGGTAAGATGAGCAAGGAAGTAAAAATAAACAAGAGCAAAATACTGTGGCTGATGCAACTTTGAAACAAAAATAGGAAACGAGAGAAATGCTCCACAGAGAGAAGGTTTGAGGTTAAATGGAAATTCAGCTCTGCATCAGTCACAAAGAAAGGCTTTGAAGATGAAATAATAACTGGTTCTGACTCTGCAGAGAGTGCCTGCTTCAAAAGGAATCAAAAGCTATCCATTTCAGCTGTGCATACAGAATGCATGACTGCCAACATATCAGTGAAGATGAGGGGACTCAGATCCTGGAGACGAATGAAACCCAGTGTGTTTCGATCAGAATGAGTTTATTACAGACTGGTTTCTCCTAATGGGCTTGTGGTACTGATAGTAGAACCGTGACCACTTCAGAAACCATGTGCATTTACGTAACACCTTCAAGGAAATTATCTTCTCAAGGTTCTTCACAAGGGAACAATGAGATAAAATTTAACGTCAAGCCAAAACTTAACTGCAGTTTGATTTTTTCCCCCTTTTTGGACATTTGTTTAAGGTGAGGGGAGGAAGTTTAGGGGAGATGTCAGGGTTAAGTTTTAATTTTGCACAGAGAGTGGTGGGTGCCTGAAATGCATTGCCGGGGTTGGTGGTGGAGGCTAATATAATAGAGACACTCAATAGACTCTTATATAACACATGGATATAAGACAAATAGAGAGCTATGGGTGTGAGGTTGGGAGAAATTATACCATTGTGGAATGGGTTCGCATAGGTCAACAAAACATCATGGGCAAAAGGGCCTTCTTTGTGCTATAATGTTCTCAGTGGCAGTGGGTCAGATTTTGTGCTCCAACACATGTCGTTGCTAGGATTCACCTGTTTGTCCACCACGGGGGCATTCTTCAGTACTGGTGACAACTCTGCTTGTGGTGCACCCAGGGACTCCTTGTGGAACCCAATTGGGTGGTGTAGTGTGGATTGTGGAGGGTCATGTAACCTCTCCATTTGGAACTTTGTTGGAAATCGTATCACCTGGCAATCAAGGTAGGACTCTGTCCACCCATTAGTGCACACCTGACCATTGTCCCCTTTAATCACCTAGCTATTACCTGGGCCGGACACTCAAGCTTACTGTACTATAGAGTCTACCACATGGAATAACTCTTTCTCATTTGCTCTTTGGCCCTGAGATGAATACTGCTCCATTTCAGGTCATGAACTCTGGACAATGCTGGAGGAATCTTTGGTAAGGTGTGCACTAAACGGGGATCGGGGCTGTTGTATATTGAAGGTAGCATCTGAGCCCTGCCCATGTTCGTCAAGAAACAGCATTTTGTAGTCCTTGGTTGAGCTTAGTCTGTATAAATAGTTACCAGTATCACTAGTTGTGGTAGCTGATATGTACTGTGCTTGAAACAGTTGCTAGTATCAATAGTGTTGAGTTCGATGTGAATGATTATTCCTGTTGCAATCCCCTTACCTGTGTTTCAATAAAGATCATTCCTATGTTCAGCCTGTGTCTTTGAATCCACCAAACCTGTTTCCCTTCCCACATAATAGGTAGGGTCTTCTGAAGTTTTCCTGGCATTTGAGCTGAAAATTTATCTCCAAAACCTGTGCTGGATTCATCCTGGTCCAAGCACAGATGCCCTATTCAAGTGATACGGACTGTGAGAAAGGAATCAAAGGCTCATGGAATAAAGTAGGTGGTAGAGTTTTTATTAACCTTTCATGACCTTAATTAATATTGAGTATGTAGGTTTGCATTTTTGTAGCTTCATAAGATTCTAAACATAATAATCAGGGACAGAAATGCCAGAAGCCTGCATAAATGTATATTTGAAACTTTTGAAAGGGTTGATGAGGGTAAAGTGGTGTATGTGTGCTTTCGTTTGATAGATTGCCATACCTTAGACTTGTCATCAAGACTGAAGGTCATGGATTGAAAAGGGCTGGAGCAGAGTGGATGGAAAATTGGTTCAGTGGCTGAAAACAGAAAGTGGCAGTGTAAGGTTGCACTTAACCTCAAGAGCTTCCCCAAGGAATGGAACTCGGAGAAATTTTCTTAACGTTTATTAATTGTACAGACAGCAAACATGCAGGGGATACTTTCTAAGTCTGCTGAATACACAAAACTTGGAGGTGTAAGTAACCATGAGAAGGATAGAGTGGGATGATGTAGAAGGGGATAGGCTGGTAAAATAGGCAGCAGATAGCAAAGAAAACTTGATTATGAGAAATTCAAATGTTACACATCGTACAGGTAGCAAGGGGAAAGGTGTAGACCAGTGGTTCTCAACCGTTTTCCACTCACATACCATTTATGCCATTGGTGCTCTGAGATTAGTAAGGGATTGCTTAAGGTGGTATGTGGGTGGAAAGAAAAAGTTTGAAAACCACTGTTTTAATCGTACCTCAGGGACTTGTTATGTGTACAGTTTCAGAACTCCAAAGGAAATGGGCCAATGACAAGCAAAATTTTTCAGTAACAATTGGGCCTGGAGCAGTGATTCTCAACCTTCCCTCCCACTCACACCTTAAGCAATCCCTTACTAATCACAGAGCACCGATGATATCGGGATTGCTTAAAGTGGGATGTGAGTGGAAATAAAACAACCACTGGCGTAGCTGTACTCGACGTACAATTCTAAAAGGGACGCAAGAACAGAAAGATCTGGGGTTTCTATGTTTTCATTGCATTTGGCAAGGAAGGGTGAGAAAATACAAAAGATCATACGCAGAGTTCGAGAGCAAGCAAGTCATCATGATCCTTTAGAGAAAATGATTTCATAATCATCAATCATTATGTCCAGGGCTGGGTGTGATATTTCATTACGTCCAGGGCTGGGTGTGATATTTCAAGAAAGATACAAAGGCTTTGGAAAGGGTGAAGCAAAAAAATTATTTAAATGATTTTGTTCCCTCTGAACAGTGAAAGTTGGAAGGGGATCTGGTCGTATTTATAATCTGAAAAAGATTGGATAGAAGACAGAGGATCTACTCCCTTGAATGGAATAGTCAAGAACGAGATGATCTAAAATGAAATTGAATGGCAAAAAATATATGAGGGTATATCTTGAGTGCTGTAAGGTTCAGATTTGGAATTCACTTCTAGAGCAGACAATTCAAATGTAGCTTTGAAAGTGGTGGTATCTGAAGGGAAATGAATGGCAGGGTGATGGGGAGAGGGAATGTGAACAGCTGGATTGCTCTTACACAGTGGGTGAAACGACATAATTTTCAGATACTCCTATAAACATGAAGCAAAATCAATCTTTTTTAAAAATTGTTTTAAAAGCCAATCCAAATGTTGCTGAATGTTTGTGAAGGTCAACAAATACTCCCAGATGTAGAGTGGCCCTGATCACAATGACAGCTTTGGGGGCAGGGGCCTCACCAACTATCACAAGTGCAGCTGGCCCCTGTGCTGAGACACAGCTCACACAGCCCAGGGAACTGCTCCCAGCAACCATACAGAAACAGGCATGGCCCAGGGGCAGTTGGTTGGTGATTCTTGGAGAAAAGGATGATGGAAGGCATGGGAAAGTATTTGAGATCTCAAACTTCGGATTGGGAATCAATCAGAGAATGAGGAGTATTGTTTCATTTTATTAATATTAAATAATCGATTACAATTAATTTACTTAACTGTTTCATTGATAAAAAAGGCATTATCAGTGTTTCCTGCAGTGATGTGGAAGGTAAGGAGAGCGTTGGAACCACTGTCTATGTCGATGGCCTGAATCCTGGCAATGCTCGTGGACATGTGAGTGTTTTCACTGATAGTGCAGTTCACTGGGATATTCTGGAGCACTGGATCATTGTCATTTACATCCAAGACACGAACTCCAACCAGTACCTATATGGAAGAGAATCACAGATCAGAATCAATGAAAATCTCATTTCGTCCATTGTGGAATGTTTGCGGCTGATTGTTCCTCAAGCTCTAAAAAATGTCTCCACTTGAAGAACCTGCTCAACTCTCTTTAAATACCTGTCAGTATCTGATTTCACTGTCATAGAATCAGACAGTATGGAAATGGGCCCTTCGGAACAACTTGCCTGCTGACCCAATTGCACAAGTCTCACCCACACTAATTCCACCCAGCTTCATTGGCCCATATCTCTCTAAACCTATATTTATCCTCTAGTGGTTTTCTTTCCACTCACATACTGCCATCAGTGCTCTGTGATTAGTGAGGGATTACTTAAGATGGTATGTGGGAGGGGAAAAAATGTTGAGAACCACTGCTCTAGACCCAATTGTCACTGAAATATTTTGCTTGAGAAAAATTGGCCCATTTCCTTCAGTTATGAAACCATGTACATAATGAGTAAAGTAGACATGATTAAAACAATGGTTTTCAAACTTTTTCTTTCCAAATGTTTGAAAACCACTGCTCTAAACCATGCACCCAGCAAATTTTTACTTAAACATTACAATTTTACCTGGCTCAGATACCTCCTCCAGCACTCACCACCTTCTGTGTAAAAAATGTACCCTTCAGGTTCCTGTTAAATCCCTCCTCACTTTAAACCGATGTCCTCTGGTTACCAATTCACCTACCCTGGGCAAAATATCCTCTGCATTCACTCAATCTATTCTTCTTGTGGTTTTGTACATTCCTCCCTGTGAGAACATCCCTCATCCTTCCGTGCTTCAAGGAATAGAGGTAGCCTGCTCAACATTCCCCTATAACAGGCCCCTGATTCCTGGCAACATCCTTGTACATTTTCTCTGCATCTTCTCCAGCATGACAACATCTTTCCTGGAGTACGGTGACCAAAACTGAGCACGATACTCCAAATGGGGCCTCACCAACATCTTATACAACTGCAACATGACTTCACAACTTCTATACTCAATACTCTGCCTGATGAAGGCTAATGTGCAGAAAGCCTTTTGTTGACCACAATATCTACCCGTGATGCTACTTTTAAGGTACCAAGGATCTGCTCTACAACACTCCCCAAATCCTTACCATTCCCTGTGTTGATCCTATCTTCTACTATACCTCTCAAAATGCAACACTCCACAGTTGTCTGTATTAAATTCCATCAACCATCCCTCTGCCTACCTGCACAATCGATCAAGATCCTGTTGCAATTTTTGGCAACCTTCTTAACGATCTACCACACCAGATACTTTCATGTCTTCACAAACTTGCTAATCATGGCATGTACGTTTTCATTTAAATCAGTGGTTCTCAACCTTTTTCTTTCCACTCACACACCACTTTAAGTAATCCCTATGCCATCGGTGCTCTGTGATTGGTACGGGATTACTAAGGTGGTACGTGAGTGGAAAGGGAAGGATGAGAATCACTGCTCTAGACTCAATTGTTACTGAAATATTTTGCTTGAGAAATATTGTCATTGGCCCATTTCCTTTGGAGTTATGCACATAACGAGTCAATTAGGTAGATTAAAACAGTGGTTTCAAACTTTTTCTTTCTACCCACAAATCACCTTAATCAATCCCTTACTAATCACAGAGCACCGGTTGGATCGGGGATACTTAAAGTGGTATGTGATTGGAAAAATCATTGATTTATAAACTTAAATAAACTTGAACATGAAACGTAGACTTTTCACTTAAAGCCCAAGCAACTTCCTGACAGCATTTACTGCCCAAAGGACATGTCATTGACTATAAGTGAAAGTGAGGGAAGGGAATATTTTGAACATTTAGCAACACAAGGAACTGGGAACATAAACACTGACTGACCGTGCTGCTTAGCGGTGGCGTTCCTCTGTCCTTGCCCATGATGGTAATGTTATAAAATGCCACACTCTCGCGATCTAACTCAGCATCTCTCCTCACACGGAGCTCCCCCTCCACTGGAGAAATAATGAACTCATCTGAAGATGAAGTAAAGGAAATGCTGGTTGGCGAAAACTTGGTTCTTCACTTATTGTCAGCAAAACATGTAAAATAAACCATGCACTGAAGGGCTCAAAGCCCAAAACTCTGGTTATGTATCTCTTTGCTACATAAAGTCCACTATTTGACCAGCTGAGTTTCTCTCTCCACTATTGTATTTTTACATGAAGTTCCTATTGGATTACCCATTGATGGAAGATAATTCACTCATCATAAACTTTGATTCCATTCTCCACAATTTCGCATTTTTCCATACATCAGATCCTCGAATCATTCCAAGGCACTTGATAGCCAAAGTTACAACTGTGCAATCTCTGTTGTTAATACTGAAGCTGAAGCAGCCATTTGCAAGTAGCAAGCTCCCACAAACAGCAATATGATCCTGATGAGCTCAAATGATTTTGTGATGTTGATTGAGGAATTTGTACAGTCCAAGACAGCATAATAATTCCCCTACTTTTATGCAAAATAACAAGGGCTTTGTTATATCCGCAACTAAGGTAAATAGATGAGATTTCAGATCAATAAAAGGCTTTAAAATTTGTAGCCCCCAACAGTGCAGCAGCCCCTCAATACTTCAGGCCCAGTACAAATAATCTTCAAAGGACAGTACCCATGGTTTATATATACTGAAGAGTTCTTAAAAAAGGTTATTTCCTTTTCTAAGTGAATGCAACTCATTCTTGGGAATATTCCTCGGAATTAATGTTGCTCTAAATTAAATTTAGATTTAAAAAATTTAGACAAACAGCACGGTAACAGGTCATTTCAGCCTGTGAGCCCGTGCCACCCCTGGTTCGAAACCAGGGAAAACCAAAGCTCTCGGGGAAATCCTATGCAGACACGAGGAGAATGTACAAAATCCTCTCAGACAGCGCGGGATTCGAACCCCGTCCCAATCGCTGGTGCTGTAAAGGTGTTGTGCTAACCGCCACACCAACTGTGCTACCCCTAATATTGTTCTGAATTCTTTGGCTTGGCTTCGTGGATGAAGATTTATGGAGGGGTATGTCCACGTCTGCTGCAGGCTCGTTGGTGACTGACAAGTCCGATGCGGGACAGGCAGGCATGGTTGCAGTGGTTACAAGGGAAAATTGGTTGGTTGGGGTGGGTGTTGGGCTTTTCCTTCTTTGTCTTTTGTCAGTGAGGTGGGCTCTGTGGTCTTCTTCAAAGGAGGTTGCTGCCTGCTGAACTGTGAGGCGCCAAGATGCACAGCTGGAGGCGATATCGGCCCACTGGCGGTGGTCAATGTGGCAGGCACCAAGAGATTTTTTTAAGCAGTCCTTGTACCTCTTCTTTGGTGCACCTCTGTCTCGGTGGCCAGTGGAGAGCTCGCCATAGAAAACAATCTTGGGACGGCGATGGTCCTCCATTCTGGAGACGTGACCCACCCAGCGCAGTTGGGTCTTCAGCAGCATGGATTCGATGCTTGCGGACTCTGCCAGCTTGAGTACTTTGATGTTGGTGATGAAGTCATTCCAATGAATGTTGAGGATGGAGCGGAGACAGCGCTGATGGAAGTGTTCTAGGAGCCGTATGTGATGCCGGTAGAGGATCCATGACTCGGAGCCAAACAGCAGCGTGGGTATGACAACGGCTCTGTACACGCTGATCTTTGTGTGTTTCTTCAGGTGGTTTTTTTTCCAGACTCTTTTGTGTAGTCTTCCAAAGGCGCTATTTGCCTTAGTGAGTCTGTTGTCTATTTCTTTGTCGATCCTTGCATCAGATGAAATGATTCTGAATTAATATGACTGTAATTCCATCAGTCTGAGTAAGTATCTCATTCTTCCCTGAATGAACATGGAGACCTCAGCTGCTGAATCTTGAGTACCTCCTGCAGGCAAGGATACCAATCACAAATGATGACTGAATTTGATGAGCAGACTGGTGAGAGGTTTCTATTCAGTGTCTGTTTAAACTTAGGCCAGCATGGTTGGCACAGTGGTTAGCGATCGGGACCGGGATCGAATCCCGCATTGTTTGTAAGGAGTTTGTACATTCTCCCCATGTCTGCATGGGTTCCCCCCTCCCCCCCCACCACCATTCGAAATGTACCAGGTTATTTGGGTGTAAATTGGGCTTGTGGGCCGAATGACCTTATATTGTGCTGTGTGTCTGAAAAAAAGAAACACAGGTGGGAAAAAAGTGATTAAAATCTTTGAATCATGTTTTCTTCACTTCTATTGTGGAGAGACATTGGTCTGATTACTTGGACATTCTTTTTACCATAACCTTTATTCCTTTCTCCCCCACACACACAGCTAGCTCGCCCTCAACGAGCAATTGTGCTATTTGTCTCAACCATTTTACGCACTGGAAACAAAGATTTTATACTGAAATAATTCCGAGAACATTTTTACACAAAGTTCAGATCATTGATTAACCACCACACTTTATGGAATGTGCAACTTATTCTGTACACACTTACTGAGAGGATCGCCCGCTACTATGCTGTATTCTACCTGCCCATTTGGACCCGAGTCTTCATCTTCAGCGTGGAATGTCCACACTCTTGGACCTGGTTGACCTTCAGTGATATCAAATGGACCTTCATACAGATGAGGAAACCTTGGGGTCACATCATTGATATCGTTCACATTGACAATTACCTGCATCAGGAGAAAATGATCATTAAATTCTCATGATCTAACCCTTTACTGTTTCCAGAAGAAAACACCTTTCATCCCAGCCTTGTACATAAGATTTTGGTTCAATTCCACTTTAATTTTCAACCCCCCTCAATTAACATTCTTTCTTTCCCTCCACAGACGAGAGACTTGCATTTTTAAGAGACAAACAAAATCGGATATAGGCTAACAGCAAGTTGGAGATGAAAGGAGAAATTTGTTCAATCTTGAATCTTTTATTTTTCAAACTTTACAACATGGTGGAAGTCAATTCTGGCCATTGAAATCCAAGCTGCCCAATTACTGCCAATTAACGTCTAAACTGCAGTAAGTTTTGAAGGGTGGGAGGAAACTGGAGCACCCAGTGGAAACCCAGGCAGGTCAGAGGGAGAACTATTACAAGCTCCTGTTTTAGTAAAATGAGATGATCACAAAGAGATAGTATAATAGGAGGAAATGAATGGTCACAGTTAACATTTAACATTTCACACAAGAACCATCACAAGTCACAGCCCAGTGATAATTTGATACATTGGAAGGACAGAGGGAAGGTTTGTCACAGTCTGTTCCAGCTTTGATACATTTACAAAGATATTGTGATTTTGCAAGGGAGAACCATGCTGATGGCTGAAGGGAAAGCAGCTTTCTGAAGCAGCTCTGTGGCCAGCCATTTTGTGGAATTTGGAGCAAAGCCTGCTCTGTGAATGACTTAGTCTTTTTAGTGGATTGACCTATGCCAGGAGGGTCTGTTGGGAAGCAAAGTTCTTCATTTTGATTGTGACCAACAGTGAAGGTCACTTAGAGAGACCGGTGCCAGGGTCTTGGAAGCTTTGTGGAGGTTGCCCAGTTTGAGTCCTGCCGACAAAAGGACCAGGAGTGTTATGATCACAGCTCGTGTGGATGGGCGATTCTTCAAAAGCAACGCAAGGAGAATTCATGAGTCTGTAGCAGCGACAACTCCAGTCTTCCCATCGGTTCGACATTAACTCTGGACATCAAATTTCAAAGGTCTACGGTTCAACAATGAATTTAAAAGACTGAACTTTGAAGTAACTTTCTAGATTTTGGCCTGGATTGTAATGGTTTGGGTATATCACACACACACAAAATTAAACACTGTCTGCTTCATTGTGTGAGAAGTGCCTTCGCGTTCACAAAATATGCTCGAGACAAAGTTGAGAACAAAGAACATTTATTTATATTTACCACATTGCAAGGTTGGGTAATCTCCCCTTACCTCAGGAAAGTACCCCGAGGGCGGGAAGCCTCTTTGTTTTTATACAATTTTTACTTCACCTCCCCTTACATTTGTCTTTCGTTTGTTCTTCTTGGATTGGTTTGGCACTTTTCCCTATTCGTCTGACTCTTGATTGACTCCAACTTTCTCTTATCCCACCCCCCCTATTAAACAAGCTCTTTGTGTGTACATGCATATTTTTTATGTCTGCTTAAATTCCTGTTATCTTGTTTACTCTGTTCTGCTTTTTCATGCGCCATTTTACACAAAGAACATTTTAGCTTTTTCCTTACTTTTTCTTTCTACCTTCTATAACTGTTTCAGAACTCCTACCATTAAAATAATAACTGTTTATAAACTCCTACAATTAAAATAATAACTGTTTCTAAACTCCTACAATTGTTTATTGCTGCTTGTTACATGCAGTTCATAACAGAACATATAAACTCCTTACAGATTGTATGGGATTTGAACCCAGGATGCTGGTGCTATAGCAGCATTCCAATAACTGCTACATTACCATGCTGCCCATTACCTGTTGGAATGGTGGAAAGTACCAGTGTTTTCAAAAGGAAATTGGACAATTATTGGGCTAATGGAAATTTCTGGAATGGTGGCTGTGGGTGTCCACTCCATGGGCCGACCTCCTGTACTGTAACAATGTTAGGATTCCATGAAAACAACGTTTTTCTGGATTTGGAAATCTGAATCACACTCCTATCCCAACAACTAATTAAAAGAAAATCATCTTCCACAATGCCTTGAGGTATAGGAGAAAAGATCAGCGTATTTAGCCTTTTCCAATAGATATCACTAAGTTTTACAGTTTGCACTTTTACTTAAACCTAAGGTGTTTACCACCCCAGAAAACTTGTCTTTCACCTGGTCCCCTGTGACTAAGCCTCTTGGGGAAACTATCATATATATTGACTGTTACAATTTTTCAGACTTGCACAACAGAGCCACTTGATAACTTGAATGGGCATTTTGAGGCCAGGTTGTTCTCTAAACATCCATGGCAGACTCTCTTATCTCAAGATCCCCTGTGACCTGCAAACAATCCTTATGCAGGAGATGAGGTGGAGGAGGGAGAAAGAGAAAGAGAGGGAGGAAGAGAGAGAGGGGACAATAAAATGAGGAGAAGGAAGAGGAAAAGGAGGAGAGGGAAGAGGAAAAGGAGAGAGAGAGGATGGAGGGAGGAGGAGGTGAAGGAGGAGAGAAAAAATGAGAAAGAGGAAGAGGAGTGAGGGAAATGGAGGAAGAAATAGAGAAGGAAAGGGAGAAGGAGGAGATGCAAGAAGGAGAAGAGAGAAAGAGGGGGGAGGGTAGAGGGGAGAAGGAGGAAGAGGAGGTATATGTGTTTCTGGGGGAATGAGAGAAAGTCTTGCATGAGATGAGGTTGGGATGGATAGGGAAGCTCTCTGAGGTCAGATTTGATATCCAAACTCTCTCCACAGTGAAGTATTTCTGACATTCTCTCCTCTTATTCGAAAAGGATGTACTTTTAAAGAACTAAACAGTGTACTCCAGGTGCATTGTTTAAGGAACTGTTGACCCATTGTAAGGATGTATTGAAATGACTGCACAATTAATGTTGAATTTCAATTACATTAATTGAAATAAACTGATTAGATAACAATAGGTGATGATATACAATTAATTGTATGGACAGCTTTACCAAAAAGGTGCAGTGGGTATATTTCACATGTGTGCCAGGTTCCCAGACACTGCAGTTTAGTTAAGAGTGAATGTTTTCAATAAAGGATATTCTGTTAATTGCCAATGCATGCTGCACGTCAAAAGAATTTCTACTTCTGCAGCGTCCTAAGTTTCTGCTCAGGAGGTGGTCAAGTCTGATGCAGTTTAGCAGTTGTGTTACAACACATCTCTGACTACAGCTGTATGACATCAAATCGATGGGAATGACCTCCTCAGAATCCTCTGCTGGAGCCCACAAATGAAGAGCAAAATTTAATTGCTTGTCAATAAATGTGCTGGGTGGGTGAGTTTAAAACCAGGGTTGTTGCGCTGTCGAGATGGGAAGCATAATTTAGATCAGCAGCTTTCAAACTTTTCTTTCCACTTACCACTTTAAGTAATCCCTATGCCATAAATGCTCTGTGATGAGTGAAGGATGACTTAAGGTGGTATGTGAGTGGGAAGGGAAGGTTGAGAATCACTGCTCTAGACCCAATTGTTACTGAAATATTTTGCTTGAGAAAAATTGCCATTAGCCCATTTCCTTTGGAGTTATGAAACCGTCCACATCACAAGTCAATGAGGTACAATTAAAACAATGGTTTACAAACATTTTCTTTCCACTCACATGTCATTTTATGGATTTTTTTTTTTCTTTGGCTTGGCTTCGCGGACGAAGATTTATGGAGGGGGTAAAAAGTCCACGTCAGCTGCAGGCTCGTTTGTGGCTGACCAGTCCGATGCGGGACAGGCAGACACGATTGCAGCGGTTGCAAGGGAAAATTGGTTGGTTGGGGTTGGGTGTTGGGTTTTTCCTCCTTTGCCTTTTGTCAGTGAGGTGGGCTCTGCGGTCTTCTTCAAAGGAGGCTGCTGCCCGCCAAACTGTGAGGCGCCAAGATGCACGGTTTGAGGCGTTATCAGCCCACTGGCGGTGGTCAATGTGGCAGGCACCAAGAGATTTCTTTAGGCAGTCCTTGTACCTTTTCTTTGGTGCACCTCTGTCACGGTGGCCAGTGGAGAGCTCGCCATATAATACGATCTTGGGAAGGCGATGGTCCTCCATTCTGGAGACGTGACCCATCCAGCGCAGCTGGATCTTCAGCAGCGTGGACTCGATGCTGTCGACCTCTGCCATCTCGAGTACCTCGACGTTAGGGGTGTGAGCGCTCCAATGGATGTTGAGGATGGAGCGGAGACAACGCTGGTGGAAGCGTTCTAGGAGCCGTAGGTGGTGCCGGTAGAGGACCCATGATTCGGAGCCGAACAGGAGTGTGGGTATGACAACGGCTCTGTATACGCTTATCTTTGTGAGGTTTTTCAGTTGGTTGTTTTTCCAGACTCTTTTGTGTAGTCTTCCAAAGGCGCTATTTGCCTTGGCGAGTCTGTTGTCTATCTCATTGTCGATCCTTGCATCTGATGAAATGGTGCAGCCGAGATAGGTAAACTGGTTGACCGTTTTGAGTTTTGTGTGCCCGATGGAGATGTGGGGGGGCTGGTAGTCATGGTGGGGAGCTGGCTGATGGAGGACCTCAGTTTTCTTCAGGCTGACTTCCAGGCCAAACATTTTGGCAGTTTCCGCAAAGCAGGATTACTTAAGGTGGTATATGAGTGGAAAGAAAAAGTTTGAAAACAACTGACCTGGACTCTCCCACCATGGGAAACAACCTTTCCACATCGACTCTGCCCATGTCTTTCAACATTTGAAATGTTTCAATGAGATTCCCCATCATTTTCCTAAATTCTAACAAGTTCAGGCCAAGAGCCATCAAACGCTCCTCATATGATAACACTTTCATTCCCGGAATCATCCCAGTCAACTTCCTTCGAACCCTCTCCAATTTTAGTGCATAATTCCTTCATTAACGAGCCCAAAACTGCTCCAAATCCTCCAAGTGCATTGCATTTGCCTTCTTCATCACCTCCTCAATGTGCAAGTTTACCTTCAGGCACAAGGACTCCCTGGTCACTTTCCATCTGGGTATTTTCTTTTTCAATTTTTTTAATTGGTTTTTATAATAAATACAGTAAAATGAAGGAAAAGGGAACAAAACTGAAAATACAATATCACATATTGTGTATATATATCAAGATTAAGCTTCAAACAGTATAAACTCGGTCCCCCTTCCACTGCACTGGATGATGACAGAAAAGATATCAAAAAAAAACCCCACCTAACCTACTCAATTAAAAAAAAGAAATTAAAAAAAAAAATCTGAGCAGCTTATCCTGAGGGATATTTATATTTTGTAGCTTTTGAGTCATACTGTGAATCAAAAATCAAAGTTAAGACTATCTCTCACCTGGAAGAGTGAGTACATCTAATCACATTAAAAACATTTACATCAAATGAAAATAAGACATAAAAGGTCACCATGTTTCTTCAAATTCTGAGTATTTTCAATTGTAGTGAAAAAGGTAGTGGATGCAGCCTAGGACATCACAGGCAAAACCCTACCCACCATCGAGAACATCAACAGGCAACGCTATTGTCGGAGAGCAGCAGCAATCGTCAAGGGTCCACACCACCCAGCACACACTCTGTTCTCGCTGCTGCCATCAGGAAAGAGGTGTAGGTGTCACAAGACTCGTACCACCATCAGACTCTCCAACAACAAACTCAATCAGGGACTCATTTAAGGACTCTCACTTTTGAAGTTTGATTTTTTTTTTCTCTCTCTGTATTGCACAATTTGTTTACATTCCTTTATTTGTTTTCATGTGCCATGTATCTTCTTGAGTGCAGTTTTTTTGCACTACCAATTAGTGTAATTCTGCCTCCCTCACAGGAAAAAGATGTAATGTATGTACGCGGAGAATAAATCTGAAATCAGTCTGACGGTAGGAGCTTGAGAAACCTCAGCATTCTGTAAGCAGATGTGGCCATGTAGTTGAGCTTGATCTGATCCAAGTTCAATGGGACCTTTCATGAATTTATATTTAAACAACTGATACCCTTGGAGGTGGGTTTGGAACCAGAGTCGTGTGACCTCAATGTGAGAGAATTGGAACTACACCATAATGACAATATTCCCCTGCTCTTGTCTACAACCGGGAAATAGTTTCATCACAGAGATGTGGTCTCAGTGACCCAGAAACATTTCAACATCACTTTCTGATCATACAAACTCCAGAAAATTCTCCCCTATTTCACACAGTTTGTTTTGGTATAAACCTGTGGTTTACAAACTGCCCCCCAAACTCATATACCACCTAAAGTAATCCCTACGCCATCAGTGCTCTGTCATTTCTTAAGATGAAAACTACTGTTTTAATAGTACCGAATTGACTCGTTATGTGCACAGTTTCATGTCTTCAAAGGGAATGGGCCAATGACAATTTTTCTCAAGCAAAATATTTCAGTAACAATTGGGTCCAGAGCAGTGGTTCTCATCCTTCCCTTCCCACTCACACACCACCTTAAGTCATCCCTTACTAATCACAGAGCATTTATGGCATAGCGATTACTTTAAGTGGAATGTGAGTTTAGTGGGCAGTTTGAAAACCACTGGTGCAAGCTTTCATTCTAATTTAACCATTGGAGTCTGGAACTTAACCCTTAGAGTAAAAAAAAACCTCTACAAATCTATTCTGCACCATTTAAAGCCAAATAACCATTCAAAGTGGAGAGCACTGAATAGTTCCATGGAGTGTCTTCTCTCAAAAGCATTTTTTAAAAATTTTTTTTATTTTTCACACCATAAATCACATTAGCCATGATACACACTTTTTCTTTTTCACACATATACAGTGACTTTTTCTCTCCCCCCTCTCCTCCCAAGCCCCCCCTCCCATCCATTTTAGGTATACAATCTAGGTTACATTAAACCAGTCAGACAATGTTGTCATTCATCAAAAATACACCAGAAATTCTACTGAGTCCATTCTTTTCTTTCCTTCTCCTTCCATCAACTTAGGTAATGCTTGTCCCCGGTAGGTTTTCACTATTGTATTTAATGTAAGGCTCCCATATTTGTTTGAATATTTCAATATTATTTCTTAAACTATATGTTATTTTTTCTAATGGAATACATTTATTCATTTCTATATACCATTGTTGTATTTTCAAATTATCTTCCAATTTCCAGGTTGACATAATACATTTTTTTGCTATGGCTAGAACTATCTTAACAAATCTTTTTTGTGCATCCTCCAAATCAATTCCAAATTCTTTGTTTTTTATGTTACTTAGGAGAAAGATCTCTGGATTCTTTGGTATATTGTTTTCTGTTATTTTATTTAATATCTGATTGAGATCTTCCCAAAATTTTTCTACTCTCTCACATGTCCAGATTGCATGAATTGTTGTTCCCATTTCTTTTTTACATCGAAAACATCTATCAGATACTGTTGGGTCCCATTTATTTAACTTTTGAGGTGTAATGTATAGTCTGTGTAACCAGTTATATTGTATCATACGTAGCCTCGTATTTATTGTATTTCTCATCGTTCCAGAACATAATTTCTCCCATGTTTCCTTTTTTATCTTTATATTTAAATCTTGTTCCCATTTTTGTTTAGTTTTACCATTTGTTTCCTCATTCTCCTTTTCTTGCAGTTTAATATACATATTTGTTATAAATCTTTTGATTAACATTGTATCTGTAATCACATATTCAAGGTTACTTCCCTCTGGCAAACTCAAATTGCTTCCTAATTTATCCTTCAAGTAGGATCTCAGTTGGTAATATGCCAGCGCTCTATCTCCAGTTATATTGTACTTATCTCTCATTTGTTCAAAGGATAAGAATCTACTTCCTGAAAAACAATTTTCTATTCTTTTAATCCCTTTTTTTCCCATTCTCTAAAGGAAAGGTTATCTATTGTAAAAGGGAGTAACTTATTTTGCGTCAATATTAGTTTTGGTAATTGATAATTTGTTTTATTTCTTTCTACATGAATCCTCTTCCAAATATTGAGGAGATGATGTAATACTGGAGAAGTTCTATGTTGTACCAATTTTTCGTCCCATTTATATAATATGTGTTCAGGTATCTTTTCCCCTATTTTATCTAATTCTAATCTCGTCCAGTCTGGTTTTTCCCTTGTTTGATAAAAATCTGATAGGTATCTTAATTGTGCAGCTCTATAATAATTTTTAAAGTTTGGCAATTGTAAGCCTCCTTGTTTATACCATTCTGTTAATTTATCTAGTGCTATCCTCGGTTTCCCCCCTCTCCATAAAAATTTCCTTATTATTTTCTTTAACTCTTTGAAGAATTTTTCTGTCAGTTGTATTGGCAATGCCTGAAATAAGTATAATATCCTTGGAAAAATGTTCATTTTAATACAGTTTATCCTTCCTATTAGTGTTAGTGGTAAATCTTTCCAATGCTCTAAATCGTCCTGTAATTTTTTCATTAGTGGATAATAATTGAGTTTATATAATTGGCCGAGATTTTTGTTTATTTGTACACCTAGGTATCTTATTGCCTGCATTTGCCATCTAAATGGAGATTCCTTCTTAAATTTTGAGAAATCCGCATTATTCATAGGCATTGCTTCACTTTTATTTACGTTTATCTTGTAACCCGACACTTCTCCATATTCCTTCAATTTCTTATTTAATTCTTTTATTGATAGTTCTGGTTCTGTTAAGTACACTATAACATCATCCGCAAATAGACTGATTTTATATTCCTTGTCTTTTATTTTTATTCCTTTTATATTATTATCTATTCTTATCAATTCTGCTAGTGGTTCTATAGCTAACGCAAACAATAAAGGTGATAGTGGGCATCCCTGCCGCGTTGACCTGCTTAAGTTAAATTGCTTTGATACATGTCCATTTACTGTCACTTTCGCTAACGGTCCATTATATAATGCTTTAATCCAATTAATATACTTCTCCGGTAAACTGAATTTTTGCAATACTTTGAACAAATAATTCCATTCTACTCTGTCGAAGGCCTTCTCTGCGTCTAAAGCAACTGCTACTGCAGGTGCTTTATTTCCTTCTACTGCATGAATTAAGTTAATAAATTTACAAATATTGTCTGTTGTGCGTCTTTTTTTGATAAATCCAGTTTGGTCTAAATTTACCATTTTCGGTACCTGCTCTGCTAATCTGTTTGCTAATAGTTTAGCTATTATCTTATAATCTGTGTTTAGCAAAGATATGGTCTATATGACGCTGGTGAGAGTGGATCTTTCCCTTGTTTTAGTATTACTGTAATTATTGCTGTTTTACATGAATCTGGTAAGCTTTGTGTTTCATCAATCTGGTTGATTACATCCAGGAGGGGCAGAATTAATAAGTCTTTAAATGTTTTGTAGAATTCTATTGGAAATCCATCCTCTCCTGGTGTCTTATTATTTGGTAATTTTTTTTATTATCTCTTGTATTTCTACTGTTCCAAATGGTTCTGTTAATTTATTTTGCTCCTCTATTTGTAGTTTTGGTAGTTAAATTTTAGTCAAAAATTCATCTATTTTCCCTTCTTTCCCTTCGTTTTCAGTTCGGTATAATTGTTCATAGAATTCTCTAAAGTTTTCCTTAATTTCTTTTGGATTATATGTAATTTGTTTGTCTTTTTTCCTTGATGCCAATACCATTTTCTTAGCTTGTTCTGTCTTAAGCTGCCATGCTAGGATTTTGCGCGTTTTTTCACCCAGTTCATAATATTTCTGTTTTGTCTTCATTATATTCTTCTCTACCTTATATGTTTGCAATGTTTCATATTTTATTTTTTTATCCGCCAATTCTCTTCTTTTAGTTGTATCTTCCTTCATTGCTAATTCTTTTTCTATATTTACTATTTCCCTTTCCAACTGCTCTGTTTCCTGATTATAGTCCTTCTTCATCTTGGTTACATAACTTATTATTTGCCCTCTAATGAATGCTTTCATTGCATCCCATAGTATAAACTTATCTTCCACTGATTCCGTATTTATTTCAAAATACATTTTTAATTGTTTTTCAATAAATTCTCTAAAATCCTGCCTTTTAAGTAGCATGGGGTTTAATCTCCATCTATACATTCTTGGAGGGATGTCCTCTAGCTTTACTGTCAATATTAAGGGTGAATGGTCCGATAGTATTCTAGCTTTATATTCTGTTTTTCTTACTCTATCTTGCATACTAGCTGATAACAAAAATAGGTCTATTCTTGAGTATGTTTTATGTCTAGCCGAGTAATATGAATATTCCTTTTCTTTTGGGTTTTGTTTCCTCCATATATCCAAAAGTTGCATTTCTTGCATTGATTTAATTATAAATTTGGTTACTTTGTTCTTTCTGTTAATTTTTTTCCCAGTTTTATCCATATTTGAATCCAAATTCAGGTTGAAATCCCCTCCTATTAGTATGTTCCCTTGCATATTAGCTACCTTCAAAAAGATATCTTGCATAAACTTTTGATCTTCTTCGTTAGGTGAATATACATTAAGTAGATTCCAAAACTCCGAATATATCTGACATTTTATCATTACATATCTCCCTGCTGGATCTATTATTTCCTCTTCTATTTTAAATGGCACATTTTTACTAATTAATATAGCCACTCCTCTTGCTTTTGAATTATACGATGCTGCTGTTACATGTCCTACCCAATCTCTCTTTAATTTCTTGTGCTCCAATTCAGTTAAATGTGTTTCTTGGACAAATGCTATATCAATTTTTTCTTTTTTCAGTAAATTTAGTAGTTTCTTCCTTTTAATTTGGTTATGTATTCCATTAATATTTAAAGTCATATAGTTCAATGTAGCCATTTTATACTTTGTTTATCTTCCCTTTCCGTTTTTCCATCATTACCTTTCCTCCTTTTCCATTTCTGTTTTCTTATTTTAAACCCTTTATAAGACAACATTCCTAAAACATCAAACATTTTCCTTATTCTCCTATTTATACCTTCTTTAGCCCCAATCTCCCCTTCCCCTCCTGAGTTGTCCTTTATCCCTTGTCAGACAACCACATCTCCCCTCTCCATTTGGGTTTGCGAATTCACTGGCAAGCGTCAACTGATTTTGCAGTGACCGCTATTCCCCACCACCCAGCCCCCCCGAAAAGATTTCACTTTTCATATGTAACAAAGGTCACTCTTTTAATTCCTTCCTTATTCTCTCTATTCCATTACCTTCCCTTATTAATTCTTGTCTATACTATCTATATTTTCCTCTAAGTACAGATACATTCACGTATGCACATTATACCTATACACTCTTATACCTCTTTACCCACATACATATCAATCGTGATCATTTTTACTCTCATTACACGTCTTAATCCCTCAGTCTATTTTGTAATTGTTCTGCAAATTTTCGTGCTTCTTCTGGATCCGAGAATAATCTGTTTTGTTGTCCTGGAATAAATATTTTCAATACCGCTGGATGCTTTAGTATAAATTTATACCCTTTCTTCCATAAAATCGCCTTTGCTGTATTGAACTCCTTTCTCTTCTTTAGGAGTTCAAAACTTATATCTGGATAAATGAAGATTTTTTGCCCTTTATACTCCAGTGGCTTGTTGCCCTCTCTTACTTTTTCCATTGTCTTCTCCAGTACCTTTTCTCTTGTAGTATATCTTAGGAATTTTACTAAAATAGATCTTGGTTTTTGTTGTGGTTGTGGTTTAAAGGACAATGCTCTATGTGCCCTTTCTATTTCCATTTCTTGCTGTAGTTCTGGACATCCTAGGATCCTAGGGATCCAATCTTTTATAAACTCCCTCATATTCTTGCCTTCTTCATCTTCCTTAAGGCCCACTATCTTTATGTTATTTCTTCTGTTATAATTTTCCATTATATCTATTTTTTGAGCTAACAGTTCTTGTGTCTCTATAGCTTTTTTATTAGATTCCTCTAATTTCTTTTTTAAGTCCTCTACCTCCATTTCTGCTGCTACTGCCCGCTCTTCCATCTTGCCCATTTTCTTTCCCATTTCTGTTAAGGTCATATCTATTTTATTAATTTTCTCTTCTGTGTTGTTTATTCTTCTTCTTAAATCATTAAATTCCTGTGTTTGCCATTCTTTAAATGACTCCATGTATCCTTTAATAAGAGAAAGTAAAACCTTTATCTTGCCTTTCCCTTCTTCTTCTATTTCACTGTACTCTTCCTCTTCCTCTTCTTCTTCCTCTGGGTTGGCCATCTGTTGTTTCTTTGTTGCCCTTTTCTTCTCTTCTTTCTTGTTTCCATTGTCTTCTGTGTTCTCTTCTTGCTGCAGGTGTTCTGCAGCTGTCGTTGCCGGCTGTGGAGATCGACTCCCCAGCTGGTCCCCCCTCCCGTCGGTGTGTTTTTTTCATGCGCATCGCGCATGCGCGAGGAGTCGCGCATGAGCGGTTGCGCACTTTTACTCGGCTCAGCGAGCCATTTTTGTAGTCCAATTTCTACCGACCTGAGGGAGCGGGTTTCTCTCTCCACCGCGGGCCTCTTCGAACAGGTAAGGCCTTCTCCTTCTTCCTCCGTTGTCTTCTCTTCCTCTCTTCTTACTGTTGATTTCGATTTTTCTTTTTTTGTCGCCATCTTCTTTCCACCTTTATACTCACTTTTCTTTAACTTTTATTTCTGTGCCTTTGTGTTTTCCTTTGTTTTTTCCGACTTTTCTGGAGAGGGCTGGAGTTCACCGTCCGGCCACTACTCCATCACGTGACTCCCTCTCAAAAGCATTTTTTTGATACAAATGACATACAAGCCATTTCCTTTACTCAGAAACACTTACTGTGGTGGTAGAGGTCAGACGATATAGAGGGTTTGGACACTGGTCAGTGGCTGTAATGACGACCGTGTATCGACCATGGCATGCCTCATAGTTCAGTTCTTTTACTGCCTTGATTTGACCCTGGAGCAACAAAAGAACACAATTTCATTTACTCAAAGTACATGCAGGTCATATTTTTACTTTCACCCCGATGCAACGAAAGTTCAGACATACTAACCTTTAATCAGATCATGGAACAAAGTGGCTACAGAAATATATATCTGATTTTTGATGGACTGACTTGCGAATTTTCAAAGTTATGATGGTTCAAATCTGTTCTTTCCATTTTAAGTTCTGATGTGTCCCCAAGTTTACGACATGCAGCACACTACTTTCGCTGTATTCAACATTCAACATGGTGGATTCAACATTTAATTATAAAAATGGTAAGTGCAGGATTCTTTTTTGAGTTATGATTTTTTCAACTTACAAGTCAGATGCCCAAAAATATTACCCATATTGAAAGTCATGGCTTGTCAACCCCAGAGGGGGCCATTTATTCTAGACCAGCCATTCTCATCCCTTTTTTTGGCTGTGGCCCCTCTTGGTCTCTGATCAAAGTTTATGGGCCCCCTTCCCTGTGAAGCAGTCACGTTTATTTGGTTTCTTACGAAGTTCTCTCCTACTCACTACATAAAAGATATAAAGAAAATTTATATAACATGAGGTGAAAAGAAAACAAAGCTTTTACTTAAATGAAGTAAAAACAAAAGTCTGCAGATGCTGTGGTTGAGGTAAAAACACAATGCTGGAGAAACTCAGCAGGTCAAACAGCATACTTTAGCTAGCTTTCAGCCCATGACCTCCATTCCCCCCCCCCCTTAAATGTGCTGTGCTCCCATTGAGAATGGATGTTCGAATCAATTTTCCATGAACCAATTCTCAACCCATGCATGTTGACCAAATTGAAAGCTTGTTGATTGCCTAAGTATCTCGCATTCACTGATTCCTTCTTGTCTACTCTGTGCCACTCGTTAAATCTTTAAAGAACCCCAAGCAGCGAGTCCAACCCGAATAAATGTCTCCCTTTCAGAAAAAGATTGTGCAGGCAGGACAGGGATTCGGCCAAAATGGAGGTGAGATAGATTGAATAAGTATATGTCAGTAACCCCAATTTAGTGCGCCCCAATATTTCACTGCATTACTGACCTCTGGGGCCTGAGTCTTCTTCAGTTTATTTAGTTAGTCCTATCAGTGATTTATCTGAAAACCCCTTCAGGCTGGTGAGAATGGATTGAACAAACATTTATTCTGATGATGACGAGTTTATTGTCATACATTTAAGTACAATGTATCAATGCACTGATTAAGCTTTGGAAGATGTTAACTTGAGCATTCGCTCTCTCCACAGTCAATTTCTTCTGAGCTGTGTAAAATCAGGTTATTTGGATTTACCAGGTTCAAATTCCAGTTTACACTTATTGCTACATAGGTCGAGGTAGAGCAATAATGTTTCATTTCAGGCTCATTGATTTTTATATTTTTTGGAAATACTATTTCCTTTAATATCCTAGTTTGCAATGAACCATTGGTTCTCCAATATCCCTGGGTATTTGCATATGCTTTCTTCCCTGATGAGACAAATTTTTTTTGTGATTTCCCTGACATTTTCTTTCTCCTCAGTATCGATTCTACACCTGTCTGTGGGGGACCCACATTTGCCTTTGATCGTCCTTTTCTTTTCATGTTCCTCTAGGTGCTCCTATAGTTCATTGTAGGTCGATCAATGCCGGGTTCGAATGGGGGCTGATAACACCAGTGTTGGGTTGGTAACGCCAAGGGGGGGGATCAATTGTTGGCCAACCGCCATTTTGAATTTTATTTCAGCCTTGGAATTAATTTAGAGTGAATGGGAGAACGGGAAAGAGGTAAGTGTTCTGTTTTATATACGTAATCATTGAGTTTTTTGAGCATTTTTTCAGAAAAAATTGGGGAGGGTAGACTTTTTCATGGGTCAAGCATTTGACCTCACGAGTACCCACATTGTTCAAGGTGTCGGGAGATCGGATTTCCAGGAACGGCTGGAATGTTCATGGTTGGAGCGTCGGTAGTTCAAATGGTGTCAGGGTGAGGATCTGTGGCTGGGAGTTTGGATCAGTGGGGGCAAGGATCCATGTTCAGGAGTTCGGATGGGCAGGCACTGGAGCGAAGATCTGCGGTTGGAGTTTAGATGGGCCGGCGTCGGGGAGGGGGAGGGGGGTTGGTGGGCGAGGATCCACAGTAGGAGCATTGGGAGAACAGATGGGTGTGTGGCTGAGGCCAAAAATGGGGGGGAGGGGGTTTAACTTTAACAGGTGATCAACCATTATTCCAGTACATACAGTACCTATGTTAGCGGTCCCCTCCCCCATTCAGTGCCGCCTTCTCACCACCAGATCCTCATCCAGTGACGACACCTACCCCTTGACCAGCACTGTGACTCCACTGTCCAGCACCACTACCCCCCATTGTCCAGCGGCACCACCCCACCCACCCCCAGACCAGCACTGGGATTCCATGCCTGGGGTTGATGAGGGATCAAGTATTTCATGAAGGGGTTGATGGTCTAAAAGGTTTGGGGACCCCTGGTTTCAATGATTCTTGCTCATTTACCCTTGATTTCTGGTTTCCCTTTGATGAATCTCTTGACCAATCTTTGTTGAAACACCTGCTTTCTCTGCTAATTTTACTTAGCAATTTTACATCACACTGATTTTTACCATCTTTAATTTCTCCTGTCATCCACGATTGGACTATATTTCCCATTGATTCTTTCTGCCTTAAAGGAATGCACATTTACTGCACATCAGAAATTATTTCTTGAAATGTTAATATGTTTGTCATTGACAATTTTCTAGTTTTCCTTGTTCCACAGGCCTTCGCTCTTTCTTTTGCTCAGATTGTGTCAGAATGAATGACATCAGTTTCAAATTTAATATAAAAATGACTTTACTGTGAGCTTCTTTCTGAGTTGATTAATTTCTCATTTATTTTACCTGTTAATTCCTCAACATACTAATAGAAATCTATCTCAGATGAATGTATCCTCTGTGCTGTTAGTGTTAATGTTGTTTGCACCGTCGAAATGCAAGTTAAAGCCGCTTTCAGGTGCTCAGGTGCAGATAATGCACCGCAGACGTGGCTGGGGGAGTGCAGCTGGGACGTTCAGGTGGCCGCAGCGAAGACGCCTTTCTGTCACCAGTTGAAGGAGAGCCACGTTTGAGCGAATGCCGGCTCCTGTGGACTGTGGCCGTAGTCCCACTGCTGCTTCCAGGTGCAATGGGGGATTCTCCAAGCTGGGGAATATACCTACAGGAGGAGGGTTAGATAAGTGCTCTTCCTGGCCGGGCTCTCCACTTTCAGGTGGCCACCCAACAGCCGCATTGGGAGAGAATAGGCGGCTTTACAGTCAGGGTATTCTGGCCACTTGAAAGTGGCTTGAGTCTGTCACAGAGAAACAGTTACTGTCTGAGATTTAAGTCCTTTCATCAGAGTTCTGATGCAAGGGCTTTCAGAGCTTCTTTCCCTAGAGGCTGCTTGACTTGCTAACATTTTCCACAATTTTCCTTCTTTATTTCAAATTTACAATGTCCATGATTAAAAGAAAATCATTTAATGATTGCTGCATTCACACGTGCTTCTAAATGCCTCACTAAATTATTCAGAGGCTATAAATAACTCTTACCTTTCTTTTCTATCTGTGTAGCTGCCTGAAACAGATCGAAGTCACAATCTGCCAAACCAAAGCCCTTCCCAAATGTTGTAAAGTCATTACTTTTAACAGCAATATCCCATTTTTATGTTCCACTTTGTGCGTGCTTCCTGAATATTGGATTTTAATTCCCCACTTGGAATTTGTAGCCTTATTTCTCAAGTAGTACTTGGGGTCAGAGTTACTGATGACCATCTGTGTCTTTATCTATGATGTGACTTTCTTTATGGACATACAGCACGGTATCAGGCCCCTTCACCCAGATGACCAACAGTCCTCGTGGGAGGAAACCTGAGCACCAGGAGGAAGCTCATGCAGACACGGGGAGAATGTACAAACTCCTTATAGACAGTGCCGGATTCAAACCCAGCCACTGGTGCTGTAACAGCATTGCACTACTGCTATGTTAACTGTGCCGCCCTAATTTCAATTGGCCTTTTCAACATTTGTCCGCACTCTGACCTTATTTGCAATAGGTTTGCATAAATGGAGATTGTTGTTCACTACTCACTGTGATACTGTGGATAGTGAACGTGCTTTCAATATTCCCTTCCACAATGGCATATGTAATTGTTCCATTTGGTCCTTCATCCTGATCTGTTGCATTCACAATTAAACTGAAAGAATCCAAAGTTGATGGCCCTTCATCCAAGGTGATGTCATACTGTTGTTGATGGAAAGCTGGATGATTGTCATTCACATCCAAAATATTGACAAGAACCGTAGTTGTCACCTGTAATAAAAAGAGCAAGGGTTAGTTGCAGAGACAGGAAACCACTCAGTACAATGTGCCTTAGTTTGGTTCTTGAAAGCAGTAGGGCTCAAGCCCAAAACGTTGGTTCTGCATCTTTATCCTTGCTATATAAAGAACACTGTTTGACCTGCTGAGTTTCTCCACCGTTATGTTTCGACTGAGCTCTTCAATGAGTCTCACTCCTCTCCTCTTTCCCTGTAGCCCTGAAGATGCTTTCTTTTTTTCTGTATTGTTCCAATACTTTTTTGACGGTTACTCTTGATTCTGCTTTCAAGACCACAAAGGAGTAAATATTTTTTCCTTTTCCTTCTGGTTTTAACAGGAACTAAAGCCAGATGCCTCTTCAGAACCTTTTGGCAGTAGAAATTAAAGTTCAAAGTTCAAATTTATTGTCAGAGTACATACATGGCATCACATACAAACCTGAGATTCTTATTCCTGCGGGTGAGGCAGAATTTCTAACTATTGGTAAATGTAGACTGTATTCAAAAAAAATTATAAACAAACTCACTGTGAAAATAAAGTATAAATATTCAGATGAGAAAAGTACGGGTCCTTAAACGAGTCTCTGAATGTGTCTGTTGTTAAGGATGGAGGTGGGAAGTAACTATTCCTGAACCTAGGGGTATGAGTCTTGTTGCACCTTTCCATCCTTCTTTATAGCAATGGCAAGAACAGAACGTGTGCTGGGTGATGTGGATCCTTGATGATTGCTGCTGCTCTTTGATGGCAGCGTTCCACATGAATGTTCTCGATGGGTGGGTGGGGGGGGGGGGGAGGTTTTACTTGTGATGTCCTGGACTGTGCCCACTACCTTTTGCAGGATTTTTTCATTGGTGTCCTCATACCAGACCATGATGCAGCTGGTCAGCCCACTTTCCACCACACCTCTGTTGAAATTTACCAGGATTTCTGATGACATCCTGAACCTCGCAACTCCTGAGGAAATAGAAGCGCTGGAAGTAGATGAAATCATTTTGCTTCACGGCAAAAAACCCTGATGTCTTGGCCTTTGGAATAGGTATGCCCAAGAAAGGGGAAGAAAAAACAGGAACAAAAACAAAATATTGACTTTGTGCAAGAATGAAACTGGGACATAAAAGCTGGCCTTGCTCTTTACTATCATTGTTTTTAAAGGAATTTATCGTTGTTTCTTCTCCCAACACCACCCACTATTTCGGACCCTCAGTACCTGAACCTTTCACCTGTATCTGAGCTAGAAACTAATTTGATACAGTAAAACCCCTGGTATCTGGAATTCAAACAATCAGCAAAAAAATAAATTTTAAAAAATTAAAATGGACAAGAATAAAATAATAGGTAACAATATGCAAGTTTAAAATTGTAAAAGTAAATGTTTTCTGAAGTAACACATCAAGCTTTGGTGACGATGGGAGTAAATATTTTAGCCAGCAGAGGGTCTTGGTCGTGCTTTGCTCAGAGCAGCTGTTGGAATAACATTGTGTGAAACAGCAATGGCATTGCCCAGAATGAAGAGCTGATTGATATCACTCGCCATTGGAGTGGCTCTCTTAAGGTGTCTCCTGATCCCTATTTAGTAAGAGTCCACCATTTATCTGACCGCTAGTGATTCATCCCAACTAGAATTATATAAACTGTTCTGCAACATTCACTGATTGGAAGTGAAACAACAAAGTCTGCAGGCACTGCTCTTGACGTTAAAGTGCTGGGGAAACTTGGCAGGAACAGCAGTGTCTAGAGAAGGGTGAGGGGAATTAATTATCCATAATTTTCTTGTTGGTCTTTTGGGTGGTTCTGTGGAGGGGAGGAACCTGCAGATACAGCGACAGTTAAATGTTTTCAAAGAATGTGACTGACAATAAAGTAAAATGCTTTGAGCTTTATATATTCATGTAAATGAAGTTTGCTCAGTTTAAGTAGAGTGGAGTATTTTTTATGTTTTGTCTTTTAAACTATTCTTATTGCAGGTGTATCAATTTGGCATTGTAAGTCTCAAGCAACCTGAAAATACACTCATTCAGCATCTAACAATTCCCACAGGGGTTTTACTGTATTAGCTTTTTATTAATGGAATCAGTGTTTATATAAACAATTGTAATGAAGGAGGAATGGATAAATGAAATTATTAAGTAAAGACAGGGGAAGGTAATATGGGTTTATATGGTGCTTTGAAATATTACTCAAACATCTCATATGATGCTGTTGAAGTTCCATTGTATAAAGATGCTCCGTCCGTGAAGCCAAGCCAAAGAAGAAGAAAGAAGAAATGCTTTGGAATAATGTGCACAGACAAAGTCCTCAACATCCAGTGCTATTTTACGGCGAGTGAAATGGTACTTGGCTTTCTGGTATCATTATTGAATTCCATTTCATTTTCTAATGTTGAGAAGGACTTATTTGGACTTATCATCATCTGACAATATCAATATCATGCCGTAGCAAGTCTCTGGCAGGGAGCACAGTCAAGACGGGAACAATGCTTAGATTATAGGTGAGTGAAGGGCATTCTCTGGGAGTGAGTTCCAGCATGTTACAGTGTACAAACCAGCTGGCCGCTGGGGATGCATTATTCATCCCGAGCAGATTTATATAAACTATTCTGCAACATTCACTGATTGGAAGTGAAACAACAAAGTCTGCAGATGCTGTGATTGTTGTTAAAGTGCTGGGGAAACTTGGCAGAGCTAGCAGTGTCAGGAGAAGGCAAAGATATATAACCAATGTTTCAGGCCTGAACCCTTCATGAGCAAAAAGCAGGCAAGCGTCTGAATAAAAAGGTGGGGGAGTAGGGAAGAAGGGGCAGGGGGAGGAGCACAGGCCAACAGCAAAGAAGCCATAGGTAGACAAATAAAGTAGGGCAGGAGAGAAAAGCTGAAACTTGATTGGGGGAGGGGGTAGCTCTGCAAATACAGAGCTGGAGGAATGGAGACAGAGGGATAGGGAACGAGAGAGATGGCAGTGGGGCGGGTAGATTGCTAACTGAAACTGGAAAAGTCAATGTTAATACCATCCAGTTGGAAGGGACCCTGACAGAAGATGAGCTATTTCTCCAATTTATGGGTGGTCTCAGTCTGGCAGTTCATGAGACCATGGACAGACATGTCAGCAAGGGAATGGGACAGGGGGTTGAAATGGGTGGCCTCTGGGAAATCGTCGCTATTACAGCAGACAGAGCTCACTGATCAGGTTTGTTACTTGCAGTATCCATCATATTCTGTTCCCTCTAAATAGACTCAATGGATCACTTCACTAGACTAATTGCTGGGTGTGGTGGGGGGTGGGGGGGTGGGGGATCAACTGAGTATCACAGTGAGAAGGCAGACCACTGGAATGTTGAATTGCAAATGCAAAACCAAGAGTACTTAAATATCCAGTATAAGAGTTCAACACAATTACACTAAAAGTGACGATGAAAAATCCTGAACTTAAATGCACAGCCCCTGATAGACAAACCACGTTTATTACTGAGGGAGACTGTGTGAGGCACTAGACAGATGGACACTTGATTGCATTTCAACTAAAATAAAAATTGGCAGTATTTTTATCCAAGCCATTTGAATAGTTTTAATCATTGACTCTAACCAGGCTCTCGGCCTGGCTGTCTTTGTGGCTCAAAGTCAATATTTGTCCAATAATGCTCATGTGAAGTACTAAGAGTCTCCTTCAAAGAACATTAGAGGCACTTCCTTCAACAACAAGGTACAGGAGCATAAAGACCAGGACTGTCTGCCTGGGAATCAGCTTCTTCCTGCAGGTGGAGAGACTGTTGAACAATTCTACAAAACCTATAAAGTCTTTTTTTAATCTATTTAGTTTGGATTGTTATGTATGGACCTGTGTTCATTTGTGTGTGTGTGTGTGTGTGTGGGAGTGTGGGTGGATGTGTGTGCACACACTAAGGACCGGAGATGTGCTGTTTTATAAGCTTCTTTATGTATAATCAGATGACAATAAACTTGAACAATCTTTTGTCTATGTTCTCACCCTCCCTGCCGTTGGAGGGCAGCAGCAAACATCAAAGACCCACACCACCCACTCATTGACCAGGTAGCCTTGTGACAGTACATCTCCATCATCATCCTGTTGTTGGACGTTTGGAGACATCTCACTCCACCCCTGACAGCTTTGCAAGCTTCCTCTATCACTGTCATTTCTGATGAAGAGACCCTGACCTGAAATATTCACCCTGTTTCTCTTCTATCAGGCTCCTCACATCTGCCCTGTGAATGAATGGTGT
Source organism: Narcine bancroftii (assembly GCF_036971445.1). Taxonomy (NCBI): domain Eukaryota; kingdom Metazoa; phylum Chordata; class Chondrichthyes; order Torpediniformes; family Narcinidae; genus Narcine; species Narcine bancroftii. The sequence goes on from NC_091474.1 coordinate 82,468,478, forward strand.
ATCAGTTTTTGGGCCGTCAGGTGGTGAGCCAATCTCTGCAGTTCCATCCAGCCTCTAAATGGCTTTTGGTACACAACAGTTTGTGTTGCTGGTCCAGTTGAACTTTGTCATGAAATATTAAGGACAGATGGTTAAACCTTTGCTTGTTTAAAACCATCTCTTCCGTGGCACAAATCTTATTGACCTTTAAACATTATAGTGCAGTCCAGGCCCTTCAGGCCACAGCGATGTGCCGACCTATATAGCTCTACATAAAAAATCCCTCCCTAACACATAACCTTCCATTTTTCTTCCAGCCATGTGCCTGTCTAAGAATCTCTTAAATGGCCATCATGTTTCAACTACCACCACCATGCCAGACAATGCACTCTAGGCACCTCAACTCTTTGTGTAAAAAAACTTACCCCTGATGTCTCCCCTAAATTTCCCTCCTTTCACTTTGTACAGATGTCCTCTGGCGTTTGCTACCCCTGCCCTGGGAAAAAGGTGCCGGCTGTCTACATTATCTTTGCGTTCAGAATCTTGTAGATCTCTATTGTCATTTCTCATCCTTCACTCCAAAGAGGAATGCCCCAGATCTGCTAACCTTGCCTCATAAGAAATATTTTCCAATCCAGGCAACATCCTGGTAAATCAATCATCTCGGTGCCCGAGATAAGCTGTCTGAGCTGCCTCAATGACGATCGCCCAGTAGCACTAACCTCTACTGTGATGAAATGCTTTGAGAGGTTGGTCGTGGCCAGAATTAACACGCATCTAAGCAAAGGTCTGGATCCACAGCAATTCACCTATCATCACAGCTCGCTCCACAGCAGATGCAATATCACTGGCTCTCCACTCAGCTCTGGATCTTCTCAAAAACAGTACCTCATTCATATGGCTGCTCTTCATAGACTACAGCTCAGCCTTGAACACCATTATTCCCTTGGTGCTGGTCAAGAAGCTCCAAAGCCTAGGCTTCTGCACCCCCTTCTGCAACTGGATCCTTGACTTTCTCATCGGATGGGCGAAATGAGGGTCAGTCAAAGCTGAGGGTCCTCTGCGGGAACAGTTGCAGAGGTCGGGAAATAGGGATTGGGCCAGGAGAGCTCTGATGAGGCATGGCTTGCCCTAGAGGCGGGGTGTCTGTCCAGGCTGGGGGTGGAGGTGGGGCAGTTTGCAGGGGTACCAAGATGACAGATGTGGAGGAGATGCTGGAGAGGGATCCCAAAGAGGATTTCATCCGGGTGCCCATTGTTGGACCTGGCAGCAACAGTGAAGTTTCTGTCAGTGGCCAAGGGCAAGCCCTGGCCCCACCAGATGGAGAGTCAGCACCAGGCAGTACAGAGTTTATACCGCTTTATCCCCCACCCTCTACTCCGAGCAGATGCTCCCCCCATCCCGCCAGTGACTGGGAAGAAGGGAATGAAAGGTGGGATGGGGAGGAGCAGAGCTGTGGCCTCCCTGCCTTGTCCTGCTGCAAGAGGCAGCCTTGCGTCAGGTAGCTTCCCACCTTGTGCACTCGGCTGTGGATGCTGCATGAGAGCAGGTATCTGCAGAGACCAGTGACAGCAGCATTCCCATAGACAACACATCCATTCAGCCTGTCGAACCTGTTCCCACATTCAGGGAGATCACAACTGATCTGATCATGCACCCAACTCCGTCTTTCCCCCATAACCTTTATTCCCCGACGATGCGAAAATCAATCTAAATATATTTAACGAGGCATCATCCATGCATCCTTGGGCAGAGATTTCCATAGAAAATCAGTCAAGAGATATTTGTTATGTTTCTGTGTACTTTTTGATTATTGAAACAAAACAACTTAAAAACTAAAGACATGAATAAATATTATTATATTCATGTAATTCTTATTATATATTTTTTGGTAACAAAATGTGCATGTAAGTGTAAAAATATGTATGTATTTTTTCATGTGGCTCTCAAACCTCTGAAGTTTATGGTGTATGGGTCTTACATCAAGCAAGTTTGGCCAACCCTGCCAATAGTCCTTCTTAACTGTCCTATCAACTTACATGGCGACCTTGAGAGATCTATGCATTTAGATCCCAAGGTCCCTCTGTTCTTCCACAATCCTAGATTAACCCTGTACTCAGCCTTGAAGTGTGACCTTGCAAAATGCATCACTTCTCACTTATGTACTGCTTATTCTGCCTGGATGTTGTTGAATTGCCTAATGAACTACAATCAATCACAGACAAGTCTGTTACTTAAGATAAACAGAAGGTTTTTTAAAATTTCAATTGAGACATTCAGCACGGTAACACGAGTCTGTGCCACCCAATTTACATCCAATTAACCAACAACCCCCAGAATGTTTTGAATGGTGGGAGGAAACTGGAACCCTTACAGATAGCGTGGGATTCAAACCCCAATCCCAATTGTGGGCGATGCGCTAACTGTTATGCCAACCATGCTGGCCAATTGATGAAGAAACTGGAGATTGTTGAGTCCGGGATATCACAACTCCTGTAGATATATACTGGGTATAGGATAACTGACCATCTTCCTTTGTGCATATAGTTCACCTATTAGAATGTTTTACCCCTGATATCCAAACAAAGTTTAATGATATCACACTCAGCCAAGCACTTTCTTCATGTGACTTTCACTTTTTTTGCTGAAATTCAGCTGTTTGATCCATTCTTAGACCAATATTATGAGGAGGCCTGCAACGAAAATTCCCAGCCAAACCGGGGAATAGGGGCAGCATGGCTGGTGTTGTGGTTAGAGCAACACCTTTACAGTGTCAGCTTTTATGGCAGCTTACACTGGGCAACAGCTTTTTTCAAAAAGTTTGCTTCTTGAAAGAAAAATTAGGGATTATGATAGATAACTTCAAGTTGAACACAAAGATAATTTCAGATTTGTTGTCTCAAGTAGGAAGTTGGATAAACATTAAATCAACTTTTATTTAATTTAGAATTTAGTACGTTTGATCGCATAATGGTGCTCACACATTGTGTTAGTTCAACTGACCTAAAAACGTTTTGCTGCTGATTTTCATTTGTACTCAGCATCTGATGCCTCTCATGTCACTGTCCAGCATGGATGGATTCCAATCACCCTGATACCACTTTTCCGTCGTTGCAATTGCCTGGTGAAACATTTTACCATGTTCGTCACTGACTGCACCAAGATCAGCAGGGAAGGATCCAAGTGTGAATGCAGAAAATGAATTTTCAATGACATGTTGTACTTCATGATTTTGTATGCTTGAAGTTGACTTAAAATATGGAATGAAGCCACAAAAATAGCTTATATCTAAAAAAATGTTTTAAGGTGATTTCTTCTATGATCGGCAGCCCAAAATTCATAAGATATACCCAAAAGTGTTTAGGAAGCAAAATCTTCATTATCCAGTGTTATTAATAAATTGGTGCAGGTTGAGAATGTCATCAGCTGACACCACCAGTCACTTTTCTGAGGACTGAGAAGCGATTGATCAGGTGATAATTTGGCAGACAGGGCATTCCTGGGCAACTTTCTGTGGCATGGATAGATGCCATCGCACTTACTGTACTGGAAGAGCTTGGATGTGGTGTGTATGCAAGGCAGAGACCGATTATTTTCAGACAGTGTGGGAAAGAAACAGGTGAGATACAAATTCAGTTACAATCATACCAAATACAGCAAAACCCCTGATATCTGGCCCTATGGGGATCGATAGATTCAGGATAAGTGAACTTTCTGAATGATTAAGATTGGGTGGTTTGGTGGACTAATGGTGAGGTGTGCCAATTTTAAACTTTTGAATATTTTACCCATTTATTTTCCTCAATTTTTTTGCCAGTTGATTGAGGCTATCAGTTGCTTAAATTCAGAATAACAAGGGTTTCAGTGAAGTAGAAGAGGCTCAATCTATTCCCATCTGATGAGGCAGGTAAAGCTGAGCTTCGAACCTCAACTGAAGTTCAGAATATTCGCTACATTGAGGGAAGCAGCACTGGCTAATCAATGTTTGTCTGTGATATGCCATGGTGGCAGAGAGGTACACGTGGACAGCCAGTTTATCTTTTAAGAACTTTCTGAAATGGCTCTCAGTGGGGAAGAGCTGAATCTCATAGTAATACAGTAAATAGGAAACTGCTCTCAAAGATCAGAGAATGAAAACTGTTTTTTGCCTGCAAGTTCCACTGTCAGAAATATTTCTGCAACCCATGCGTTTCTCTCTGCCTCTCCCTTGAGCACTAAGGTTACCCACTCATTTCTAAAGCCCTGCCGTTGGAGGGCAGCAGCAAACATCAAAGACCCACACCACCCAGCTTACACTCAGTTCTCGCTGCTTCCATCAGAAAAGAGGTATCGGTGCCACAAGACTCTCACCAACACAAATCAACATGAATAGTCAAAATGAGGGCAATTATTTGCAATCATGTTGGGGTTAAAGAGCCAACACTTTAAGAAGGACAAACTGACTCACATATAATTACCAATTCAGATCATTTTCTCAGCCAGTCTGGCCTTGCCTGTCACAGCTTGAAGGGTGGAGTCAGAGGGTGGGCGAAAGAAGTTAAAATGGAAAGTAGTCTGCCAGTAATGGCTGCAAAAGATCTACAGAGATAAGGCTGTTTCAACTGGATGACCGTGTGCACATTCAGTAAAAATAGACCTATCATTCAAAACCATTGTGGCTATTCATATAAACCCAAAACATAAACACAATTTGTGGCAATGAGAGAGGGGCTCATCATCTCAGCAATGACCCAGTTAGTATCTCTTGACTTCAAGGTTGTGAGTTCAAATCCAACACCAGAGGCCCATGCACAAACATTTTGGCCAAGCTTCTCAGTGCAGGGTGTACTCCACTGTTGGAGGCATGGACTTTCAAATACGATGATACACAGTTATCTGCCTTTCAGGTCGATGTGAAATACTTCAGAAAACAGATAACGTGACTAATATTTATCTCTGAATCAATTTTGCTAAAACAGATAATTTTTTCTATTGATTCTCTAATTCTTGGTCTACTTTCTTCATTTCAACCATGACTACATGATGTTAATCTGCAAGTCCCATCCTGATATCTCCTGAAATGACTATCTTAAGGTTATAAGCTTGGTATCACTATATTCGGTTTCCATGGAACAATCACTGTCATTGAATTCAAAGAGTGAACAAAGATGCATATATCAGGAAGCTCTTTAACAGTTTGGAATTCAAGACCATCATCCCCTCAAAATTAATCCGCAACCTCCAAGACGTGGGCATCAACACACTCCTGCAATCACAGAGGAAGGTGCCAATATGTAATTGGACCTTGGATTTCCTCACCTCCAGTCCACAATCATTGAGGATTGGTAAGAACATCTCCTCCACAATCTCCATCAGTACCAGAGCATGACAGGGCTGTGTTCTTTGCCCTCAGTCTACTTGCCTTTTCACCTATGACTGTGTGGCATGGTACGTCATCTACAAATTCGCTGATGATACCATGGTAGTGGGTAGCATTAAAAGGGGTGATGAGTCAGCATACAGGAGGGAGATTGAAAACTTGGCCTAATGGTTCATGTGGTAAATTGCTACACCATGAGTGGCTGCTATTGACTGGACATGCCTCCCAAGACCAATCCTGCCCATAGCCCCTAGTTTTTTGCTCTGGATGGTGGATGGTTGTTTAATAATGTTCCAGTCTTTAGCTATTAAAAGCCTGATTGCTTCATGACTCAGCCTTTTGTGAACTATTGATGGTACATCAGAATGCAAACAACAACCTCACACTCAATGTCACCAAAACCAAGTTGCTGATTGTTGACTTCAGGAAGGGAAAACCAGAGGAGTACGATCCAGTGATCATTGGGGGATCAGAATTGGAGAGGGAGTCACAATCTTGGACCCAACCCACTAATGGCATCAACATTTCATATTAATCACAAAGACCAATAAAGCAATGAACTTGTTTTATATAAAAAATACACACACATAATGGTCTTCAGGGAAGGAAATTGCTGTCAATATACATTTGGATTTGTATCAACTCAAGGCCAATTCAAAAACAGGCAAGCAAACCACTAGGTTCAATGGTTGTAAATAAAAATACAGAAATGCTGGAGGAATTCAGTGCGTCGACTGGAGGTAAAGATATATTACTGATGTTTCGGGCCTGAGCCCCACTTCAAGGGGTGAGTGAAAAGCAGACAGGCACCTGAATTAAAATTCTGAGGAGAAGGAAAGAAAAGGCAGGGGCAGGAGTGCAGACTAAAAGGAAAAAAAGGGGGGGGAAAGGTGAGAATTGATAGGGGAGGGGGGGATGGTTAACTCTGTGAATGCAGAGCTGGAGAAAAGGAGACAGGGAAAAGTTAGAGGAAAGGAGATGTGGAGCGATTGGGTGGGGGGGGGGAGGAGGTTAATGATAATCGGAGAAGTCGATGTAAATGCCATCCAGTTGGAGGATGCCCAGAGAGAAGAAGAGGTGTTGTTTTTTCGATGTGTAGGTGGTCTCAGTCTGGCAGTGCATGAGCCCATGATCAGATATGTCAGCAAAGGAATGAGACGGGAAATTTAAATTGGGGGGGTGGGGGGGGCACTAGGAGATCCCCGCTATTGCAGTGGACAAAGCCGAGGTGCTCAACAAATCGATCTCCCAGTTTGCGTCCAGTCTCTCTGATGGAGAGGAGACCACAACAGGAGTACCAGATGCAATAGTTGACCCCCGCAGATTCACAAGCAGAGTAAGGCTTCACTTGAAAGGACTGGACTGTTCAGGCCCTGAATGGTGTGGGCTCAAATGGACCACCTCCTGCAGACACAGGGGTGGATGCCAAGGGAGAGATTGGTGGGAAAGGAAGAGTTGGCGAAGGAGTCATGGAGGGTGTGGTCCCTGCAGAAGGTGGAGAGGGGAGGAGAAGGGAATATGTGTCTGCTGGTGGGATCACGTAGTTGGTAGCAGAAAGAGCAGAGGATGATATGTTGGAGACGGAGGCTGGTGGGGTAGAAAATGCTCATCTTGCATATAACACTCAACTCATAAATGAATAATCATAAAAGTTCTGTTGAGAAAAAGGTCTAATCCAGGGTTCGGAAAAGAGGTCTATATTGACCCCTGGGGGTCGATGGTTCTATCCAAAGAATCGATAAATGTCTAGGCTATAGAGAAAATGAACTGTTGATAAATTCATTTATTTTACATGCTTGGGGAGTCGATGAGAGATCAAGGATTCCATGAAGAGGTCGATGGTTTAAAAAGTTTCCCTTCCCCTGGTCTAATCAATACCCCTCATGCTCCAATGCTATTCCTCTCATCTTCTGATGGTTGAATTCAGTAACAATTACATGAAAAGAGTTTGCCACATAGCAAATATTTCAAAATCTCAAAATGAAACTCTTTCCACTTCCTCCAAACACCATGAAGTGCTTCTTTTAAAGGCAACTTCAGCAAGACCTGCAGCCTGCTTGCATTGCAGCATTCATGGTCAACAGATCAACCAGTTAATAAAGCTAAGAATTCACATCAGTCATCATTCATGTTTGGGCACCCCCACTGGCCGACTGTATCTGTGGGTCCTCCCATAGACTCCTGAATAAAGGTGACTGTTCCACAGCCCTCTCCCAATTCAGGACAGTCAAACAGTGTGGATGTGCCTTCGTTATATAGTGAATAAAGAATTGGTACATGAATTTTATTCGCTATAGTTTTTATAATGGAGCAGATACTGAAGCCAGAGAAGCTGGAGATCGACCCTCAATCACCTGAGGCATCGACCAACTTTGAACTCTGGTGACGCTGTTTCGAGGCATTCCTGCCAGCATCTTCAGCCATCGTGTGGTCAGATTAAAGGTACTGCACTCCTGAGTCGGCCCCTGGTGTACTCGATGATCAGGGACACCACTTCATCTTAGGAGGCTATGGACCTTCTAAAGGCCCAGTACCAGTGAAAGATTAATGAAGTCCACGCCAGGCATCACCAGGTGACCCGAAAGCAACGACCTTGGGAGTCGAATGCCGAGTAACTCTGAGTCCTGCAAACCCATGGAAGGGCCTGAGGATGTGGGGCCATGACGACCGCGAGGCACACGGAGGACCTGATCAGGGATGTCTATGCCTCAGGGACCAATTTGAATTACATCCACCAAAGACTAAAGGAGCAAGGTGACCTCAGCCTCTGGAGAGCATTTGAGCTGACAGATACGCTGGAGGTGGAATATAGAACCAACTCAACTGAAAATGCAGCCGCCTCATGGTTGCCCCAGCTGTCGCCATCTTGGGATGTGCCGCTGCCCTCTCACTCCACTAGCGATCCGTCCACGGTAGCAGTACTCCTTGAGCACCCACCACCATCATCAGCATGTTCCATCAGCGACCTGACTGTGACCACTGTACTCAGGGAGCAACCAAAGTGCTACTTCTGTGGCATGGGAAGCACCCAGGGAAATGCTGCCCGGCGAAAGACATAATCTACTGCAGCTGCAAGAAGAAGGGACACTATACAAATGTGTGTGGATCCAATTCCCTTCCCAACAGCACTGTGTATGGATTGTGGGAACTGCCATCTTGGATGCCACTATCGCCGGGCGTTAGCAGTGCCACGTGCGAGCCGTGGGGGGGGGCACCATCTTTGGGATCCAGCAGCTCTGCATGTGGGCTGCCAACTTGCACACTGCCATCTTCTAGATCTAGATGTGATCTTTCCACGATCCAACACTGGCCTCCATCACACTCAACCAGGACAACCCGCATCAGCTCACCAGATCATTGATGGACAATCAGGTTAACGGCCACGTGATGAGTTACCTGTTCGATAGTGGGAGCACGGAGAGCTTCATTTACCCTGATACGGTGCAGCACTACTCCCTTGTGGTAAGGCCAGTAAACCAAAAGGTCTACTTGGCCTTAAAGTCACATCCAGCAGAGGTCTGCGACTACTATATAGTGACTCTGACTGTGCGGGGCAAGGACAATAAACTTTTGGTGATGCCACATCTCTGCGTTGCCATACTACTGGAACTGGATTTTCAATGTAACCTTCAAAGCATGACGATGGAGTATGAAAGACCCCATACACCTCCCACTGTCTGTAATCACCCACTGTAGCCCACCTACCTATCAGCAACCACTTTCCCCCCCACCCAGCAACCCAGTCGCTCATTGCGCATGATTTGCGGACTCTCCACACTCAAAATCACCCCTCCACCGCTATTCACCAATCTCACCTCCGACTGTAAATCTGTCGCCACTAAAAGTAGATGACATAGTGCCAAGACAGGGCCTCAGGAGGACAGACCAGTTACTTTCTTTTCCCATGTCCTCCTGGGCCCCGAAATTCAACACTCCTCTGTCGAGAAGAAGGCCCAAGCCATTGCCGAGGCAGTGCGGCACGAGACACTACCTGGCCGGTAAATGATTTACCCTCCTAACTGACCAATGTGCAGTTGTGTTCATGTTCAATCATTCAGCAGTGAAGTAAAATCAAGAACGACAAGATATTGAGATAGAGAATTGAACTGTCCACCTCCAATTCCAATATTTTGTACCAGCCTGGGAAATTCAACGAGCCCCCTGATGGCCTATCCTGCGGAACCTGTGCCAGCATACAGATTGACTGCTTATAAACCCTTTACAATGACCTCTGCCACCCCAGAGTTACCAGGTTCTTTCACTTCTCCAAAGCCCACAACCTGTTGTACTCCATTGAGGAGATCAGGTCAATGACCAAAAACTGCCAGGTCTGCACCAAGTGCAGACCACACTTCTGCCGGCCAGACAGAGTGCACTTGATAAAGGCCACTCGCCCCTTTGAACACCTGAGTGTCAACTTCAAAGGACCCCTGCTCTCCTCGGACCGCAATAGGTACTTCCTCAATGTTATTGATGAGTACTTGCGTTTTCCATTTGCCATCCCCTGCCGACATGACAACTGCCACAGTCATTAAGGCCCTGCGCAGGCTCTTCACTCTGTTCAGCTTCCCCAACAAATTCATAGTGACCGGAGGTCCTCAATTATGAGCGACGACCTGCACCAGTACCTGCTTGCACGAGGCACTGCCACGAGCAGAACCACCAGCTGCAAACCCAGGGGGAATGGGCAGATAGAATGGGAAAATGCCACGGTCAGGAAGACCATCCTCTTAGCCCTCCAGTCTCCCACTGGCAAGAGGTCCTCCCAGAGATGCTCCATTCTATCAGGTCCCTCCTATGTACTGCCACGAATGCCGAATGCCATCCCACATGAACGTATGCTTTTCTTTCCTAGGAAATGTGTGACAGGGACCACACTGCCAGCATGGCTGATGTCCCCAGGGCCATTCTACTCCGAAGCATGTGAGGAGCCATGTCCAACCCTCTGGTCAAAAGGGTCCACCTCCTCCATGCCAACCTCCAATACGTGGCCTATCCTGATGTACATGTGGAAACTGTCTCCATTATGGATCTGGCATCCTCAAGGGCTCTGGAGACCAACCCACCCCACCCCATCCCCAGTCACCCACAATGCACCTGGGCCATGGCACATTACCTCACCCCTAAGAGAGGGCGTGCCAGAGTTGTCACCGCATACCCAGCAGCCCAACGCCGACGACTGCACACAGGCACCCCAGACTGCTCAGGACCTCATCGCTGGGCCGCAGTCACAGCCAGTGTTACGACGGTCACAGCAGAAACCCAGACCACCTGAAAGACTTAATCTGTAACTATATCATCAACGCTTTATCCCGTCGGAGTCATTTTTATAAAAAAACAATTTGTCGACTTCCTCTCGAACACCATGCAAAAGTTTGACTGAGTTCTGATTCTCAGAGACTTCAATATTCATGTTTCTTGCCCATCTTAACCCCTGGTAGGTGAGTTTCTGCACCTACTGGCATCCTTCAACTTAGATCTGCTGCCTCCTGGACCCACCCACAAGCAAGGCCACACACTTGCTCTAGTCCTTTAATTGACATAGGTATATCAGAGCACACTGTTGTCTCCATTGACCTTTCCTTGCCCTCCCCCCCCCCCCCCCCCCACCAACACCGTCACTGCTCCTGATGTATTAACTCTTGGTGAGCAGAAACCAGAGAAGTCGATGTTAAAGCCATCCAGTTGAAATGTGCCCAGACAGAATGTTAGGTGTTGCTCCTCTAATTAAAATGTCTCCAGTGGTTGTGTTGCACGGTGCAAGCTGTGCAGTCTAGGTCAGCCCTACGATGGACCTGAAGTGAGAAAGGTAAAGGTAGCCATTCTAGAGAGACAGGGCCAACAGCAAAAGAGAAAGAACAGAAGCAGAGAACATACCTGCTGGAGGAACTCGGGAGGTCAAGGAATTCAATATGGGAGGTAGCCCGCGTTGGATTATTGCGTGCAGACTGTGTTTCACTTCATAAGTATAAAAGGACTGAATGAAGGGGCAATTCCCAAACATAGAACTGGATCACCAGATTGATGTTAGAACAGCCACTTCAGTTTTTGATTCAAGAAAGGCACAAGGTATTAAAATGTCAAAGGAAGAATCAATAAACGAATGGGTGAAGCAGTGGATGAACCAGGAGATCACTGATCGCATTCCACGGTCCACCAGATGATGCAGATCTTGGAAAGAGAATCTTCAGCCCTGAACACTGGGATCTCAGCATTTCTGCAAAGTGCCATCTTCTCCATTTTCACACCTCAGCAAGTGTCATTTGGCCAACGCTCCCATGAACCCTTGCTCATTTTCTGTTGCCAACTCCCCAGATTTTTCCTGAGTCTTCGGTTGTTCAAGGACGACCTCTCACATGTTTGATGGAATCCATTTTATTTTTATTTCACATTTATTTTCAGAATCAGAGTTATACAGACCCTTCAGCCCAAATCATTCATCCCGACCAAGGCACTGATTTAAACAAGACTCATTGTCTGTGTTTGTCACATCTCTCTCAACCTTTCTTGTCCAAGGCCTGTCCAAATGTTTTTTAAGCATTTTAACTGCTCCTGACTCCATCACTGACTCTGTCAGCTCATTCCCCATACCCACCACTCTCTTTGTGGACACGCTTCCCATTCAGATCCCTTGAAATAATTCCCTCTCACCTTAAACCTATGCCCTTTAGACTCCTCTATATTGGGGAAAAGGCTGGGACTATCTACCTGATAATTTTATAAATCTCTGTAAGATCAGGCTTCAGCCTCCAGAGGAAGCAGGCCCAGGCTGAAGCCCTCTCTTTCTAACTCAAACCCTCCAGTTCAGACGACACCTTCCCTAATTTTTCTGACATTTTTCTCGATTAATCACATCCTTCCGAGAGAACGGTGACAAAATCTATAGGCAATACTCCAAATGTGGTCTAACCAACGTTTTGGCAACTGTGACATGATGTCCCAAATCTTGTGCTCATTTTTTTTTTAAGCTGAGTTTCTCTTAACCTTGTACTTTTAAATTGCAGTGACATAAAATGTCAAACATGACCCTCTACACAGTGGCCAATGAAGGTTACACAAAGGGACCCATACCTGGGATAGTAAATCTTTCAGACCAGCTAAAGGTCTGGATCTTCTTCATACTGGGTCTTGTGAGTGCCTTATCTATTCAGTATTAAATTCAGTGAACAAAGGACTTCAGTCAAGCTTGTTTACTAAATTAAATAAATATCCCGTGAGAGACATGGATGATGTTTTGAACGTTCAAGGACTTAACAGTGGATCTGGATGAATATGGCCACTGTAGTCGTGGACTTTATTGAAAAACGCTGAGACTAACTGGGCACTTCCTGATCAGAAGGCATGGAAGAACCAAGAAAACCGCAAAATGTCGAAGATCGGATCTGTGGTATTTAGACCAGGAGGTTCCGAGATCTACAGAAAGATCAAGTACCACCTCTGGAAGGCCATCACGAAGACAGAGAGACTAGTCTGGACCAGGGCTTGCATACCATCACATCTCATAAGGGAGTATCATTAACTATGAGGAGTAGAACAGGAAAGTCTGCAGTAAAAACACGATGCCGGAGAAACTCAGCAGGTCCAAGTGTCCTTTACCTAGCAAAGGTAAAGACGTATAACCAATGTTTTGGGCTTGAGCCCTTCATCAAGGTATGAGCAAAAAATAGACAGGTGCCTGAACACTATTTTGGTTGGGTGCTGCATACATTTTGCTCATACCTTGCCGAAACTTTGATTACGTATCTTTATCTTTGCATCATTAATGGCGATACATCTCACCCGGTCTAACTCAAGGCCTCTGCTGCTCACTTTGAAAGGGAAGACCCCTCGGGATATCCCACAGTGAGACAACCCATGAGGAAGGCACATCTATTTCCCGTGTAGTCTGAGGAAATTTGGCCTCCTCCACCAAACGTCCACAGGCGCGCTGTGAAAAGTACACTGGCTGGTGGCATCACATCCTGGTTTGGTTGTTCTGAGTGCTCAGAAACGCTGTTACAGCTCCAGCAACTGGGACCCGGGTTCAAATCCCATGCTTTCTGTGAGGAGTTTCTACGTGCTCCCCATGTCTGCGTGAGTTTTCCCTGGGGGCTCCGGTTTCCTCCCACCTTTCGAAACATACCAGGGGTTGTTGGTCAATTGGGTCTAAATGGGCTGAAATGACCTGTTGCCGTACTGCAAAATTTAAATAAAAACATTCCAGAAATTAACAAGGCCCACCACAAGCTCCAACCACCCATCCACTGGATGCATCTATGTGAGGCGCTGCCTCAACAAGGACCCCCATAATCATGGTCACAATCTCTTCTCACTGCTACCTACAGTTATCCTGAAGACAGGATCTTTAGGTTCAAGAACAGTTTCTTTCCAACAGCTATTAGGCTCTTGAGCTCCTCTGTTTGCATTATTCATCATGGACTGCTGTAACACCACAATTTGAACAACTTGTCTCTTTATAATTCAATTAAGTATACTATTGTATTTTTTAGTTTACGAAGTACCTGTTTGTCAGCAGCAAGTAAGGATTTTGGTGCTTAGGACTATTGTACAATGTATATGACATTAGGCTTATAATCATTAGTTTTGAGAGTTGAGAAAAATTATTGGGAACACAGAAATTTTGCAATATTCAGCCGATCTCGTAGTGTCCATAGGAGGTGGAGATATTACTGATGTTTCGGGGCTGAGCCCTTCTTCAAGGTGGAATATGGAGGCATCTGGATTAAAGGCTGAGGAAAGATAGGTGGGAAGAATGGGAAGGGAGGAGTCCAGACCAACAGACAAAAGGTGTTCATTGAATCTGTCTTTGGCTTGGCTTCGCGGACGAAGATTTATGGAGGGGGTAAAAAGTCCACGTCAGCTGCAGGCTCGTTTGTGGCTGACAAGTCCGATGCGGGACAGGCAGACACGGTTGCAGCGGTTGCAGGGGAAAATTGGTTGGTTGGGGTTGGGTGTTGGGTTTTTCCTCCTTTGCCTTTTGTCAGTGAGGTGGGCTCTGCGGTCTTCTTCAAAGGAGGTTGCTGCCCGCCAAACTGTGAGGCGCCAAGATGCACGGTTTGAGGCGTTATCAGCCCACTGGCGGTGGTCAATGTGGCAGGCACCAAGAGATTTCTTTAGGCAGTCCTTGTACCTTTTCTTTGGTGCACCTCTGTCACGGTGGCCAGTGGAGAGCTCGCCATATAACACGATCTTGGGAAGGCGATGGTCCTCCATTCTGGAGACGTGACCCATCCAGCGCAGCTGGATCTTCAGCAGCGTGGACTCGATGCTGTCGACCTCTGCCATCTCGAGTATTTCGACGTTAGGGATGAAAGCGCTCCAATGGATGTTGAGGATGGAGCGGAGACAACGCTGGTGGAAGCGTTCTAGGAGCCGTAGGTGGTGCCGGTAGAGGACCCATGATTCGGAGCCGAACAGGAGTGTGGGTATGACAACGGCTCTGTATACGCTTATCTTTGTGAGGTTTTTCAGTTGGTTGTTTTTCCAGACTCTTTTGTGTAGTCTTCCAAAGGCGCTATTTGCCTTGGCGAGTCTGTTGTCTATCTCATTGTCGATCCTTGCATCTGATGAAATGGTGCAGCCGAGATAGGTAAACTGGTTGACCGTTTTGAGTTTTGTGTGCCCGATGGAGATGTGGGGGGGCTGGTAGTCATGGTGGGGAGCTGGCTGATGGAGGACCTCAGTTTTCTTCAGGCTGACTTCCAGGCCAAACATTTTGGCAGTTTCCGCAAAGCAGGACGTCAAGCGCTGAAGAGCTGGCTCTGAATGGGCAACTAAAGCGGCATCGTCTGCAAAGAGTAGTTCACGGACAAGTTTCTCTTGTGTCTTGGTGTGAGCTTGCAGGCGCCTCAGATTGAAGAGACTGCCATCCGTGCGGTACCGGATGTAAACAGCGTCTTCGTTGTTGGGGTCTTTCATGGCTTTCATATTCATTGAATATGATAGAAAGAAAGGCAGAATTGATTCTGGCTCTGTGAAAGGTGACAGATGGAAAAGGGAAGAGGGAGAGAAAGTGTGTACTAGAGAAAAGGAGATGGGGAAGAAGTTGGGGGAGGGGTTTAATGGAAACCAAAGAAGATGATGCTAATGCCATCAAGTTGAAGGTGCCCAGAGAAAAGAGATTGTTCCTTCAGTTTTCAGGTGATTTCAGTCTGGCAGTGCATGAAACTATGGACAACCATGTCAGCAAAGGAATGAGATGGGGAAATGAATTGGGGCAGTAGAGCTGAGGCTCTCTACCAGTCTGTCTCCAGTCTCTCTGATGTAGAGGAGACTACAAATGGGAGCACCAGATTCAGTAGATGACCCCTGAAAATTCACAGGTGTTGCTTCATGCGAAAGGACTGTTTGTGG
The DNA here is from genome assembly GCF_036971445.1 of Narcine bancroftii. Lineage (NCBI taxonomy): Eukaryota > Metazoa > Chordata > Chondrichthyes > Torpediniformes > Narcinidae > Narcine > Narcine bancroftii. The sequence continues at coordinate 82,484,169 of NC_091474.1, forward strand.
CAAAATGATGGCAAGGGAGGAGGTCTGGGGGCAAGTGGAGCACCTCCTGAGGTCACAGGAGTAGCAATGAGGTGATTGGTGGTAACAGTGGAATAGATGAGGGAGGGAGTGGTCCTTGTGTTAGAGGGGAATACGTGTCTGCTGTTGGAATCATGTAGTAGGTGGTGGAAATAGTGGAGGACTACATGTGGTGGAGTGTGCTGGTGTGGTGGTAGGGTGAGTACAAGGGGAATCCTGTCCTTATTGCACGTGGTGGCAGAGGGGGCGAGGACAGATGTGCAAGTGGTGGAGAAAGGCAGATGAAGTAATATATCTTTATCTCCCATGGTCGCTGCATTCCTCCGGTACTTCTATGTTTGGACGACAGTCACAGCATCTGCAGACTTGTGTGTTTCACAAAAATTATTGGGATTGATTGTGATTCACAGTGTTTGAGCTCGAGGAACACTGGTGGCACGTTGATGAGCTGCAGTCCAAGATTCAGACCTTGTGCTGAACCAAGTGAAACACGAAAGTCTGCAGACACTGTGATTGTAATAAAAGCACACAGAAATGCTGGAGGAACTCGGCTGGTCATTTCAGAGGCCATAGGAGACAAAGATAACTTGCCAATGTTTCAAGGAATAAGCCAGAAGCAGGAAATCTCAGAAAATGGGGGAGGAATCCAGACCCACAAAAGGTATTAATTGGATATGATAGGGGACGAAATAAGAATTTACCATGTTTGTGTGAAAAGAGACGGAATGGAGGGATAGGGAAAGGCGACGGGGAAAGCAGGATGGTGGGAGGGGGGAGGTGTGTTTAACGAAAGCCAGAGAAGTCAATATTAAGACTGTCCATTTGGAAAATGAGGTGTTGTTCCTCAATTTTGTGGTGGTCTCAGTCTGTGGGAGCTGCTGAGTTTCACTAGCACTTTTTGTTTGCATTTACTACAATTGCAGCGTCTGCAGATTTCCTTGTTTTACAGAGAGACAGGAAGTTATCTGGGCACCTTTGTCTCGAAGACAGACACACTTTTTAGATGCAGAAATATAGGACGGATCATCAAGAAGGAAAGAGAATGCGATGACAACTGGAGCATGTCGGGGCATCCAGAAGGAAGCACTGGATGAACCTCAGTCCTGAAGTAACAAGTACCAGATTCTTGTAGCTGTGTGGATGAGGGCAGAGAATGAATGCAGGCCAGGTAAAAGAACCTCAAAGATCACAGCACAAAAAGCCATCTCAGCTAGGGGTTGAAAGGAATGTAGTGGAGATGAAGAAGATTTACTAGGATGTTGCCAGGACTTCAGAAACCCAGTTACATGGAAAAGTTAAACAGGTTAGTACTTTATTCCCTGAAGCATGGAAGAAAGAGAGGAGATTTGATAGATGTACAGAAAATTATGAGGGGAACAGACAGAATCGGTTTTTTCCACTAGGTTAGGTGAGATACAAACCAGAGGGCATGGGTTAAGGGTGAAAGGGTAAATGCTTAGGGGAACTTCATCACACAGAGTGTGGAACAAGCTACCGGATGAATTGGTGAATGCAGGCTCAATTTTCACATCGAAGAAAAATTTAGACAGGTACATGGATGGGAGGGATCTGGAGAACTATAGACTGGGTGCAGGTCAATGGGACCAGGCAGAATAATAGTTTGTCAGATGAGAAGGGCAGTCTCCTCAGGCAGGAGAGTTTATAAAGGAATACAGTGAGTGGAGAGTCAGCTGACTGAAACTCTGCCAGCCACCTATTTACACAAATCCCACATTACTCTCATTTTCTTTCTTCTTCTCACTTGCTCATTAATTCCACCACTCACCTACACACTGGAGACAATTTGCAGGAGTCAATTAACCTGTCACTCAGCATGTCTTTGGGATTTGGGAAGAATTCTGAGCACCCTCAGTGAACCCAGAGGGAGATTGTGTTCATTCCATCCAGATAGGTCAGTGATTGAACCTGATATCTGGCAGTGGGAGGCAATGGCTCTTCAGGCTGGCCCACTGGAGTGGGAGATGAAAGATCAGGTTGCTGTGGGATTCAATGGCATTGGACAAAGAATGGGGATCTGTTGAAGGAATGTGAATAATTAGGATCTAAATGTTAAAATGTAAACCACAAAGATGATCACTTCGGGTTCAAATCCAGCACTGTCTGTAAGGAATTTGTACGGTCTTCGTGTCTGCATGGGTATTCTCTGGGAGCTCCGGTTTCCCCCCACCATTCAAAACATACTGGGAGGTTGTAGGTTAATTGGGGTATTTGGGTGGCACAGACTTGTCTAAATTTGAAGACTCACTATGAGGAGTTTGAGGAGATTTGGTATGTCACTGAAGACAGACAAACTTCTAGAGGTCGACCATAAAGAGCATTCTGGCTGGTTCCATCGCTGTCTTGTATGGAGCTGCCATCACTCAGGACAGGAAAAAACTCCAGAGGGTTGATAACTCTGCCTGCTACATCACAGGCACCAGCCTTCACTCCTTCAAGAACATCTACAAGGAGTGGTGTCTTAAAAAAGCAGCCTCTATCCTCAAAGACCACCCCCCCACCCCCACCCACCACCACCCAGGCCTTGCCCTCTTACCTCTGCTACCATCGGGGATAAGGAACAAGCTGAGCACTCAGCTTCTTCCCCACTGCCATCATATTCCTGAATAATCAATGAACCGCAGATGCTGCCTTACTTCTCATGCGTTATTTTTATTTATTTTGTTAGGTGGCTTATATAAATATTTGCAATGTGATACTGCCATAAAACAAATTTTGTGACATGCTCATGTCAATCAATTCTGATTCTGAATTTAAAATCAAGATGGAAGAAGCAAGATCAAGGAACTGAATGCATGGCTCAGATCTTGGTATGAGACAGTCGACTTTCCTGGAACTGCCATGTGTATTCCTTGAACTGTTTGGGACTTTGGAGGAGCAGTTAGCCAGGAGTTGGGAATAAGCAGCAGGGTGCTTCTGTCTTGCTTATAAATTCTTATAAAGCACTGTCTGTTCATAGTAATGGGGACGCCAGATACTAAAGCCTGAACCAATTAAAACATCCGAGTTCGCCTCATGCAAATTAGTGGTTTCAAGTTTCCTTCCACAATGATACAGCCTATAAGATAAAGACTCTCTCGCACACTCTGGCTTGAAGTCAACGCTTAAAGCTCTTGCAGTAAACATCACCAAGGATTTCTCATTCTCTCTCTCGTAAACATAGACGAGGAAGTTAGCAGATGAAAGAAGATTAAGTCTGGCAAAAGAAGAACATTAAAATGGATGTTCAAAACAGGATAACCTCTCAGCCCCAAGCCTGGACTGTTATGCTACTTCTCAGTACAGTTACAAAAGGTAAGAAAGATAGTGGAAAATCAAGACTGCACTTTGTTGGATATGATTAAAAATACTTCTTATGGTGTTAGTTCCAAGTGCAATAGCAAATTTGACATAATCTTGCTACCGATCTGAAGGTCTTCTATCATTTATTTTAACAATTTGTGGCATTGTTTTTATAAGACCAGTGAAATTGTTCAAAACCATATTCTGGTTTTCCAAGAAAAACATGCAAGTTCTCATTGTGAGATCCATCTGCTACTGAATGGAAGGAAGGAGCAATTTTAAAAGACCTTTAAATTTAAAGACCAGGCAAAGTTAATGCAGACTCTGACCAAAGCCACTAAGTTCCTGAAATTCTTATCCTCTTGTTCTTCACACAGTTGTTGCGACAGGTGAATGCAGATTAAGCCAAACAGCTGTACTCTGCAAAATTTTCAGATTGCTTCTTTCACAATGCAACTCTTTGACACACACCTCATGAAAGTGGCACTGTTCGTTACATTCTGCCATTCTTCATTGTTTTAGCTGTCAAAATGACCACAGTCAGGACAGCACACTCATTCCCACCTCATTCAAAAGTTAATTAAAGCAAGGAATCCTTTTTATTTTGTTCTGCAGACTGGTGCCTGCGAGCAGGCACAAATGTACAACCAGAGTACAAATGTACAAATGTACAAATTGTACAAATGTACAACCAGAGTAACTTTATTTTACTCCAGGCTTATGGGAGAGTTTAACCATTGTTCCTAATATTTACATTAGAGGTGCCTTTCCCTTTACTGTCAACAATGTCACTCCTATCTCCGAGTCAGCAGGCTGCAACACTGCAGAGACCCAGTGAAGTATTTGGGGGTGGGGAGGGGTAGTGCATTACTGGTGCAATTTTGAGCATCCAATGTGTTGATGGCCATTTGAATGGTGCAACAAAACTTGCATCCCTTGTGTTATTGTCAGTAGTGCAATTAAAGGCCCACATCACTATTTTGAAGAGTTCCTGGCCAGTGGTTGTATGCAAACCAACATTGAAAGGAATTCCTCATCATTACATTGTTGCTAACGTGCAAAATCATGAGCGTTATCATTAAACAATTTTGGCTGTAAAATAATTCCATTCTGGGCATGTGAAAGAAGTGAGGAAAGGTATATTAGTTCTGCTCTGTGTTAAAGGAAGTTAGTCGATAATACAGGCTCTATTGAATAGTTGTGCAGTAAAATCCCTGTTAGTCAGAATTCAATCAAACTGTAACCTCAAGCAACTGGCAAATAAAAATTGAGGAAATAAATAAAGTTAAATAAAAGTGTAAACAAAAGTTTAAAATTTTAAAAGTAACACACAACTCCTTGGTGAAGATGGGAGTAAACGTTCAGCCAGTGGAGTGCCTTGGTCGTGCCCCGCCCGCAGCAGCTATTTGAATAAAGTTTCAATAAAGATTTATTTGAATAAAATGGTGGTGCCCAGGATGAAGAGCTGGTTAATGATGCTCTCCCAAAGTGTCTATCCCTGCCTAATAACCTAGTGAGAGGCATTACCTTTATTTGTATTAAGTTTATTAGTAAGGCTTTATCCGTAAACTTGTTGGGGGGGGGGGGGTTAATTATGATGGTGGCATGCTTAGCACAGTGGTGCGTGCAACGCTGTTACAGCGCCAGCAACTGGGGTTCAAATTTAAATTTAAATTTTGTAAGTGACAGGAATTAACTGATTAAAGTGAATTTTGCATTAGGCATATTAAGAGTGAGTCTCAGGCAACCAGAAAATTTGCATATCCGGCATCCACATTCTCCAGTGTGTGCGGATAGCGGGGATTTTTCTGTAATAATTTGCTACCTGTTGCCCAGTTCTCTTGGTAGATAAAGCATAGAATAAGTCCTTCTCATCTCTTCACATGTTTATGAAGTGCAACAGATTAAAGCAGAGCTCTGAGTAACTGAGTCATATCTGCAAAAAGGTGGCAATGTGTCAGCTCCTCTGTTTTTGTCCCCGCACACACCTACAAGACAAAGAACATCCTGCTCACCATGTTCTCTGTTTCTCTGAAGTTGCTTGTAACTCAGTGCTGGCATAGAGAATTAAATCTGGAAAAAGAACTTTGGAATTATATTCGGCAGCAGTAACTTGAAAGGTACATCAGAATTTGAAAACAAAAAGCTTATTCACCCTCTTAAAGAACAGACTCTGGCAAGGGATCAAGAACTTGTCATTTATTACAACATTCTGAAACACTGCAGTTTGTTTCTCGATCTGTGATCCGGTCACGGTTCAGATCCTTCTTTTCGGACAAGAAGAATGGACAGACACAAATGTGTTTCAAAATTACACATTCGTGTTTCAGGCAGGAAGAAACCAATGTGATCTGTGGGACACACAAGCTGAATAAATGCAGCCATGGGAGTTGCCATCTGCACTTGCTAACTTGTTGAGGAGATTGGTGGGGTGGGAAGGTTAGTGCAGTGGTTAGCGAAACGTTGTTACAGCGCTGGCAATCGGGACCAGGCTCTGAATCCCGCACTGACTGTAAGGAGTTTGTGCATTCTCCCCGTGTCTGCATGGGTTTTCTCCAGGAGCTCCAGTTGGCTCCCACCCTTCAAAAATGTACCGGGATTGTAGGTTAATTGGACGACTTGGGCTTGTGGGCTGAAAGGGCCTATTACCGTGCTTATGTCAAAATTTAAATTTAGATGCCACAATGGACAAAAAACATCCATGGGCTTTGAAAATCCATTGAACAATTATGCCAATATTTGACATGTTGGTCAATTTTGCATTTCATTCATGCCAGATTTCCAACACTTCACTGAAGTGTGTGCCATAAGTTGCCAAGATGGGCAACTTGGGCTTCACCAAATCTTTCCATCTCACTGTTCTATTAAGTTTGGCCAAGCTTCTATTTAACTGCCCTGTCATGTCTTTGTTGGTTCTGTGACAAATTGTGTGTATTAATGCCAAAATAATGGGCATTACACTTCAAAATAATTGAAGTGTAACAGTGGACTCCACTTCACCTACCTACTTTTCCCCAATAACATAGTTGGGGTGCTGGTTAGCGCAATGCTGTTATAATGCCAGCGATTGGGACCAGGTTTCGAATCTTGTCTGTAAGGAATTTCTATGTTCTCCCTGTGTATGTGTGAGTTTTCTCCAGGGGCTCTGGTTTCCTCCCATCCTTCAAAACATAAACAGGGTGTAGGTCTATTAGGAGTAATTGGGTGGCACGGGCTGGTAGGCCGAAAGGGCTTGTTACCATGCTGTATGTCTGAATTTAAAATTTAATTTAAAATAGTCCATGAAGTGCCTTGGACTACCTTAAGGATGCAAAAATGCCGGAGGAACTCAATGTGTCTCACAGCATCCATAAGGTATATTCCCATTTCGGATCTGAGCCCTTCCAGCTCCAGTTCACCTCATTGCACTGTTATAATGGTGTATTTTGGTCTTTCTTTTTGTTTCATGAAGAGCATCCACCCAGAAGAATTTGCAATGGATGGAAATCTAGGACTAGAAAATTCAAAGGGTGCATGAACCTGCATTGCACAGAGGGCCAAAGTCAATGTGATTGGCCTTGTAGCGGAACTTGTTTAGTTCCTGAACCATGGATTCTGGGCTGGCCCACAAAGCATATTAAATACACTGGCGATCTTCCCTCAGTAATTCATTTTGAATGTCGTAAGCAGTCCCTAACACCTTCTAACATTTCTTGCTTTTTCAACAAATTCAATCTGTGTTGAACATACTGGACAAAGGAAAAGTGTGGAGGTTGCTTTCAATGTATGACACAATTACACCGTGTACGTTTCTCGGCCCTTAAGTTATGCCTGTATAATGTCTTTTCCATTGTGGTCTGGGCTCGTGCTCTGACATCCTCAGACAGTGGTCACCACAGATAAGAAAATCATGGCGGTGTTGGAGCAACGGAAATGCTGCTGCTGGTGCAGACCCGTGGTGAGAGGGAAAGCGGAGACATAGCACTCCTCCGCAGGATTCTACTGCCGAGTCAAAATACTGATGGCTCTGTATGGGCTTTATACAGTCTGTTGAAGGAACCGATGGAGGTTCATTGCAAAATCTTTGACCACGGGGTCTGCACCCCTGATGGCAGCGACTCTGTTGGGTAGCAGCCTCGTGGCGCTGCAAACTCCACGGAATCAGAGGATTGGCACAAGGCACCAGAAAATAGGGAACCCCTGCCCCTGCCATTTGAAAAGGAGAAGCTCAGGAAACGAGCTATGGGATGGTGACCATGGTGGTGGACCAGTGAGGTGATCTGCGGCTGAAGAGCACACAGGTGGCAGGCTGTTGGGTTTCCCGAGGCGAGGAACTCACACAGGCTGTGAGTTGCAGGTGACCTGGCCAAAGGACTCACAACAGGCTCCAGACGGCTGGAGACTGGCTGAAGGGGTACCAGGTATCGGAACTGGGATGTGAGGGGGTGACGAGACTATTGAAGGCTTCCTAATTGCGTTGCAGGTTTGGATCTGAAGCTTGGGTTGCCGATGGTTTTACACTGATGCCTGTGTGGCTGTGGGAGCACTGGAGGCGAATCCACGGACACTCAATGACTCTGAAGGGACTCCCTTTTACTTCTCTTTATCTTGTACTGTTGGGGCAGGAGGGAATTTCTGTGGATGATGAATCTTTGACTGCCTTGTGGCAGACTAAAGGCAATTTTATGTAATATAACACCTGTTTTTATTACATGGCAAAATAAGAATCTTGAGCTATTGAAAAGAGACTGAATTCGTATATCCTCACCAGTCTGGTGCTGATTTAGCAGATGCTGTAAGTAATTTTCTCCAGTATGTGTACTTGAGAAGGTTGCATCCTTGCATATTTTTTTTGTCTCCACTAGTTGGACACACTCAACTTATAGAACATAAAACACAACAGCACAGTATAGGCCTTTCAGCCCACAATGTTGTGTTGACCCATATATTCTTTAGAAAAGATACTAAATCCACCCTACCCCTCTATTCTTCTTCCATCCATGTGCCTATAGGAGTCTCTTAAATGCCCCTAATGTTTCAGCCTCCAACTCTATCCCAGGCAAAGGCATTCCAAAGACCCACAACTCCCTGTGTAAAAAAAAGTTACACCCGAGGTCTCCCCTAAACTTCTCTCCCTTCATTTTGTACACATGTCCTCTGGTGTTTGTTATTCCTGCCCTGGGAAAAAGGAGAGATGAATAGCAAACTTCTGGTGATTCATTTGGCTAGATATTCATTTCCTTAATGTTATGACCAAACTGTCAAGCTATGGTGTACTTACCAGCTGGGAGCTCCCCATGATGGCTTTCTGAGGTGACTAGGTTATTGCCTATTCTGCAGATGTCCCAGCAATCTTAGATGACCAGAAGAAAACTTCTCTCTGATGGTCAGGAACAAAGTGAAGTAAAGAAATGCACAGGAAGTACGTGAGGTCAGTGTGGAGCAGACTAATGTGGTGGAGCATGTCAAGGTTAAGAAAGGAAGCCCTCAATCTTTTTAAAATACTCAGATCAACATGTTCCCAAGGCCAGACATGATGCACCCCAGATGACTGCAGGAGAAGAGATTGCTGGGGTATTGGTGAAGACCTTGCACCTGTGCTGAGCCCTTGTTCTCGTTTATCTAACCATCTATCATAGATGTCCATGACAGTATTGGCAGAGGTGACATCATTAGGAGTAAAACAGCTTGGTAATCTACAATCATAGGAAGAATTCCTACAGAGGAACGATAAACATTAAATACAAAAAGAGAGTTTTAAATAGTCTGGTGTTGTCTATTTGACTCCATGTCACTGCAATGTTTCCTTATCCGCATCTCCCCACCCAAACCCATTACAACAATGAAAGAATGAAGGTGGATTTGAATCACAGAATAAGGTAGTCAATGGGCCTGAAGAGTGACACTTTGGGCCTACTTGGTGGGGGGGGGGGGGGGAAACACATTGAGGCATTTTGAATGCAGAAAGGCCTGGACAGAGTAGATGTGGCAAGGATGGTAGGGGAGTCTAGGACAAGATGGCAAAACTTCAGGATAAAAGGGCATCAATTTAAAACAGAGATGTGGAAAAATTTCTTGAGGTAAAGGGTCATGAGTCTGCCGAAATTGATGCCACAGGTGGCTGTGGAAGCAAGGTCATTAGGTGTATTTAAGGCAGGTATCGATCAGTCAGAGCGTTAAGGGTTACGGGGAGAAGGCTGGGGAGTGGGGCTGAGTGAGAAAATGGATCAGCTCATGATTAGAATGGCAGAGCAAACTCAGTGGGCCATCACTGATTTTGAGCCCAAGGAACAAGCAGTGGCAAACTAAACAAGCTCATGTTGTAACTTCCTGGAAGTTATTCACGGGAGATATGAGTAATTATTTTAAGCAGTGAGTCACATTTAAAAAATAAATCTTGTCAGGAATGATTTCGAGTATAACGAGATGACACATATGCAAAGGCCCATGCTCACAAAAACAGATGCACATACCTGTAGACATGAACATGCACCCAGGCATACGCGCGCACACCTGCATACACAGACTCACATGCACACACACGTACATGCACACACCCACACAGAAAACTGTTAAGGTGAGGCCCTTCAACTCATTGGGCCTCTGCCCACTCTCTGCCCAGACCCCTGTGCATTTGTAACTTCCCTTGATTATCTCTCCAATTTCCCTTTGAAACCAAACCTGCCAATCAATCCAAGCAGTTTTGTTTGAAATATTTTAAAACCTTGGCCAAATGACTCAGGCTGAGAGAATCCCTGTGAACCAAGAAAACTCGAGTGGTCAGGGAAAATTTAAAACAAAATCAGGACGAACCACTTAGTAGGAAAACTAACTTTGTTAGTTTAAAAAATCCACCAGTGACTCATTTTTAATGGTATGACAAAGAAATTGGATGGCAACACTGTTCAAAAGGTTTTTTTTAAAAGACACTGATTGTAGTTAAAAACGCAGAAATGCTGGAGGAACTCAACTGGTCTCACAGCATCCACAGGAGGTAAAGATATATTACCATCAGTGGCGTATTCAGCAAACATAGATGGCGTTGGAATTGTGCCTGGCGACACAGTCATGGGTGTATTCCGAGTCTTCTCTCTCTTTGGCTTGGCTTCATGGACGAAGATTTATGGAGGGGTAAATGTCCATGTCAGCTGCAGGCTCGTTTGTGGCTGACAAGTCCGATGCGGGACAGGCAGACACGGTTGCAGCGGTTGCAAGGGAAAATTGGTTGGTTGGGGTTGGGTGTTGGGTTTTTCCTCCTTTGTCTTTTGTCAGTGAGGTGGGCTCTGCAGTCTTCTTCAAAGGAGGTTGCTGCCCGAGGTTGAGTGACATGGTTCGAGTTAATTTACTCAGGGAAAAGCATCTATTTAATGAGGGGACCAAAGAAAAATGACAATCACTTCTTCTGACAAAGGCAGGGAAATTTCTCTGAAAAACTCCAATGAATGGAGGACTATTTGAGCATGATTTTGAGCATGAGGCTATTTGCAGTCACTTGAGGTAGTGTTCTTATCAGTGGTATCATAGTATCTGCTGTTAGTTCTACTTGGTGAGCAACAGTGAAGGAATTCGTCACATCTTAATGCAAGGAAAATACCAGATTGCTCTCAAAGATCATCTGATTATATTGTAATAACATTGTGGTTCTTGAAATGAGAGAAAAGGGCTTGTTGTTAATAAACATACAATCATGAAACAGCCCTCCCTTCAGTCATGCAAACTATGTGACAGACAGGAGTGCTCCCCTGGTGAATGACATTCAGCAGAAAACCTCCCTCAAACCCTCTGAGACATGCAGTTTCATTGGTTTATTATAAAGCTACTTCCCCAAGTGGGCTTTGGATGTTGTAAGAATTATTTCAGCATTTATCTGAATAGTTCCTCATCTTCCCCTCCCAAAATCTGCCCAACATTTCACAACAACCTTCACTTTTCTTCCAAACCCATCTCAGCAGTTGTGCAACTTCACTGTGAAGTCTACTTTTAAATTTGGAGATATGAATTCCACAGAGGGCCGAAAGAAAGGGTTTCTTTCAAAGTCCTCTTACATTGCAAAATGTTAATCTTATAATTTATTCTTTCCTGGATTAATTTAACATGTTTTTAGCTTTGTAAGTCTATTGAGTGGGAACTGCTTTGAAAATATTAGGGCAGAGAGTTCAGGGCTTGACTGAATGGGTGGATGACAGCTGAAAGCTTGCCCAAGTCAGAAATCCTCCTTGTCGTTAACATATGCTGAAAGGAACAGTTACTTTACCTCCACCTAGAAAACAAGGGACCGAGAACTGGGAAGTAAAATGAGTTTGAACAACCTTTTGGTTGAAATGGACACAATAGTGCAGGATAGTTAGCACAATGCTACTTCGGTACCAGTGACCTGGGTTCAAATCCAGTGCTATACGTATGGAGCTTGTACATTCTCCACGCGTCTGCATGGGTATCCGGCTTTCTCCACCCTTTGAAAAGTACAGGGATTGTAGGTAAATTTGGCAGCACAGGCTCATGGGACAGAAGGGCCTGTATGTCTAAATTAAATAGCAAATGGCCCCTGCTGTGACATATTGTCAAAAGCTCCATGTACTTACATGGAGTTTCTGGGATTTCTTTTCTTTGGCTTGGCTTCGCGGACGAAGATTTATGGAGGGGGTAAAAAGTCCACGTCAGCTGCAGGCTCGTTTGTGGCTGACAAGTCCGATGCGGGACAGGCAGACACGATTGCAGCGGTTGCAAGGGAAAATTGGTTGGTTGGGGTTGGGTGTTGGGTTTTTCCTCCTTTGCCTTTTGTCAGTGAGGTGGGCTCTGCGGTCTTCTTCAAAGGAGGCTGCTGCCCGCCAAACTGTGAGGCGCCAAGATGCACGGTTTGAGGCGTTATCAGCCCACTGGCGGTGGTCAATGTGGCAGGCACCAAGAGATTTCTTTAGGCAGTCCTTGTACCTTTTCTTTGGTGCACCTCTGTCACGGTGGCCAGTGGAGAGCTCGCCATATAATACGATCTTGGGAAGGCGATGGTCCTCCATTCTGGAGACGTGACCCATCCAGCGCAGCTGGATCTTCAGCAGCGTGGACTCGATGCTGTCGACCTCTGCCATCTCGAGTACCTCGACGTTAGGGGTGTAAGCGCTCCAATGGATGTTGAGGATGGAGCGGAGACAACGCTGGTGGAAGCGTTCTAGGAGCCGTAGGTGGTGCCGGTAGAGGACCCATGATTCGGAGCCGAACAGGAGTGTGGGTATGACAACGGCTCTGTATACGCTTATCTTTGTGAGGTTTTTCAGTTGGTTGTTTTTCCAGACTCTTTTGTGTAGTCTTCCAAAGGCGCTATTTGCCTTGGCGAGTCTGTTTTCTATCTCGTTGTCGATCCTTGCATCTGATGAAATGGTGCAGCCGAGATAGGTAAACTGGTTGACCGTTTTGAGTTTTGTGTGCCCGATGGAGATGTGGGGGGGCTGGTAGTCATGGTGAGGAGCTGGCTAATGGAGGGCCTCAGTTTTCTTCAGGCTGACTTCCAGGCCAAACATTTTGGCAGTTTCCGCAAAACAGGACGTCAAGCGCTGAAGAGCTGGCTCTGAATGGGCAACTAAAGCGGCATCGTCTGCAAAGAGTAGTTCACGGACAAGTTTCTCTTGTGTCTTGGTGTGAGCTTGCAGGCGCCTCAGATTGAAGAGACTGCCATCCGTGCGGTACCGGATGTAAACAGCGTCTTCATTGTTGGGGTCTTTCATGGCTTGGTGAAGGTTGAGCTTGCAGCGAACCAGCCGGTGGTCAGTGTGGCATTCCGCGCTAGGCATGACCCTGGTGTGGAGCACATTAACTATAAATATATAATGTCATTGGGAAAAAGCATGCAGGTAAAGTTGAGTCCTCAGCCAGACCAGCCATGATCTTTTTGAATGGCAGAGCAGGCTGGAGAGGCCAGATGGCCGACTCCTGCTCCCTTTGCTTGGACTCTTCGTACATTTAGCTAGTTTCTGAACACACCATGTGCATCACCGATTTTAATCAAAAAATTCCTAACCTTCCCAATTAAACTAAACTAGTCCATGGCCAATGGTGTTCAACAGTATTGAAGTTTGTATAGTCAGGATAATGTTCATGTGTGGGTGTGGAAACTTCATCCAACACTGATTCATCTTCTGTCCTTGTGATGTCATCAAAGGCATAGAAAAACTGATGTGAACAATAATAATATCCACGGATGACCTATTACCTGTCAGCCTGTTCTCTCCTCCTGCCCCTTCATCCCTCCTTTCCCCATCATTTTAATTCAAACATCTGTCTGCTTTTTGGCCATATCTTGATAAAGGGCTGAGGCCCGAAATGCTGGTTATTGAGAGATGCTGCTTGACTTACTGACATTCTCCAGCACCTTTATCCTTGTAAATCTTCTCTGCTTTTACACTATAATTTTATACTCTAAGGTCAAGCTGTATTAATATTAAATAAACATATTAAATGAATAAACTGAATTCACCATCACGTGAAGTGCCGCGTCTTCAAAGAGGATCACACTGTGAATTAGCACCCAATAACATTGATAATAAGGCCCCAAAACTTTGACGATTTCTACCCGTGGATGCCATCTGACCTGCTGAGTTCTTCCAGAGATTCTTTGTCTGCTCAAAGTTCCCAGCATCTGCATCTTTTGTGTGTGTTTTTTTCTCTACACAATTACACGGCCCTTGTGAATCAACACAGATAAACTAAAAATCTTCTCACGCTTGCAATAAAATTCACTGTTTGAGCTTTGCATTCATTGGAACAAATTTTTTCTGGTTGGGTGGGAAGTCCAGATACTGGATGAAAAAGAGGGTTTACTGTATTTTGTACATCCGAATAACTGTTCACAAAATAGTTTTCTGCACAGTGGGGAGAGTTAACAGGACTGGGTGACTGCTTTGTCAAACACCATTCAGTCTGAAATCATGCCTGTCACTTTAAGTTTCCCTCTCACGTGTTATGCCTGCGCTTGGCTCTCAGTCCTGTGACAATGAAGGTCAATGCTCACAGCAGGAGCAGCACCTTAAGGGACATTGCAGATCTCTGCTCTCAACAGGGGATTCAACAATTGTAAATTATGAGCAGTTCCACCATTTTCCACTTTTATTTGAGAGGTTTCTTTATTGACTCCAGGGCGGCATAGTTAGTGCAACATTGTTACGGGGCCTGAGACATGGGTTTGAATCCCACGCTGTTGGTAAGGAGTTTGTACATTCTCCCCGTTTCTGTGTGGGTTTCCTCCAGGGACTCTGGTTTCCTCCAAAATGTACTGAGGGTTATAGGTCAATTGGGTGTAATTGGCACGGGTTTGTGGGGCGTGCTGTACATCTAAATTTAAAAATAATTAAAGTTCCAGCAGCGACAGAATATCCTTTTTCTTCCACTTTCAAATGATTCTGTTAGTTCCTTTTACATTTCTCAAAGACCAACTTTTTGTTCCTCATTTCAACACTGGCCTTTGCTGTCATGCACCTCTGTCCATTTCACTCATCTTCTCCTGCCTTCCACCATAGTACACATATTCCCTTTTGATTCTCCTCCCCTCTTGAGATATCTGCTTGTTCCATTAATGTACCAATAATCAATGATTTTACTCGTGAACTTAACAGACTCCACTGAAAAACTGGCACAGATGGCTCAGGAGTGATAGAAAGAATATATTTTTTGGCACCAATGGTCATGAAATACCAGAGGACATCTGTATAAAGTGAGGGGTGGAAAGTTTTGGGGTACTTTTTTTTTAAACAGAGTAGAGGGTGCCTGAAAAGCATTGCCGGGGTCGTGGCAGAGAAAGCTCCAACAGCGTCATCAAATCTTGTGATTATGGCACGCGAGTAAGCAAACAGCGTCTCAACATGGACAAGACAAAAGACTTCAGGAGGACTAGGGATGACCACCCTCCATGACACATGTTGTAGAGAGAGTGGAGAGCACCAAGTTCCTTGGAGTCCATTTAACTAGTGACCAAAAGATAAAGGTTCCATTATTGTCACGTAATACTACATTGACAATGTAACATACATGAAATCCTTTAACTTTTGTCTACCATAAGGCAGACAGAGAGTCGTCATTTTGTCCTGCGCCCCTCACAGAAACCTGTTGCACCTGGTGTTCCCAGGCGGTCTCCCCTCCAAGTACTGACCAGTACTGATCCTCCGAGATCAGACCATCTCAGGCGTATTCGGGTTACTGGTGCTATTTGGACACTCAACATCTCCTCACTTGGCAGGAAAGCACAACAGCAACTGCACTTCCTGTGAAGACTGAGGCAGGCAAGGTCAACTTCCTGCAGGCGCTCTATTGAGAGCTTCCTGGCCAGCTGCATCTCAGTGCAGCATGATTGCTGCAGAGAAATGGACTACTGGGGTCTCCCTCCCCCTCCATCGACGTGATCCACTGGGATCGTTGTCTGAAGAGGGCTCCCAAAATCATTAAAGAACTCCTAGCACCCCACACACACACACAGCAACATCCAGCTACTCCCGATGGGAAAGAGGTACAGAGGCAGTACCACAAGGCTGAGGAACAGCTTCTTCCCATGCACAGAGAGACTACGGAATAAACAACTGATGAACTACTCATATGATCCCTCAGAGACTATTATTTATTTAACAATATTTATTTATTGTAAAATATGTACTTCATATAAATCGCTTGTAAATAGGTATGCCATATCTATATAAGTATTTACACATTTTTACACCAAGGACTGAAGAACACAGTTTCACCCAGTTCTACTTTACAATTGCATGATAATAATAAACTTGAACCTGTACTTGTTTACAATAGGGACCTTTAAGAAACGTTTTAGCTCAGCATATGGATGCAAGCTAAATAGAGGGTGTGAGGTAGAGAAGGTTTTTAGATTGTTGAAGGGGCTGCACTGCGTTGTAATGTTCTATGTTCTGGAATCTGGAACTCTGACAGTCAGCTTTGAAGATCATTTTGTGCTTTCATCCTACCTGTGGATATTTCTTGGTTAGCACATTCAAAGGATATAGGCTGGCATAGAGTAGTCGTGATTCAGCAGAGCATGCTGAATGGGGGGCCTCTTCCCTCTAATGCTTTTGTTCTAAGGCAAATCAGGAAAGATCTCCAAAATCTCTTCCCAGCTGCTTTGAAAACAACTCGAGCTGCCAAAATTCCTCCCTTTATGAGCATTGCCAGAACAAATAGCTAGTCGTATCATCTCATTCCTGGCTAATGGATGACAGAGTGAACAAAATGGTTCCTGCAGAACCACCAATTATTCACATGAGCCTGGAAGGGGCAATTGGTCATGTGATTGGTTGGACATGGGTGAAAGACAGGCAGGCATTTGCCACTTTCTTCAACAGAGCCAATTGTCCGTTAATTATACGTTTGTAAAAATGTTAAGTGTATGTGATTGAATCATCAGAATTCAAGAGATTGGAGCGCACTTGGAGATATAACCAGGTGCCGGACACATTTGGAGAGGTCAAAGGTTAGATTTGTTCTCAGACTAAATCCACGACATAACATACAACCCTTAGATTCTTTTTCCTGTGAGCCAAGCGGAATTTGTAATTACTGTAGGTAACTGTAACCACCTGATTTAAAAATTTAATTTAGACATAAAGCAGATAAGAGGCCATTCCGGCCCACGAGCCCATGCTGCCCAATTACACCCAATTAACCTTCACCCCCGGTACATTTTGAACGGTGGGAGGAAACCAGAGCACCTGGAGAAAACCCATGCAGACACGGAGAGAACGTACAAACTCCTTACAGACAGTGCGGGAATTTGAACCTCAGTCCTGATGGCTGGTGCTGTAATGGCTTTGCATTAACGGCTACGCTAACTGTGCTGCCCATCCTGATGTTAAAATCAACCTTTATGCTCTTTTAATTTCCAGAATAATCTTAATTATATTTAATCACCGAGCATCCTGGAAATGTTAAATACAGAAGTGTGAACAGTGTTAATGCTTCAGTTCAGTAACTTTCTGATTAAAAAAAAGTCATCAATCGAAAGCATTAACTCTATTTCAAGGCATTGCTTGACTAGGATTTTTGCTTTTTTACATCTTCAGTATCTTGCTTTTGAATCAGGTCCTTATCCAAGCTTCTGCCATCCAAGTCAAGGAGAGCAACATAAGCAATTCCTGTTTTGGTCAGAAATAGAGGGAACAAGATTCTAATGTGAATCCAAGTGCTATTGCAATGTATCAAATCAAGTTAATCGTCATCTGAGTGTAGGACTCAATGAAACAGTGTTCTCCAGTCCTCGGTGAAAAACATGGAGACACACAACGAGACATAACACACATACAGACAGCTAATGCATATGCAGCACAAGAATTTTATCTATACAAATAAATAAATATTGTTGGGTACAAATGAGAGTCTCAGATGGTTAGTGTGAGCCATTCCTTTGGTCATTCACCATTCTCACTGCCTGTGGGAAGAAGCTGTTCCTCAGCTTTGTGGGGCTGGCTCTGATCCTCTTGCATCTCTTCCCAAATGGGAGCAGCTGCACACAGTGTTGATGGGGTCCTCACTGATTTTGTGCACCCTCTTCAGATAACAGGGAGCAAGGTAGAGAAGAAGTCAAAAAAATCCGGATGCCCAAAATCTGGACCACCTGAGAATCTGGACTTTTGGAAAACTCTTAAACTTTTAAAAAATAGCGGGCTTTTGAGTGCGTGCATGTGAAAGTGCCACAGATGCACAGCAGCAACCATAAATGCAAAATAAAGCATCAAGCAGTGCAGATGATGCTGTGGAAGCTGCAAGTGTTCCATCCACAAGCAGTGCTGCTTTATTCCTCCTTAATGTACTGCCTGAGAATCCAGCAATTCCTGAGCACAGAGCTGGATTAAGGCCAAATGATGCCCTAAACACAGTCCAACAATGGTTCCCCCCTTGACCCTTCCATTGTCTAACTGACAAGACATTAAGACTCAATAATAGATTAAAAATTCATTATATATATATATTTATTTTGTGGGTTGGGGGTCCTTTTTTGTTGTGTCCTAGTTCAGCTGCACCATGGTAAATCCAGCACTGGAAAAAACTCTGTGGTGCCCCCTTCCCTTAGTGGCGCTAAGCACATGCATATTTTGCTTAATGGTGAATCCAGGTCTGCCCGAGCAGATTGGATTTTCGGACTTCTACTGTTGTAAGTTTACAGAAAGGATAATTGTGAACTTGTATGTTCCAGAAGAACCAAGGGTGGGTTTTATTCATGGCTGACTCAAATTAAATGGACCTCAGCCCACAGACCAACCAGATACTCACCATCTGTTTCCTTAGATTCTCGGCAAGAGCAGCAGCCCACTAGAGTTCCATTTATTTCATCCTGGCATGCACATACTTTTGTTCGAAACTAAATCGGGAAGGTTGGTGTGGAAAAGCCAGGAGCAGATGCACACAAGAGTGAGAAGCAGAGGACTCGAGTTGCTCAGCAGGTCAGGCAGCAGGCCATGGAGACAGAGTGACCATTGCAGCCTGATGGCTTCTTATTGAGGAGCTTAAAGTAGATTCATCACTCAGTGAAGCTCACACATTTTAGTGAAACTAAATTGACCTGCAACATCAGCGAAGACACAAAACTTCAGTAGGAACCCTGCAGGCCACGCAGTGTCCATAGGAGGTAAAGATATAGAACCAACTATTGGGGCCTGAGCCTTTACCTCAGCGTCGGTTCTATATCTTTACCGCCTATGGATGCTGCGTGACCTGCAGAGTGCCTTCTTCGTTCACTAATTTTGCAGGTCAATTTAGTTTTGCTAAAATGTGTTTACTTCACGAGTGAATAATCTTCTTCAAATTCCTCCAGCTTTTGTGTGCATTTACTACAATCACAGCATCTGCAGACTTCCGTCAACAGTAGTTCTCTCTTTACAGGTGCTGCCTGACCTGCTGAGTACTTTTTTTCTTTCAAATCTGGATTATTTGGTCTTTTAATTATCAGAATGTGCCAATTCCAAATTTTGTCCTGTGGAGAGGCCACCACTTTCTGGAAAGAAAGGGAGGAGAAGCTTTCACTTCCATAATACTTTATGTTGTCACAGAACCCCCAGGCAAATTGCATCTTCTAACTGCACATAAGACAAAGCAGTTGGCAAATGGAAAAAAGAAATAGTAATTTCTTCACACAGCAAGTCTCCTCACGACCTCAGTACCAGATATTCTGATTGGCAAGTAATGCCTGTGTATCCCAGAAAAGAAAGGGAGAAATACTGGTCTTGAAAAAGTAAAACTTCAGGAATTGAACAAGAAAGTCTGCAGACACTGTGAATATAGTTAATAAACAAATGTGCTGGAAAACCTCAACAGGTCCCAAATACTATGTCACTGTGAGACCTGCTGAGTTTCTTCAGCAGTTTTGTGTTTGAAATAAGCCTGCAGGGTTTAATTTGACCATCACTTAGCTCCTCCCTCCTTTCTGTTCCCCATATCCCATAATTCCCTTATTCTTCAAAAATCTATACATCTTAAATACAATTATTGGGGCTTCCTCTATTGTTTACTGGGTGGAGACTAATCTCTGGGAGAAGCAGTTCTCCCTTATCTCTGTCTTTAACCTTGAGGCTATGTCCCTGAGCTCCATCTCATCTGCCAATGGAAACAATCTCCATGCTTCTATCAAATTTAGTCCTTTCATAAGGTCATGTTTCTCTTTCATCCTTCTAAACTCTCATTAGTATAGTAACTGGCTATTTATTCCATTGAGATAACCCCTTCATTCCCTGTATCAACCTGTGAATCTCCTCTGCACTGCTGTCAAAACTGGTATATTATTTCTCAAGAAAGGAGACCAGAGATTCACATAACTTTCACTCAGGGAGTTGAACATATGACCAACATTTGGAAATTATTTATAAATTAGAAGTTAACCTCTTGCTCATACTTGGCAATGTAATCTAGAAACAAACAAGGCACCTGTGAACCAAGTGAAAACACAGTGCTGGAGAAACTCAGCAGCTCAAACAGTGTCCTTTATAGAGCAAAGACAAAGATACAGAACCAACATTTTGGGCCTCAGCCCTTAATCCAGGTATGATCCACATATACCCTGATGAAGGGGCTCAAATTTTGTTTATGCATCTTTATCTTTGCTCTATCAAGGATCTGCACCACCCAGCACACGCTCAGTTCTCGCTGCTGACATTAGGAAAGAGGTATCGGTGCCACAAGACTCGTACCACCAGGTACGGGAACTGCTGCCCCCCCCTCCACCACCAGACCCCTCAACAACAAACTCAATCAGGAACTCATTTAAGAACTATTATCGATTTTTTTCTCTGTATTGAACAGGCAGTTTGTTTACATGTGTAATGTCTTCTTGAGGACAGTTTTTTTGCTCTGTCAATAAGAGGTCATTCTGCCTGGCCTGCAGGAAAAAGAAACTCAGGTTGCATATGATGTCATGTATGTACTCGGACAATAAATCTGAACTTTTAAGTACACTGTTTGACCTGCTGAGTTTCTCCAGCATTGCATTTTTACTTCAATCAGTGTCTGCAGACTTTTGTGTTTCACACTTGTGAATCAAGCCCAGGAAATACCTCCTGTACTGCAATCAGGAAGTGAAAGAAACTGTTCAGTTAAACCATGATCAGTACAATTCAGCTTTCTGCAAATATACTCCGGTCACTGGCAGAAACCATTGCCAGTGGCAGAGGGTTCAGCAGCTCTGACAGACTCAAGGAGATTTGAGAATAAAGACGTCTCGGTCATCCCTAGGGCAATGCAGCACGGGCCAGATGGGCTGAATAGTCTCACAACCAGGTACAACAGACTCGTTTCAGGGGAAAAGTGGATAAATAGTTGTAAAAAAGTTAAAACACATGGTCAACAGAGAAGGACTGAAAGAGGGATTAATTGGAAAAGAGTCTGAAGGACCAAAAGATCTCCTTCACTGATTGCCAACCATTCTATAACAATATGCGCTGTCCTTCTGACCAGGGGTGCAGTACTAATTCTTTAGGTGCCGGAGCTGACAAAGTGCCTGCAATTTCCTATATCCTCTCTATAAATGTCACACCCAATTTACGTACCTGCTCATGACATGAATGAGGCAAGGACATTGCCCAGTACATGAAATGAGCAGGTACACAGATTGGGTGTATAAGGCTTCTTATAATGTCAAGGACTAAACCAAGATGAAAGAAATATATGAATTCCAGAGCTCCACAGAAATATAGTGATAGTTAAGGCATTAACAAGATTAGAGCCCTTAACTACATTTCAGTGGATAACTGGTACAATAAAACATAAAAGACCTAATTTAATAATATGACAAAGTATTGCTGACCCTTTTAGATGCTTTGTGTTTGAGATACTTCATTGCACAATAAAGCTTGTGGCCACAGATTCTGCGCCACAGTTAATGTAAAACAGCACCAGGGACCCATGTTCAAATCCAGTGCTGTCTAAGGAGTTTGTACATTCTCCCAGCATCTGCGTAGGTTTTCCACAGGGCGCTCGATTTTCCTCCCAATCCATGGGGATTGTTGATTAATTGGGTGTACTTGGGCAGTACGGACTCGTGGGGCAGAATGGGCCTGTTACCATTCTGTGTGTCTAAATTTAAAAAACATTTAAATCAATAGCCGACTCTTAGTGGGTTACTGCTGATTACATTTGGGAATCAAAAGTTCTGAACCCATTCCATCAGACTTTATTTTATTTACAACACGGTAGAAGCTGATTCTGGCCATTTAAACTCTTTATAGAGGAGGGGACTTCAAATGAAGTGTCTCAGTGTTCCAGAGGTGAAAGGTCAGATGAGATGGAATGTTGGTCAATTTTTCCATGCCCAGGAATGAATTTAAAATGGACCTCAATTGTTAATAATTTGTTGTTGTACTTGATAAACTAACTGTGGCTTCCATACCTCAGCTAAAAACACAGAAATGCTGCAGGAACTCAGCAGGTTTAGCAGCGCCCATAGGAGGAAAATACATATAACCGTTATTTCGGGCCTGATTCCTTCTTGAAGGGCAGTAAAAATCCAGGTATCTGGCACCGAAGGGGATTAATAGATGCCGGTTAAGTGTATTTTCCAATTGCTTAAACTGACGATGAGGCACGCCAATTTTAAACTTTAGTATTTTTTATCTATTTTCTGCAATTTTTTTTGCTGGGTGCTTGAGGCTGCTGGTTGCTTGAATTTTCAGATCATGGCGATTTTACTGTATATGAAGTGGCGTATAAAAATGCTTTTCCACATGAGCAGCCCTCTCCAGTGTGATTACGAGAATAACATAAAAAGCCCAGCTTGCTTCTGAAAGCAATAACTAATTACCACTGAGAGATAACTGGACAGCAAAACCGAGCAACATACAAGGAAAAACAACTTCACTGTGCTTTTTCATTAATTTTATCATTCCGGTCTGCACTCCACTTGACACTCATCCCAGAGGCTGAAGAGAGACAGGATGTTAAACAAGAATGTTTTCAAGATGAAACTGCTGAGGAACTTGGCTCTAAAGTTTGCGTTATTCAGTTTAGAGGATCAAAATCTTGGGCTGCATTCCACAGGACTGAGTACAACTGGATGGTAAACTGAGCTTGTGTCTGTTAGGTAAGGGATCCACAGTAGTATGTGAGACTTTTCTGGAGCACTCAGTAATATTTGTGCCTGAGGGAAGTTCACATTGAGACAATTTATTGGTCGGTTTTTAATTCGTACACAGTATGTGGGCATCGCTAGCAAGACCAGCATTTATTGTTGATCCTGAAATGCCCCTTGAAGAACTGAGTGGAAAATTTTCAGTATTTTCAGAATGAAGCTGAAATGTGCCCAGAGTCACAGAAAGGCCAGAACAAGTAATATAAGATTTCCTTCTTGAAAGTTCATTAACTCAATTTTTTAATGACTATCCAATATTTTCAAGCTCATGGTCATTAATATTGGTTTACTTCCAGGGTTTTTCCACTGAGTTCCACTCCCTGAACACCTAAAGATCATTTGGATTGCTGATCCAGTAATGTCAACTCCTTGGCACGACGCTCAGAATCTGTCCCCTTTCTGGGAGCCTCACCTCATTGAACATGTGCTGAAATTCACATGGGAACATTGAGGGAGTGCTGCATTGTGCCAGCAGCTTGGATCTCCTTTCTCAGGAGTTTGTGGAGGTTTGGTATGACAAATTTCTACAGCTGTGAGGTGGAAAGTGTGCTGACTGGCTACATGGGGACACCAATACCCCTGATGGAAAGCCCTGCAAAAAGTAGTGGACACAACCCAGGACATCACAGGCAAACCCTCCTCACCATCAAGAATATCAACAGGGAATGTTGCCACATTATTGTAATAAATACATATTATAAGCTCCTTTAATAAGGGGCTGAAAATTTGTTATGGATGAATCAAGGGTCCACTTGTTTCAGACAACCGTGACTCTCAACAGTGAGTATGATGCTCCAGTTTAAATTTTACATTTAAATTTGGACTTACAGCAGGGTTAGGGTTCTTCTGGCCCATGAGTCCATGGCACCCAATTAACCTCCAACCCCCGTATATTTTTGAAGGGTGGGAGGAACAGAGCACACAGAGGAAACCCACGCAGACACAGGGAGAATGTACAAATTCCTTACAGACTGCACAAGATTCAAACCTGGGTCACTCGTGCTGTAAAAGTGTTGCGTTAACTGCTAGGCTAACCGTGCTGCCCTAAATAAGATGCATTTATTTTAGTTTGATCTTAATTTTGAGTCTGTTCACAATCTATACGGAATTCTTGATGTGCATCCTTCCACTTAGACCATTAGACATAGGAGCAGAAAAAGGCTATTCAGCCCATCAAGTCTGCCTCACTCTTTAACCATAAGCTGAACCATTTCCTCACTCAGTCCCACTGCCCAGTCTTCTCCCCAAAACCTTTGATGCCCTGGCTAATCAAGAATCTAGCAATCTTTGCCTTAAATACACCCAATGACTTGGCCTCCACAACTATCTGTGGCTACAAATTCCATAGGTTTACAACCCCCTGGCTGAAGAAATTCCTCTGCATCTCTGTTCTAAGTGGATGCCCTTCAATCCTGAAATTGTGATCTATTGTTCTGGACTCTCCCATCATGGGAAACAACCTTTTGACATCTACTCAGTCCATACTTTTCACAATACAAAATGTTTCAATGAGTTCCCCTCTCATTCTCCTAAATTCCAACCAATACAGGTCAAGAGTTGTCAAATGCTCGAGATATGACCCTTTCATTCCTGGAATTCAAGTGAATCTCCTCAGAAACCTTTCCAACATCAGCACACCCTTTCTTAAATGAGGAGCCCAGACTGCTCACAATACTCTGTGAGGTCTCACCAGTGCCTTATATATAAATGAGTTCCCCCCTCATTCTCCTGCAGACCAAGAGCTGTATTTATTTGCTTTCTCTTTCTGCAGGCTTGGCCACTGAGCTGAAGGTATCGAGTGATCACACAGTCTACACATGTCCAGAAGGACTAAATGTCACCTTTAAGTGCAGCCTTTCTGGTCACCTCAAAGATCGGCACGACTTCTTGGTCAAACTTTGGTACTTCAGCCATAGCAAGAACGATACATGTGCAGAGAAGACTCATATCCGTAACACATCATTCAAACGGGACAACCACAGTCCATATAAAGGCAATGGGGTCTACATGAGTTCCGATCACAGGGGAACCTTCTGGGTCACCCTGACTAGCTTGACACAAACCGACCAGGGAATTTACTGCTGCATTGTACACGAGCTGCACAGATTGTCAAAAAGCAAACAGCATCCAAGGATTGAACTAACTGTACATGGAACCATGGAGCTCAAAGTTTTACACGGTATGTCACTTTGGAAAGCGATTCTCTTGGGATTTGCTTGTACTCATGTTCTACTCAATAGATGGCCATTGTCCAAAGCACGTTTTTAAATTCTAATTTAAATGTTTTAAATTTAAATTTAGATATCCAGCACAGTAACAGACCCCTTCAGCACATGAGCCCACGTCACACAATTACAGCCAACACCCCCAATATGTTTTAAATGGTGGGAGGAAACTGGAGCTCCCGAAGGGGAGATACAGGGAGAATGTACAAACTCCTCACAAACAGCACCAGATTCGAACCCTTGTCACTGGTGCTATAACAGCATTGCACTAACGGCTACGTTTACCGTGCCACCCAACTTTTATCAAACTAAATTTGGTGCATGTCTCTATTTGGAACCAATTGCTGTAAATCTTTGTCAAAGTATGGTTTTAAGAGGAAAGAGAGGGTTGTAGAGGTTGAGGGACTTGATCACTGGCAACTAAGGCACAGCTGCCCATATTGGACTGATGAATGTTAAGGAAAGCAATATCCAAAACATCAGGGAAGATAATCTGATGGGATCATGGCAACAGGAAGAAGGTCATTCAGTCCTTATAACCTGTTCTCTCAGTCAGTTAACACAGAACCATTTCAGTCTGAACCAACCACTTCTCATCTGTGCTGAACTATTTCTGTCTCGTCCCACTCATCAGCATGCTGACCATATCCCTCCATACCCCACCCCTCTATGTACATGCCCAAAGTTTTCTTAAATATTAAAATTGAGCCTGCTTTCACCACTTCAGATGGCAACTCATTCCATATTCCCATCACTTTGTGTAAATCAGTTCCCCCTAATCTTTCCCTGAAATTTCTCCCATTTCAAACTTCACTCATGTCCTCTGGTTTGTATCTCTCCGAACCTCAGTGAAAAAGCCTACATGCATTGACTCAATGCTCAGTAAAACTCCAGTAATAAAATGTAAAACATTACAGCACAGTACAGGCCATTCGGCCCATGATGCCGAGCTGACAGGTATTACCTACCAAAAAAAACGAAACCCTCCTTACCTTGTAACCCTCTATTTTTCTTTCATCCATGTGCCTAAGAATCTCTTAAATGCTGCTATTGTTCCAGCCTCCACCACAACCTCTGGCAATGCATTCCAGGCACCCACAACTCTGCAGAAAAAACAACTTCCTCAAAGCTTCATTCCTTCATCCTGGTATTTGCTATTTCTGCCCTGGAAAAAAGGTGTTGTCGGTCTACCCTATCTCTGCCTCTCATAATCTTGTAGACCTCAATTAAGTTCCTTCTTCCCTCCAAAGAGAAAAGTCCCGCAAGCTCTGTTAACCTTGCCGCTTCAGGTAACATCCTGATAAATCGCCTCTGCAACCTCTCCATAGCTTCCATGTCTTTACTGTAATGAAGTGATCAGGACTGAACACAATATTCTCCGTGAGGCCTCACTAGAGATTTATAGAGCTGCAACATTACCTCACGACTCCTGAACTCAATCCCTCAATTAATGAAGCCCAGCACATCATAGGCCTTCTTAACCGTCCTATCAACGTGCATGGTAACTTTGAGAGATATATGGTTTTGGACCCCAAGGTCCTTTTGTTCTTCCACATTGTTAAGTATCATCCCATTATAATCTGGCACACTTGGTTTTTTAGTGGTGGCAGTGACAGATTTTCTGGATGATAGAAATGCTATTTTGAATTAAAACCCCATTCGCACTTTTAATTCATGCTTTTTTTAATAAAGAATAAATGATGTCATACAGTTATCAGTATTTCAAACATTTTAAGTTTTAATTAAAAAAAAAATTAAATTTAGACATACAGCATGGTAACAGACCCTTTTGGCCAACGAGCCCGTGCACCCCAATTACACCCAATCAACCTGCCACCCCCAGTACGTTTTGAACGGTGGGAGGAAACTGGAGCCCCCCGGGAAAAACCCACACAGACACGGGGGAGACACGTACAAACTCCTTACAGATGGCGTGGGATTTGAACCCCAGTCCCGATCGCTGGCGCTGAAACAGGGTTGAGCTAACAGCTACACCAAATGTGTCGCCCATGAACTTGACAAATTCAAAGGGAAATGGAAACCTGGTGAGCTTAAAGGTAGTGTGGGAAACAGGGTGTGGCATGTTTTGACGACAGGAAATAGGATCCCAGCAATTTAAAGGGAGCAGTATAAACAGCACTGGGTCAGCCAGATGCCGTGTCTTCAAGATTTAGGAATGGTTGGCTAGCTGATTATTGGAACTTTATACAGCTGTGGATCAGAATTTCAACCCCAATATCAAACTTTAATCCACCACCTTAGGCACCCTTGGAACTCAGTTTGAAGATTGTAACATACCCCCCGAATTCATAACTGAATGGGGAAGAGAGCACCAGAATCTCATTATCTTTAACATGTCAGCTCCTAAAGGATTAACATGTCCTTGTGCCAAATGACTCTGTTCCAAGGTTCCTGAGACCATTCAGAATTATTGGTTGTGTAAACTGGCCAAGATTTCTGAGGCATAATTCAAAGTTCTTTGTCTCCTCTCATCAATCAACATATCCCCCATTGGATAAGCTATCTGTGATTCAACAGGTACCACAAGAATGCAGCCTCATTACTTCATTGATAAACTTCTCCAAGTTTACATTTTTCAAGATTCAAAATTCCTTTATTGTCATGTAAGAGGACAGAACGTGTAATATAACATGAAATTGCCTTCTGCCTGCTGTAAGGCGGACAAAGAGTTGCCCATAGTGCCGTCTGGCTCCCCTCACAGTATGAGAGAAAGACAAGCAAAATACAGTCCCTACAGAGTCACTGAGTGTCCGTAGATTCACCTTCAGTTCTCCTGCAGCTTCACCAGAAGTTCAAAATATTGAACAGTGGAGTGAAGACAACAGAAGCAAATGCTTGAAGTGCTCCTGGAGACCAGACTCCTCAGGAGATGAGCAAAGACTGCAGATAAATCAAAGCATTAATTTGGGTACTGTTAAAAATACATTCATTTGCAAACCTAAATTTAACAGAAAGTATGGCTGCTTTTGCATACTTCCTCAAATCAAAATCTGGCATGGTTGCTAACAGGTTTCTGGGTCAGTCCTCTTCAACAAAGAGTATTTTCAAAAAGAGATTTATTTTTAAATTTAGACATGCAGCACGGTAACAGGCCCTTCTGGCCCACGAGCCCGTGCCACGTCATCAATTCTGGTTTGCCTTGTCTATTCTGCTGGTTGCAATTTCAAAAAACACCATTGCTCTTTTGTTGTCTCTGTGTCATTCTAGTATGTTCAATTGTTACCACTCTTCAATGATAAACCACAGCATTTTTTTCTCTTGTCCACGTCTGACGAACTATGCATGTTTAGTTATTTTTTTTTACCTTGCTCATTTATTAATTAGTGGGATGACATTTGCAACCATCTAATTTGCAGGAACTATTTTAGAATCAATGGAACTTCTCCAGGTGACAACCAATACATCCTCCTCTGCACTCACCTCCTTCCAAAGCTTGGTATGCAGGGGCAGGGGATTAACTGACTTTCATTCGCAAGACTTTCGACGCTTATTTTTCCAGCTTGTCATTCACTGTCATAGATCTCATTTTAATCTTTGGCAACAGTTCATCCACACTGCTGGTAATGATAACAGTGTAAATAAAACTAGCTCCTGTGTAGACAGAAAGGAGAATGCTCCTCTACCCCTGACAAAAGTGCCACCCACTGTCTAATTTTTGATCTTGAACGTGGAAGGCAGTAATCACATTTATCTGTACAAGAACAAACCATTACAAGCTACCTCCAACTCTGACTAGACCATCTCAGGTTCTGCCATCCCTTGCAGTCCAAGGACTCCCTCCAAGCTGTGGGTGGCTGGAAACTGGCTGATGGGAAAGAGATATCGGAATTGGGATTCGAGAGGGTGCCGAGGGCAAGGAGGGTACCCAAAGGGCCTCGGGCGCTGAAGGCCCTGTTTGTGTCGGAGGTTTGGATCTGGAGTTCAGGTTGCCGATGTGAGGCTGCAAGAGCAATGGAGGAAAATACATGGACACTCAGTGACTCTGAAGGGGCTCTACTTTGCTTCCCTTTCTCTCATTACTTAGGATGCCCGACAATGATAATGGCGACTCTTTGTTTGCCTTTATGGCAGGATTAAGTTGACGTATATCTTGTATTTTACATTTTTGTATTATTACATGACAATAAAAGGAACCTTGAACCTTAGATCCTCGAAAATGCCTCAGCTACAAAGACCAGGAGGCAGATGCTCCTTGGGGGCAAGGATTTGTCTCAAAACTCAAATCTACCATACTTAAAACTGGTCACAGAAGCTTAATATTGAAATGAAGGAGACTGGCGAGCAAGGCTACCTGCCACCATTCTGTCAACCTCCTGCAGGAGCAATATTAAGAATATCCTGGCCGGCTGCATCACAGTCTGGAACGGTGGCTGAAGCGCATTGGATCGGAGGTCAATCCACAGGACCATAAGAGTGGTAGAGAGGATCACTGGGTCTCCCTGCCCCCCTTCCATTGACAGGATCTACTGAGATCATTGTTTAGATATAGTACGCAAAATCATTGAGGACCCCTTCCACCCTGCACACAGCATCTTTCAGCTGCTTCTATCAGGATAGAGATACAGGAGGATCAGAGTCAGCTCCACCAGGCTGAGGAACAGCTTCTTCCCACAAAAACTGGGAATGCTGATCACCCAAAGAAACTGTTTACACACACCATCCGAGACTCTCATATTCATGAAATAATATTTATCTATTTGTCCAGATGAAATATTGTCTTGCATTTGTATTGTTTGTCTGTATGTGTGTGATGTCTGGTTGTGGGTCTACGTGTTTTACAGTGAGGACCAGAGAACGCTGTTTTGTTGGGATGTACTCATACAATCAGATAACAATAAACTTGACTTGAAAATCTTGAGTCTGATATCAAAAAAACTTCTTCACACAAAATTCAACAACACCTGAATGACTTTCAAATAAGGAAAGTGATAGAAATACCTATGTGGTCACTAAGACAGAACGATGAACTAGACCTGCTATGGAGTGGAGTGAATTTGTAATTATCTTGTATCCCAAGGGACTGCAGGCAAGATGTGTCAGTGAAATATGAGGAGATCACTGCTTAATCCAAATATTCTCATATTTTGCAGCAAACAGAACTTGGGTCTCTAATCACAAGTGTACTTTTGAAGATGTTAATGGTGATTCAGGCTCAGGAGGTAAGAAGCATTCGAGAGCAACCAATTCTCATTTTATCTCTAACAAAGATGATCACAGCAACCCCCCCCCTCTGCTGATCAGCCAAGCATACTCTCCTGAGCATTTCCACCTTGGACTACACCTTTATTTCTGGAGATCATCCCCGAACAGGTGGTAAACACCTGCTGAAGAAACCTAGATCCATATCCCCCTCCCACCCTTCCCTTCTAACTCTACTATCAGTTGTTCATCCAAATCTGTGTTTGGATTAACTGCTTCAAAGTGTAATCTAGTCAATTCCAATTCATTCTTCCCCTGTATCCCATGACATCAAGTATTTTTCCCTTCCATTTTGAAAACTATGTCACCTGGGTAGAGGATTACATGAAGTGAAACACAAAAATCTGCAGACATTGTGATTGTGGTAAAAACATAGAACTCAGCTGATCACTTTGTGTTCACAGAAGGTAAATATAGACTCCTGATATTTCAGGCCTCACTGCATGACATAAAATAAACAAAAATATGCGTACTTTGATTACACTACAATTTTTTTTCCCCAAAAGGTTTGCTTCCTGAGAAAAAAAACTGGGGGTTATGATAGACAACTTCAAACTGAACACAAAGATCATTTCAGATTTGCTGAATTACATAGGAAGCTGAAGGAACATTAAATTAATTTTGATTGAATTTAGCAAGTTAAATCACATAATGTTGCTAATTCATTGTGTTAGTTCAATTGATCTAAAAATGTTTTGCCACTGATTTTCGTTTGTACTCAGCATCTGATTCCTTTCGTGTCAGTGTTCAACAACAGTTGGCCAGCATTGATGGATTCCAGTTGCCCTGATGCTGCTTTTCCATGGTTGCAATATCCTGGTGAAATCTTTCACCATGTATATCACTAAGATCAGCAGGGGAAAAAGTCCAAGTGCCAATGCAGAAAATAAATTTTCAATATGACATACTGCACGTCATGGTTTTGTATACTTAAAATATGACAGGAAATCACAAAAATATATTTTATCTAAAAAATAGAGAGGGATAGGAAAGTTTTAAGGTGTATTTCATGATCAGCACTTCAAAATCCATAAAATACACCCAAAAGTGTTCAGGAAGCAACATCCTTGTTGCCCAGTATTATCAACTTTTCTCTTTATTTGCTCTTAACTAAATCCATCTTAATTTTAAACTCTTCGATCCAATCACTTCCCGTGCTTCTCTGTCTATGGAGAATATTGAGTCTATCACTGGAGCACTGAAACCCCTTGGCATGACCTTCCACTCTTACAGCCCAATCCAAGCAACCTGCATCGACACCCTCTCCATCTAGCAGGAATAATGTTGGGCAAGTGGAAAACCTTCATTCCACACATTTCACACAATTCACTAGTGCAGCCCTCATGTATCACTGATCTCAGGGAAGACTCAGATACAGATTTTCAGGTATTTGTAACTGGTGTATTTCTCATGTGAAGTACCTAAGTTGGCAGGTTCATTATTCAGCTCCACCTTGTTATTGAAACTAATGGAGTAGATAATTGCTTGCAGTCACAAACACCTGATATAGAGACATCTGTACTCTGTGATCTGCTTCAAAAATTCATTACCAATGAAATCAAACAGAAGTGAATCTTGAAACAGATAAAATGCACATATGCTGTAACATTAAAACATTTATTGTCAATGATGTTTTTAAATATTTTTTTATTTTTCACACTGTGAACCATATCAACCAAACTATGTACAAACGTTTCTCATTAAATATACACAGTGGCGTTTTCTCCCTTTCTTCCCCCTTTCCCTCCCTCCCCTCTTCCCACCCTCCTCCAAAACCCAAATATTCAACATATACAATACAATAAAACCATAAAACAATATCTTCACACAAAGGAAAATAAAAAAGAAAAATGCGTCATCTATTTGTTACATACCGCTTTGTCTTTTTATCATTTTCATTTTAGGGGATGGAGGTCCGAGGCAAGCTCTCTCTGTTATGTTCCATGTATGGTTCCCATATTTATTCAAACAATGTGACTTTATTTTTTTAAATTCTATGTTATTTTTTCCCAATGGAATACATTTATTCATTTCCATGTACCATTGCTGTATTCTCATGCTCTCTTCCATTTTCCAAGTTGACATTATACATTTTTTTGCTACTGCTAAGGCTATCATAATGAATTTTTTCTTTGCGCTTTATCCAATTTGAGGCCTCATTCTTTACTTCTTATGTTACTTAAAAGAAAGATCTCTGGATTTTTTGGTATGTTATTTTTTGTAATTTTATTTAGTATCTGATTTAGTTCTTCCCAAAACGTATTCACTTTCTCACATGCTCAAATTGCATGTAATGTTGTTCCCATTTCCTTCTTACAGCAAAAACATCTATCCGATAATGTTGGATCCCATTCTTTTAATTTTTGAG
The DNA here is from genome assembly GCF_036971445.1 of Narcine bancroftii. Classification (NCBI taxonomy): domain Eukaryota; kingdom Metazoa; phylum Chordata; class Chondrichthyes; order Torpediniformes; family Narcinidae; genus Narcine; species Narcine bancroftii. The sequence continues at coordinate 82,516,876 of NC_091474.1, forward strand.
GAGTGATTATACCCTGTGTAACCAATTATACTGTATCATGCGTAACCTTGTGTTTATTGTATTCTTCATAGTTCCAGAACATAACTTTTCCCATATTTCATTTTTTATCTTTATGTTGAAATCCTTTTCACACTTCTGTTTAGGTTTATAGTTTATTTCATAATTTTCCTTATCTTGCAGCTTAATGCACATGTTCATTATAAATCTTTTAATTATCATTGTGTCTGAAATCACATATTCAAAGCTGCTTCCTTCAGGTAATCTCAAGCTGTTTCCCAATTTATCCTGTAAATAAGCTTTCAAATGATGATATGCAAACATTGTACCATGAGTTATTCCATATTTGTACTTCAACTGTTTAAATGTTAATAAATTATTCCCAAAAAACAATTTTCTATTCTTTTGATTCCTTTTCTCTCCCATTCTCTAAAGGAAAGGTTATTTATTGTAAAAGGGATAAATGGATTTTGCATCAATAATAATTTTGGTATTTGGTAATTTGTTTTTTTCCTTTCTAAGTAGATCTTCTTCCATGTATTAAGTAAATGATACAATACTGGTGAGGTTTTATATTGCACCAACTTTTCATCCCACTTATAACCATATAAAATTTTATGGCATGGAAACAGGCCATCTTGGCCCTACAAGTCCACACCGGTTCACTCAAACAACTCTGCTAGCTCCCCCCGCCTATTCTCTGCCCATAACCCTCTCATCCCCCTCTTATCCATGTATATATCCAGCCTCCTCTTAAATGAAAGAATAGACTCTGCCTCTACTATTTCCTCCAGAAGATTATTCCATTCAGCCACTAGTCTCTGAGTGAAGAAGAAGCATCCTCTAATGTTTCTCCTAAAATTTTGCCCCCTTACCCTCATCTTGTGTCCTCTTGTTTCAGCCTCCCCTGCTCTCAGGGGGAAGAGTTTACTTGCATCTAGACTATCTATTCCTTATAAAGTATATTTTCTGGTACCTTCTCCCCTATTTTATCTAGTTCTAACTTAGTCCAGTTCAGTTTTTCCCTTGTCTGGTAAAAATCTGATAAATACTTTAATTGTGTGGCTCTATAATAATTTCTAAAGTTTGGTAATTGCAAACCACCTTGGTTATACCTCTCTGTTAATTTATCTAATGCTACCCTCAGTTTCCTCCCTTTCCACAAGGATTTCCTTATTATTCTCTTTAGTTCATTAAAAAAAATTCTGTTAAGGGAATTGGTAATGTTTGAAATAAGTATCCTTGAGAACATATTCATTTTAATGCAGTTTACCCTCCCTATCAACGTTAGCGGTAATTCTTTCCAATGTTCTAAGTCTTCCTGCAATTTCTTTATTAGTGGCTGATAATTTAGTTTGTACAAGTGGCTTAAGTTATTATCTAACCTGATCCCTAGGTATCGGATTGCTTGTGCTTGTCATTTAAATGGTGATTCTATTTAAAATGCTGTATAATCCACGTTACACATTGGCATCACTTCACTTTCTTTGCGTTAATCTTGTATCCCAATATTTCTCCATATTCCTTCAATTTCTTATGTAATTCTTTTATTGATACCTCTGGTTCTGTTAGGTATACTATGATGTCATCTGCAAATAAGCTGATTTTATATTCCTTCTCCTTTATTTTTATCCCTTTTATTTTATTTTCTATTCTTATCAGTTCTGCCAAAAGTTCAATTGCTAAGGTGAACAATGAGGGGGATAGTGGACATCCCTGTCTAGTTGATCTAATTAATTTAAAGTGACTCGATACATATCCATTTACTGTTACCTTCGTCAATGGTCCTTTATACAATGCTTTAATCCAATTTGTATATTTTTCTGGTAGATTGAACTTGTGTAATACTTTAAATAAGTAGTTATACTCTAATCTGTCAAAGGCTTTTTCTGCATCTAAAGCAACAGCCACTGTTGGTTTCTTATTTCCTTCAACTGCATGAATTAGATTAATAAGTTTACAGACATTATCTGCTGTTCGTCTTTTCTTAATAAATCTAGTTTGATCTTAATTTACTATTTTTGGTACACAATCAGCCAATCTGTTTGCTAATAATTTCTCTATTATCTTATAATCTGAGTTAAGTGGAGATATTGGTCTATATGATGCTGGTGTTAATGGACGGTATTACTGTAATTATTGCTGTCTTACATGAATCTGGTAAGTTATGTGTTTCTTCTACCTGGTTCATTACTTCCAGGGGAGGAGGAATTAATAACTCTATAAATGTTTTATAAAATTCTATTAGAAATCCATCCTCTCCTTATGTTTTATTGTTTGTCAGCTTTTTTAATATATCCTGTACTTCCTCTATTTCAAATGGTTTTATTAGTTTGTTTTGTTCCTCTTCTTGCAATTTCGGCAGTTCAATTTTAGCTAAAAACTTCTATTTTATCATCTTTCCCCTTGTTCTCAGTTTGGTATAATTGTTCATAAAATTTCTTGAAGTTTTCATTAATCTCTGTTGGGTTACATGTAATTTGTTTGTCCTTTTTCCTTGATGCCAATACAGTTCTTTTAGCTTGTTCTGTTTTAAGTTGCCAGGCTAATATTTTATGTGTTTTTTTTCTCCCAGTTCATAATACTTTTGCTTTGTTTTCATTATGTTCTTCTCCACCTTGTACGTTTGTAATGTTTTGCTTTTAATATTTTTCTCTGCCAATTCTCTCCTTTTCGTTATATCATTCCTTTTCTGTACTTACTATCTCCCTTTGCAACTGCTCAATTTCCTGATTGTAATCCTTTTTCATCTTAGTTACATAACTTATTATTTGTCCTTCAATGAAGGCTTTCACTGCGTCCCATAGTATAAATTTGTCTTTCACTGATTCGGTGTTTATTTCAAAATATGTTTTAATTTGGCGTTCAATAAACTCTCTAAATTCCTTCCTTTTAAGTAGCATGGAGTTTAACCTCCATCTATATGTTGTTGGTGGGATGTCCTCCAGTTCTATTGCTAATAACAGGGGTGAATGATCAGATAGTAGTCTAGCTTTATACTCAATTTTCCTAACTCTCCCTTGAATATGGGCCGACAACAAAAACATATCAATCCTTGAGTATGTTTTGTGCCTACTCGAATAATATGAATATTCCTTCTCTCTTGTTGCTTCCTCCATATATCCATAAGTTTCATTTCCTGCATTGATTTAACCATAGATTTGGCTACTTTATTCTTTTTGCTTGTCTTTTGTTTTATCCAACATTGGATACAAATTAAGTTTAAAATCCCCTTTGTGTGTCTGCCATCTTCAAAAAAATATTCGCAAAAAACTTTTGATCCTCCTCGCTAGGCACATATATATGAGCAAATTCCAAAATTCTGAGTGTATCTGACACTTTATCATTGCATAACTCCCTGCTGGATCTATTATTTCCTCCTCTATTTTGATTTGTACATTTGTTAACTAATATGGCTACACATCTAGCTTTTGAATTATAGGATGCTGCCACTACGTGTCCTAGCCAGTCTCTCTTTAATTTGTTATGTTCCACTTCAGTTAGATGCGTTTCCTGCACAAATGCTATATCTATTTTTTCCTTCTTCAATAAATTTAGTAGCCTCTTTCTTTTAATTTGGTTATGTATTCCATTAATGTTTATAGTCATATAGTTCAACGTGGCCATCTTATATCTTGGTTACATCTCTTTTCCACCACCTCGCCACCTCCATCCCCCTTTTTCCCATTTTCATCTCTTAATTTTCCCTTATTAAAATCAATGTACGACAACACATTTAAAACATAAAATACTCCAACAGTTCCCACACCCAGTAATACCTTAACCCCAAATGCTCCCCCCTTCTCTGAATTGCCCCTTATCCCTTGCCGGGCAACCACAACTCCCCTTTCCATTTGGATTGCAATCTTGCTCGCAAGTGTCAACTGATTTTGCAGTGATGGTTATTCCCTCTCACCCCAGCCCTCCCCAGAAAACTTTTTTTAAAATACACATACAACAAAGCTCTCTCTTTTTTCCCTCCCTTACTTCCTTCCTTCACTTCTCTTTTCCCTCTTTAGTTCTTTACAAATACATTATTTTTACATCTTTATATATACTTTATCGCCGTTCTTCATTCTTGTTACATCTCTTCATTTGTCCTGCAAACGTTCTGCAAATTCTTGTGCTTCCTCCGGATCCGAGAACAGTCTGTTTTACTCCCTGGGTATAAATATTTTAGTCACGGCTGGATGTCTTAACATGAATTTGTAACCTTTTTTCCATAAAATCTTTTTTGCTGTATTAAACTCCTTCCTCCTCTTTAAGAGTTCAAAACTTATGTCTGGGTAAAAAAATATTTTTTGACCCTTGTATTCCAATGGCTTATTATCTTCTCTAACTTTATTCCTTGCTCGCTCCAGTATATTTTCTCTTGTTGTTTATCTCGAAAATTTTACTAAGATGGATCTTGGTTTTTGATGTGTCTGTGGTTTCGGAGTTAGTGCTCTGTGTGCCCTTTCTACTTCCATTTCTTCCTGCATTTTTGTCATTCCCAGGACCTTTGGGATCCATCCTTTTATAAATTCCTTCATGTCTGTGCCTTCTTCACCCTCCTTCAGACCCACTATTTTTCTTTCTTTTTTTTTTTTTTTAAATTTTTTATTTTTCACACCATAAATCACAATAGCCATGATATACACTTTTTCTTTTCCACACATTTACAGTGACTTTTTCTCCCTCCCCCCTCCCTCCTCCCAAGCCACCCCCCCACCCCCCCCCTCTCATCCATTTTAGGTATACAATCTAGGTTGCATTAATTCAGTTAGACAATGTTGTCATTCAACAAAAATACACCAGAAATTCTACTGAGTCCATTCTTTTCTTTTCTTCTCCTTCCATCAACTTAGGTAATGCTTGTTCCCGGTAGGTTTTCGCTATTGTATTTAATGTAAGGCTCCCAAACTTGTTCGAATATTTCAATATTATTTCTTAAACTATATGTTATTTTTTCTAATGGAATACATTTATTCATTTCTATATACCACTGTTGTATTTTCAAATTATCTTCCAATTTCCAGGTTGACATAATACATTTTTTTGCTACGGCTAGGGCTATCTTGACAAATCTTTTTTGTGCATCTTCCAAGTCAATTCCAAATTCTTTATTTTTTATGTTACTTAGGAGAAAGATCTCTGGATTCTTTGGTATATTGTTTTCTGTTATTTTATTTAATATCTGATTGAGATCATCCCAAAATTTTTCTACTCTCTCACATGTCCAGATTGCATGAATTGTTGTTCCCCTTTCTTTTTTACATCGAAAACATCTATCAGATACTGTTGGGTCCCATTTATTTAACTTTTGCGGTGTAATGTATAGTCTGTGTAACCAATTATATTGTATCATACGCAGCCTCGTATTTATTGTATTTCTCATCGTTCCAGAGCATAACTTCTCCCATGTTTCCTTTTTTATCTTTATATTTAAATCTTGTTCCCATTTTTGTTTAGTTTTACCATTTGTTTCCTCATTTTCCTTTTCTTGCAGTTTAATATACATATTTTTTATAAATCTTTTGATTAACATTGTATCTGTAATCACATATTCAAGGTTACTTCCCTCTGGTAAACTCAAGTTGTTTCCTAATTTATCTTTCAAGTAGGATCTCAGTTGGTAATATGCCAGCGCTGTATCTCCAGTTATATTGTACTTATCTCTCATTTGTTCAAAGGATAAGAATCTACTTCCTGAAAAACAATTTTCTATTCTTTTAATCCCTTTTTTTTCCCATTTTCTAAAGGCAAGGTTGTCTATTGTAAAAGGGAGTAGCTTATTTTGCGTCAATATTAGTTTTGGTATTTGGTAATTTATTTTATTTCTTTCTACATGAATCTTCTTCCATATATTGAGGAGATGGTGTAATACTGGAGAAGTTCTATGTTGTACCAATTTTTCGTCCCATTTATATAATATGTGTTCAGGTATCTTTTCCCCTATTTTATCTAATTCTAGTCTCGTCCAGTCTGGTTTTTCCCTTGTTTGATAAAAATCTGATAGGTACCTTAATTGTGCGGCTCTATAATAATTTTTGAAGTTTGGCAATTGTAAGCCTCCTTGTTTATACCATTCTGTTAATTTATCTAGTGCTATCCTCGGTTTCCCCCCTCTCCATAAAAATCTCCTTATTATTTTCTTTAACTCTTTGAAGAATTTTTCTGTCAGTTGTATTGGCAATGCCTGAAATAAGTATAGTATCCTTGGAAAAATGTTCATTTTAATACAGTTTATCCTTCCTATCAGTGTTAGTGGTAGCTCTTTCCAATGCTCTAAATCGTCCTGTAATTTTTTCATTAGTGGATTGTAATTGAGTTTATATAATTGGCCTAGATTTTTGTTTATTTGCACACCTAGGTATCTTATTGCCTGCGTTTGCCATCTGAATGGGGATTCCTCCTTAAATTTTGAGAAATCCGCGTTATTCATAGGCATTGCTTCACTTTTATTTACGTTTATCTTGTATCCCGACACTTCTCCATATTCCTTCAATTTCTTATATAGTTCTTTTATTGATAGTTCTGGTTCTGTTAAGTACACTATCACATCATTCGCAAACAGACTGATTTTATATTCCCTGTCTTTTATTTTTATTCCTTTTATATTATTATCTCTTCTTATCGATTCTGCTAGTGGTTCTATAGCTAGCGCAAACAATAATGGTGATAGTGGGCATCCCTGCCGCGTTGACCTGCTTAAGTTAAATTGCTTTGATACATGTCCATTTACTGTCACTTTCGCTAACGGTCCCTTATATAATGCTTTAATCCAATTAATATACTTCTCCGGTAAACTGAATTTTTGCAATACTTTGAACAAGTAATTCCATTCTACTCTGTCGAAGGCCTTCTCTGCGTCTAAAGCAACTGCTACTGCCGGTGCTTTATTTCCTTCTACTGCATGAATTAAGTTAATAAATTTACAAATATTGTCTGTTGTGCGTCTTTTTTTGATAAATCCAGTTTGGTCTAAATTTACCATTTTTGGTACCTGTTCTGCTAATCTGTTCGCTAATAGTTTAGCTATTATCTTATAATCTGTGTTTAGCAGAGATATTGGTCTATATGACGCTGGTGAGAGTGGATCTTTCCCTTGTTTTAGTATCACTGTAATTATTGCTGTTTTACATGAATCTGGTAAGTTTTGTGTCTCATCAATCTGGTTGATTACATCCAGGAGGGGCGGTATTATTAGGTCTTTAAATGTTTTGTAGAATTCTATTGGGAGGCCATCCTCTCCTGGTGTCTTATTATTTGGTAAATTTTTTATTATCTCTTGTATTTCTACTGTTCCAAATGGTTCTGTTAATTTATTTTGTTCCTCTATTTGTAGTTTTGGTAGTTCAATTTTAGTCAAAAATTCATCTATTTTCCCTTCTTTCCCTTCGTTTTCGGTTCGGTATAATTGTTCATAGAATTCTCTGAAGTTTTCCTTAATTTCTTTTGGATTATATGTAATTTGTTTGTCTTTTTTCCTTGTTGCCAATACCATTTTCTTAGTTTGCTCTGTCTTAAGCTGCCATGCTAGGATTTTGTGTGTTTTTTCCCCTAGTTCATAATATTTCTGTTTTGTCTTCATTATATTCTTCTCCACCTTATATGTTTGTAATGTTTCATATTTTATTTTTTTATCCGCCAATTCTCTTCTTTTGGTTGTATCTTCCTTTATTGCTAATTTTTTTTCTATGTTTATTATTTCCCTTTCCAACTGCTCTGTTTCCTGATTATAGTCCTTCTTCATCTTGGTTGCATAACTTATTATTTGCCCTCTAATGAATGCTTTCATTGCGTCCCATAGTATAAACTTATCTTCCACTGATTCCGTATTTACTTCAAAGTACATTTTTAATTGTTTTTCAATAAATTCTCTAAAATCCTGTCTTTTAAGTAGCATGGGGTTTAATCTCCATCTATACATTCTTGGAGGGATGTCCTCTAGCTCTATTGCCAATAACAGGGGTGAGTGGTCCGATAATAGTCTAGCTTTATATTCCGTTTTCCTAACTCTCCCTTGAATGTGGGCTGATAACAGGAATAGGTCTATCCTTGAGTATGTTTTATGTCTAGTCGAGTAGTATGAGTATTCCTTTTCTTTTGGGTTTTGTTTCCTCCATATGTCCACAAGTTTCATTTCTTGCATTGATTTAATTATAAATTTGGTTACTTTGTTCTTCCTGTTAATTTTTTTCCCCGTTTTATCCATATTTGGATCCAAATTCAGATTGAAATCCCCTCCTATTAGTATGTTCCCTTGCGTATTAGCTACCTTCAAAAAGATATCTTGCATAAACTTTTGATCTTCTTCGTTAGGTGAATATATATTAAGTAGATTCCAAAGCTCTGAATATATCTGACATTTTATCATAACATATCTCCCTGCTGGATCTATTATTTCCTCTTCTATTTTAAATGGCACATTTTTGCTAATTAATATAGCCACTCCTCTTGCTTTTGAATTATACGATGCTGCTGTTACATGTCCTACCCAATCTCTCTTTAATTTCTTGTGCTCCAATTCAGTTAAGTGTGTTTCTTGGACAAATGCTATATCTATTTTTTCCTTTTTCAGTAAATTTAGTAGTTTCTTCCTTTTAATTTGGTTATGTATTCCATTAATATTTAGAGTCATATAGTTCAGCGTAGCCATTTTATATTTTGTTTATCTTCTCTTTCCGTTTTTCCATCATTACCTTTCCTCCTTTTCCATTTCTGTTTTCTTATTTTCAACTCTTTACCAGACAACATTCCTACAACATCCAACATTTTCCTTATTCTCCTATTTCTATCTTCTTTATCCCCAATCTCCCCTTCCCCTCCTGAGTTGCCCTTTATCCCTTGTCGGACAACCACATCTCCCCTCTCCATTTGGATTTGCGAATCCACTCGCAAGCGTCAACTGATTTTGCAGTGACCGCACTTTTCCCCCACCCAGCCCCCCCCAGAAAAGATTTCGCTTTTTATATGTCACAAAGGTCACTCTTTTAATTCTCTCCTTATTCTCTCTATTCCATTACCTTCCCTTATTAATTCTTGTCTATACTCTCTATGTTTTCCTCTAATTACAGATACTTTCACATATGCCCATTGTCTCTATTCACTCTTATACCTCTTTACCCGCATACATATCAATCGTGGTCATTTTTACCCTCCTTACCCGTCTTCATCCCTCAGTCTATTTTTGTCTTTACCCACATACATATCAATCGTGATGATTTTTGCTCTCATTACCCGTCTTCCTCCCTCAGTCTATTTTTGTAATTGTTCTGCAAATTTTCGTGCTTCTTCTGGATCCGATAATAGTCTGTTTTGTTGTCCTGGAATAAATATTTTCAATACCGCAGGATGCTTCAGTGTAAATTTATATCCTTTCTTCCATAAAATCGCTTTTGCTGCATTGAACTCTTTTCTCTTCTTTAGGAGTTCAAAGCTTATATCTGGATAAATGAAGATTTTTTGCCCTTTATACTCCAGTGGTTTGTTGCCCTCTCTTACTTTTTCCATTGTCTTCTCCAGTACCTTTTCTCTTGTAGTATATCTTAGGAATTTTACTACAATAGATCTTGGTTTTTGTTGTGGTTGTGGTTTAGGGGCCAATGCTCTATGTGCCCTTTCTATTTCCATTTCTTGCTGTAGTTCTGGACATCCTAGGGCCTTAGGGATCCATTCTTTTATAAACTCCCTCATATTCTTGCCTTCTACACCTTCCTTAAGGCCCACTATCTTTATGTTATTTCTTCTGTTATAATTTTCCATTATATCTATTTTTTGGGCTAGTAATTCTTGTGTCTCTTTAGTTTTTTTATTAGATTCCTCCAATTTCTTTTTTAAGTCTTCTACCTCCATTTCTGCTGCTATTGCCCGTTCTTCCATCTTGTCCATTTTTTTCCCCATTTCTGTTAAGGTCATATCCATTTTATTTATTTTCTTTTCTGTGTTGTTTATTCTTCTTCTTAAATCATTGAATTCCTGTGTTTGCCATTCTTTAAATGACTCCATGTATCCTCTAACAAGAGCAAGTATATCCTTTACCTTGCCTTTCCCTTTATCTATTTCACTGTATTCTTCCTCTTCTTCTTCCTCTAGGTTGACCATCTGTTGTTTCTTTGCTGCCCTTTCCTCCTCTTCTTTCTTGTTTCCATTGTCTTCTGTGGTCTCTTCTTGCTGCAGGTGTTCTGCAGCTGTCGTTGCCGGCTGTGGAGATCGACTCCCCAGCTGGTCCCCCCTCCCGTCGGTGTGTTTTTTTTCATGCGCATCGCGCATGCGCGAGGAGTCGCGCATGCGCGGTTGCGCACTTTTACTCGGCTCTGTGAGCCATTGTTGTAGTTCTCTTTCTACCGACCTGAGGTAGTGGGGTCTTCTCTCCACAGCGGGCCTCTTCGGACAGGTAAGGCCTTCACCTTTTTCCTCCGTTGTCTTCTCTTCCTCTCTTCTTTCCGTTGATTTTGATTTTTCTCCTTTTGTCTCCATCTTCTTTCCACCTTTATACTCACTTTTCTTTAACTTGTATTTCTGTGCCTTTGTGTTTTCTCTTGTTTTTCCCGACTTTTCTGGAGAGGGCTGGAGTTCACCGTCCGGCCATTACTCCATCACGTGACTCCTCCCGACCCACTATTTTTCTGTTGTTTCACCTACTATAATTTTCCAACATATCAATTTTCTGAGATAACAACTTCTGCGTCTCTAATTTTTTTGTCACTTTCTTCTAATTTTCCTCTTAAGTCATTTACTTCCATTTCTACAGCCGTTTCCCGCTCTTCCACATTCTCTACTCTTTTTCCTATTTCTGTCATGACCAGTTCTAGACTTTGCATTTTATCTTCTGCTTTTTTCATTTTCCTTTTAATTGCACTAAATTCTAATGATAACCATTCTTTTAATGATCTCATTTGTTCTTCAAAAAAAAAAAAAAAAAGCTTTATCTATATTCTGTCCATCAATTTTATCTTCCATTTCTCTGTGAAGATCTTGGTCTTCTTCTTCTCTTCTTTGTGTCTGTGGCTCTTCTGTTTTTCCTGATGAGATGCTTGTATCTCTTTGTTGGGCCTCTTCTTGCTGGGTCTCTTGCTGTTGGTCCTTCCCTTCTGGGCTGCTCATCTGTCGGGCCTCCTGTCGTTGATCCTCTTGTCGGTCACCTCTATATCTTTCTCCCTCATCTGTTTCCTTGCTCTCTCCTCTGCTATCTTCCTCGTCCTCCAGCTGAGTGCCCTGTTGTCGGGCGTCCCTCAGCTGTTTGCGCTGTGGCTGCCCACTCTTCTGCTGAGCCCCCCTCCCATTGGTGTCCTCTTTTTCCTTTGATTGCGCACTTTTGTTTGGCTCTGAGAGCCATTTTTGAAGTCCACCGGTCGGGAGGTCGCGACTCCGCAGGGCAGGCACTAACCTCGGGGATTGGGTGCTCCTCGCCACCACAGCTCCCTGTTCCTTGGTGCAGGTAAGGCCTTCTTCTTTCTTCTCCGGTGACTCTTCTACTTTTTTTTCGGTTGTTTTTACTTTCTCCTTCTTGGGTGCCATCTTCTTTCTCTTCTCTGTAACTTTATCTTCTATTTCTTATATTTTATTTTTGTTGTGCTTTGTCTTTTCCTAACTTTTTTCTTTGTTTTCTGGAGAGGACTGGTTTCCCCAACCGACCACTACTCCATCACGTGACTCCTCATTTATTCTCAATGATTGTGGACAAATTATTTTGTCTTTGGAATGATTCAATAAACTCATAAATTAATACATCAAACAAGAATATATGATGTGTATCCCTTGATTACAGAAGATTAAATTTCTCACCTTGCAATTTGTACAACATAATTATCCACATTAAATCATACCTTCAGCATCTGTAACAAATGCATTAAACACTTTAGGCTCTTTTCATTACTGGCAAACTCCCGTCTGGTCAAAATTCAGCCCAAAGCAGCAAGTCAGAGGAAACTTCACTAATCTAGCTATTTTGAACAACATTGTATTATATTTTTTCTTAAATTGTTAATATGATTACAAATACCCAGACAAGGCATTCTTTACTTTGGCTCCTTCGGAAAATAGGTACAGTGGCACAAGGACAGCTTCTTCTCTGCAGCCATCAGATTCCTGAATAATCAATGAACCAAAGACACTGCCTTACTTTTTGCTCATTTTAAAAATAGTAATGTTGTAAGATGGTTATAATATGAATGTTTGCACTATGAACGCTGCCGTAGAAACACCAAATTTTATGACTTGTTCATGACAATAAATTCTGATTCTGAGTATCAGCAACTTTCTCAAGAAATGTGTTATTATTTGGTGGAAATATTTACTGAGCAACTGTTTCATTCTGCAGTGCTGTCGATAAGTTTCCATCTCCCCGTTCAATACAGTGCAGATATCTGAGGTGTGATGCCATTTGATTGTTGTTGCAGCCACCACAGCTATTGCACTGGCCACGATGGGATGTGTGATCACCATCTTGTCGCTCCCCTTGATTCTGCTGCTCGTGTACAAACAGAGGCAGGAGACGGTCACCAGGAGAAGTAAGTAAGACATGAACTCAAAGCTCAATGGCTTTGCACAGCTGATATGCCACCCTTGCTATCTTTTGCAAACAACATGAATAAATCACTATGCATCAATAAAAAGTCAACCAATATACCAGATCCTGTGTACAGCAACTTCTACATACAGTGGCAACCTTGCAGATGCAATTGGCAATAAAGAAATGGATTATCAGACTCTCCATGCTAAATCTTATGCACTTACAAACTCACACCATGGCCATGTGTTGCACACCTAGATGTGCCCGTAACGATCACTGCTCCTCCAGATTTAGCTTCCAATGACTGACTCATCACCTGATGCAACCTGCAATGACTAAATACTTCATCACATACTTGACTGTGACAGGCTCATTCACAGTCTCGCGTCACCAGCCTCCTATTGCCATGTCTTCTACGTTACTGGACTTATCCAGCAATAACTTACACATTATCAGACCTTCCATCTGACAAAACATGAATTGGTATATCTCCATGCAATGTCTTTTCTATACTACAAGATTCAACTGCAGAGCCACATGCATTACCACACATGCCCTGAAAACATCTCATACATTACCGAAGTCAAAGTAGTAAAAACACAATGCTGGAGAAACTTAGCAGCTCAAGCAGTGTCCTTTAAATAGCAAAGGTAAAAATACATAACCATCTTTTCAGGCTTGAGCTGTTCATCAAAGTATGGGAAAGTATCGGAAGCCATCCGAACAAAAGAGTAGTGGGGAAGAGGTGGAGAAGAGAGGGAGGGGTCAGCAGCAATCAAAGGGAGGAGGGATGGTGAGGTGAAGCAAGGGGGAAGGGAGGGAGGAGAACTGGAAAGGGGAAGGGGAAAGAGGAGAACATGTTAGCAGAAACTGGAAAAGTTGCTGTTAATGCCATCTGGCTAGAGAGTTGCCCACATGGAAAATCAGGTGTGGTCTCGGAGGGGCAGTACATAAGGCCATGGACAGACATGTAAGTGCAGGAGTGTGACAGAGAAATGAAATGGTTGGCTACTGGGAGGTCCCTGTTATTGATGTAGACAGAGCGAGGGTGCTCAGCAAAGTGACCTCCCAATTTTTGCCCAGTCTCTGATGCACCGATGCACCTGATGCAGTAAATCAGTCCTGCGGATGCACAAGTGAAGTGTTGAAAGACTTGTTTGGGGTCCCTGACTGAGGAGAGGGAGGAGGTTGGATGCAAGCGTTGCACCTCCTGTGGTCTCAGGGAAAAGTGCTGGGGGGGAGGGTGGGGAGCGCTGAGTGCACGAGGGAATCACGGAGGGAGCAGTCCCAACACAAGGCCGAGAGAGGAGATGAGGGGAAGATGTGTCTGGTTACATTTCTGAATACATCTTCACCTGTATCCCCAAACCAAATGGGAAATGGATTAGGGAGTGTTTGAGATAGATGGGACCAAATCCAATGGAGTGGACATCACAATGAGGTAACCTAAATGAAATAAATAAAAATAAAAACACAAAGCTGGAGAAATTGAGCATGTTGAAGAAAGAGTGTGGTTTATATGGCAAAGATATAGATACATAACCAATCTTAGGGGCTTGAACCCTTCAACAAGGTATGAGAAAAATGTAGATAGATGTCTGAACAAAATAGTGGTACGCGAGGGGCACTAGCCTACAGGCAGGAGGTAATATCTAGATAAGGGAAGGAGGGTACAAGAGAAAGCAGGATGACTGTGAATGGAGAGCTGGAGGAAAGAAAACAGAGGAGAGGGAGAGCAGTGAGTGGTCTAGTAGAAACCGAGGAAGTTAATATCAATGCCATCTGATCGTGGAAGTTTCCTTCTCGATCTGGGGAATATAGTACAAGGCAGCAGAGCTTCAGATTAATGAATCCGCTGAGTTAGTTCCATAACTTGGTATTTTGTCACTCCAATTGCCTGCAGATGCTATCAATGAGGTTAGATTTTGAAAGACTTTTGATGATTGGGTCACCAAGGACTAGGTAGAAAATTACTGAGCACGAACATATTGAATGGGAGAGCTGCCTCATATTAAATAGGCATCAGATGTTACTGCTTCTGATATGCTCTGGTAGGACCTTAGCACGAAACTCATTTTGTGGCAATTCTGTTCTGCAGTCTCAGCTTAAATTCAATGTGCTCAAGCTTGTGCTTTGATATTCAGAGAAAGTCTGATAGAGTCAGCCTAGTTCATTGGGGGTGATGTCCCCACCACGAAAAGGAAAATGGGGCTCAGCAGAAGAATTTGAGATGTTTCAGCTGCTGCCGATTATCATCAGACATCATTGAGCATCTTCCTACTCCTTTCCACTACTCCATGACGCAGCTAAGGTTGTGCAACTTTACCCGACGTCTCAGGCAAAAACAAACCTGCTGAGACACACTAAAGGAGAAATTGGGATAACCCTGTCGAGGAGACAGAGCAAGGTTGTGGTTGATATGGAGGGGAGTGAGAAGACGTTGTCTGGATTGGTATAGTGGGAACATTGTCTGGAGAATACATGTTGCTCTGGGCCCCACTGTGTCAAATGATCCACTGCTGCACTGCAAGCTGAACTTGTCTCTGTAATTCCCACAGAAACCTGAATTTGAAGTGTTTGGCTTTCTCTCAACTCATTTTTTTTTATTGCAGGAGCTCATGAACTTGTGAGAATGGACAGGTACGTTCCCCAAGGGTCACACCTACTCTGTAAGCTCGAGGCATTCTCCTTTTTTCCCCCAAATTAAATGTTGAAAGCTTTAGAGGGAATTTGGACCAAATACTGGGAAATGGGACTAGGTTAGGCCGACAACTGGATCAGTTGGATCAAAGGGGCTGTTTCCATTCTGTAAAACTGTGAATTCCATTATGTGTGCAGATAAGTTCCAGAACTGGAACTCTTAAAGAACCCAAGATTAGATGGTTGTGGTAGGATTGGGGAAGTTTACAGCCCAAGTCTTTCTTGGGGTTCGATTCCAGGTCTTGCATCGCAAGTAGATATTGTCGTAAGTCGGGGATCTACCTGTACTGGTAGTATTCTGCCTTGTCTCTGCCGGGACTCCTGGCCCGGGAGGCTGACGTCCCCGTTGTTTTTGGGAGGCCGACTTCCCCGCTGCTGCCACGAACGTGAGAGGGAGCCAGGTAACTCGGGGTAGCGATGTCACCTCGCCACCTGCGTTGTGATTTGGAATGCATGTGCAGATTGCCATCGCTCTCTCTCCCTCTTCAATCTCTCTCCCTCCCCAGTGATAGCAATCTGTGTATGTGCTTCACATCACCTTTTTTTGAGAAAACAGTGTTGGGTCTGTCAAAGCATGATACAGGTAGACCCTGACCTACCTTTATTCAAAACGGATTCTGATCATCGTAACTTCAAAATATCGTAAGTCGGGGTTCACCTGTATGCTGTCGAATAGGATGAATCCAAATCTTAAAATTTTCACCTTAAAATCACGTCTTCCTATACGCTGGGTCTAAAATTCAAACCTTGATGGCCAAGTCAAAACGCCACCACCATTTTTACGTCGACTCCGATGCGATCTCACACATGCCCTGTTAGCTCGCAGTGAAGTCTCAGCGCTCCCCCGCAGGGTCCACCTGCTCAGTCTGACTGGCGTAGGCTCTGTACAGGCTTTAAACAGCCTGATACAGGAGCTTACGGTGGTTCATTTTAAAATATCCTGATAAAATTAAAAGCTTAATATGGTAATTTGCTATTAAAATATTGTGATTTGTTTTAACTATATCCATTTGGGGGGAGGGGGGTGGAAATTCTGGGACCATCCTCTTTAGAGTTGTCCTATACAATGACATAGACAGTGGATCTCTCCTATCACTACAGAGGATCAGCAGCACTAGGTTGTCAAAGTTATTGATAGATTGATTAAAGAGTTGTTGAAATCTTGGAAGATTCCAAGTTTGTGAAACTCGTACTTGAGAGGAGGATGCATGAGAATGGTAGGGTTGCCGAAGCTGTTTAATAGCACTGCTAATACTGGTATGGAGCCAGGAGAGTGGGGAGTGGGGAGTGGGGAGCAGAGGGAAAATACTGCTCTGCAGGGTCCTACTGCCTGGTCCTGATGCTGCTAGCTCCAAACAGTCTTTAAGCGGCCTGTTAAAGGAGCCATCAGTGTTTATTTTAAATTGAAGTTTGCCGCAGACTATGAGGGTTGCAGACCCCAGGGGAGCAGTGAACTGGCATAGGGAACCAGAAACTGGGATAACACCCCCCCGTCCGCCCCCCCCTCCCTGTTGAGAAGGAGAAGGACAAGAGACAACCCTTCAGGGAAGGTGACCATGGCCATGGGCCACTGAGGGACTCAGAGGCTGAAGGAGCCACACATGTTGTGGGCTGCTGAACAATGACTCAGGGAAACTTGGATTCACAACATTGCTGAGAGCAAGAAGGGCTCCTGAAGGCTTCCTGAATGTATCGGAGGCTTGAACCTAGAGCTTGGGTTGCTGATGGATCAATCAGGAATCTGCGTGGCTGCAGAGGCTGTAAGAGCCTCTGTAAGACACTCGGTGCCTTTGAAGGGACTGCCTTTTGCTTCTCTCTCTCCTATTATTTGGGGTGCTCGGCAATACTCCTGGCAACTCGTTGCCTTACAGCAGACAAAATTTGAAGTGTATCTTGTAAACCACATTTTTATGTATTATTACATGACAATAAAAGAACCTTGAACATCTTAAAACTAGCTGTGAAAATTCCCAGCACGTCTGGACGCAGCAGACTGCAGATGCTGGCATCTGGTTCAAAAGTGAAAAAAATAGTTGGAGGACCTCAGGAGATTGAGGAGTGTCTGTGGAGTGGGGGGAGCAGAAACTAATTGTTGATATTTTTGGTTGAGATCCTGCATCAGCAAGTCATGACCCTGAAACGTCCACAATTTAGTTCCCTCCACAGATGATGGAGGGAGAGTCTTGGACAAGAGGGCACAACTTCAGGATTGAAGGGCGGCTGCTGAGAACAGAAATGTGTAGGAATTTTTTCAGCTGAAGAGTGGTGAATCTGTGGAACTGTTGCCACAGGTGGTTGTGATGGCCAAGTCATTGGGAGCATTTAAGACAGAAATTGATAGGCAGGACGTCAAAGGTTAAAGGTAACAGCGCCAGTGAATGGGGTTCGAATCCGGCACGGTCTCCCTGAGTTTCTGGATACCTCCCTCCCTTGAAAATGTACAGGTGATGTAGGTCAATTGAGTGTAATTGGGCAGAACAGGCTTATGGGCCTGTTTACTGTGGTGTATGTCTAAAAAGAAGGCTGGACAGTGAGGTTGAATGGGAAAATGGATCAGCTCATGATTAAATAGCAGGGCATCGATAGGCTGAATAGCCCATTTCTGCTCTGATGTTTTCTGGTCTTATGTTTGGGATCACTGGTACAGAATTAGACAATCTCATATCACTCATAATTGGGGGTTATCTTCTAAGTTTTTCTTCCTCTTTACAGTGAGGCCATAGGAGTGGAGAATCCAGTATTTGAGGAAATCCCAGTGCAAATTTCAGAAGTGAAACCAAGAGCACAAGCTATCAGTAACCGATTTCCATCTGAATCTGATCGGCACCTTCTCTCCGAGCCCAACACGCCAATTTCCCCTGAGCCTACATCACGATTCTTCCCAATATTGGGTAAGTCTGATCTCCTTCATCCATTGGGCCTGTATGAAAGGAACCTTCAAGTCCAAAATGGTCTCATCCACCACTTCCAACACATCCCTATGCTTAAGGTGAGATGCCCTGGTCTGACAAACAAATAAACAGAGCTACGTTACAAAAGCTGACGTATGTACATGGAAAGGCAAACTGACAAACTTATTGTCAATTAACTGAATTCAGAAATTCCAGCTAAATCTCTTCAGCGGCAATTTTGTTCTGGAGTCAGGAGGTTGTGGAATTTAACAAATATCTACACTTGCATTGGTACAGTATCAAAGTACTCTATGACCGATAGATGAAATGTTAAATATCTTCCCATAAGATGAACACACAAGATTCTGTAGTAATATTTCAACAGCAGAAAAGTATGGATCAATATCAAAATGGATGGTTCGCATGGACTAGATTTAAATTTAAATTTAAACATAGCACAGTAATAGGCCCATTCGGTCCATGAGCCCATGCTGCTCAATTACACCCAATTGAACTACAACCCCCAGTACATTTTTTGAAGGGTGAGAGAAAACAGGAGTGCATGGAGGAAGCCCACTCAGACATGGGGAGAACATACAAATCCTTACAGACAGTACAGGCTTGAACCCCAGTTGGTGGCATTGTCACAGATTCGCGCTAACCGATCTTTAACTGTGCCGCCCCCAGATTGGCTGAAGTGCTTGTTTCCATGTTGTAATTCTCAATAACTCCATATGTGAAGTCCATACCAATGTCCTGGTCAATATTTATCTTTACTCAACATCAAAGAAACAGATTAACCAGACATTGCTACACTTCCCAGGGTGGTGGTGCACGAAGTTGCAGCGGCCACTTCAGCTCTTCACAACGGTGAAAGCCCAAACCCACTACGTTGTACCTATGATCAGGAAACTCGTCAAAATACAAAACGCAAGCTGGACTTTCTAATTCGTCGATTGGAAAGATTCTGTGCAGTTTAAACCTGCTGAAGCAGAGAACACAGACTGCTGCGAACAGCGAAGCGGATCTCAGGAGATGCATGAGAGGCCATCAAAGCAACTGCTGGAGAAGGTAAAAGCGTGGAAAATGGGCTGGCATCAGGGTTAGACTGAGAGTTAACTCCTTCTGATCCATTCCCTGATGATCCTACTCTCAAATGTAAGATTACTGGAGAGGAAAATGGATTAGCTGAGGCTGCAAGTGAACCAGAGAGAGATGCAGGGCTGCTGTGCTCTGGCGATTACAGAAACGTGGCTCCAGGACACCATTCCAGACTCAGTGATCCAGCTGGATGGCCTTATCTCCTTCAGAGCAGACAGAGACACTGCTGCTTCTGACAAGACTCGGGGAGGGTGACTGGGCATTTACATCAATGAGAACTGGTGCGCCAATGTCTCTGTTGTGAAGACCTTCTGCTCAGCAGAGATAGAGTATCTCCTAGAAATATTGACCCTTTTACCTGCCCAGGGAACTCTCGGCCACATTGATTGATGAAGTCTACATTCTGCCTTTGGCTAACGAGGGCGAAGCCATGAAGGTGCCACCTGTGAAACCCAGACTTCCTACCCTGACAGTGCCATGATTGTTGCAGGTGACTTCAATCACTACAACCGGAAAGCAATCTTACCGTGGTTTCAACAGCACGTGAACTTTGTCTCCAGAGGAGAGAACATCCTGGATTGGATGCACACCAATGACCCTGGTGCATATAAGGCTGTACCTTGACCCCACCTTGGTTAGTCGGATTGTATATCTGTCCTGCTAACAGACTGCTGGCAAAGCAAACTAGATCAGTTTATAAGGAGATCAGGAGGCGCCGGGTGGGGGGACATAGCAGCAGTGCAAGACTGCTTTGCGACCACAAACTGGAGCTGTTTCAGGGAGACAGTCATCTACAATGGTAATGTAAACATAGAGGAGTACACGAGCTCAGTGACTGACTATATCAGCAAGTGTATTGAGGATGTCACCGAGATCAAATGCTTCATAACCAGAATGGTAGCAGAATATTGAGCACCGTCACGCTGAGCACTGGCGCATCTCAGCCTATGTGCTCAGCCCACTCCTGTTCATGTTTCTGACTCATGATTACATCATCAGATCCAGCTCCAACAATGACATCAAGTTTGCAGATGACGCAGTGGTAGTTGGGCCTCATCAGCGACAATGATGAGTCGCTCTGCAGACAAGAGGTGGAAAATCTCATGAAATGGTGTGAGAGTAACAACAGAGTCTCAACGTGGACATGGTGGCATCAACCCGAGTCTCAACATGGACATGGTGGTAACAACCGAGTCTCAACGTGGACACAGTGGTAACAACCCGAGTCTCAACGTGGACATGGTGGTAACAACCCGAGTCTCAACGTGGACACAGTGAAAGATATGATCAAGAACTTCACGAGGACCAGGAATAATCACCCTCCCCTACACATCAATAATTCTGCAGTGGAGAAGTTCCTTGGAGTTCACTGAACTAGTGACCTATTGTGGACACTCAACATCTCCTCACTTGTCAGGAAGGCGCAACAGTGACTGCACTTCCTGAGAAGGCACCATTCAAATGCTGATGACACCATTGTTTTTGGCAGAATCGCAGACGGCAAAGAGGAAGTGGTTAGGAGAGAGATCGATCAGCTAGTTGGGTGGTATCACAACATCAGCAAAACCAAGGAGATGATTGTGGACTTCAGGAGGAAATCAGGAGAGCTCGACCCAGTCCTCATCAAGGGCTCAGAAGTGGAGAGGGTCAAGAACTTCAAAGTCCTGGGTGTCAACCTCTCCAAGGATTTGTCCTGGAGCCTCCATGTCGATGCAATTACGAAGGCAGCTCGCCAGTGGTTATAGTACTTTTGAGGAGTCTGAGGAGATTTAGCATAGGCCATCTAAACAACAAACTCCTGGACTCATTTAAAGATTCTTACTTTGCACATTATTTAGCATTGAATATTTATTTTCTGTATTGAATTTTATTCCCACTGGGTCTCGATTACATTTCTCTCTTTTGTATACATATCTTTTCTTGAGTACAGTTTTTTTTTCCATTAATGATATGTAAAAATTTTACCTTGCCCTCAGGAAAAAGAATCTCAGGGTTGTATGTTCTCTGACAATAAATCTGAACGATGAACTCCTTTCTCACTTTGATAAAGAGCACAGACCTGAAACATTGTCTGAACATGTCTACCCCTGGATGCTATCTGGCCTGTTGAGCTCCTCCAGAAATTCTTTGACTGTCAAAGATTTCAGCCCCACAGCTTCTGAGTTTCTTTGTTTCATTAACTGATAGCTTACTCGGCAAGTCTTGAAGGTGACAAAACCCCAAAAATTCAGTCTTGAACAGAGAGGTGAAACTCTGCACCCAAACTCTGTGCATACCTGGGCAGACAGCGGTGCTGTGGTTAACAACCAGAAGCTCTGCAAAGATGACTAGATTTTGCATGCTAACTAGTGCAACACTACACTTGTGCTTAAAGAATGTAAACATTTTTACATCACCTGAATCCCCGAGGACAGCAACTGCTTCCACTTACATTAGGTTTATCACAGTATCAAGTCCCAGGGTGTTGCAAAAGAGTGACGTCAAACATAAATCTGACGTCTAGCTACCATGAGAGATGACCAAACTCTGAGTCGCGACCCAAGTTGTAAATTCGGTCTCCAGAGGAAGAAACCTGAGACATGAGATTTAAGAAGAGATTCTGGAGTTTGGGGTCTAGGCAAGTATTGGGGGTGGGAAGAGGTGGGTGAATGGTGGAAGGTGGGCTCATGTTGAGTAAAATTTGAAACAAGCAGGTGGTCTGAATTGGAGGAGTAAAATCATGGTGGAGGTTTTTGGACTGAGATTAGAATGAGCTTTAGTAATTCAAAGGATACCAAGATTCCAATCGATTCTGTGCAAATGCTCTTTCCTGCACAAAATTCCTTGTAGACCAGGTGTAAAATATTGCTCCCCTTAACAAACAATGTGAAGGAAATAATCAATAGTCTTTCAATTTTAATTTTAAACAATAGCAAATGCAGCAAAGAGGTTTCTGGAAAATGCACAGAAGTTAAAAGGGTGTTTTTAACCTAATCCTCATTTGAAATATTAAAAATTGAGTTTTTCCCAGTAAGTCATAGAAGAGGTTGAAAGCCACCTCACAGAGTAATGTGCCAAAATCAACCACATCCTGTTAAAAATCAGGTCAGGAACATTTGTCCTCAGCACAGAAATTAATAGCAATTTTAATGATACCATTTGAACATTAAAAAAAAATTCAAACATACAATTATTCTCCAGCTTTTTCATCAAGAATAAGTATAAATCTTGATTTTTTTTTCAATGAAGTAAAAAGAAACTCCAGCAAGATGACAGCGGGATGGTGGAGGGAGATAGTTGTCCACTGTGAATATTAATTGCTGTTGATTAGCCCTGGCAATCCTTCTTTGCTTGAGCTTCAGGGGTGGGCAACCTTTTAATTTTTAATTTAGACATATAGCATGGTAGCAGGCTATTCCGGCCCATGTGTCTGTGCCACCCAATTAAACTACAGCCCCGATACGTACTCATGGGCCAAAATGGCCTGTTACCATGCTGTATGGACAACCAAGTTGATGGTTTCTAATTCCTAATAACTTGCTGCTCAACAACCATGTATCATCATCACTCTGTCCTAATCTCTGCTGCTTTGACCCATTGTCTTAAATATCCAGTTAATGCTGCGCAAACCAGAGGGAAAGAAATCATCCCCTTTTGTAAAAAAGAATCAAACCAATAAAATAAAAAAGATTGGATGTCTCTTGAGACCATTCAACCCATCATACCCATGCTAGCTAATAATGGGCTTTCCCAAAAAGTTGATTCGTTGGTCTGTGAGAGGAGAACAAAAAGCAGATTTCCACTTTTTAAAAACACAGCAACTCAGGGATTTTTTTTTCTTATTCAAAAATCCTTGGCAAACATATAAAGAAAAACTATTTCTGGACTTCATGTCATCTCTGGATACAAGTGCCGTCATTCATATTTGGAACACTACCATCTCCAACAAGAATGGAAAGAGAATAAAAGCCACACATTAGCCACACATTGGATTTATGCTTCCAAAGCCCCCTTTTCTATATAGCTGATGGTCATTGTTTAAATAAACTGTGCTCCACCGCAGCACAAATAATATGACACATGATCATTTATTTTTGTTAACTGATATTAACAAAACATCATGTTAACAGAGGGATCTGGGAATACAGGTACATAATTTCCTGAAAGTGGTGTCACAGGTAGATAGGGTTGTCAAGATAACTTTTGGCCTATTGACCTCAATAAATCAAAGTACTGAGTACAGGAGTTGGGATGTTATGGTCAAGTTGTATAAGACATTGGTGAGGCCAAATATGGAGTATTGTGTGCAGTTTTGGTCACCTAATTGTAGGAAAGATATAAGATTGAAAGAGTGCACAGAAGATTTATTAGGATGTTGGCTGGACTTCAGGAACTGCGTTGCAGGGAAAGGTTAAACAGGTTAGGATTTTATTTCCTGGAGCATAGAAGAATGAGGGGAGATTTGATAGAGGTATTTATAATTATATAGACAGAGTGAATGTAGATCGGCTTTTTCCACTGAGGGTAGGTGAGGATACAAACCAAAGGACATGGGTTAAAGATGAAAGAGGAAAAAGTTAGGGGAAATGTTAGGGGGAACTTCTTCACATAGAGAAGTGGGAATGAAATAGTAATTTTAACATTTAAGAAGTATTTAGACAGGTACATAAATG
Organism: Narcine bancroftii; assembly: GCF_036971445.1. Taxonomy (NCBI): domain Eukaryota; kingdom Metazoa; phylum Chordata; class Chondrichthyes; order Torpediniformes; family Narcinidae; genus Narcine; species Narcine bancroftii. The sequence goes on from NC_091474.1 coordinate 82,540,713, forward strand.
GGAGATGTATGGAAGGCTATTGACCGGGTGCAGGTCAGCAGGACTAGGCAGAAAAATAGTTTGGCATAGACTGGATGGACCAAATGGCCTGCTTCCATGCTGTAAAGTTTTATGGGAATAAAATTCTCAAACTCTTCAACAACATTGTACCATGCACCCGAGAGAACGGCAGGCCTCGGTGCCTATCCTGGAGTTCCTGCCTAGGTTTTTGTGTTCAGGTATCTGGAGTGGGATTTGAAGCAACATTCTGACTTGGATGCAAGTCAATGCCAATTGATGCATCAAACAATCTATACAAGACACAGCCCTCTGCTATTTCATGCCTTGATCTGGAAAAAAAATATTCACAGCAATGTTTTCTTTTCTTCCTGCAGAAATTGTGCCAGATTCTCCGAAGTGATGCAGGTGTACCTGGCTTGTCCCACCAAAGGGACCCTGGTTGGAACAGATAAGCTGGCGTGAATTGTCAGAATATGATTGCAAAGGGCATCGCAAACAATGAAACATATTCCACGCAAAACTGGCAGCGACTGATAGCAACCAGGCAAAGTTTGACATTCAGGACCATAACTCTTTGTCCATTTCAAGTTCCACAGAGATTCAAATGAAGGACAATGCAGCAGTGCATTATGTTTTACTAACAGGGATGCAAAGCCTCTATTTGTTGGAAAGACTAAAAATGATGGTCAATTTTTTATACACCAATACATTCAAGTGTTTGGTGGTGTAAGCTCAGTTACCTGGCTACAAACTCTGACTGAATAGGGAATGCATTTGCCTCTCCAAGGAAGAACTGCATGTGCTTCCTTTATCTGCTTTCCCTCTTCTTCCCTTCTGACTGGTGACACCTACTGAGGGCATAAAGCTGTCAAACCCTCATGCTCTAGAGGGACTCTCAAACCCATGATGAGTTCAGGGAGGCAGAAGGGCTGTCAGAGGCCGTTCACCTCATAGTCTGTGCCCCAGCACAATTCACAGACCAGGGTATATGTGCAAAGTGCAACGCTCACCTTAATTATGCCAGGGGAAAATAAAAGCCCCTGAATACGAACAACTTTATTTAGTCACTGCTCCAGGCATCATTACAATTTTTCCCTCACCTGCTTTTTGCACCAACGTTCACTGCTATGCTGTCTCGCAGCTTGTGTGACTGGATACAGTTCTTGACCTCCTTGCTGCCCGAGTGGAATTTGCATGTTCTCCCTGTGACAGTGGATCCGGGTGCTCTGGTTTCACCCACATCCCAAAAATGAACGGGTGAGGAATATTGATCAGTCATTGCAGAGGGCTCCCAGAGTGTGTGAGTGGTAGAATCTGAGTGGAGCTGAAGGAAATATAGGGAGAATCAAGAATTGTTTTCTGCATAAATGAATGCTTGCTGGTCACCATAGACAGCCAGAATGGTTTCTGAACTGTGCTCTATGTACATTTTGTACCGAGATACAAGGACTTGAGGTGGCAAGGAAGGAGAAAAGAGATTTGAGCCCACTGCAAGAGAAATCTCATCTATTTCTACAAATGCTGAGCGTTGTGTGATTGACAAGTAAGTTCCATTGTTGGTTCGAATGTTGGCTTCTCAACAGCAACATACCAGCCTCACCAATTACGTTCTTCACAGAAGAGCAATTGGATAGCTGGAAATCCAACAGAAAAGAAGAAAATGCTGCAAGTCCAGCAACATGGGTGGGTGGGAGAGAACCTTTTTTTTAGGTCAAGACCCTCAACCTGATATCGCGTTTTAAGCTGCAGGGGAGTGGAGACCACACTCCAATTTCCATTAAACTCCCTCCCACTCTTTCCTGATCCCTTTGTCTCCTTCCCTCCACCCCTTCCCACTCTCTCCCTCTGTCACCTCAGTTTTTTTCTCTTCTACTCTCCCACCTGAAGCCATCTCTTACCTGTTAACCTGAGCTCCTCCCCCACACCTCCCTCCTCTCCTCCCCCCCCCCCCGTCTATGGATGCTGCGTGACTTGCTGGGTCTCTCCGGCATGTTTATATCTTGCACGTGATCCCAGCATGTGCAGACTTTTTGTTTAATTGAACACTGCAGGAGCGCTGTCCAGTCAACAACTGATAGAAAAAAATCCAAATCACTTCTTCAAGGTCCATGAGGTGATTTATCCCAGTTTAATCAATATCCAGTCAACATTACTGAAATATTATCACGCTGATAACTGGTGGATACATTTCCTAGATGAGAACAGTGACACTTCAAAAGAATTTCACAAGTTATTTATTGGCTTGGAGCACCCAGATGGATATGAAAGGTACTGTAGAAATGTGAGTCATTATATCCTTAAAGGTGCAATACATAAAAGCACGGGAGAAACTCAGCAGGCCACGCAGCATCTACAGGACGAAATGGGGAACTGAATATTTCGGGCCTGAGCCCTTCCTTAAAGTGTGAGCAAATATTGGGCAGGTATCTGAATAAAATGGAAATGGTGGGGATAGGGAGGGAGGAGCACAGTCTAATAGGTCATTGGTGGATATAGGTGGGAAGGTAGAAGAGTGAAAAAGCTGAGATGTAATGGGGTAAGGGTAGCTCTCTGAATAGAGTGTGGGAAGCTGGAAGAAAGAAGACAGAGGGATAGGGAAAGAGGGTGTTCATGGAAACTGGAGAAGTCGATGCTAATACTGTCTGGTTGAAGAGTGCCATGACATTTCCTCCAATTTGTGGGTAGCCTCAGTTTGGCAGTGTTTAAGGCCTTGGATATATTGGTATGGGAATGGTGTGCTGAATTAAAATGGATGGCCACTGGGAAGTCCCTGTTCTCGCACGACACTCCCAGTATCTGCAGACTTTCCTGCTTATTTCTTTAAAGGCGGCATCCAAACAGCATCAACTCACCCAGCTCCTTCATTACAGTTTGGCGCTCTTCCAGGAGGTTTATCAGAGACGCTTTTGCAATAACTGAGCACCAGCTGGAAGCTCAGGCTGCTCAACATGCATGACATGGTGTCTGAAAAGGGAGGACAGCACAAAAGGTGTGAGGGAGGGCATTCAAGGGGCTCCTGCAAATGGAAGTGTTGACAGCAGCTGAGCATCACTTCCTAGCACCTGACTTTTGAAAGCAGGTCAAATCGAGGCGGGTGTAATGAGCATATACACCTACCCAGTGCAACAAAAGAAGCAATGGAAATTTCCATTAAATGTCTCAAAATACAAGTGTTTAAAATGCACAGGAAGCTGATTAGCGTCTGCAAGGAAACCTATGACGATAGTTCCAGCTCTGCAGAATTTTAGTTATGAGAAATGTTTAACATGGGAAGTTGCTTCCTTTGGAGGCTGGGGTGGGGGGGGGGAATAGAAAAAGATGATACACGTTTTCTTCAATGAAAATGATGGAAGAATCCAGGAATGAAAGCGTTAGCACATGAGGAATGATTATTGGCTCTTGGACTGTACTCAGGAGTACAGAAGGATGAGGGAGAACCTCATGCAGTCATTTTGAGTGCTGAAAGGACTGGACAGAGTCGATGTGGCAAGGATGTTTCTTATGGTAGGGGGGTGTAAGACAAGAGGGCTCAACTTCAAAATAAAAGGATATCAATTTAAAACAGAGATAAAGAAACAATTATTTTGTCAGAGGGTTGTGGGTCTGTGGAACTTGTTGCCACAGGCAGACTTTGACAGGTATTTGATTATTCGGGGCGTCAGGGATTACGAGGAGAAGACTAGAGAGTGGAGCTGAGTGGGAAAATGGATCAACTCATGATTAGAATGGCAGAGCAGCCTCAATGGGCTCCTATATCTTTTGAAAGATTAGCATCTCAGATTTAAGGTCGAAAAATTAGAGGAAAAGCAAAGGGAAAGTGTTTCACTGTAGATTAGTGGGGATCTGGAAGTCACTGTCTGAAAACCCTCATTGAATGGATGAGCCATAATTTACTGGATTACACACAGAGAGCTGGAAGAATGGGTCAAGGTTTTGAGTTCCCAATCTTTCTCAGATCTCTTCCTGAATAATCTGCCTGTTTTTAACCTTCTGGCTCGATTAAATCTGCTGCATATGCCGTGAGAATTTTACATTCATATTGACATGGTTGAAGTGGTATCAGTTTCTCCATCAATCTAATCAGTGGAAACTGTAAAACCAACTTGGGTCTTTAAAGTATTTTCCATCGAATTATATTGCATATGGAAATTGCAGGCATTTTATTTATAAAATGAATAAGGGAACTTTCATCGTCATTTTAGAAGATACCAAGCCCTCATGTTCAATGAAGTGAAGTAACTTCTTGCAATGAAACAAACATAAGAGCCAATTTGTGCACAGCAAGCTCCACAAAGTTAAGACCCCTGGCTCTAAATTTCCATTATTCTGAAGTCCATACGAGGAACTCTCCTAGTGTAGGATTGCCCTTTGAATGAGATTCTTCAGGATCATTTTTTGAGGAGTGATCTTCCACATATATTTCTCCCTCATCTAAAACCCAATCAGACATTTCTTCTTTGTGATTTTCAGCAGCGCACAAATGACTTCCTGTTTCTTTTTTGACTTTCAACATAAGAAATAGGAGCAGGAGTTAGCCATCGGGTCCGTCCAGCCTGCTCTGCCATTCATTAAGTTCTGCTGATCTGCCTGAATCTAATGAACCTTAACCCTTTGGACACCGTGTCCCTCATTTCAGGGTCTACCAACAAGTGCACATACTCCATCTCCCAATTTTCCAGGACTGGTTTTATTCCCAACCACCCGCTGGTTCATAGTGGTGTTCCTGCTGTAGATTTCCCATGGACCCAGTCTGGAGTATATATTGTAAAAGGTTAAAAATGGTCAGAGTCCAAAGGGTTAATTTCCCATCATCTTTGTCTTAAAAGCTTGGGCTTATGTCCCCTAGTTCTAGTCTCACCTGCCAGTGGAAACCACCTCCCTGCTTTCATCTTACCCATTCTTTCTGGAAGGAATGCTCTGCCTCTCAAAACTGCCCTCCATCCCCTCAGCATCAAATGGCATCTGACACAATGCACGGATCCTATGTTTATGTAACAAGAATGTACAATATATATAACTATCTGTTAATTATCCAAAATATATGTAAATTACTCTGAACTTTTTTTTACATTGTAACATTTTGATGTCAAAATTAGCTTTGTAGGAATTGAAAGAATATGACAAATAAAAGCCCCTGCTCTATTTTTTACAGAAACGGTCAACTCTTGCACACCTCAAAGGTCGAGGAAAATGTCTTGACACCTATTAATGGGATAAATATTGTCTATTTACCTTGGAAACAATAGGGCGGATTCTACAAACCCAATACACGAAAGGTTATGGATCCTACACTATTAGTTGCACATTATTCTTCATTTCCAGATTCTGAATTATTCCAGGTGGCCCCCCTGGCTTATAATGGTCCAACTTAGATATTTCTAAGTTACGATGGTTCGAGTCCGTACTTTCAATTTCAAATTCCGACCTGTTCCCGCGTTTGCGATATGTGGTACATTACTCTCTCGTGATGCTGACTCAATCACGCTCACAGTCTCTGTAGTGATCATGCAAACCCCCACAAACCAGCAATTAATTTTAATTCAATGCTTCAAACATTCTTCATGCCCAGATTACTTTCAACTGTGTACGTTAATGGCTTTATCAGTATGGAAGAAAGGTATTAGAAATGCAATTCTAAAAAATGGTAGGGGCGTATTCAACTTACGATGGGTTTGCCCCAATGTAAGCTGAGGAGCACCTTGTATTTTCTTAATGTCACGGCAGTGTGGAACTCATTCACAAGGTGTATGGAAGGTAAGGGACAGAGATATATGAAAGGGGAAGCTGGCTGACGAGAAAGACCAAAAGGACATGCTGAAAGGGCAAGGTGGAAAGGGAATGGGAGGTTTTTGTAGCAATTCAATTCAGAATGGAACAGATGGGCTGAATGGCCTGTTTCTAAATCTAAACTGCCCATCAATCTCTGCAAGATAATAGGGAGGGCTGAAGGTTTGCAGTTTTTATTTTTGATGGGTGTCAGAATCCACGCTTACCAAATTTAGACAGGCAGCATGACAACAAGCCCTTCTATCCCACGAGCTCAATTACACCCAATTAACTTTCAACCTCTGTATGTTTTTGAAGGGTGGGAGAACACCAGAGGAAACCAACACAGACACAGGGAGAACGTACAAACGCCTTACAGAATGTGCCGAATTTGAACCCCCATTGCTGGGGCTGTAACAACACTGCGCTAACCATGCCCCCGAGTTTGAGGAATTCTTCTTAAAAGAAGTGCTTTGCCTCTCAGTATGAACACTATCTCTTCTCTGCAAATGTCTGGTTGAATTATATATTTTTAATTGCAAGTAACATTCTATCCTATGTGGTGGTCATGCACTGATGGGAAAATGAGTGGGACGAGTTGCTCTATCTTCCTCTAAGGACAGTTAGTGTGCACCCAGGATTAATTTGGGTATGTTATTTCAGTCAACACTGGTTGGTGGACTTGAATAATTTCTGTTATTACAGAAAACACCAGTTTCCTGCTGTGGGAGAATCTAGAACCACTGGTCAATGTTAAAAATAAGGTGTCACTCATTTAAGATGGCAATGAAGAGAGTTTCTCTCTCAGGGGGCCACAAATCTTTTGTACTCTTCTTCAAAGAGAAGTGAGAAACAGAGCGGTTGAATATTTCTACAACAAAGGTAATAGTTCCTGGATAAGCAATAGGGTGCAAGGTTACTGGGGTGGGGGGTGGGGGAAATGCAGGGTTGATATTACAATCAGACGAGCAGCACATTTCATTGAATGATGGAGCAGGGTGGAAATTGACAGTGAATAAATACCAAACCATTTAATACATGATACGCATTCAAATTGCCTGCATTCAGACTTGTTTTCCATAAAACCATAAAACATAGGAGCCCACCATTTAATCATGAACTGATCCATTTCCCGGAGGGAGTCACGTGATGGAGTAGTGGCCGGACGGTGAACTCCAGCCCTCTCCAGAAAAGTCGGGAAAAACAAAGGAAAACACAAAGGCACAGAAATAAAAGTTACAGAAAAGTGAGTGTAAAGGTGGAAAGAAGATGGCGACAAAAAAAGAAAAATCGAAAGCAACGGTAAGAAGAGAGGAAGAGAAGACAAAGGAGGAAAAAGGTGAAGGCCTTACCTGTCCGAAGAGGCCCGCTGCGGAGAGAGAAACCCGCTCCCTCAGGTCGGTAAATAATGGACTACAAAAATGGCTTGCTGAGCCGAGTAAAAGTGCGCAACCGCGCATGAAAAAAAACACACCGACGGGAGGGGGGACCAGCTGGGGAGTCGATCTCCACAGCCGGCAACGACAGCTGCAAAACACCTGCAGCAAGAAGAGACCACAAAAGACAATAGAAACAAGAAAGAAGAGAAGGAAAGGGCAACAAAGAAACAACAGATGGCCAACCCAGAGGAAGAAGAAGAGGAAGAGGAAGAGTACAGTGAAATAGAAGAAGAAAAGAAAGGCAAGATAAAGAAGGTACTTTCTCTTATTAAAGGATACATGGAGTCATTTAAAGAATGGCAAACACAGGAATTTAATGATTTAAGAAAAAGAATAAACAACACAGAAGAGAAAATGAATAAAATAGAGATGACCTTAACAGAAATGGGAAAGAAAATGGACAAGATGGAAAAGCGGGCAGTAGCCGCAGAAATGGAGGTAGAAGACTTAAAAAAGAAATTGGAGGAATCTAATAAAAAAACTAAAGAGACACAAGAACTACTAGCTCAAAAAATAGATACAATGGAAAATTATAACAGAAGAAATAACATAAAGATAGTGGGCCTTAAGGAAGATGAAGAAGGCAAGAATATGAGGGAGTTTATAAAAGATTGGATCCCTAAGACCCTAGGATGTCCAGAACTACAGCAAGAAATGGAAATAGAAAGGGCACATAGAGTATTGGCCTCTAAATCACAACCACAACAAAAACCAAGATCTATTGTAGTAAAATTCCTAAGATATACTACAAGAGAAAAGGTACTGGAGAAGACAATGGAAAAAGTAAGAGAGGGCAACAAACCACTGGAGTATAAAGGGCAAAAAATCTTTATTTATCCAGATATAAGTTTTGAACTCCTAAAGAAGAGAAAAGAGTTCAAAGGCGATTTTATGGAAGAAAGGGTATAAATTTATACTAAAGCATCCAGCGGTATTGAAAATATTTATTCCAGGACAACAAAACAGACTATTCTCGGATCCAGAAGAAGCACGAAAATTTGCAGAACAATTACAAAAATAGACTGAGGGAGGAAGATGGGTAATGAGAGTAAAAATGATCACGATTGATATGTATGTGGGTAAAGACAAAAGTAGACTGAGGGATGAAGACGGGTAATGAGAGTAAAAATGATCACAATTGATATGTATGCGGGTAAAGAGGTATAAGAGTGAATAGAGACAATGTGCATACGTGAATGTATCTGTACTTAGAGGAAAATATAGATAGTATAGACAAGAATTAATAAGGGAAGGTAATGGAATAGAGAGAATAAGGAGGGAATTAAAAGAGTGACCTTTGTGACATATGAAAAGTGAAATCTTTTCTGGGGGGGCGGGGTGGGGGAAAATAGCGGTCACTGCAAAATCAGTTGACGCTTGCGAGTGGATTCGCAAATCCAAATGGAGAGGGGAGATGTGGTTGTCCGACAAGGGATAAAGGACAACTCAGGAGGGGAAGGGGAGATTGGGGATAAATAAGATAGAAATAGGAGAATAAGGAAAATGTTGGATGTTGTAGGAATGTTGTCTTATAAAGAGTTGAAAATAAGAAAACAGAAATGGAAAAGGAGGAAAGGTAATGATGGAAAAACGGAAAGAGAAGATAAACAAAATATAAAATGGCTACGCTGAACTATATGACTTTAAATATTAATGGAATACATAACCAAATTAAAAGGAAGAAACTACTAAATTTAAATGAATAAATGTATTCCATTAGAAAAAATAACATATAGGTTAAGAAATAATATTGAAATATTCGAACAAGTATGGGAGCCTTACATTAAATACAATAGCTAAAACCTACCGGGGACAAACATTACCTAAGTTGATGGAAGGAGAAGGAAAGAAAAGAATGGACTCAGTAGAATTTCTGGTGTATTTTTGTTGAATGACAACATTGTCTGACTGGCTTAATGCAACCTAGATTGTATACCTAAAATGGATGAGAGGGGGGGGGGGTGGGGGGGTGGCTTGGGAGGAGGGAGGGGGGGGGAGAAAAAGTCACTGTATATGTGTGAAAAAGAAATAGTGTATATCATGGCTAATGTGATTTATGGTGTGAAAAATAAAAAATTTAAAAAAAAACTGATCCATTTCCCCACTCAGCCCCACAGCCCAGCCTTCTCCCCATAAGCTAATCAAGAGCCTATCGAACTCTGTCTTAATTACACATAAATGACTTTGCCACCACATTGATCTTTTGTAACAAATTCCACAGATTTACCACCTCTGGCTGAAGAAATGCCTATTCTAAGTGGACGCCTTTCAACTCTTAAGGTTGTGCCCAAGACTTCCAGGATGCGAATTCTACATCTACTCTGTTCAACATTTGAAATATTTCAGTGAGATATCCCCCTCATTCTCCTAAATTCTAATGAAAACAGGCCAAGAGCCATCAAACGCTCCTCATATGTTAACCCTTTCATTCCCGGAATCATCCTACTGAACACTTTCCAATGTCAGCACATCTTTTCTGAAATGAGGAGCCCAAAACTGCTCACAATACTCCAAGTGAGGTCTCACCAGTGCCTTATAAAGCCACAACATCACATTTCCGCTTTTATATTTTAATCTTCTTGAAATGAATCCCAGCATTACATTTGCTTTCTTCACCACTGACTCAAGTTGAACCCTGGGGTTCCTCATGCAGGATAGCCTGCAGGTCTCCTTTTGCATCTGGGTATATTCAATTTTCTCCCCATTTGAAAAATAATCTGCCTGTTTATTCTTTTCACCAAAGTGCATGCCCAAACACTTTCTGACTTTACAGGCGGTCCCTGGGTTACAAACGTCCAACTTAAAGACAACTTGTATGCACGGCTTCAGTGGTTCGTCAACTCGAGGAAGGAGAATGCCGTCCACCATTTCAAGTCAGATCACATTGTCATTAACTCTGTGTTGAGTACTTTGTAACTTTGCATTTGCCTTAACTATAAAATATATACTGCTGTATATACTAAGACAAACAATGACTGACTGATGCTAAATAAGAACCATATGTACCTGTTCCGACTTGCATACAAATTCGACTTAAAGACAGACTTAGGAATGGATCTCGTTTGTAACCTGGGGACTGCCTGTATATTTCATCTCTCTCTTTCCACTGAGTTACTCAGATGCTTGACACTGATCAGTTGCTTGTCCATTATTGCAATTTTTGGTTCGCCTACCCAAGGAATTGCTAACAATGGAGATGAAACAATGATAGAAAGATCTGAACACAATACTTCTGATAAACTTGGATCAAGTGCTTTATTAAGCTATGTTAGAGCTTCCCTGCTTTTCCATTCTGTGCCTCTATTGATCAAGCCAAAATTCTGCATGCCTTATTAACTACATTTCTTAACCCTTCCAAATGATTTGTCACCCTTCTCCCCAGCTCCTTCTGCACCTCTGTCAGAACAATGTCCTTGATCATCTATTGCAGCCATTCTTAGGTTCCCTAAGGGCCACAGCACATTTATGTAAAAGCTCTTTCAAGTACGTTGTTTGACCTGCTGAGTTTCTCCCATATTGTATTTTTTACTGCAATCACAGATTATCGTGCTTTACTATATTTCAGAAAAGGCCTTGTTTTTTAACATAAATATTTTAAACTTTTTTATGTAGTTGGTGGGAGAGAATTATGGAAGAAACCAAAACTTGACTGCTTCACAGGGAAGGGGCCCATAAGCTTTGAACAGAGGGCATAGCTGAAGAAAAATTGAGAATGGGTGGTCTATTGTCTCTCTTTATTCTCCTGATCAAAATATTCACCTCACATTTCTCTGCAAGGAACTTCATGTGCCAATTTCCTGCCCATCCTGCTGGCCTGATGCGACCTTTCTCTCTTCTGTTTATGGTTCACAATATTGCAAGTTTCAGATCATCCTCAAATTTAAAAGTTGTGCCTTGCACCCTCAAGTCAAGGCCATCAACCGTCCTCAAAGATGCAATGGCCACAACATGATTCACCTTCCTCTTGTTTGGAAAAACAACCTCTCCCCTGCTGTCTGTTCCCAAGCCAACTTCACACCATGCGATCATTGTCCACTTTTTAACCATGTGTTGTAACTTTTCAACTTATCAAAACCCTTCCAGATGTCCATGAACAACACAAGAACCTCGCTTCCCTGATCAGCTTCAACTGTGACCTCATCAAAAAACTACCAAATTGGTAAAAGACAATCTGCAGTTAACAAATCCACGCTGCCTTGGCTAAGTTAACCCATCAAGTACACACTGGTCCTTCATGTAATACCTTTTCACTCTGTATAAACCTATTAGATTCCTGTTTACGTTGGCAGCTATTGTGTGTGAAAAAATAAAATTTGACAAGTGTTATGAGCAATGACTCTGTACGGCCGGCTGAACTGTGGTTTTTATTTAATTTACACGCATAGGACAGTCACAACAGAGATAAAAAGACACACACACTCACCAAATCATACAAAACCCTTGCAACCCCTTGGAGATAGAAAGCTTTATAATCAATTTATAGCATTCGATAGCTACTACCCCTTGATATAGTTCAGTCAAGTCTCTTAACTGCTCTAAACAAGGGTCAGTGATTTTTACACACACAATATTACAGCTCCTAGCCCTTTGTCTGAGCGCATCTTACCAATGATTTGCCAGCATTGCCCATGATTCACAACCTGGAGTGGAGTTAAGGTCCACACGTGGTGGGTTTTAGATCAGCTTGAGAGTCTGGCCCAGGTATCAATTGAAGGGACTAATGTTCACTGATCTATGGGTGGGGCTTGATGTTGATTGGCAGGTAAGGTAACTTCCAACTTGTTTCCAGCCTGAGAGGTCACATGACACTCCACATACTTACCAGGTTCCAGATAGTGAGGTTCATGACCCTCCAAAATCCACGCAACACCAGTTAATCACTTGTCATACTCTCTCCTTGCCTCTCATATTAATATTTACTTCCTGACAGATTCTCCTGTAGTTCGACTGGTTCTCACTGATATTTAAAACCCATCCAACAGGCTTTGAAGGGTGGGGGGGGAGGGGGTGGGGTGGAAACCAGAGTACCTAGAGAAAACCCACGCAGACACAGAGAAGGTACAAACTCCTTACAGATGGTAGTCGAGGGTTAGAACCATAGAATATACACAACACAGAAACAAACCACCTCAGCTCCTTTAGAACAATTTCTTTTCCTCCCACCACTCTGCGTGAAGAAGTTCCCCCTCATGTTCTCCGGAAACTTATCCCCTTTCACCCTTAATCCAGGGTGACCTGACTGCCTGTCCCTCTCCAGGAGTGACATCCGGGCCCATGCTGTGCTGGGAACGAGAGCACGTGGTATCTAAGGGGATGGTAGGCGAGTTCCAGGAACAGTGGGCCCCGCAGGGAATTGAATGTGTGAAAAGCAGATTTTAATCTGAACCTGCAAATTGTCTGGAACTGAGGGACAGTTTGTTATGAATGTTTACAATGTAAATAGTATGTTTAGATGCAGCTCTGTGTCCAGTTTATGTAGTTTTGTCATGTTGTTATTTGAAAAACTTTTTTTGGGGGGAAAAAAACCTCATTAGAGACAGCACTGCATTTGAACCCCATTTGCGGGTGCTGTCACATTTCTCTGCTTAACTAGTTGTACTAGTGAGTATAATTTTTTTTAAATAAAACTCTGAACTGAGTTTAGGGTTCCTTTTTTTTCAATATTTTTATTGAAATTTCATATCCAGGAATACTCTTTGAAAAGATGCATTGCATTTCTAACATCCTGCATTTTAATCAAACAGATAAAATTGTATTGATATTATATTATTTGATTATATTAAAAAAAAGGGAAAATCGAAACCCGCTACCAAGAAAGGAGTTGTTTGGCCAAAATAAAAAGAAAAGACAAAATTCTTATCAGTGATAAATTACCTCATTGGTTAACATTTCTGCCTTCATAACAAATCAAAGATTATAAAAGTAATTCAAAACGGGCCCTCACTGTCTTGGTTTTTCAGGTGGTTGTTAACAGTTGGACTTCAAGAGGATTCTTCTGCAAACATTACCTGACTTGCATAGAAAGTTAAGAACAGGAAACCTCAAAACAGCAAGGTACACTGAATAGTGCAGAAGTAGCTTCTAATGAGCAAATTCAGTTGATGCCTGCATTTCCTTTCTGATATTGTCTCAAATAGCATTTCAAATTGGGTGCAATGAATACAAAAAGAGATGCTTCATGCTAAAAGATCATTTCTTATTTAATGGTGAGCAACTTTGCAAGTCAAACTTCAGGAAAAAAACACAGAAATGCTGGAGGAACTCAGCTGGTCATTTCAGCGTCCAAAAAAAGCAAAGATATATTGCCGATGTTTCAGGCTTGAGGCCCTTAAAGAAGGGCTCAGGCCCGAAACATCAGCAATGTATCTGCTTTTTTTTGGATGCTGTCAAGGCTGGATGAGATCCTCCAGCATTTCTGTGTTTTAACTGCAATCACAGTGTCTGGAGACTTTTGCGTTTCACAAACTTCAGGATTGAATGAGGCATATTTTCCTGTCATAGAACGATACAGTGTAGGAGCAGGCCCTTCAGCCCACAGTGAATGTGCTGCATACAATCCCAAATTAAATTAAATTTCATATCCTCTATCTCTATATGTCTATGCAGAAACTTTCAGAAAATTAGCCTGGACACATCTAAGAAATTCTTTGTCCTCTCTGCCTTAATCTTCATTTTATGCCATCTTAGATTGAGACAAAGTCCCCCATTACAAAAATCCTGCAGATTTTGCACATTTCTGTAATTTCCCTGCATATTTAATCCTCAAGTCCTTTCACTCAATGCTTCTATGGATCCTGAACTCTCACCAAACAGATTCTGCCTTTAACCCCAACTATAGGTCTTTTTATAGTGAACGTAAAGGTGGATATTCTCTGCCTTCATGTCGCTGCACCTATCACAAAGGATGCTGGATGCAGACTCTAATCCTTCCAGAGGGGTAGTCCCAGAGGTGGAATGATGACTCAGAAGCCACCACCAGGGCTCCCACAGTGATTGGTGCTGGGGTTAGGGATCCATCCTGCCACCTAGAAATGTTCTCTTCCCATTCACCCTCTGCCCCTAGCTCTTTCCCCAAGCCAGGCTGGAAGGAGACAGACAAAGGTGCGGCAGAACCCAGCAGGTGAGCCTCTTTCTGTTTTAATGTGGGATCAATGGCCGTCTTCGTTACCCAGAGCGGTTCCACCTGCGTGGTGGGTTATGGGTAATGAAGACGGTCATTGCTCGGTGTGTATGTTCGACCACACGGTGATGGGTGGCACTATTGCACCACTCAACCCAGCGTCCTCAGCTCCAGAAGACGGCTCCAGACACCTCTCTCCATATGGAGCCTTCACCATAAAAGTTCACCTTTTTTTTGTCGTTCAGCCGTCGGGAACCTAGCGTCGCTCCATAAAAAGGGCTTGTGACATTCTCTCTCTCCTGAATAGTGTGACCCACTATGATCAACATGCTGCTAAATACTATTATCGTACCCGTTTCCAGTACGATTATTGGCAGTCTGTTCCAAGCAGCTGTCTTCTTTACATGAAAAAAAATCTTGACCGTACATTTCCAAACCATGCCCCTCACTTAAAATGTATTTCCTCTAATACATGATTATTTCTAACCTTGGGGGAAAAAGATTCTGCTTTCTATTGCATCTATGCTTCATAAGTTGGTAAACTTCCGTCAGATCTCCCATCAGAGATGCCGCAGAGAAAAAAAAAAGTCCTTCCTTGACATCACACCCATTATCTTGTGATCCAGTTCCTATTTCAAACATTCGACTTGATAGGAAAAAGCAGCTACATGGGTTGGCTTAGTCGGCGGAAAGAAACTGATCCTGAACCTAGAAGTGCTGGTCTTTCGGGTGCTGGGCCTTCTCCTGAAGGTAGCAGCATGATTGGGCTCCTTTCGATTTTGACAAAGGCCCTTGCTTCAACCATTCCTCCCCAAGCCCAGTCCCAGAAGTTGATTATTCTTTGAAAACTGGCAAAAAGAACATATGCCAAGAAACAATTCAATGCAATGACCCTTGAAAACAACATCTCAGCTCATGCAAACAACATTACAGCTTTATTTTTGGTGAAGGCAGGGTTCGATGATTTACTGATCTCTCTATATTTCTTAACCATGGCCAGATCTGACCACATTTTGTTTTTTTTTTGCCATTCTTAATTTTTGCAATTCCTATAACAATGGACCAGAAAACCATTCAGGATGTGGTTTATCTCAAAATGCCAGAAACCCCTTTGCACTGCGTCTAAAATTATTTTCCATATTATTTGCATGAACCCATAATCTCAAGATTCATGATTCCTTTATTGTCATGTGATAAAAACAGTGCAATATGACAGGAAATTTGCTTTCGTCTTCCATAAGGCAGACACATTTGCTATTGGCAGAAATTGCCTTAAGTGCCTCATACAGTCAGAGGAAGAGAAGCAAAGGAGAGTCCCCCCAGAGTCACCGAGTGTCCGTGGATTCACCTCCAGTGCTCCTGAAGTCCCCAGAGCCACTTAGAATCCAGTCCAATCCATCAGCAGCCTGTGCTCCAGATCGGAACCTCCAACTCGATCAGGAACCCTCCAGCACTTCCAGCACCCACTAACCTGGTACCCCTCCAGCCAGTCTTGAGCCAGTCTCAGTCTGGAGGTGACCAGAATTGCCAGCAGTCCGCAGCCTGCATGGGTTCCTCACCTCAAGTCTCCAACAGTGCGTTCTTCACCTGCAGAACCTCTCACTGGTCCGCCGCCGTGGTCGCTGTCCTGTGGATCGATTCCTCTGTATTTCTAGTGCCCTGCACCAGTCCTCTGCTTCCCCGGTGTCTGCAACCCCTTGTGGCTACTGCCAATCATAGGCACATCTTGGGTGCAGACCCCACTATCACAGAATTTTAAAATAAAACCACCGTTAGCTCCTTGCACAGGCCATTTAAATCCTATACGGAGCTGAACAGCAGTCAGACTGGGCAGTTGTATCCCTCGAAGGAGTGCTGTGACTCCACTCCCCACTCTCCATGGGTTGACACCAGTGACAGTGCTGCAGTTACACCAGCTCTGGCAGTGCTGCCATTTTCTGCATAATCTCCTCTTTGCAATTGTCAGAGGCTTTTTGAGGAGACACAATGGAGGTGTTTTGAACAAACATTACAGCTTTTCTGAGACACCGCCTTCCCACTTACAGCTAATTGTAATAATTATGCTTCATTTCCAGGCGACTGTGGTCAAAGGACTCACGTCAGGCTGTGGACAGCTGGAGACTGGCTGAAGGGGCATCAGGAATCAGAACCAGGATGCGAAAGGGTGCCAAAGGTTTCCCAATTGTGTCAGAGGTTGGGATCTGGCAGATTGAAGTAAATTTCATGCAATATTGCACCTGCTTTATTACAGGATAATAAAGAAATCAATCTTAGTTTCCCATACTGGTTTTCTGTAATTCAAGCAACTGGCACCTCAAGAAACCAACATAAAACTCACAGACAACAAATAGGTAAAAATATTGAAGCACCTAGCGGTCAGTTTGCCAATCACGCAACACTCGATCTCAAGCAAGTGGAATATGTACTGATCCACCATTGACCAATTGCTATAGGTGCAGGTTGCCAGGGGTATTACTACACCTCTGTTCATCCAGTTTGGAGCGGTCCAGGATAATGGAATGCTTGAAGGACGTGGTGCTGATATACCTCTGCGATACTGCCAGTGTGCAGTCTGCGATGGACACATTCCTGATAAATGAATATCCTCTAAATCTGTTTCTGCTCTTCCTCTTTATTCCTGTTGAAGCTGGCAATTTTCTGTCCCTCCATTTCTCCCCCTACCTTCATGGTTTAAGCAGATGAGCTTCTGTTCAGGGTGCTCAGGATCCAGGTGCAGGTACATGCTTATTGGATCAACACAAGAGCAGCTTGTGGTGCAGAAAAAAGTGTGCCACATCAAAGAAATCAGATTAATGTTGGCTGCTGTCAAACACATTAACCCAATACATCTCTCTTAGCTTTTTGTCGACATGTACTGTCACTTGTCATCGAATAGGCCCATAGGTTGACTCGTGCAAGCAAAAGACATTTAAATAGGATTTTGACTATGGGGATGTTTCACAATGTCACTGAGGAAGATTAAAGCGCTGAGTTGATCACAGAGTTTCGGAAACATCTGTGATTGCATTGCATCCACTGTGCCTGCTATTACATCACAAGCTCTATTTATCATACTATAATATTGCATAGTCAGCAATGTAAAAAGTTCTAAAAGCAGAACTCACATTATGCCTGAGCACTCTCCAACCAGATGGTATTAACATGGACATCTCTGGTTTCCTACCCTCCCCCCCCCCCCACTTCTCTCCCTGTCCCCAATTTCTCCTTTCCTCTCACTCTCTCTCTTCCCCTCTGTCTCCTTTTCTCCAACTCTGCTTCACAGTCACCCTCTCCCTGATCAATTGTCACCTCTTCTCTCCTGTCCTCCTATCCAGATCCAATTATTTATCGCCTTTTGTCTGTTGGCCTATACTCCCCCAACCACCACCCTCCCCTCCTCACCCTCCCACGCCCGTCCCCTGACCTTTCCTCCCTTCTCTCCCAGCCATTTTATTCAGGTGTATGCCTGCTTTTTGCTCATACCTTGATGAAGGGCTCAGGCCCAAAATATCCATTAGATATTGTTACCTCCTATGTACACTGTGAGACCTGCTGAATCCCTCCAGCATTTCTGTGTTTCTATTAAAAGCATACCATTAACACTTATTATCCACTTTGGCTCAGTTCTCAGCTCCCCTGACCTGAATCAGAAGCCTGTAGGTTCTTGTCTCTGACCTATGACATGAGCGTATTCATCGTGACTGTCATTCCAGTGCAGCACCAGAGCTGTACTATTGCGATGTCTTCTGAATGAGGCTCCAGTTTTCTCAGAGAGCCATATACAATTGCTTTGAGCTGTGGCATTCTTCTCGCTGATCTGTCAACACTTAACCCTCACAGATTAAAACTTAACTAAGATTATATGGCTGTAGATGGGACTTCCTAAAAAATAGGAGTGGCAAAAACTTCAGATGTTCTTCATTGACTGACCGGTGGGATGCCCTAAAGCAGTGGTTTTCAACCTTTTTCTTTCCACTCACATACTACATGAAGTAATCCCTTACTAACCATGGAGCACAGATGGCAAAGGTGAAGTAAGGGATTATTTCAGGTGGTATGTGAGTGGAAAGAAAAAGGTTGAGAACCACTGCATAAGATTAAGAGATAAATCAGTCAACATATTTATATACATGGAACATAAGTTGTGTTGGCAGTGCAGTGACTAGGGACCATTCTGAATGAGTTTCTGAACAATGAGCCCATGTTGTGTAGCAGTGACTGAGCACAATATCAGACTGGGTGATTTAGCTTCTGGCCAGCGCAGATCACAGAGAAACACCTTCACAGTACATACAGGCATGGGAGCCTCACAGATTAATTTACTGGACCAGAAGCCAGAGTTCTGGACAACGATTTCAAATCCCACAGTGACAGCGGGGGAATTCAAAATCAAGTCACTAAATTAATAGTATTGTGCCGCATCACGTTTGTTCAGGCAACGTCCGACCGCATATACTTCCGTGGACCCATAAGGTTAGAGTAGATTATCCACTGCTTATTTCTGTATTTAGGGTGTGCCTATTTTTATATTGCAAATTGAAATCAGTACAAGTTAATGATTTAATCAAAGCAAAGCAATTATCTGGTCATGACCCATTCTCTGATCAGAGAATGGGATGTAGCAGACATAAACCAGATAATATGGTGTTCACACAACATCCAAATATCATAATGTCCTAATTCACAGAATATATTGTGGATGCTAAGCAATATATTTCTGTATTAAGTTTTAAAGAAAAATGAGACCGAGCAAGGGTGACCATGAAACAATGCATGCCAACAAGAAAATCTGTCTGGTTCATGAATGTCCTTTGATCAAGGAAAACTGTTGACCTTCTTCAGTATGTAAGCAATTTAATTCCCATGAATATGGCCTTAGTTCAGCAGGAAGCAGTCACCGACAATGAATAATTAAACACTAATATTGACAGTGATGTGGAATGTGGCAAGTGTGCTGGCCGGTGGCATTATGGCCTGGCATGGGAGCACCAATAGTTCTCGCTGCTGCCATCAGGAAAGAGGTAATCGGCGCCACAAGACTCGCACCAGCAGGTTCAGGAACAGTTGCTTCCCCTCCACCATCAGATTCCTCAATCAGAGACTCATTTCAGGACTGCTTTACACATTATTCATTATTGAATATTTATTTTCTGTATTGCACTTTTTTTTGTTTACATTTCTCTATTTTATATGCATATCTTTTCTTGAGTGTAGAACGCTACCGATAAGTAGAAATTTTGCCTGGTCTGCAGGGAAAAGAACCTCAGAGTTGCATGTGATGTGAAGTATGTACTCTGACAAAAAAATAAATCTGATCTGAATTATGTGAACAAATGGAAAATATTATTCAGGACCATTACTTTGTTGTGCAACAATGAAATGTTGGTAAAATATTTTTACCTCCTATGGACACTGCAAGACTTTCGGAGATCCTCCAGAACTGTAATTCCAGTCCCTGCATCTGCAGACTTCTGTGTTCCACTCCCTTCACCATGGTTGACTAATTCAATGCAAAACCAACTTCCTCTGAATAAAATAACATTTGTAAAACAACACACATCTTTTCTTTAAGGATCCAAATGCCTTGGCAAGTTTTCCTGTTTGGTTAATTTCTGAGTCAAAAGTATTACTTCTGACAAAAGAAATTCACCAGAATTTTGAATCTGAGACAACTGCCTTCACTGCTCTCTATTTAAATCAATGCCAATAAGTAATGAGAAATGTGTAAAGTGCACAGAGCAATCAAAATCAATCAATTTTACCTCCACGCCAATAAGACGCGTCATTTTGCAGGGAAAGAAAAGCAAATAATATAATATAAAATCCTACTATTTTGACAAAGTGTTAGTTCACTCAGAGGTAATTTGTCTCTGGTGGGTTTGGAGTCACAAACCAGCAGAGTGGATGAACACTGTCAACTTGTGTCCTGGACCAGGTTGAAGGACCCACACAAGCTGCGGGGTTGCTGGACTCTGGCTCGCGGGAATCAGTGATCGGAACCGGATTCAAGTGGGTGCAGCGGGCAAGATGAGCTGTCAAAGGGGCTTGGGTGCTGGTGGTTTGAAGAAAGAGTTGGTGCGGCTGCAGAGGCTGCGGGAGAGCTGGAGGCAAGTCCACGGACACTCAGTGACTCAGAAGGGACTCTTGCTTCATTTTCTCTAATTGTTAAAGGCAATGCTCAAGCAACTCTTCCTTTTTGCCTTAAAGCAGACAAAAATAGAAGTATGTCATGGATGTTACATTTTTAACGTGACAATATAAGAAACTTAAAAACCTTTAGAAGGACAACTGAGGCTTCATGAGCATCCAACAATTTATGACTCATGTCAGCTTTTCTCTTCTTGGTTTAAGTTACCAGAATTTATATTCCCAGCCACCATGCAGGAGCTTGACCTGGAGGACACATATTCACAGTCCAGAACTTGGGACAGCGCCCCAATAACTTCGACATCTACACCATGTAACTGTCCTCTAGAATAGCAATATGTATTGAATAGATGTAAAGGCTGCATAGTGTAATTAAAGTAGCAATGTCTAGCATAAATGAAGAACAGAGCAAATCTACTCACAATTGAACCTTTCCCTCAACTCTCAGATTTTTGTGAGAGAATCTAAAAAGATGTGCTTCAAACGATCCCTCCTTGAAAACTTTACACGGCATATTAATGATTAAACCCTCAAAATTATCTGCATTCATTCTGCATTCTATCTCAGCGGTTTTCAAACTTTGTCTTTTCATTCACATACCAATTTAAGTAATCCCTATGCCACAGGCACTCTGCAATAAGTCAGGGATGACTTAAGGTGTATGTGAGTGGGAAGGTTGAGAATCACTGCTCTAGACTCATTTGTTACTGAAATATTTTGCTTGAAAAAAATTGTCATTGGCCCATTTCCTTTGGAATTACAAAGCCTGCACATATAATGAGTCAACGAGGTACAATTAAAATGGTGGTTTTCAAACTTGTTCTTTTCACTCACATTAAGTAATCCCTTACTAATCACAAAGCACCAATGGCAAAGGGATTACTTAATGTGAGAGGAAAGAAAAAGTTTGAAAACCACTGGTCTATCTGAAAGCAGATTCGACAGTAGCCGTTGAAAGGAACTGCATCAATGTGAAGTGCAAACAAGTTATCATTGCAAGGAAATGCAGGAATGAGACAAGTTGCAAGGCTGTCCACATTTCCCCATTTGCCGTGCAAGCCGTGTCTCTGGTGCAATGTTTCCTCATTTATACATCTGATGTGGATTAAAGCAGAGCACTTACTGAGAGTGAAGGGGTACCATCATCTTCCACTGTTACTGTCAGCTGGTAAAACCTCTGTCTTTCCCGATCAGGAGGAGAGGGGCGGGTAACAATTTCTCCTGTGAGCCGATCGATTCGGAAGGTGAGATCTTCATTACCCAAGGTGATGTAGTAGTACAGCACAGCATTGGCACCGGAGTCCATGTCTGTAGCTTGAACTTTGGTGACTGGAGTGCCCCCACCAACATTCTGAAAGATGCAAAGAACTTGTTAAAGGGGGCGGGTGAATGGGGCTTCAGTACAAGCCACCCAATCTCAGATTTGGAGACCAAACATCTTGGAAAGGTGCAGAGTGCAGACTTCAAACTTAGAACATTACAGCACACTACAGGCCTTTCAGCCCATAAAGTTATGCTGACCTTTCTCTGGCGTTCTAGACAGGTATAGAGTGTGCAGGTCAGTGGGATGAGGCAGCAGAATAACATTTTGCTCAGACTAGAAGGGCCGTAGTGTTTGATGGTTCGAAGTGGAGGGATACAGGATTCTGAGCCAGCGAAGGACAGAGGAATGGAAACCCTTTTTTAGCCATACCTGGTGTTACTCATTGAGGGGATGAACTGAGGAAGAAAGCTGGAGCTGTGAATGGGGAAAACACAATATACTCACACGTTTCCTCATCAAACTAGTAATCAGAAATAACTGACATCAAAAGCTCTTGAATAATTAAAATCTATGCATTCTCTGTACAGTAAATCCCCTGGTATCCTGCTAGGTAAGTGAATTTTACGGTTGTTTGAGACTGCGTGTTGTGTGATTGGCCAACCAAATGTTTGGGGATGCCAATTTTAAACCTGTATTTTTTACCTATTTATTTTTCCCAATTTTTTTTGCCAGTTGCTTGAGGCAGCTGTTTGCTTCAATTCCAGATAACAGGGTTTTTATATTAGTGTCATGGAGTTTTACAGCATGGAAACTGGCCCTTCAGCCCAAATAGTTAATGTTGACCAAGTGGTCTCACCAGGCTCGCCCTATTTGCCTCCATTCAGCCCATCTCTCTCTGAACCTTTCCCAACCATGTACTTGTTCAAACGTCTATAAAATGTGACACTTGTACCTGACTCTCTCATTTACCATATTAAGCCAGCTTGTTCCACATGCCTGCCATCCTCTGTTTGATTAAGGTGGTCCTCAGGTTCCTTTTAAATCTTTCCCCTCTCATCTTAAATCTATGGATTCTGTTAAATCGGTCATACCATTTACAGTAAAACCTCTGCAATTCAGAATTCAAGCAACCAGCAAAAAAAAAAATCGAGGGAAATAAATAAATAATTGTTTTTAAAAGAATTAATAAAAATTTAAATAAAAGCTTAAAATTGTTAAAGTAAATGGTCTCTGAAGTAACACATAAATCTTTGGTGAAGATGGGAGCAAATATTCAGCCTTGGTCGTGCTTTGCTCATAGCAGCTGTTTGAATAAAGCTGTGTGACTCTCTTAAATTGTCTCCTCATCCCTGCATAGGAAGAGTCTTTATCTTTATTACAATATTTAAAGTATGTGAGTAAGTCTTTATCTGTAAACTTGGGGAAGGGGGGGAATGTTAATTATGATGTTATTGTTGTTCAAGGAAGAACCTTCAGACACAGTGACGGCGAAATGTTTTCAAAGAATGTGACTGAAAATAAAGGAAAAGGCTTTAAGGTTTACATATTCATGCAAGTGAAGTTTGTTCAGTGTAAGTACTGTGTGGTATTTTTGTCTTTTAAACTGTTTATTGTTAATGCAGGTATATTAGTTTGGCATTGTAAGAGTGAGTCTCAGGCAACCGGAAAACTCATTTATCCAACATCTACCAAACCCTGTAGGTGCTGTATACCAAGGGTTTTTAACCGTATATTGCTGATAAGCAGGCTCAGCTAGTACTCTGCCCACAGTGTGGTCATGAAAACAGGCAGTAAAGGAGTGGGAGATGGAAATGTCACATGCCACCAAAGAGAATGACAATCTAAGGTAGGGGTGAGGGCATATCAACGATACACAAATGCTGTTATCTCACGTTATCAACAATGGAATTTTACTTCTGATTGATGCACAATGTAAGGATGAAGAGGAAAAGGAAAAGGACCCAGTCCTCAAATCATAGTTCTTGTCCCTTCTTTCAGAAGTCAATTCAAATATCAATCTATTCTAACTTACACCAATTATTTATCAACAAAAATCGACAGAAAATTACAAACATTAATTTGGAAAAATAAGCATTGAAAAATTTGGTCCTGTTTCTGCATGCATTATAGTAAATGTGCAAACATGACAGCAAAGAGGTGTGAAACTCCGAGTGGAATCGGAAGATCACACAATGTGCCTGCATGTGATAATGACGATCTACAATCAGGTAAAGTATCCACCAACAAACACCCTGTACTTTCGTATTTAAAGACACAGAAATGCTGGAGGAACTCAGCCGGTCTCACTGCGTCCAGAAGAGGTAAAGACACATTTCCAACGTTTTGGGCCTGAGCCCTTCTTCATGGTAATATATCTTTACCTCCTGTAGACTCTGTAAGACGGGCTGAGTTCCTCCAGCATTTCTCTTTTTACTCCAGTCACAGCATCTGTAGACTCTCGTGTTTCACTCTGTGCTTTTGTGATTGATCATGAAATTTGGAAAACGACGGTGCTTTACTTGCTTAAAAAAAATTCATTTAGATCTGGCAATGCCAATAATTTTTTAATCCATTCCAAAGAGCCCCTAGGGCACCTGGAGTAGCTAGAGTCAAAGTTCAGGTAGGATAAAATTAACATCAATGTAGTAGACGAGATTTTCAAATGATTATTCAAACTGATACGATGTTCCACAATTTACATGGCAGGATTTGCACACTGGTTCATTGCTTGAAGACCCTGGGTCACTCGATCAGCATCGTGCACACTGTTATTATACTCTACTGCTGCAACTATTAAGAGGCAGACACTATAACACAGCTGCTACCATTAATAAAGTGACTTGTGCTCAATTGCAGAGAACTGTTGACCAACCTGGAAGGTTTTTTTTTGGTTGAATTTTTTGGAATACAACCACCTCCTGTGTGCGACAGGAGCCATTTGGCATTCCCTAACTCACCTTTGGTACAAGTATTGCACTCAGAACTCAAAACATTACCGCACAGTGCAGGCTCCACAGCTCATTATGTTGTGCTGACCTAAATATACCGGGACCTAAAAAATACTGAACCCTCCCTCTCCCATAACCCTCTATCTTTCTATTACCCATCTTTCTGTCTCAGAGTCTCTTAAATGCCCCTATTGTTACAACCTCCATCACCACCCCTGGCAAAGCATTCCGGGCACCCACAACTCTCGGTGTTGCCTCCCCTCAACCTTCCTCCCTTCCAAGTGCTAATCATCGTACAATTGTTGGCCACCGTGAGTTGAAGTTCTGAGTTCCATCCTACTGTCCCAGTTAAATTTTCTCTCTCGATCACCAGCAGCTAAAACAGATTGCAGGCCACCCAAGTTCTCATTATCTGTGGGATATTTCTGTATTGTAATTGATTGCTCTGCAAGTCTGCAAAGCAACATTGACTCTTACTTTAAGAAGCATCCCATTGGTTCTAAAGCATTTGGTGAAATCCAGAGGTTTGAACAAGGAACTTTGTTCAATGATTCTGATACAGATCCCAAAAGTTTCTCTCAAGCTCCAAACTCAAATTGAATATCCAAATTCTTATTTCACATAAATCATCTCTAAATGGGATTGTTTCTCTTCCACCCTCTTCTATTTTTATCATCCAGCCTGCCTGTTATCAACTTAATTCTTGTGGTGATGAACTAACTAACAAACATCTCCAGTGTCCTGTTCAATGTTAACACCTCAAACCATAATAGTACAGATCAACCAGTCATTATCACATTGTTGTTTGTGCCATCTTGCTGTGTGCTACTAGATTTCTAGCACCTGTCAATTATATTTTGAACTGTTAAGTTTGTGTAAGTCCTTCCTCAATAATGAAAAATTGCTGTATTTTTCTTGTAAAGAGAAATTCAGAAACGTTGAGAAGATTTACCGGGATCGTTGTCTAAACAGGGCTCGCGAAAGCAGTGAGGACTCCTACCACCCCACACACACCATCTCCCGTCAGGAATGAGATTGAGGCATAACAGGCTGAGAAACAGCTTCTTCCCACGGGCAGTGAGAATGCTGAGCGACTGGTGAACTGTTCATACAAACCATCCGTGACTCTACTATTGATTGAACAATAATATAAATTTATTCTAATATTTGTATAGAAGTACTGTGCACGTGTATCATTTGTCTGAGTTAAGTATGGATGTTTGTACTGTGTGGCATCGTGGACTGGAGAACGCTGCTTGGTTGGTTTGTATTCATACAATTTCATGATAAATAAACTTGAACCCACAACGTTAATGACATTTAATTTACAATGGTTTCATCAGAGAACCCAGTGGAGCTGACCACTGACCTTACCTCATAGATGCTGATGTTGTAGCTGCCGGCATTCATGATAACAGGGGCATTGTCATTTACATCCACAGCTGTAATGACGAGAATGTGATTCGTCCTGCGTGGTAGCAAACCATTATCAAAGGCTTGGACCTGAAAGCAAGCAATATGGCAATCTCTTTAACTTAAAGGATCTTCATTGGTGCAACACCTCACATCAATACTTTTTCAGACTTCAGCATGTGTCTGCAGCATACATCAGGTTGACAACTTTGATTCTGTCCACTGCAATACCTTGGATCTCCCAGTGACCACCGATTTCAAATTTCTATCCCATTCCCTTGCTTCACATGCCCTGCCAGACTGAGACCACCCATAAATTGGAGGAACACCACCTCATCTTCCGTCTGGGCACCCTCCAACTGGATGGGATTAACAATGATTTCTCCTGTTTCTGCTTGGAGGAAAAAAAACCCATCTTCTTCCCGTCTCCTTCCCTCAGGTTTTCTCTCTCTCTCTTCACTTTTCTGTCTTTCTCCTTTCACAGAGCCAAATCAATTCTCATCTTTCCTTTTATCATATCCAATTAAGACATTTTTGCTGTTGGTTTGGACTATTTATTCCCCCTCCCATTCTTCCCCTTTTCTCTCTAGTCTTTAATTAAAATGTCTGCCTGTTTTTTACTCATACCTTGAAGAAGGGCTCAAGCCCAAAATGACACTTCTAAACTCAGTTGTAGCCTTTTTTACTCTGGCTGCGTTCCCTTGCCAGGTTGCGTACCTCCTCCAACCTGGGTGGTTGTGCACGATGAAACCCAGCCTTAAAATTACTCTCTGATATTCATGCCCATCAATTTCATTAGGCCAAAAACCTATCCAGCCGAGTCCTGTATAAACACAAAGATTGAGCATCCACAGCCCTCCAGGACACAGATTTAGGATATCCCTGTCCTAAAGTGGCAACACCTTTATCGTGAGTGTGGGTCTAGCTCGACGGAGCAGCCTCTGAACATCCACCCTGCTAAACCTGCTCTGGTCTGGCTCAATATGCTCCAGTACGTGAAGGCCTATTGCTTTTGATCTGAAGCTTGATTTCTAGGAGTTCCCGCCAAATTCTGTAGAAGCAATTCTGACTGCCTGGGAGTTTGCAACGAATTTCATGGCCTAATAACCTCCATCCAATGCACGACACTTGACATAATTCTGATGTCTGGGTTTCCCAAACATGTTCATAATTGTATCATCAAAATTTGGCATGACCTCCAGGGATGATGCACCTTTCTTTAGGATGGCTTGGTTATTGCAGCACCAGTTACCTGGATTTGAATCTGGCACTGCTTACAAGGGAGTTTGCTTATTCTCCCAACCTCCCCAGAAATACATTTAAAATAATTGCTTCAATTACTTCCTGTGGTAGTGAGTCTCCCTACTTATTGTGTTACGGCTTCTTCTGAATCCCCACTGGGATCTTTGATGACCTTTAACCAGCGGCGAAACCATTTTCTCTGCATTCACTCTTTAACACTCTTTTATTTGAAGAATTCCAAATGATTATCCATGAACCATCTTTCTCAAGAAATTAAACTAAACTTATTCTTTCCTAATTCCAAGAATGTTGCCAGATTTGAAGAACTGGATAACGGGAAATGATTATGACTTTATTCCTTGGAGCACAGAAGAATAAGGGGAGATTTGGTCAAGGTAGACAAAATTATGATGGGTGTAGATAGAGGCTTTTTCCACTGAAGTTAGATGAGATAAAAACTAGGGTTAACAGTGAAAGGGAAAAAGGTAATGTAGAGAGTGTGGAACTAACTGTCAGCTGAATTGGTAAATGCAGGCTCAATTTTGACATGAAGTAAAAATTTGGACAGGAACATGGATGAGAGAGGTATAGAGAGATATGGTCCTTATTCAGGTCAGTGGGACTAGGTGGAATAATAGTTCTGCACAGACTAGAAGGGTCGAAGGGCCGCTTCTGTGCTATAGTGTTCTATGGTTCTTATCCTCTCACTTTTCTTGCCATCAGTTATGATTTTGAAACGGTCCACTAAACTTCAGATTTAATCCATTGGTGGAGTGAGGTATTGAACTCCAAAAGGCATAAGGGTGAATTTTGATGGAACCTCTCCCATACCATCTCCATTATCCAATTTACGAGTATGAGCTGTCCTTTGGCATGCACAGAGGCAGACCCAGGAGAAACTTGGGGCATCAGCACTGGGGTGGCTTTTCCTTTGGGGGAAAAAGGGTAAATTAACACACCTGTGGTATTGTCAACTATGGCTCAATTCTCAGCTGACTCAGAAGGTTGTTGGTTCAAGTTCTGTTCCAGACCTGAATGTAAAAAAGATCCAACCACCACGCACTCAACTGCTCCCATTGGGAAAGAGATACAGAAGTACCAGAACCACCAGGCTGAGAAACAGCTTCTTCCCACGGGCAATGAGAATGTGGAACGACCAAAGGAACTGCTTGTACCAATCCCGCCGAGACTCTACTATTAGTTAACAATATTTATTTATTTTCATGTACATACTGCCTGTACTGTAAATCCCATGTGTGTTATGTCTAAGCATGTTTGCATGTTTTCTACACTGAAGACCCAAGAACACCTTTTCATCCAGTTGTATTTTACTATTCTTTGTGGATTGTCACCTTGTCATAGTGGAGAAGCTTGTGTGGTCCTGAGATCCTAGGAACGATGCCATCTAGTGCTACCCATGGTGGTAAGGTTGAGGGTGAGGTCCCTAACAAAGGACCAACTAACCATGACCGCAACAGTGGTTTGAACTCAACAGCTGTGAAGACAGACGATGGCTGCAACAAATCTATCAGCTCTAATTGTCGTGATTTCCATGCCATTGGAATCAGTTGGTTGATTTTTGAAGTATCGCATGCTTCTTGGAGTGCCACATCAAGTACACGTTAAAAATACACACACAGGTGTCTTTGTTCAGTGGGCCACTTTCCAAGATTGGATTCATAAACCACTGAGAGCCTATAGGAACGAAGACCATAATTTTCGACCTCAAGGGTTAGCCATGACAATGACGTCACAATTGTTTGATTATAATAAACTTGAAAAGTCCAGTCTCCTTCTCCTCTGCAGCTCTGAGTGAAATGATGTTGATGGATGAGATATCTGTCCACATTCACTCTTCATCATCTGATCACTTGTTCATATTAGCCCCAGGTCTCATCTTAAAGTTTCCAGGTCACTTGGTTGCTCTTGTTGGAATCAGAGTGGTCTTTCTTTACCCTGCTGCAGGCTGTGATTTCAAAACCAACACTGATTGTAAATTTCAGTGGTAGTTTGTGACCTAATATCATCCCCTTTTAAGTATTTAAACATTTCAATATATGTTCAATCTTTCAAATATTACAAGGCATATTTATGTTTAGTTGGGGGTGTACTGAGGACAAAAGAGTTGCATTTGTGTTTTTCATCATCTGTGAAAAGCTTGTTCCCCTTTCCCTTGTGGATAATGAGGACTTGGTGCACTCCTTTAGATGGACACAAAAAAGATCCCATGGCATTATTTAAAAAAAGAAGAGGGAGCTCTCTTGGGTGCTGTGGCCAATATTTATCCCCCAATCAGTACTCTTTGTGTGTTAACTAGTTGGTGCAAGTCCTACATCAAATCAAGTTTATTGTCATCTGATTGTACAAGCACAACCCGATGAAACAGCATTCTCTGGTCCTCAGTCCAAAACACTCAGACACACAAGCAGACATAACACACATACAGACAAACATTACATATGCAGGAAAAATATTCATCTATATAAATAAATAAATATTGTTTCATGAATATGAGAGCCTCGGATGGTTAGTGTGAACAGTTCCTTTGGTCGTTCAGCATTCTCACTGCCCATGGGAAGAAACTGTTCCACAGTTTGGTGGTGCTGGTTCTGATCCTCCTGCATCTCTTTCCTGACGGGGGCAGCTGAAAGATGCTGTGTGCAGGGCAGTAGGGTTCCTCAATTATTTTGTGTGCCTTCTTCAGACAATGATCCCAGTCGATCACATCAATGTGGGGGAGGAAGGGAGGAAGTTCAAACATGTCTGGGAAGTATGAGAAGTGTGGTAATGTAAAATGTGTTTATTTTTCCTTTGGAAATTCGTTCTTTTAATGGGGATAAAGAAATTAATCAAAACCCAACTGCATCATTTTGTAAAAGATTAGTGCCAATAGAAACCCTCGTGTAAAAGCTTGTTATGTTGAAATGCAATTCAGTCTCTGAGTTTGAGAACAAGTGCTAAGCTTGATCTAAATGGAGAAGGACCAACTACAGAACTACAGCACCATTCTCAGCCCAGATTAACTGACAAAGAGCCATCCAATGAACTTACAGTTAACACGTATCTGTCAGTCTGCTCTCGGTCCAGGTGTTGAGCAAGGTAGATCTCTCCACAACTTCTGTTGGTGCTGATCATCCAAAATGCTCCATCAGTATTCCCAGACAGAATAGTGAAGTTAACCTGAATTTACGCAAAGGCAAAACTGCTTTCACATGACGGAAATGAAAAATGGATAAAAGCAACAGGGTTGTTGCGGAATAAACGGTCAGATTTTACGAGGAGTATTCTTTCTGTGGATATGGCTTGATATATTTGATGGTGATGAGAAATGCTACTTAGCCTCCTGAGCTGAAGTCAGCTCGAATTGTTCTCCCATTTTAATAATAACTGATCTTTTGCGGTTTAAGTCTGGGGTGGGATTCAAAGGGTTTACCTCATAATTTGACCCAATCTTTTACGGCTCCTGCCCAGGCACTCTAAATGCAGATGCAAACGAGGGGAATCTTTACGTCAAGATTAAACTATGGTATTTCTTTAGATTGTTGGCTGCTTGTTGGCCCAGGAACTCCCAGAAGCAAATATGGTGCTAGAGTTATGAGCCAGAACAGAATGTGTTCCCATCACTGAAAATCTTTTGTTCCTACCAGTCCATTCTTCTTTGCATCCAGATCCCGTGCTGAGACGACTGCAACCCGCTTCCCGACGGGAGCGTCCTCCTGTACCTCCACTGAGGAGTCAGAACTGGCATCAAACACTGGGCTGTTGTCATTCTCGTCTTCCACAGTGATGATTACCTGATGGACAGTAAATCAGGCATGCAATGGTGATGACGACAGAGACGCATCAAGCCAATACATCAAAAGCAAGCTACATTTTCGCTAGTTAGCTGGATGGAAATTGTGACTCCCTTCAGCTCATAGTAAGCATTCAGCAAGGGTGCTGACATTTCTATAAATTTCAGTACTCTGCCAATTTCCTCCATTGACAACTTTGTTGTAGCTCCTTTCAAATGCATGGATCAGTCACAGGAACACATTCAAAATTCCACACTTGCTTTCCAACAAATACAAAAACCATTTCAAACTGACAAGTTTCAAATCGTTGCTTTGAGGTGATCTTGCACCACAGTCCAAGTCTGCTGATGACATGCAACTGTGTAGGAGGTTTACCAGTGACAAGCACACAGAGAGGAGTCATAGGACAGGACAGGTTCAGGGAGTGAGCCACAACATGGAAGATGAATAGAACAGAGAAAAATGAAGGGTTATTCCCTCTGGTTCAAAAAAAAACATGTGGTGTCTATACTTAAATGAAGAGAGATATGGCAAGATTAATATTCAAAGGGTCCTGATGCTTTAGTACATGTCAATAAAAGAATAACATCAGATATAGGAGCAGAAATCGGCTGTTCAGCCCAATGAGGCTGCCTCACCATTTAATCATGAGCTGATTCATTTCCCCACTCAGCCACGCTGCCCAGCCTTCGCCCCATGACCTTTGATGCCCTGGCTAATGAAGAACCCATCAACCTCTGTCTAAAATACACCCAATGACCCAGCCTCCACAACTGCCTGTGACAACAAATTCTACAGATTCACCACCCTCTGGCTGAAGAAATTCCTCCACATCTCTGTTCAAAGTGGTCGCCCTTCAATCCTGAAATTGTGCCCTGTTGTCCTAGACTCTCCCACTATAAGAAACAACCTTCCTATATCTAATCTGTTCATGCCTTTCACCATTCAAAATGTTTCAACGAGATACCCCCTCATTTTCCTAAATTCCAATGAATTCAGTCCAAGAGCTGTTGAATGCTCCGCATATGATAATCCTTTCATTCCCAAAGTCATCCTGCTGAACCTCCTTTGAACTCTCTCCAATGTTAGCACATACAAAACTGCTCACAACACTCTGTGAGTCCCTAAAAAAGCCTCAACATCACATCCCTGCTCATATATTCTATTTCGGGGTGGCACGGGTTAGCATAGCGGTTAGCACAATGCCTTCACAGTGCCAGTGATCGGGACTGGCGTTTGAATCCTGTGCTAACTGTAAAGAGTTTGTATATTCTCCCCGTGTTTGCATGGGTTTCCCCCTGGGGTGTAGGTTAATTGGGTGTAAATTGGGCGGACCAGCCCCATGGGCTGAAATGGCCTGTTACTGAGCTGTACGTCTAAATTTAATAAATTGTTGAAGACCCCGTCCACCCTGCACACAGCATCTTTCAGCTGCTCTCATCTGGAAAGAGATACAAGGGTATCAGAGTCAGACTGAGGAACAGCTTTTTCCTATGGGCAGTGAAAATGCTGAATGACCAAAGGAACTGCTCACCCCAGTCATCTGAGACTCTCATATTTAAGAAACAATATTTATCTATTTGTATATATGAATATTTTCCCTGCATATGAATTGTTTGTCTGTACATGTGCTATATCTGCTTGTATGTCTGCATGTTTTGCACCGAGAATGCTGTTTTATTAGGTTGTACTTGTACAATCACATGACAATAAACTTGACTTGGCTGCTCTGAGGTACTGTCTGCAACCTGAAATTGTAACCATGGTTAAAACCACTGTGAAATTCCTTCCACAGATGATGCCTGCCCTGATTCCCATTTTTTTTTAATCTCAGAGTTCCAGCATCTGCCCTTTTCTGAAACAGTTTAAAGTTTACGTTTGCACAAGCATTCAGTGCACACATACTTTTGTCACAGGAAATAAATTTTCACAACATAGGATATTTGCGCACACTGACTACTAAAATTTAGAGGGTACATTGGAAAACAGCATGGTGGTTGTAGTAAAAAGGTCGCTTGCATTGCACAAAAAGAGAAGCTCCTCACCACACGTGACTACTCCTCTTAGCTTCTGAAACCAGGCCTTTAGTCTAGTCGTCAGTTACCTGCCTCAGTATTTTCTTGAGAGGCCTGGTGCAACATTTGTGGAGTGCCTTGTCAAAAGAAATTGTGGTTGTTGAGACTTGATTAAAGTTCCACCATTTCAACTGAGCTATCAGAAACACATTCAAAGGTCTTGCATTAATCAAATCACCCATAAATACACTGACTTATACATGTGGGGGGTGAGGGGGGGGGGGGGAATGATGGCAAATTCCTCACTGACAAAAGACAAAGGAGGAAAAACCCAACACCCAACCCCAACCAACCAATTTTCCCCTGCAACCGCTGCAACCGTGTCTGCCTGTCCCGCATCGGACTTGTCAGCCACAATCGAGCCTGCAGCTGACGTGGACTTTTACCCCCTCCATAAATCTTCGTCCACGAAGCCAAGCCAAAGAAAAGAAGTGGGAAGTGTAGATGAGTTGGGTAATGTGATGCATAGATACTGTTTACTGTTATATGCTTTGTACAAAAACATTCTTTCCTAATCCAGCTGATCAGGTTCTTGGTTGGCACAAAAAAACTTCAACAACAACTGCAGTAGTCTACTTAATTGAAATGAAAAAGACAATAAATACAAGGTTCACAGTTATCCTAGAGGAAATGAAAACAAAAAAGTGATTGTCCAATCCTTTTGTGGCGTTGAAGCAGTCCCTGATTGTGTAATAAGGGGAGGTTCAAGAGATTTGTGCTTCACACCTCATCCAGAGGACACAGCAAGGCGGTCACTTTGGACCACTTCAAAATGTGTGGTGAGATTGCAGCTCGAATATTATTCTGCTCACTGCACTGCAGGAAGGAAGTGACTGCATATGAGGGTTGGGAGGACAATGAGAGGTGTCAGAGATGAATAGGTGGAGATGAGTAAAGTTGGTTGGGCTGGGTTGTTTACATTAGCACAGGGTGGATCTGATTGAGTGGTTGTATTGACAGTACAAGGACTGCCTAAAGAAATCTCTTGGTGCCTGCCACATTGACCACCGCCAGTGGGCTGATAACGCCTCAAACCGTGCATCTTGGCGCCTCACAGTTTGGCGGGCAGCAGCCTCCTTTGAAGAAGACCGCAGAGCCCACCTCACTGACAAAAGGCAAAGGAGGAAAAACCCAACACCCAACCCCAACCAACCAATTTTCCCTTGCAACCGCTGCAATCGTGTCTGCCTGTCCCGCATCGGACTGGTCAGCCACAAACGAGCCTGCAGCTGACGTGGACTTTTTACCCCCTCCATAAATCTTCGTCCGCGAAGCCAAGCCAAAGAAAAGAAGAAGATTTAAAATATAGAGAGTCAAAGATAAGGTGATCTGAAAGGACAGAGGGTTGACTTCAGCATCAGGGGGAATAGATTTAAGGTCAAGGAATAAGGAACTGAAGCAGAAAATCAGCCATAGCCTTACAGAAAGGCAAAGCAGGAATCAGGGAGTGTGTTCGAGATTAGAGGGGAGTTCAGAGATACATTTCTTTCCATCCCAGAGAGGATTGGGATCTGGATCCCTCTGCTTCACTGAGTGTGAGGTACAGAAACGATCATTTCAAGCAGCATATTCCATGACGAGCATGAGCTGTGCCAGAATTCATGGGGCGATGGTCCAAACACTGAGAAGTGGGATTCTCTTTTCCAGCAACCTTGCATTAGATGGGCTGAAGGGATCCTTCTATCCCATGCTTAACACTTCATGAAAAGGGCTTCATTAAAAAATGTTTCCCTGATGTTAAATTTTGTGTTTTGCAAACAGCTGATTTCTTTGATCAAGCTCCTGATCTCATTGCATTGTCGAAAAGACAAGAAGACATGGCATGAGTGTGCAAATATTTCACGTATTCCAATTAAATTTCTCAGTGTACTGAATTCACTGAGGCCTATGGCAGGGATACAGGCCCTTCAGCCCAACTTATCTGTGCTGTCTAAATTGCCAATCTGAGCTAGTCCCATTTGCTGGTCTGTACCTTTGTAGCCCTTCCTAACCATGTGTCTTCAAATGTCTATTGAATGTTACCGCCTTGACAGCTTCCCCTAGCAGCTCGTTCCATGTTCATTCCACTCTGCATGTGAGAAAGGTGTTCTTCAGTTCCCTTTCCCCTCTCACGTTTCAAGTCAAGTGAAAATTTTATTGTTATCTGATTGTATAAGTACAACCAGATGAAACAGCGGTCTCTGATCCTCAGTGCAAAACATCCTGAGTGTAAGAGTGGCAGAGAGGATCACTGGAATCTCCCTCCTCCCAGTCATCGATGTGATCTACTGGGGGATTGCTGTCTGAAGAGGGCACCCCAACTTTATACTTTAAATCTCTACTCTCTTGTTTAAGATTCCTCATGGGGAAATGACAATAACTATTCATCTCATCTATTTTATATACCTCGGGTTAGTCGAGTCAAGTCTATTAACATCTGATTGCACAGGTACAACAGCGTTCTCTAGTCCTCGGTGCAAAACATGCAGATGCACAACCAGACATAACACATATACAGACAAAAAATAACACATGCAGGACAAGTATTCCAATATACAAATAAATTAATAAATATTGCTTCGTGAATATGAAAGTCCCAGATGGTCAGTGTGAGCAGCTCCTTTGGTCAATCAGCATTCTCACTGCCCGTGGGAAGAATCTGTTCCTCAGCCTGGTGGTGCTGGCTCTGATACTCCTGGATCTCTTTCCCAAGGGGAACAGCTATGTGTGGGGGGTGGGGTGGAAGGGGTCCTCAATGATTTAGCATGCCCTCTTCAGACGACGATCCCAGTAGATCATGTCAATTGTTGTTGGGGGGGGGGGGGAAGGTGGGGAGAGAGACAGAGAGACTCCAGTGATCCTCTTTGCCACTCTTACGATCATCCATAAAGTCATCCCTTTACAGTCCCTGTTTACCCGGTCTCTCCTTACAAATCAAGTAGTCTAGAGCCAGCAACATCCTAGTGAATAATTTTTCCAGCTTAATGACATCTTTCTTCTAGTGGGGTGATCAGAACTGGACACAAGGTGGCTTTTCCAACATCATGCACAGCTGCAATACCCAACTATTCACTTGATTCAATGCCCTTAATGATGATGGCAAGCCTCCCAAATGCCTTTTCATGTTTCTCCCCATCACAGACCTTTCTTTTCCCTCTCTGCCTTGTTTAAAACCTTTTACAGGATACACAAGTGCTGGACAAACTCAGCAGGACATACAGCATCCAGGGAAAGCAAAAAAAGCAGTCAAGTGTTTCAGTCCTGAGCTCATCTTCAGGTTCATTGAAAATCAGGCAGATGCCTGAATGAGAAAGAAGGTGGTGGTGGGGGTAGGAACAGTGAGCGGAACTGGGAGGGGGTTGAGAGGTGATAAGGAGAGAGGGCAGAGAAAGAGAAAGGTTCCGTTATTGTCATGTAATAACAGCATCTGGTGTTCCTTGGTGGCCTCCCCTCCAAGTACTAACCAGTCCTGTGCCTGCTTAGCTTCCAAGATCAGACAAGCTCAGGCATATTCAGGCTGTTAGGTGCTGTTTAGCTCTCTGATGGGAGAAGGAAGGGGCTGGGGAGCTGCAGGAAGGGAGTCAGAGGGATAAGGGAACGGGGGAGGGAGTTAACGGAAATTGGAGAAATCCTCAGCTAGGTTTGTCTGTCTGATGGAAAGCTCCAGTACTATGCTGAGGGAAGTACTCTTCCAGAGATGCGATGAAGCCAAGCCACTCGGCTTTCTGTGAATCTATGCCTTAAACATGCAGGTGGCACAGCAGACATCTCTGTTACAGCAGCTGCTTCAGAAAACCCAGCTTTGATCCTGATCTCAGCTGCTTCCTTCTTATGCAATAAGCAAGCATATTACAAAGATCAAGAGACTTCTGAATGGTGTCCTACCCACTATTAATTCTTCAAACACATCACTGCAGATCCTCTTGTGATGATCCTACCACTCTTTGTGCAACATGCTGTGCAATCCAGCCACTAGATTTTCAACACGGCCACAAGGACGACATGTCATAAATATTTCATTGCTTGCGAATTGCCTTGGGATATTCAGAATTGGTGTAAGCTACTATATAAGCTTTTCAGGTTTACAGCAGCCAAGGTAATAACAGAGGAACCATTCCGATAATTTCTTACAGTTATGCAGTTATCCTTGTCTGAAACTTGGATCAGTTTCACTGCCCAGTTGGAAATTGGTGGGCATGTGCCACACTGGAGTGCCTGATGCTCCCACAGCATCCATTCAGCACCTGATGACATCGCCCTTTAAAATCATAAAAATTGGTGCTGACATAAATTGCGAGCAGAAAACCTTGGCTGCAATCTTTATTTAGTGGACACAGAAAGAGATAATGGCAAAATCTGTCACAGATTGACAATAGGCTACAAGTGAAAGGATCCTTACTTTGACATGACACAGGAGCTGCCAGAGCTGTCTCACCATGTGGAAGATACACATGCAATCAGTATGATCTGCACCCATGACAATGTATCCTGTTTAAGGCCCACCCACCGCAGGAGCACTCTGTTGAAACCCCATTAAGTTCCTTCTCAAGAGTTTTATATATAAATGAACATGTGCTTATGTTAAGGAATTAAAACATGGCTTGAGATGAAAGTGTTGATATGAATAATCTTTGAATTTTTATGTATAAATTGCATTTTAAAATGATTTTTGTGTGATTTTATTTTGTTTGATTTTAGACATCTTCTTTGGCTTGGCTTCGCGGACGAAGATTTATGGAGGGGGTAAAAAGTCCACGTCAGCTGCAGGCTCGTTTGTGGCTGACAAGTCCGATGCGGGACAGGCAGACACGATTGCAGCGGTTGCAAGGGAAAATTGGTTGGTTGGGGTTGGGTGTTGGGTTTTTCCTCCTTTGCCTTTTGTCAGTGAGGTGGGCTCTGCGGTCTTCTTCAAAGGAGGTTGCTGCCCGCCAAACTGTGAGGCGCCAAGATGCACGGTTTGAGGCGTTATCAGCCCACTGGCGGTGGTCAATGTGGCAGGCACCAAGAGATTTCTTTAGGCAGTCCTTGTACCTTTTCTTTGGTGCACCTCTGTCACGGTGGCCAGTGGAGAGCTCGCCATATAATACGATCTTGGGAAGGCAATGGTCCTCCATTCTGGAGACGTGACCCATCCAGCGCAGCTGGATCTTCAGCAGCGTGGACTCGATGCTGTCGACCTCTGCCATCTCGAGTACCTCGACGTTAGGGGTGTGAGCGCTCCAATGGATGTTGAGGATGGAGCGGAGACAACGCTGGTGGAAGCGTTCTAGGAGCCGTAGGTGGTGCCGGTAGAGGACCCATGATTCGGAGCCGAACAGGAGTGTGGGTATGACAACGGCTCTGTATACGCTTATCTTTGTGAGGTTTTTCAGTTGGTTGTTTTTCCAGACTCTTTTGTGTAGTCTTCCAAAGGCGCTATTTGCCTTGGCGAGTCAGCACAGCAATAGGCCCTTTTGCCCACAAGCCTGTGCCGTCCAATTACTTCTAATTAACCTACAACCCCGGTGGGTTTTGAACGGTGGAAGGAAACCAGAGCTCCTGGAGGAAACACATGGGTGAACAACGCGAGATTCAAACCCTGGACCCTGCAACAGCGTGGCGCTAATCGCTACACTAATCGTGCCACCCTACATCCATGACCATCCCTCAACCCATAGATAATCCATGGGTGTTGGCCATGCATTTCCTTCACCTCCACAGCAGGCTTTCTGTACACAAAGCGTGCAGCTACAGTGAGCAATTAGGTAGCTGAACAGGGTACTGGCCTTTGTGGAAGAGGATCTGAGTACAAGAGGAAAGCTGGAGACACAGGAGACTGCAGATGCTGGAATCTGACAGAAAGGTCAGTGGGTCAAGCATCATCCTGAAGCAGGGTTTCGACCCGAAACATCAGCTGTTCCTTTCCCTCATAGATACTGCTTGCCTGACCTGCTGAGTTCCACCATCTACTTGTTACAAGAGTCAAAATGTCTTATTGTAATGTTATGAAATCCTGAGGACACCACAGCTGGAATCCAAAAGGAGCAAGTTCTTGGAGTAGGAGTCAAATGAAGGTTCTCTAGATTGATTTCTGGGATTGGGGAATCGAGGGTTATAGTTTATCCTGTATAAAGTGGTTAAGCAGACTATGCTAGAATGTGTCTATCCTTAGAAGAATGAGAGGTAATCGAATTGAAGCATCTAAAATTCTTCCAAGACTTTCCCTGGCTTGAGTCCCAAAATCAAAGATTAATCATTTAGGATTGAAGTGTGAGGAAATGTCCTCACCAGATGAAAATACAGTAAACTCCCTGGTATCTGACACCTGTGGGGACTGGTAAATGGCATATATGTGAATGTTCTGGT
Organism: Narcine bancroftii; assembly: GCF_036971445.1. Lineage (NCBI taxonomy): Eukaryota > Metazoa > Chordata > Chondrichthyes > Torpediniformes > Narcinidae > Narcine > Narcine bancroftii. Next base: position 82,580,245 of record NC_091474.1, read on the forward strand.
TGCTTGATGCATGCTGTGAGGATTAGGGAACTAACGGCAAGGTGCACCAATTTTAAACTTCCATATTTTTTCCCAATTTATTTTCTGCGATTTTTTTTTGCCGGAGGGTTGTGGAGGCTCACTGGCTGGGTCCATTTAAAAAAAGGTTGAATTACATGTTTCTGGATTTTAATGGACTCAAACGTGATTTCTTGTGTACTTCTACTGTGTTTTAAGATGAAGAGGCCGAGGGGAGTAGGCACATCGTTCCAAAAAGTGTGAAACCCAGTTACTAGACTCCTGAGGCATCAAAGGAAGTCACTCTAAAGAACACATTGCACTTCTGATCTCTTTGCTATCTGTACACCAGTAAAAACACACAGAAATGCTGGAGGAACTCAGTCGGTCCCACAACATCCATTGGAAAGGTATGTTATCGACGTTTTGCGCCTGAACCCTTCAAAGTAGTAGAAAAGGGAAGGCATCTGAATAAAGATGGAAGAGTGAGAGGGTGAGGAGTTCAGACTAACAGGCAAAAGGTGCTAATTGGATATGATAAGAGGAAAGGAGAAAATTCACTTTGGTTCTGTGAAATGAGACAGAGAGAGAGAGAGAGAGAGCGCGTGCGAGCTGGGGGAAGGAAGACAGGGAAGAAGCATTGTGCTCCAGTGCTCCCTCTGCAAAGTAGTCAGGAACACCACACCATTTGGCTGTGGCAGAATAATGTTGCCATTACTTTTACTTGAATTTATGTTTCTTAAATTTAGAGATACAGTATGCTAACATGCCCTTCTGGCTCCCATGCTCCTGCTGCCCAAATACACCCATGTGACTGACTAAACCTGCAAGTCTCCAGATTGTGGGAAGAGACCAGAGCACCCGAAGGAAGTGGACACTGGGAGAACATTCAAATTCTTTACGGGCAGCAGTGAATGCGAGCCCGGGTCATTGGCGCTCCAATAGCGTTGACACTAAGCTAAGCAATAGCCAACCGTGACACTAAGTGGGCTTGAATCCTTGGGACTGCACCTCGTGCTGGTGGTTCAAAAAGGAATCACTGTCCTGGAATTGAGCAGACTGGCTATGAACCAGAGACTTGCTGAGTGACAGATGGCAGGGCATCTGCCTCAGCACCCCATCATTCGGAACAGATCAGGCCTAGGATTGGATACGCTGCTGATAGATAAACAAGCAAGGCTAATTTAAAGAGGAGGTTTTAAAAAATTATTTCTAATCTTTCAATTATCTTTTATTGTTAAAGTATTTAATGAATATTTTTAAATGCACCTCTCAATAGTAACCATAAAGAAGTTATGTAACTGGACAGACCCTTCTCTGTGTGCCTTCTCCATTGGGATTCTAAATGATCGTGTCATAGGTTTTGGACATGCTGTTGAAATGTCTCAGGTTTCCGGATGGAGCAAACGTGACTAGGTCGCATGCAACATGCATGACTCCACTGAATTACCGCACTGAACACAAAACAGCTCTGAGACACAATAATTTACCTTCTGCATATCCATGATAAGGAGAAACAAAGGAAACAATCAGTCAAACATATCACGTCATCCATCATTTGACAACAGCAACACTTTAAGAATCTTTACATTGCTAAATCTCAGACTCTATAAAGTTCCATTTCAAGTTTCTTCAAAGAATTTTGTTACTGCCACTATTGTTGAAAATTTGAGTGGAAACAGAATACTTCACACAACACTAATGACACAAAATCACCCTGGTTGGGAAATGTCAGCAATCTGTCTATGACATGAGCAATTAGTGCAGGCGTTTGGCCCAAGGTTCTGAAAGGTCCAGGTCACAAGAATTACAGGACATAACTCCCAGCTGGAAGGCAACAGGCTGCTGGCAAAAACCAGTGAAAATTCTGGCCATTCCCAACATTATTGTGATCTCTCATTGAATGGACTCAGGACAGATTTGCACTTGGGAGTCAGTGGACTGGCTGGTTCACAGATGAAGACACAGATAAAAGGACCCACATTCGGGAGAGGATGCTGGGAAGGGCCGACATTCAGATGCTGGAAAAGGCCAAGAGGAGAAAAGGGGGAGGATTATGATCGGGAGAGAATATTTGGAAATATTGAGGTTGAGGGGATTAATTTAATTGATCAGGTGAGAAAAGGAGCTGTGATTCTCAACCATTTTTTTGTCTTTACCCCCTGTTGAAGTTTATGGGCTCCTTTACAGTGAAGCATTGAGTGCTGGTTTCTTCCATACTTTTCTCCTATCAACTACATTAAAAAAAAATGAAAAATACTTACGTTTCGACAGGAAAATAAGGATTTTACTTAAATGTGATGTGGCCCCCAAGACCCCTGCTGAAAATAGCTGATCTGTGTATGAGATTAGATTCTTTACTCCAGATGTAATTAAGAGAGCCTGGGGGGATTAAACTGGTTGCCTTGCACTACTCTCTCAGCATTGGCGGCTCATCAGTTGCTTCTACTCCTAATGGCACTGGCATGTTTTGTTGTCACAGTCACTGGTGTCACTCGGGGGTGGAGGGGGTAAACCACACTGGGTGACACTGTCAGAGGGGGTGACACCAAAATGGCTGTCTACAAAATTTTGTGCAGTGTTTCAGCAGAAATTTATTATTTTTATAAAAATATCCCTGTAGTTAGTTATAACAACAAAAAATTTTTCATAAACCCAGCTGACATGTATCAAGACAAGGCTAGAACTCAATGTTAATTTACTTTTTGAACCTTCTAATGTGCTCCGGTCAGAGCTGTCATTATTACCCAATGACACTTCAAATCACGTGGTTTCGTCTGCACGCGCTACAAGCACACGGTGTCATTTTCATTGCTGCAGATGTTTTTATCGTCGCTGCTTTTGTCAAATTTTCTGGTGTTTAGCTACAATATTGTGGTCACAATTATTTGTGAACTTATATCAATAATTTTTTTGAGAATGAAGTAGTAATTAAAGGAAAAGAAGGAGAAAAATTTAAAAAAGTCTTCTGTTCAGTTACTAATTATGTCGTAACTAATTTTGCTGGTTGTTTATCTCACTAACTATTATCATGACATTCAGTGATATTTTGGAATTACGATTTACAACAAATATTAGAAGAAAAAACATTACTCAGGATTGTGTATGGTCTGGTATGGGAGGAGGCCCATGGGGCGGGGGGGGGGGGGGAAGAAGTGGGAGGTATTACTGCACATTGGGTAACACCAACTCTAGTGATGCCACTGGCCACAGTCATGACACAGACTCCAGTCATTGGTGATATCACAAAGTTGAATCATAAAATGTATATTTTTATTTGCAACAAACATTTCTATTGACAAAATTAAAACATTCAGACTCACCACAGTGGAGTCTTTCCTGGGCCCACCATCGTCAGCGATGACAGTAATCAGGTGGTAGTCACCCTTCTCTCGATCCACCAGCCCTCTGACTGTGATTACCCCCTGTTAAGGGATGCCAACAGTAAGATCAAGATGTTCTGTGAAAAGTAGTCTTCCTGTCCACAATCTAGATATAAAACACACATTTCCCCACTGCCGGCTCTGATTTACATACCTAACATACACCAGGATAGATTTAAAAATGAATTGGACATATGCTTGAAAATGTCTGTAATTCTGGGATTGTTCTCCTGGCAAATGAAAGAAGATAGACGATGAAAGATTTGCACACAGTCAAATGAGGAGAAGGGTTGATGAGATGATTGAAGATAACTGGAACAACAGGGTGAAAGGAAACTGAGTTTACAAAACACAAACAATAAAGTTAGAAGATGCCGGAAATGTTCACCAGGTCAAAGAGAAACATGTTGGGTCCAGGGTCTGAAACATTGTCTTTCCATAGTCTGATCTGTTGAGAGATTCCCCATAAACTGGTCTGTTTGAGACTTCTGAATTTCTGCTATCAATAAGATAAGAAATTCTAAAGCTGCTATCATTTTCCTGGTGCAATGAAGGAAAAGACCTTCTCTGGTGGAGTAACACCAAAATCTCCCAGGTGGCAAATCCCATTGGCTGATGCAGCCACAGTCTCTGGAGGGCACCTGTGACAGGGAACACATACAGTTGCCAAGGCTGGGAAGAGGCAGGCAGATCTTTCAGCCTGTACTCATCTGAACTGGATCTCACCTTCAAGGAGTGCCAGTCATTTTCATAATACAGAGGTGAGAATTAAGCCCATCAAGCTGCATTGTCATTCAAATCATGGCTATATTTTCCATTCAACCCATTATCCTGCCTTTTCCCCATCATGCCCATACTAGTACATCTCAGAGACATGGGGTTTGGTAGGTTTCAATGTACTGTACTCTTCTTTGGCTTGGCTTCGCGGACGAAGATTTATGGAGGGGGTAAAAAGTCCACGTCAGCTGCAGGCTCGTTTGTGGCTGACCAGTCCGATGCGGGACAGGCAGACACGATTGCAGCGGTTGCAAGGGAAAATTGGTTGGTTGGGGTTGGGTGTTGGGTTTTTCCTCCTTTGCCTTTTGTCAGTGAGGTGGGCTCTGCGGTCTTCTTCAAAGGAGGCTGCTGCCCGCCAAACTGTGAGGCGCCAAGATGCACGGTTTGAGGCGTTATCAGCCCACTGGCGGTGGTCAATGTGGCAGGCACCAAGAGATTTCTTTAGGCAGTCCTTGTACCTTTTCTTTGGTGCACCTCTGTCACGGTGGCCAGTGGAGAGCTCGCCATATAATACGATCTTGGGAAGGCGATGGTCCTCCATTCTGGAGACGTGACCCATCCAGCGCAGCTGGATCTTCAGCAGCGTGGACTCGATGCTGTCGACCTCTGCCATCTCGAGTACCTCGACGTTAGGGGTGTGAGCGCTCCAATGGATGTTGAGGATGGAGCGGAGACAACGCTGGTGGAAGCGTTCTAGGAGCCGTAGGTGGTGCCGGTAGAGGACCCATGATTCGGAGCCGAACAGGAGTGTGGGTATGACAACGGCTCTGTATACGCTTATCTTTGTGAGGTTTTTCAGTTGGTTGTTTTTCCAGACTCTTTTGTGTAGTCTTCCAAAGGCGCTATTTGCCTTGGCGAGTCTGTTGTCTATCTCATTGTCGATCCTTGCATCTGATGAAATGGTGCAGCCGAGATAGGTAAACTGGTTGACCGTTTTGAGTTTTGTGTGCCCGATGGAGATGTGGGGGGGCTGGTAGTCATGGTGGGGAGCTGGCTGATGGAGGACCTCAGTTTTCTTCAGGCTGACTTCCAGGCCAAACATTTTGGCAGTTTCCGCAAAGCAGGACGTCAAGCGCTGAAGAGCTGGCTCTGAATGGGCAACTAAAGCGGCATCATCTGCAAAGAGTAGTTCACGGACAAGTTTCTCTTGTGTCTTGGTGTGAGCTTGCAGGCGCCTCAGATTGAAGAGACTGCCATCCGTGCGGTACCGGATGTAAACAGCGTCTTCATTGTTGGGGTCTTTCATGGCTTGGTTCAGCATCATGCTGAAGAAGATTGAAAAGAGGGTTGGTGCGAGAACACAGCCTTGCTTCACGCCATTGTTAATGGAGAAGGGTTCAGAGAGCTCATTGCTGTATCTGACCCGACCTTGTTGGTTTTCGTGCAGTTGGATAATCATGTTGAGGAACTTTGGGGGACATCCGATGCGCTCTAGTATTTGCCAAAGCCCTTTCCTGCTCACGGTGTCGAAGGCTTTGGTGAGGTCAACAAAGGTGATGTAGAGTCCTTTGTTTTGTTCTCTGCACTTTTCTTGGAGCTGTCTGAGGGCAAAGACCATGTCAGTGGTTCCTCTGTTTGCGCGAAAGCCGCACTGTGATTCTGGGAGAATATTCTCGGCGACACTAGGTATTATTCTATTTAGTAGAATCCTAGCGAAGATTTTGCCTGCAATGGAGAGCAACGTGATTCCCCTGTAGTTTGAGCAGTCTGATTTCTCGCCTTTGTTTTTGTACAGGGTGATGATGATGGCATCACGAAGATCCTGAGGCAGTTTACCTTGGTCCCAACAAAGCTTGAAAAACTCATGCAGTTTGGCATGCAGAGTTTTGCCGCCAGCCTTCCAGACTTCTGGGGGGATTCCATCCATACCTGCTGCTTTGCCACTTTTCAGTTGTTCGATTGCCTTATATGTCTCATCCAGGGTGGGAACCTCATCCAGCTCTAGCCTTAGGGGCTGTTGAGGGAGCTGGAGCAGGGCGGAATCTTGGACTGAGCGGTTGGTACTGAAAAGAGATTGGAAGTGTTCTGACCATCGGTTGAGGATGGAGATCTTGTCGCTGAGGAGGACTTTGCCGTCTGAGCTGCGCAGCGGGCTTTGGACTTGGGGTGAGGGGCCGTACACAGCCTTTAGAGCCTCGTAGAAACCCCTGAAGTCGCCAATGTCCGCGCTGAGCTGTGTTCATTTGGCGAGGCTAGTCCACCACTCATTTTGGATCTCCCGGAGTTTGCGCTGAAGATGGCTGCATGCGCGACGGAAGGCTTGTTTTTTCTCTGGACAGGACGGCTTTGTAAGGTGAGCCTGGTGGGCAGCTCGCTTCTTTGCCAGCAGCTCCTGGATTTCCTGGCTGTTTTCGTCAAACCAGTCCTTGTTTTTCCTGGAGGAGAAGCCCAGTACCTCTTCAGTGGATTGCAGTATGGTAGTCTTCAACTGATCCCAGAGGGTTTCAGGGGACGGGTCCGGGAGGCGGGTTGCAACGTCGAGCTTTGCTTTGAGGTTTGCCTGGAAGTTTCCTCTCGCTTCGTCTGACTGCAGTTTTCCAACATTGAACCTCTTTCTGGGGGCTTTATTGTTCCTGGGCTTTGGCTTGAAGTGAAGGTTGAGCTTGCAGCGAACCAGCCGGTGGTCAGTGTGGCATTCCGCGCTAGGCATGACCCTGGTGTGGAGCACATCTTGTTTGTCACTTTCTCGCACCAGGATGTAGTCCAGGAGGTGCCAGTGTTTGGATCGGGGATGCATCCAGGTGGTCTTAAGGCTGTCCCTCTGCTGAAAAAGGGTGTTTGTAATGACAAGCCGCTGTTCTGCGCAGAGCTCCAACAGGAGGCGCCCATTATATTCCGTCCTGTGTAAAGGGTGACCTCGACCACTACTTTGGGCCAAATATCCTGTATAAAAGTCAACCGCTGCCCCCCCGTTTGCCCATCTAAACTTCCAAAGTTCCAACCACGAACCCTCGCCTTGGCCACCTGCCCACTGAGCTCCCAATGACCGGACTGCAGACCCTCATCCAGATTGCCCGCCCATCCAAGCTCCTGACACCACAAATGTAGACCCTTGTCCTGGCCATTCACCCATCCGAGCTCCCGACACACCACCTAGTTCTGGCCATCTGAGCTCCTGACATTCCAAACGTAAACTTACCACCCTATCCGAGCACCTGACGTCTTGAATGGCACAGGTCAAAAGTGGTATCCATTTAAAGTTGACCCCCCTGGCCCCCACCAAATTTGATCTGAAAAATTGGTCCAAAAAACTTGACTATTACATAGTATGTACTTAGTTGGCCTCTGTCAACTGTCCCTGCTGTAGAGGCGAGGGGTAGAATCCAGGGTAAGTTGACAAAAATGTGCAGAGAATAGAAAAAATGTTAGTGTAAATGGATACCTGGAGCTTGGTGTAATTTCAGTGGGTTGAAGGGTCTGTTTCAGTATTGTGTCCCTCTGTGACTCAATGCATGGCCACCACAGGTGATTTTCTTGGCACTGCTTCTGCAAAAGCCAGGCCAATTATCTCCCCTACAGTTTGTGTGACATAGTTGAGGTACAATGAATCTCAAAGCTTTAAAGCAAAAAAAAACCCTGCACTTTAAATGGGATTGTAATTTTAAACTTCATCATGAATAAGCAGACCACCAAAACATACTCACGGTGATTCGATTTATTTGGAACAGGGACAAAGTTTGTGCAGATGTATCGGGGTCGAATTGATAGGTGATCAGGTTCATGTTGTCAGCAGAACGGGCTTGAATCTGAACCACCTCAGTCCCAGTGGCGATGTTCTCCGTGACTGTAGCTTCGTATGTTGCATTTGTAAACTGTACAGGTTCGTCCAACTCATTTAATAAGGTGACGTACACGGTGCAATGACCCTTGTTGTGAGGTGGTGTCTGGTCCATGGCAGAGATGTTCATCAGATAACTGGTGCTCGTTTCATAGTCCAGGTAATCTACTGTGGTAATGAGACCTGTACTCTCGTCAATGGAAAACTTGTCTTCTGATCCAGTTAGAATTGTGTAGGCCACAATACCTCCACCCCCTGGAAATGAGCACAAAATATTCCATTTCATTTTCTAATTCTCCTGTAAAAAAAGACTAGAAACACCATAAATAATAATGCCTTCAAAATCAATATCAGGTCCTGATTCCACACACTAACTCTGATTGCATGAATGTATTTGATAAATATATAAAAGGAAAACGGTGTCAATCATGTCCCATTTGTTAACATCTTGCCCGAGTCCAAAAAAATGACGGGTTCAAGTCCTATCCAGCTGAAACTAAAATGAATTAGCCAGCACTTCCTCAATTAAGTTTGAGTGATAAATGCTGAACTTGAAATGGCATCCAGATTCCCATAAATGAATGGAAGAAAAACTAAGATGACGAGCCTTTCTGTGGCTTGACTCCGCTTTTCCCAATCAATGTCCGAATCCTTTGACCCACTTTACCCTCAATCAACTCTGTGACTGAACATCACAGACCTGAAATCCATGAATTCACAACCCTGAGAGAGGAAATCTCTCCCTGTCTCAATGCTTGAGGAGGTACTACTTTCTGCTCAAGCCCAGGCTGAGGGGGTTACCCGTGTCCCGGTCGGATGCTCGGACCACGATGACTGACGTGCCAATCCCTGCCGTTTCTCTCAAGCCCAGCCGGTTGTACTGCTGTTGAGTGAAAACAGGCACCTCATCATTCACATCCTCCACATGCACGATGACCTAGGCAAGAAAAGATCAAGTCAACTATTTGGGAAAGGCAAGTGAAGCAAGTTGCCACAATCACATCAACAATTTAGTTACCCTATCAAGGCTCACCAGTAGGGTAACTTAATGTGGTATTTTCTTATAAAAGGTGCAGAGAAAATTAAACTAGGATGGAAAAGATAATGCAGGATCTCAGTGAGGCAGCAGAGGGTGGTCCTGTGGCTCAGTGTGCAGTACTCCTGCCTTCCAGACCTCAGTTCTTTTCTGTTATTGCACTAATTACGCTAAGCAATGAATATTTTGCTTTCCTGAACACTTATGAGTGTATTTTATGGATTTTGAGCTGCTGATCATGAAAGTTACCTTAAATATTTTGATCACGTACCAATTTTTAGATATGATCTATTTGTGTGATTTCCTGTCCTATTTTAAGTCTACTTCAAGCATACAAAACCATAAAATTCTGCATTTTCTGCATTTGCACTTGGACTTCTTCCCTGCTGATCTTGGTGCCGTCAGTGACGGACACGGTGAAAGATTTCACTCGGACATTGTGACTATGGAAAAGCGGTATTGGGGCAAATGGAATCCATCAATGCTGGCCGACTATTGTTGGACACTGACATGAGAGGCATCAGATGCCGAGTACAAATTAAAATCAGCAGTTGAAGTAATGCATTTAATCAGCATCATTGAGCAATTGGACATGCTAAATTCAATAAAAGTTAATTGAATGTTTATTCAACTTCCAACGTGATTCAGCAAATCTGAAATTATCTTTGTGTTCATCTTGAAGTTTATTTTTCAGGAAGTAAACATTTTAAAAATTATTTTCCAGTGTTATTTATTTTTTAAATCTTGTATTTACAGAGAGTTAAGTAAAAACACAGAACTCAGGCGGTCTCGCAAAGCCCATAGGAGGTAAAGATATATTACCAATCTTTCGGGCCTGAGGCTTTCTTCAAGGTATAAGTAAAATTATAGAGAGAAGGGAGAAGAATAAGAGGGGGAGGAATCCAGACCAATGGGACAAAAGGTGTTAATTGGATGTGATAAGAGGAAAGGTGATTTTGGCTCTGTGAAAGGAGACAGAGGGAAAAGGGAAGAGAGAGAGTGAGACAGAACAAGGAAAGGAGACAGGGGGGAAGATGGGTGGGGGGGGTAGTTTAATGGAAACTGGAGAAGCCAATGTTAATGCCACCCAGTTGGAGGGTGCCCAGACTTCTCCACTTTGCGGGTGGTCTCAATCTGTCAATGCATGAGACCTTGGACAGACATGTCAGCAAGGGATGAGATGCCAAATTAATTTCATTTCCCTTTTGAATGCTGTGACTGAATTGTTTCCCACATTGTTTCAAGATGTTGTCGAGTGAGATTTTGGCTCTTACTCTGACTGAGCTCCTCATCCTCCCAAAGTCACCATTGTAAGCCTCCACCTCCAAGACATGGGTGGAGCTGCTCTCTCTGTCCAGCGGTTGGTTTCCTCTGGAGATGAGCCCAGTGGCCTGCTCCATTTGGAAATTGTCATTGGAGTTCCCTGAGAAGAAAAAAAATACACACATCAAGCCAAGAATTCTGAAGCTAAAAATATTATCTCCTTGACCAGCTTTCCTCACAACTGTTAGAACGATAATTTATTTTCTTGTTGACTTCCTACATGGTGCAGGATGCAGCCTGTGATAGCTCCACAATTACTGTGAAGATGCAGGAAGCCCATGTGGCTGATAAAAAAAGCCTTTATTAGCTATCCCTTGGAGAAATGAGAGGGTAACTCACGCCAGTGACAGTAGTGGTGTCCTGTTGTTGGTTTGACTTCGGAAGTTGCCACTTATTTCACTTTGGCACTAAACTACTTCACAGCAGTTTAGAGATACCACATGGTAACAGGCCCTTCCAGCCCACCAGCCTGAGCTGCCCAAACACACCCATGTGACAAATTAGCCCCATCCATCTTTTGAATGTGGGAGGAAACCCATGATGATACAGGGGGAGTGTACAAACATTCAGCGCCAGATTCAAACGTGGGTCGTTGGGGCTGTAACAGCGATGTGCTAACCGTTACGCTATCCGTGTCACCTTGCCAAACACTAGTGGTGAAGAAGGTGAGTGCAACGTTGGCATTCATTTCTGGAGGAATAGCATACAAGAGCAGGGATGTAATGTTGAGGACTCATGTGGAGAAGTGTGTACAGTTTTTAGTGCCTTATTTGAGTAAAGACATGTTGGCATTGGAAAGGATTCAGAGAAGATTTTCTGGAATGATGCTAGGAATGAATAGCATATGAGGAATGATTGTCGACGCTTGGACTATGTACAGAAGGATGGGGGTGGGGGGTCCTCATTGAGGCATTTTGAATGCTGAAAGGCCTGAAGTTGATGTGGCAAGGATGTTTCCCATGGTATGGCAAGAGGGCCATAATTTCAGGATAAGAAGGCGTCATTTAAAAGAGGCGCAGAAAATTTATTTAGTCAGATGGAATTTGTTGCCATAGGCAACTGTGGAAGCGAGGTGTATTTAAGGTAGAGATTGACACGCATTTGATTAGTCAAGGCATCAAGGGTTATGGGGAGAAAGCCGGGGAGGGGGCTGAGTGGGAGGATGGATCAACTCATGAATACAATGGCGGAACAGACTCCATGCACGTACTTCTGCTCCTATGTCTTGTGTTCTTGTGAGTTGAACAGAAGCATGGCATTTAGCCTTAACTGCATTGACCTGACTGATTTACTCTCTCCACAGAGAGTATTTATTTTATCTTCTTCCAATAATGACTATCTTAAAAAGTGGAATGGCCTAATTTTCCAAAGCATCCTCTGTGAATAAACCTCTGGGGAAGGACACTTTTGGAGTCTAATAGTTTCAAGATCCTATTGTAGCTGCCTTCACCACCAATGCCGGTGGCACATTCCACATACCCACCACTCTTTGTGTCCCCTGTACTTACTCCCAAGCACCTTAAAACTCTGCCCCTTGTGTTAGCCATTTCAGCGCTGGGGGAAAAAAAACCCTCTGGCCATTCACATGACCACCTTCTGTGATTGACAGTGAATGGAAGACCCCAGCACTCCTGCTGAAAGAGATTCCCTCACTAATGGTAATGAAATATTTGTGACCTTTCTGTCTAGCCAGTGCATCTACACAGCCAAACTCCATGGAAAACAGCTGCTTCCAGCGCAAATAGCTCCTTGAATTCGATTGCAATGCTTCATGCAAAGTCAGCCAGGTGTTGGAGGAGCAGGTTAATGTTACCTGAGAGGATTCTATACCAAATCTTCCCATTATCTCCTTCATCTGCATCAGTGGCTTCCACCTATTAAAGCAAAAGGAAAGCCAGATTCAGCAGAAACGCCCACAATGAGCAGCTTCTGAGCTGCACAGGCAGGCTAAATCTCAGAGCCAGGTTTTCACGCCTCAAAGATACCAAAACTGGAATTGAGGTGCAATCTCTTTTCCCAATCACCAGGACAAAAATTGCTTTTGCAAACATCAACCCTCTCAGAAACACATCAGAGAGAATCTTCTCACTTATTACTTCACGAGACATGAACAATGAAGTCAGCACTCACAGGCGATGTCAAGATGCCTTTGAGAAAGGAGTGGTATGTCACTTTTTGTAAGTATTGCAGCTGCTTTGGTAAAGGTGTGCCTGTTGTAAACTGAGACCAAGCATTAATGAAGGAACAGCCAATATTAGAAGGGTGCGGTGTTAGAGGATAATCTGCAATGTAATGGTGTCCCTTACAGCTATGGCCTCGCAGTAAATGCTGTGGGTTTGGGATGCGCTGTCAAATCAGCCAATGTGTGGTTTGCAGCTGGCGTCCACTGCATTTCTAACTTGTGGGTGACAGAAGGAGTGGATCACAAAAACAAGTCAATGTGATTAAACACAAGAACTGCAGATGCCGGAACCTTGAGCGGACGGAGAAAAGATGGAGGGATACAGAAGGCCAAACAGCAGGTTTTTGGGAGGGAACTGAGAAAACCAACAGGGTCACAGAGAGACATGCAAACTTCACACAGACAGCACCTGAGGTCAGGATTGAATGCAACAAGCTGATGGAGCTTTAGTTTAACGGAGCCAATCTTGCCATCAGCTCCATCGTAAACAGCTTATATTTCATTATATCCACTCACTGACAATGAAGATTTTGCTTCCTGGATACTTTTGGGTGTATTTTATAAATTGTGGGCTGCTGATCATGAAAATCACCTGACAATTTTCCTATCACGTCTTTCAGATAGAACCTATTTTTGTGATTTCCTGTTGTATTTTAAGTCTACTTCAAGCATACAAAACCATGAAGTACCACATGTACCATTGAAAATTAATTTTCTGCATTTGCACTTGGACTTCTTCCCTGCTGATCTTGGTGCCGTCAGTGATGTACATGGTGAAAGATTTCACTAGGACATTGTGACCATGGGAAAGCGGTATCGGGGCAAATGGAATCCATCCATGCTGGTCGACTATTGTTGGACACTGACACAAGAGGTATCAGATGCTGAGTCCAAATGAAAATCAGTGGCAAAACATTATTAGGTCAGTTGAACTAATGCAACATGTCAGCGTCATGACGCGATTAAACATGCTAAATTAAATAAAAGTTAATTTAATGTTTCTCCAACTTCATACATGATACAAAAATCTGAAATGATCTTTGTGTTCAGCTTTAAGTTCACTATCAGAATCCCCAATCTTTTTTCAGGAAGAAAACCCTTTGAAAAAATTTGTTGTTCAGTGTTTTTTTTAAATGATATAGAACCAGAGAAGACCCTTCCAGTCTATGAAAGCTGTGCTGCCCAATTTCACCCAATGAACCCACCAACAATATCGACTTTGGAGAATGACAGGAAACCAGAGCACCCAGAGAAAACCCATGCATGTTACGGGGAGGCAGCGCTGGATTTGAACGGGGTCGCTGGCGCTGTAATAGCATTGTGCTAACTACTGTGCTAACCCTGCTGCCCAATCACTGAACCCTTCTGTTTCTGGTCATTCTCGATCACAGGTATGTATAATATTAATCACATTTCTCACACCATCACTTCCTTCATTGAAGTGTGTGTCATCTCCAACTTAAGGTCTTTGATAGCACCTCCCAAACCCTCATTAACATCTGTAGACAAATAAAAATACTATCACGTGAGAGCAGACCCAATTTTATCCAATTATTTTCTCAATTTATATTTTCCCATTAGCAAGAACGATCTGGTCCCTCTATTATCTCAATATCAGAACTAAACTATTATTTTGCTGCTATCTGTCTGATTTCATGAAGCCAGGTGAGGCATCAAGATAATCATATGAATATTAACAGATAATTCTGAGGCTAAATACATGCAAAAGTTTCACTTTCAAGAGATTCAAGATGTAATAAAACAGGTGTAATATTACACAAAATTAGCTTTAGTCTACTGGAAGGCAGACAGATTAGCCATCAGCAGAAATTACAGGTGCCTCCTACAATCAGAGTCAGAGAAACAAAGACAGAAGTCCCCCCCACCCCAGAGTCACTGAGTTTCTGTGGTCTCGCCTCCAGCGCTCCCGCAGCCTCCACAGCTACTCAGGCTCCATTCCAAACCATCGGCAACCTGAGCTCCAGATCCAAACCGCCGGCACTATCAGGAAGCCTTCAGCGTCCTTGGCACCCTTTTGTATCTCGGTTCTGTTGGATCTTTTAACGAGCATTTTTAATCCTGTACGGAGCCATCAGCAGTTGGATTGGGCGCTCGACCCTGCGGAAGAGCGCTGTGTCTTCACTCTCCACAGGTCCACACCAGCAGCAGTGCTACCGTTACAAGTAGCTCCGGCATTGGACCATTTTTTTTCTAAACACGCATTTTCTAAACAAATTGTTAAAAAATTGATCAAGAGACAATAATAATTTTGGATGTATTGGTGGTTCCTTCTGAACCTGCAGATGGAGCTCTTCCATTAGGAGCACAAGTCAACACGAATTGATTCAATATTTCATTTTCTGTTTGAAAAAAAGTGAATTTGGAGTTAAGCAACGAGAAATTGCGATGTACAGAAATGGATTTAAAAAATTTTGTGTATTCAGAAAAAAAATGTTGCCTAAAGTGGGATTGCAAGTACAGTTATTATCGCACAAAGAAATTGCTCTGCTAGCAAGGAACAACTCGGACACCATGGCTTAAAAGCATTAACACAGTGTTGAAAGAGTGGTCTGCTGAATGCCATGCCATCAGAAGCTATAAATTGAAGATTGTCCATCTTCCTCTCCCTGGTCACTCACAATTGGCAGTTACTCACAAGTTTCTATTTTAACAAGGATTGCACGCAGATTCGAGCAAATGCATTATTCTAAATACAGATCTAACCTGCATTTTCTTGCTAACCGATTATTTTCTCCCTCTCTGAATAGTTATTCCCTTTCAAAATGTAATGCACTGGACAACCTTTTATGTGCCAGAGGCACTTTAGCCCTTTTACTTGGAAGATGACAACTTTCACAGATCCAAGTTGCACTTAAACCCCAGGCTCTGTAAAAAAAAAACGCTCCTGGAGACAATATTTGGTTTTTAATCTTCCTTTTTTCCAATTCAAACAAGAGTGTGCTATTGGAACCCCACACAAACCTTTTGAAATTTGAAAACTTCTATCTGCAGAGACAGACGAGATCAATACACAAAACTCACGTAATGAGAAAATGGATGTTGGAAGGTTTATCTTAAAAATCATCAATAAATGATTTCCAAGTAAACAAAACAATCTTCTTGCATGTGCTTCAATTCTGTCGGTTTTGTCCACTCCCTACATTCTTGTCGGCTTTCCAGTTGCTAACCTCAGATTTACTGGTTTGTGGAAGGATTCTCAGACTGGAGAAGCAGGAGTTAGTTGGTGACTGTAAATTATCCCTAACACGTGCATGAATAGAAGAGTCTAGTGGGTGGGGGGGGGGGGGGGGGGGTGAGGGGAAGAAAATTGGATCAGTGTGTGTAAAAAAAAAAATGGATTAGCATGAACCTGAAAGGTCTGCTTTGGTTCTGTTTAACTCCCAGCCCTTTCCGTTGATAAACATCATTAGCCATGGCAGCTTGGAGCTGAGGAACATGCTGGAAGACTATAGATCTGGTTATGAGACAGTCTTGGACTCAGTGGCCAAGGCTGACTAACTTTAGCAATCAAATTGGTTTGGGAGGGGACAGGTATATTCCAATCACACAGAAACCATGGCTATAGTGTAAACTCCACATGAAGTTCAGCTTCTTTTCCTATTTAGCCATAAGTCATTCAAATGCTTGTCTGCAGTCAGGCACCTAAAGATAACATGAAACAAAGTGTATTCTTATTGAATGGTGAAACAAGCTCGAGGATCCAATTGGCCTGTTCTTGCTTCTAATTCATATCTATCAGAACCTAATTGAAAATGAGCACAATAGTTTTGGAAAAGAGAGGATAAACCATAAGCTCCTGGAGGAATTCAGCAAGTCATACTGTTTCCATGGGTAGAAATGATCAGTCAACATTTTGGGTCAGGACCCCTCACTGAGACTAACAGAGGAAGAGTAATATCAAGCATGGAAAGAACCTGGGCTGGGGCTATGAGGTGATAGGGGATGGGACAGAAGGTTGGAGAAACAGGAGGAAGCCACCAGAGAGGATGGGGAAAGGTGTTCAGTTCTGCTCTGTTTGTGGGTCTTGATCTTCCATGAGCCAATCATTTCAGTTCCTTGCAGCATTCTCAGAGACATGTCTATCCTATTTTAGGTAACCCCCACCTCTATCTTGTTCCAGTGTTTCCAGCCCTTCTTTACCTTCTGTTCTTACTTTCCTCTCTAACTTTCCCTCCTCTTAGTGGTTTCTCTGTCTCTCCCACCTTCTGCCTAGTACCCAATCACAGCTCCTCCCCAGCCACTTCCTTCCCTTATATACTTGATATCACCTCCTCCTACTTTAGTCTCAATGAAAGGTCCTGACACAAAATGTTGAGTAACCATTTCTACTCTCCAGCATATGCAGTACTTGTGTTTATGGAATGTCTGTCTGCTTCCTTGAACACAAATAATACTCTCCTGCCACTTAAGACCATAAGACACAGGAGCAGAAATAGTCTGTTCAGCACACTGAGGGTGCCCCACTGTTCAATCATGAGCTAATCCATTTTCCCACTCAGTCCCACTGCCCGGCCTTCTCCCCATAACCTTTAATGCCCTGGCTAATGAAGAATCTATCACTCTCTGCCTTAAATACACCCAATGACCTGGCCTCCACAACCAGTTGTGGAAACAAATTCCACAGATTTACCACCCTCTGGCTGAAGAAATTCAGCCACATCTCTGTTCTAAGCGGACACCTTTTAATACTGAAGTTGTGCCCTCTTGTCCTTGAAACATTCTTAGTGAAACATTCTTTCTACATCGACTCTGTCCATGTCTTTCAAAAACATTCAAAATGTTTCAATGAGATCATAAGAACATAAGAAATAGGGTCTGTCGACCCTGGTCCTCCATTCAATGAAATCATTGCTGATCTGATGATGGGCTCATCTGCACTTACCTGTCTTTCCCCCCATATCCCTTAATTCCCCTACTATATAAAAATCTATCCATCTTTTATTGAGGCCACCTCCACTGCTTCAATGGGCAGCGAATTCCACAGATTCGGCACCCTCTGGGAAAAGCTGTTCTTCCTCATCTCTGTCTTAAATTTACTACCCTGAATCCTGAGGCTATGTCCCCTTGTTCTGGTCCCCTCCCCAATCTTATCTATGCCTTTTATTATTTTATATTTTTCGACAAGATCCCCTCTCATTCTCCCAAATTCCAATGAATACAGGACAAGAGATGTCAAACGCTCCTCATATGATAACTCTTTATTCCTGGAATCGTCTGAGTGAACCGCTTTTGAACCCTCTCGAATGTCAGCATATCTTTACCTAAACGAGAAGCCCAAAACTGTTTACTTCTGAAAGATGCTACCCTCTCAACCTCTCCATCTCAATCTGAGACCACTGACACTACTTGCTGTCTGCAGCCGAAAACTCTTGGAGAACTCATTATGTCATTGTGGAGCTTTGACACACTTGAAACCCCAAACTCCAACTCAACATGTCATTGTTGGGCTTCGACACACTGGAAGCTGCCCACAACTCCACTTCTTGCTACCTTTACAAATTGAAAAGAATGTGGGGGACTGTTCCAGTAAAGGATATGAGGAAAAGGCAGATAGAGGGAGATTAGCCTATCACCAGATCAGACATGATCTCATTGAATGTCGGAGCAGCCTCGACAGGCTGGATGGCCGACTCCTGCTCTTACTTCATATGAATGATAAACAGCCGGTTCGAAAATGGTCTGGTGCAGTTTACAAGAGAAAAAATAGGAGAGGCCATGAATGCATATTTCTTCCTCTCTGGGATAATGTACTTGATTCCTGCTGCTTTGAACAGAACCCAGCTGACAGAAAATAATGGAGATTCACATACACACCACAAACACAGAATTACACCCATTACACAAAGACCGGGTTCAATTACACAGAATAATAAATAATATTTGTTTGAAACTAGATTGTGTCTGGTCTATAAGGTGCGCTGGAACCATGAATGTTCTAAATTCATATTCCAATGCCCTTTCTCTGTCTTGCTATCGCTTCCTCTGAGCTCATTTATCCACCGATATTTTCTCTTTCACTCTCCTGCTGTAATCACTCTGATTCATTCCTAATTCATTCTCCGACATTGTCACATTCTCTCTCTTCTGCTGCTCTGTCATCCTCCCTCTCCCACTGATGCCTTCTATTTGCCTGTCATGGCCCTTGCACCAGCTCCCTTTCTCTGTCTTTGTGGGTTTCACGGACATTCATTATTTATAACACTAAGAATGTGCTCTCTAGGGCAAGAATATTTTAGCTGTCTCATTGATGCTACTGGCATCAGGTTGCAGATCATTGGAGAGGTCGACCCATCACACAATCAAACAGCAAAATAAATTATTTCACGTCTTTCTGTTTTTGCTTTACCTGTTATCTATTTTCTCTTCTCTATATCACTTTTGTTATCTATGCATTTTATTTTATAGATCGTTTATTGTCATGTAATAGTACAGAATATGTAAAATTACATGAAATTGGCTTCTGCTGTAATGCAGCTAGAGTTGCTAGTTGTGTCATGCACCACCCCTTAAAGAAAGAAAGCAAAGCAAAAGAGAGTCACTGAGTGTCTCACATATTTGCCTCCAGCGCTCCTGCACAGACTCCTGTTTCATCCATCAGTAACCTGAACTCCAGATTCAAACCGCCGACACAATTAGGATTCAGCGCCCGGGGACCTTGGGGAGTCCTTCAGAACCACCTGTACCTCCAGCACTTTTGTGTATTGCACTTGACCCCAGCATCTGCAGATTTTCTTGTTTAACTCGATGACTCCACGGTTAATCTTTCAGAATGTGGAGAAAACAACGGCTCTGTGTTATTGTAAGCAGAGACAGACATCTCACAGCAACCCCATTAATCCTCTTGTTTCTCTGCAATCTCTCCTCCCACATTAGTTCCACCTCAATACTCTTCTACTGCTTAGTTACGATGGGAATAATTTAGGACGAGAGGAAATCTGAGTACCCTTGGCAATCCAGGCAGGGAGGTTGAATGAGGAAGTTCACAGAGCACCGCAGGTCAGGATCGAACTCTGGCTTATCAGTATCAACTGCCGCACTGCAGTTCCAGCAAAAAGTGACGGCCCTTGCCCAGTCCTCAAAGGAAGCTGCTCGCAAAGGTCAGGCGACCTCATTAGTTTGGACTTCCCTTCTTTGTTGATGCCATCAGATGTCAATACAAAAAGATGCTTGGCGTCCAATGACAGTGATTTCTCAGAGCTCGTGATGCTGCCTTCAGGTCAGGGGATAGCATGGCATGAAGATCAACCGCAGCTGACCTCTCCTGTGCAATCTGGAAGGCTCAGTGTGGGTATACACAGAGAATCCACAGACAGCTGTGCGACACTGGTGACATGAGCTGCACGTGGCAAGAGATCAAGACCACCGGGATCACTGTCTGATGAGGGGGCACAAAATTATTGAGGATCCCTTTCACCCTGTACGCAGCATCTTTCAGCTGTTCCTGTTCAGGAGTATCAGAGCCAGCACCACCAGGCTGAGAAGCAGTTTCTTTACACAGGCAGTAAGAATACTGAACGACCAAAGGAACTGCTCACACTGACCATCCGTGACTCTCTTATTTACAAAACAATACTTATGTACGTGTTTATTTGTATATTTGAATACCTGTCTTGCATACATATCATTTGTATATATGCCTGCTATGTCTGGTCGTGTTTTAAATTTAGACATGCATCACAGTAACAGGCCATTTTGGCCAACAAGTTCATGCTACCCAATTAACCTCCACCCCAAGTACGTTTTGAATGGTGGGAGGAAATTGGAGTCCCCAGGGAGAATCTACGCAGAGATGGGGAGAATGCACAAACTCCTTACAGACAGCGCAGGATTCGAACCTCAGTCCCAACTGTTGGTGCTATAAAGGCGTTGCGCTAATTGCTACACCAACTGTGCCACCCATGATCTGTGTGTTTTGCACCAAGGACTGGAGAACACTGTTTCACTGGGGTTGTGCCATCAGATGACAATCAACTTGACTTGATCTCATCTAAGTGGCTGAACAATCAATCCCTTCAAAGAATATGCACAGGTGCCAAATCAGGAAGGAAAATCAACGGTGTCAAAGCTAATATATTAAACATCACACAGTTAAAAATAAAAACAGGAGCACACATGCTAGATTAAAATAGAAGCTGAAGTGCAAAACATTTTCAAAAATTAGCAACTATTACAATTTTACACATATTTAAATTAGCGTTATTAAGAGCCCAGAAATGTGGTAATGTAATTATGGCTTGGATCAGCATCAGACAACAAAACACATGTTTTAGGGGATTTTATGCCATAACAAATTTCAATCATTTATCAAATTTGTCATCAACTCATCAATTTCTGTGACTGGTGGAGGTTGTGAAGAAGCACTTGAACAGTTCTAACCACAGAGAGATATCAAACATATTGTGAGTGGAACTCTTGTAGATTCTATCGGTGAGGGAACGCTGTCAACTGGCGCCTTCCAGGCTGCAAGATTACATGCTGAGGGACGTACTGAGGCCTGCTGCAGCCAATGCGAGAGGACTGTGGGAAAGACCACAATCTAGAGTCCTCCTATTACGGGGCATTGAGGGACCGAGACCATCAGGAAGACCCTCAAACAGCGGAGTGGGGAGAAGTGACAAGGTGCTACTGTGGTGATAATAGTGTATTTAGAGAACAAATGTAATAATGTATATTGATAGGGATGAATAGATATGATTGACATTATGGGTGTGAGAAGTCTGAACCATTTTCTTTTTTGTAAATAATTTATTGTGAATTGTTACAGGCTTCTGTTATTCTTTATCTTTATTTTATGTGTTATATTTTAGAAAAGTTACTTTGGGGGTTGGATCAGGGAAGAAACTCTCAGATAACAATCTTTTTAACAGGGCACCTACTTTAGGTGAGATTGACACTGCTATTGTGTTCTCCTTTTCAATTTGCTGTGGCCATTGTAATGGTCACTTTTGA
Organism: Narcine bancroftii; assembly: GCF_036971445.1. Taxonomy (NCBI): domain Eukaryota; kingdom Metazoa; phylum Chordata; class Chondrichthyes; order Torpediniformes; family Narcinidae; genus Narcine; species Narcine bancroftii. The sequence continues at coordinate 82,601,691 of NC_091474.1, forward strand.
CTGACCTGTATCTGGGTCAAGAAAGCAAGATCATTCTTACATTTGGATCATGACCATTTTGATGGTTATTTCATTTATCCTTTGCCTGGGTTCGTGAAAACATGGTGGAGGTCATAAGTTCCGCAGTCGCTATGCAAAGAAAAGGGGAATTGTGAAAAATCATTCGTATGAAGAAACATTTCTCTGAAAGCCATTTGACAAGAATTTGTGAGTTTTGAGAAATCTGAGGACTCGGTATCTCATCTACCCCATAATTACTTCTGAATATTAGTTTAAAGATTCTGAGTTTCAACGCAAGATTTTGAAGAGTGTACTTTGAATTGACTTTTCAGAAATGTGCCAAAGCTGTAATGATTTGGGTAACCACCCCCCACCCCCCCACACATACTTGCCCATAGTTGGGGTTAAGTTTAGATTTAAATGAGATATTATATTATTAATAGTGATTAATAAAAATTATTGTTTTGAAGATACCATTTTCTTGGTGAATTTCTGTTGTTGCTAGTTTATGATAGTTAAGAAGGTCTATGGGATGCTGGGCTTCATTAATCAGAGGACTGAGTTCAAGAGTCGAGAGATCATGTTACTGGATAGACCACACTTAGACTATTGTGTTCAATTCGGGTCACCTTGTTATAGGAAGCATGCAGAAATTATAGAGAGGGTGCTGAGGAGATTTATCAGGATGTTTCCTGGATTGGAAACGTCTTATGAGGTAAGGTTAGCAGAGCTGGGACTTTTCTCTTTGGAGGGAAGAAGGATGAGAGGAGACTTAATAGAGGTCTCCAACATTATGAGAGGCATAGATAGGGTGGACACCCAGCTCCTTTTTCCCAGGCAAACACCAGAGAACATGTGTACAAAGTGAAGGGAGGGAAGTTTAGGGGAGACATCAGGGTTTTGTTTTTTCACACAGAGATTTGTGGGTGCCTGGAAGGCCTTGCTAGGGATTTGGTGCAGGTTGGTGAACATTAGGGGGATTTAGGAAACTCTTTGGAACATGGTTGAAAGCAAAATCGAGGGTTGTGAGGTAGGGAAGGCTTAGTAATTTTTTTGGTAGGAATATAAAGGGCAACACATCAAGGGCTAAAGGGCCTGCACTAGCTACAATGTTCTATAAGCAGCACGCTATAATTTTTTGGACCCAAGCCCTTCCTCGTGGTATTTGTTCAGAAATCCTGATAGTGGGTCATTTGCCCTGTCAGTCTCAAATATAATTGGGGATACAGAAAGTGTGGGGTATACAGCTGTGGCTGGGGTCGAGGGGGTGTGCTTGATCTCTAGGGGTCAGGAACAAAGGTGGACTTGCAACCGGAGGCACGACATGGAGTGCTTGCATGTTCCTTGCTCTCCCTAAACTCACCAGATTTGCTTGAAAATCTATTATGTGACTAACGTGTTTTAAAACAAAGATGAAAGTGTATTTGGTATAAACAGATGTAACATCCAATCGATTGGAAAATCTGCTAGCATTATTTGTTGCCTGCTTTTGGATTGTCTGAGGAATGATCTTGATATTATATTGTGACCTACGCAAACCCAGGCAGACAAAATGACTCTTTATACGCTGACAAGTATTTTGACATCTGACGTGCCAGGGAAGGCAACTGCCTGTCTGTGTGCATCAGGAGTCCACAGAAAGCAATGATGGCATGACCAGGGTAAACAATAAAATCTGCAGATGCTGGGATCTAGTTCAGCATTTAAAACTGCTGGAGAAATGCAGCAGCACACACGCAGCAAACAAAAGGCGAGTTGCCATTTTGGGCCTGAGTGGAGCCAAAGGGGTCGACAAACTCATGCAGCCTGCAGGCGACTGCGGTCGATGGACTCACACCAGGCTGCAGACTGCAGGAGACTGGCTCGAGTCTGGCTGAAGAAGTAGAGGTATCAGAACTGAGATGTGAAAGGATGCTGAGGGCTTCCTGATCGTGTCAGAGATTTGGATCTGGCACTTAGATTGTTGATGATTTGGCTGAAAGATTGTTTGGCTGTGGGAATGCTGGAGGCAAATCCGTGGACACTCAATGATTCTGGGAGAACCCTCTTCTGCTTCTCTTTCTCTGATTGATCAGGGGCACCAAGCAATTTCTGCTGATAGTGAATTTTTGCCTGACAGTAGACAAAAGGAAATTTTGTGTAATATCACATTCTTATAAATTTTTTAAAAATGTAGACATACAGCATGGTAACGCCGTTTTGGCCCATGAGTCCATGCTGCCCAATTTACACCCATTTGACCTACATCCATGGTACATTTTGAACGGTGGGAGGAAACCGGAGCACCCAGGGAAAACCCACACAGACACGGGGAGAATGTACAAACTCCTTACAGAAAGCGCTGTAATGGCATTGCACTAACCACGACACCAACTGTGCTGCCCTCTGTTTTTTTACATGGCAATAAAAGAATCTTAAATCTTGAACATCCATCCAAGAGGCCGACATAGTCTCAGTGAGAGGACTCAACTGTGCTCCAAGAAATTTGAACAAATGTAACCTGCAGGATGCTGGGAAGCAGAAGTAACCTACTTGACATAGACCTGATGGGCCAAATGGTCTCCTGGGCTATAAATTTCTCTGATTCCTCAGTACTTCAACCTACGTGATATTGCTCATGTCCTTAGTGTGGGATTTGAACCCCTATACTCAAGATTCAAAAGCCATTATTGAAACTTGACATCAATTACCATAAACTTCAGGAAGAACAACATTTATCAATGACTATTAATCAATAAACAATGACAATGAGTTGTTATGAGGAAACAAAATGCTGCTGGGGGAATGGCCTTGATCCAGTGTTGACCATCCTTTTGCTTTCACAGATGCTTCACCTGAAGAGTTCTTCCAGATGTTTGATTTTCTTTCCTCAAGCATCTATAATATTTTATGCTTTGAAGTGTTAACCTTTGCCTTGGATGGTGCAAGAGTAACAACCTGAGCCTGGACAAGATGAAAGAGATGATTGTGAACTTCAGTAGGGCCAGGAACGACACCTCAACAACTCTGTAGTAGAGACAGTGGAGAGTACCAAGTTTCTTTGAGTTCACTTAACTAGTGACCTATCGTCGGCACTTGTCAGGAAAGCTCAACACCGCTTGCACTTCCTGAGAAGACTGAAGGCTACTGGCATGATCTACTGGGATCGTTGTCTGAAGACAGGATGAAAAATCATTGAGGACCCCTTCCACCTGCACACAGCATCTTTCAGCTGCTCCCATCGGGAAAGAGATACAGGAGGATCAGAGCCAGCACCACCAGGCAGAGGAACAGCAGAGAGAATGCTAAACACTAACCATCCAAGATGCTCATATTCATGAAGCAATATTTATTTATTTAGTTGTATACACGAATACTTGTCCTGCACGTGTTTAGTTTGTCGGTATGTGAATTATGTCTGGTTGTGTGTCTGCATGTTTTGAACCAAGGTCCAGAGAAAGCTGTTTCGTCAGGTTGCACTTATACAATAAGATAACAATAAACTTGATTTGAAAAGAGATGAAAAGTATTGGACTTGGTGGGACCAGATGGGATGGGGTTACCTACAGTTGGAAAATTTGATATTTAAGGTGTGTTATTTATTAATTCTCCAGCCTCATCCTCCAGAGGTTCCACATTAAACTTGGCCACTCTCCCTTTATATTAAATATCCATGGAAACTTTTTGTTTGTTTTGTTATTACATCCGTTTTACATAATATGCACCTTCTTTATTTGCCTGCCAAAAGAGACAACTCTACACTTTCCCAAATCATAAACCAATTGCCAGATCTTTGCTCACTTGACTCACCTTCTCAGAATCCCTCTGTAAACTCTCTACATCCTTTTCAAAACTTGCTTTCCTGAACGATTTTTAGTTTTCAGCAACTTTATCTTTGCTGCCATCACCAAGTTGATCATAAAGCTTTAAAGAAGTTGAGGCTCCAGCACCAGCCTGTAGCACACTACTCCATACATCGTTCCATCTGGAAAATGACTCATTTATGCTCATTTGCTGTGAAATAGCCAATCTTCTGTCGACACCAATGTGTCACCCGTTGCACCAAAAACTTTTAAAATCATTATGCATTTAATGCTTACAATGCAGGACATATTTATTTTGCAATGAACCTTGCTTGCTCTGAAAGATCCACTCAATCCATCCTAGTCCCTTGCTCTTTCTTGACATTACAACAGAAACTATGCTTTGAAAAGTATTTCATTGACTGTAAAGTCAGTTAGGACAGCGTGAGATGAGAGAAGGACTGGGAAAATCGGTGTCTTATTCTTCATTGTAAAACAAGCTGACAATTTGTAATCTCTTGTTCTACACATTGTACAGAATTCTACTGTCCATCTGATATGCTAGCTTACATGTTTGGTTTCCATATTCATTTTCAAGTATCCAATAAAGATAAATACCAACCAGGATGCACTACAAGACTCATAGCCGGGATATTAAACCTTTCTGCCCCCACTAGAACAAATGCAAGGCAGAGGAAATCATAACAGCCTTTGATCAGCCATAATATGAATTGATGATGTGATTCTTCATTTATTATCTGGGAGTATTCCAAGAAAGCACAATGCACTGGAGTTAAATACAGGGTTTACTTCTACTTACACCTGTTCCTTTTCTAATTCCGAAGAACTGGTCGTAACTCGGACTGGACGCAAGTTGGATTCGCCCCACTGCGCAGGGCTTAGTGAGGTCTTGAAGAAATTTAAAAAAAAGATTTTCAACAAATAAACCTTTAATGAAGAATATATGCATATGTAGAGTACAGTACCTTTAATAAAGATATTCAACATATGAAACTAGTAAATAATAAAGTAATTGGACTTCAGTGTCGAGCTGTGACTGGGAGCGGGAATCGTCAGTTTACTAAAAAAGTTAATTTGTGTTTTAATTTCAACTGTAATTTCAACCATTTATTGAAACCCGATTTAGCACAAACCTGCTTTTATCATGATGTGATTTTTTTGGACCCAAACTATCGTGTTACAACAGGGTTCCACTATATACAGTACTTTTAATATAAAATATATGTGTACAGTAGTTTTAATAAACATTTTTTTTTAAATTTTGGTCGTTTGTGCATGTGGATGTAACTTGTGTAGGTCAGAAATCGTGGTCTACCTGTAGTCAAAGGCAAATTGGTGACTTATTCTGTTGACAAGTCCACATGCATACAACAAACTTTAAACTCTGATTTCATGCTTGCTTGTGTGATCCTTTTCCTTGGGGTTAAGTGCCATAATTATTTGAAAAGCTCAAGTGAGCATCTGCATTATGTCTTTGTTGCACTGAGTAGTTCTTGTTTGCTCATTTCCCATCAAGATCTGAATTCACAATTACTGACATTTGTTAATGCTTAATGATAATAAATTGGCACATGCAAAGCTTGTGGTAGATTTGCATGATTTTAACCAAATTCTGATTAACCTGCTGATGGAGGTAAATTAAGTTGCTAATGTGCACTAATGGTGGCCTCTTTGCTTTAAGATTTCACAGCCAATCACCTACTGGAGACTTGCCAAGCACTTTGACCTTCAAGTCAGTGCATCGTTCCTGGGTTTGCCACTGTTACAGATATTTGTGTCTTTATTCACACAGAACTACATAGCACACAAGGAGGTCATTCAGCACAGCACCTGGATACGCCTCTCAAAAGTTTCTTTTACGCAGAACTTGAAAGCCAGGTTTCATCCACCTTTTGAGTGAAAGAATTGCATTGGATGCCATCGGTGCTCTGTGGTTAGTAAAAGATAACTTAAGGTGGCAATGTGAGTGGAAAGAAGAAGGTTGAAATCCACTGTCCCAATTCATGATTTGCAAAAGGCTAGAATGGAGGTAGAGCAGGACATTAGAAAAGTCAGTAGAAAGTCATCGCTTATTGGTGGGTGAATTGCAGAATATAAAGGAGGTTATGCTTCAGGTGGTATATAATCTCAACCTTTTTTCCTGCTCACATACCACCTTAAGTCATTCCTAACTAACCACAGAGCATCTCTGGTGGTAAGTGCCAGATTTTGGGGTGGGGGAGGGGTCATCTCATATAAAGGGTATAACTCAAAACCAACATTTTTGGTGGAAATTCCGAGGTCGTCCTATACAATGGCAAATGTGAGTGGGAAGGGAAGGTTGAGAACCACTGCTCCAGACCCAATCGTTACTGAGATATTTTGCTTGAGAAAAACTGTCATTGGCCCATTTCCTTTGGAGTTATGAAACCGTACACATAATGAATCAACTAAGTATGATTAAAACAGTGATTTTCAAACTTTTTCTTCCTACTCATCCCACCTGAATCAATCCCTTACTAATCACAAAGCACCAATGGTGTAGGGATTACATAAGGTGGAATGTGAGTTTTTAAAAAGTTTGCCCACCCCTGCAATTGATAAACATCCTTCTTAAATATATTCATTTAATTGGTCTCTATTGCCTTTGGAAGTGGAAAATTGTATAGCTTCATAACTTTCTAGGTGAAGTCATTACTTCAGATCTTCTAAACCAGTGACTCTCAATCTTTTTCTTACCATTCACATACCATCTTAAGTCATCCCTTACTAACCCCAAAACACCTCTACCCCTACTCGTATCGCCGGCGTCAGCTGACACTGGTGTGCTATGTCCTGTAGGCACTCTGTGGTTAGTAAGGGATTGCTTAAAGTGGTATGTGAGTAGTTAAAAAAAGTTTTAGGTTGGATTAGATTGATGAAAGTGGGATCATTCTTGGTGCAAAGATTGAAGTGAGGTAAACAAGATCATGATGGGATCAGGCAGGATAAACTAAGGGCTGTTGCTGTGAACGGATAGTTACAGATTTAGAGGGAAAAGGATATAAAAGGAATGCAAGGAAAGTTTTTTTTACATGCGACGGTTGATTTGCTTGCTGAACTCATGGGGAAAGCAAGTGTTAATCAGGATTTGGAGAAGAGAATTGGACAGGCACTTGAAAAAATAATTGACGTTGCTCAGAGGAAAAAGCAGGGGAAAGATGCTGCACTACAGGAAGCCAGCATGGACCCTGCAAACTCGATATCTTCCTCCTGTGCTGAAACCTGTATCATTCTGTTTATTGAATCACCTTGGAAAGATAATAATGAATTTATATTGACCGCTATTTCAATACAGCTTTTTTAGATAGATCATTGCAACTCACACACAAACAGAATACTAATGCTCTTTCTGGTCCTTTTAATCAACATAAAATCTGTGTCCAATTAGCAATATCCACACTGCCCCTCTGGAGATGGTCTGTCGCAGTGGGCTGTTTAAATAAGATGAAGAAACTAAAGGCAATTTCACATACAAGCCGCAGAGAGTCACGTTTATCTCATCCGTCCTTTACTCTTTGCCTGTTGGATATTGACGGTGGATGTGGTAAACCACTGTAACACTGTGATTAGCTGCTATTGACTGGACTCGCTCCCCGAGACCAGTTCTAACCATAGCCCCTTGCAGGCAACCCCTTTCCTTTTTCTCTGATCAGACAAGAAGGTGGATTATTGTTTGATAGTGTTCTGGTCTTTAGGAATAAAAAGTCTGATTGTTTTCAACTCAGCCTTTTGTGAATTATTGCTGTTACATCAGTGGATTTCCTTGGTCTCATTATCACAGGCTTTATTTAAATTCCTATGACCATGAGTTCTGGATTCTAGATGGTGACACTTATGGTCGGATTCAGCCTCGAGGGGTGGCAGACTCTGGGGAAGCAGAGGGCTGTTGCAGAGCATCAGAAAACAATGACACAACAAGCCCCTCCCCCCCATGTTTGAGAAAAGGAAGCAGGGGAGATATTCCATGCAATGGCGACTACGGTGGCGGACCAGCTGAGGAACACACAGGCAGTGGGCTGTTGGTGACTCACTGAGGAACCCACTCAGGCTGCGGACTGCTGGGGACTGCCATTGAAGGATTCACACCAGGCTATGGACTGCTGGAGACTGGCTCAAAACTAACTGAGGGGTACCAGGACCGGGACACGAGAGGGTACAGAAGGCAATGAAGGGTTCCTAATTGTGTCAGAGGTTTGGATCTAGAGCTCAGGTTGCCGATGGTTTGGACTGCAGTCTGTGTAGCTGCGGAAGCGCTGGAGGCGAATCCACGGACACTCAGTGACTCGGGATCGAGTGGATCCTTCATAATGTGTTCCAACATCCACAATATTTCTTCCTCCCACTGATGCTGCTTGACCCACTGACTTCCTCCAGCAGATGGATTTCTACTTCAACTTTATCAAATGTTTTGACAAAGATGAATACTGACTGCTGAGCACGTGAATTAAGATAGAGATTTCTGATTTTTAGTGGTTTACAACAAAAGGAGTGGTGATGTAGATGTTTAAGGTTTAGGCTTGATTTTAGTGGAGAGGTATTAAATCAATCTACCACCTGGAATGTGTTTCTATCAACTTGACATTCAGATAAAATCATGGGATTTAGCATTTGGCTTTGGAATTTAGCCCCTTTTCCACGGGCATCCTGTCGATTGGCTGTACAGTGTCCCAGGATAGGAAGCCGTTTGTATTGTTTCCACTGGGCCACTCTTAACTGGGACACAACTGGGGATCGGAGTGGTCTACTTTTAATTGGAAACGGGTGACTTTCTGCTGTCTCTTAACGTATATATAACAATTACAGTGTGGAAACAGGCGATCTCGGTCCCTCTAGTCCGCACCAATTTAAGTGAACTCCTCTAGTCCCACCTACCTGCTCCCTGTCCATAACCCTCACATCCATGCACTCATCCAACCTTCTCTTAAATGATAAAATTGACCCTGCTGCAACCACCTCTTCTGGAAGGTCATTTCACTCAGCCACCACTGTCTGAGTGAAGAAGCTTCCTCTCATGTTACTTCTAAACCTTTTCCCCCTAACCCTTAACTTATGACTCCTCGTTCTAATCTCACCTACCCTCAAGGGGAAGAGTCTATTCTCCTCTACTCTTTCTATTCCCCTCATAATTTTAAATACCTCTATCAGATTCCCCCTCAACCTTCTACGCTCCAATGAATAAAGACCCAATCTACTCAGTCTTATTTTGTATTCTAGATACTGCAATCCAGGCAACATTTTAGTAAATCTTAGATTTACATGCTGATAATTTCCATTGGTTTTATCAGCTGACACCTGGGATATGAGTAAGGGTAGAGGTGGTTAATCCTGGCGTTCCCTGTCTCAGTTAATTTCTGGGACAAAGAGCAGTGGAAAAGGGGCTTCTGGCTGTAAGAGGCACTGGGCAATTTCTGCTGATGGCAAATATGTCTGCCTTACATAACGATAAAGGATTCTTGATACTTGAATCAACCCCTGGCCCTCTGGATTCAGGGCTTGGGACAATTGGTGTTCCAACTATCCAGTGCACAAAGCATTTTACAAAGATGAGGTTTATTTTTGATCAATCAAGACAGAATCATGGAGTCGCGTGGTATGGAAACAGGCTCCCGTTCACCCCAATCATCCCATTTGAAGTAACCATACATGAATTCGATTTTGTTCACCCCAAACTCCCAACAACTCCGTCTTTATTAAACCTCTCACATATGCAATTAACCTCACAATCTCGATTTCATGGAGAATGTGGAAGCAAACCGGAGCTGGCAAAGGAAGACCTGTGTGATCACAGGGAGATAATGCAAATGACACACAGCTGGGATGCCACCAGAGGTCGGGGTTGAAACCAGGTCACTGGAACTGGGAGTCTTGCCAACATTACACATTGGAAACACCAAAAAAAAGGGGGTTTTGTTTTTCCCTTTGACAGGTCTCAGTGAAGTTTGGAACAGTGATTTCATTGTTCAGCCATCAAAAGCAGGGTCACAGGCTGAAGAGCAGCATAATGTCTGAGGGAAGATGGGAGGGAGTTCAACTGCAGGAAAGAACGAGGTAATAAACGACTTCAGTGGAAATCCTGGCACAACCTAACAATCAAACTTATCAGTGGGGCGCTCCCCTGCTCCAAACCCACTGCAAGATTTCATCAACTCACTAGTCAACCTCCCAGCAGGGGAATTACCAAGTTCAGCAACATTTATTTTTGTCTGAGATCATCTGGAAGAAAGTGAGGCCCTGTATCTCTTCCAAGGAGCAGACTGCCTTTCAAATGCAAGGCTCAACAATCCCATTGCAGCCTCATGATCAGAATGGCAGCCCCCGGCCTGTTGAACACATCTTGCGTGGCTGACATTCACAGCCACTGAATCAACATTTGCTTGGTAAAAGTAATGAAAGGCTTTCACCTCTGTAAAGCCTCACACAATCTCATGGGCATGTTAGAGCCAAACAGTGATGAATGCAACAATGCAGCAGTAGCAAAAATCCTAACATAGAGTCCTTTGGCAAGAGCCAACATCACAAAAACATCACAAGATTCAGATTTAATAGAAGACAGAAAAGACTAAAGATACTGGAATCTGGAGCAAGAAACAACGTGGAGCAGCATCAAGGGGAGAAAAAGAATGGTCGAGTGGATCCTTCATAATGTGTTCCAACATCCACAATACTTCTTCCTCCCACTGACGCTGCTCGACCCGCTGACTTCCTCCAGCAGATGGATTTCTACTTCAACTTTTGACAAAGATGAATACTGACTGCTGAGCACGTGAATTAAGATAGAGATTTCTGATTTTTAGTGGTTTACAACAAAAGGAGTGGTGATGTAGATGTTTAAGGTTTAGGCTTGATTTTAGTGGAGAGATATTAAATCAATCTACCACCTGGAATGTGTTTCTATCAACTTGACATTCAGATAAAATCATGGGATTTAGCATTTGGCTTTGGAATTGTAGCAGGGATATGAAAGCTTGGATTTAAAAGGAACTCAAGCCAACAGACAAATGGTTCTTTTTACCCACTGAGAAAGGTAAGGTGGAGGTTGGTAAGTTGTTCCTATTGGTCGGGGAGACTAGAACAAGGGGATATAGTCTCAAGATTCAGGGGAGTAGATTTAGGACAGAGATTTGGAGGAACTGCTTTTCCCACGGAGTGGTGAATCTATGGAATTTGCTGCCCATTGAAGCAGTGGTGATGACCTCAGTAAATATATTTAATGCAAGGTTGGATAGATTTTTACATAGTCGGGGAATTAATGGATATGGGGAAAAGGCAGGTAGGTGTAGGTGAGCCTTTCATCAGATCAATCATGATTTCATTGAATAGAGGAGCAGGGTAGAAGGGCCAGATGGCCTACTCCTGCCCCTATTTCTTATGTTCTTGTGATCTCATTGAAACATTTTGAATGTTCAAAGACATGGACAGAGTCGATGTTGAAAGGTCGTTTCCCACAGTGGGAGAGTCTAGAGCAAGAGGACTGAAGGGTGTCCGCTTAAGGCAGAGTGTGGAGGAATTTCCTTAGCCAGAGGGCTGAATATGGCTTTTGAACAATCTTGAGAAGCAGTTGAGGACATGTAGCTGTAAGTAAGTAAGTTGTTCAAACAGGAAGGGAGCGAGTTCTTTAAAACTGCAGGAATAAATGATGTTTATCTAGTTTTGGATGAACTGAGTGTTGACTAAAGTGAGGAAATATTTTTGACCAGTGTTAATCAGTATGAAGCAGTCGATAGGGGACAATTATATTCCCATCCCTGTGAGTTCACTCATCTCAGCCAGGGGAAAAGTTACATTAACCCAGATTTAATCTGCCAACACTTCCTTAATTTATTCCCTATATTCTGCCTATATCAGCGGCCAGTTACTCTACTATCCTCGTGTTTGGGGAAACTGGAGCACCAAGGGGAAATCCCTGTAATCACAGGGAGATTGTGTAAAGTCCACAACATTGGAGGTTGGAATTGAACCTGGAACAGTGGATCAGTGAGGTGGCAGCTCTTTTCCGTTGCGTCCGACATTGAATACACACATTTTAGTTTTAAAAGGGCACAGGATTTCTTCCTGCACCCCCTCCACCCCAGTTGTTGCTATGGAGACAGTTGGTTACTCTAGCACATTTCCAGGGACTTGGCAACACCTCCCCTCAGTTGATCCCACCAACACTTGCTCAGGCCAAAGCTGCAGTTTTGGAATATTCCACCCCACAGGTTTCAAGGAGGGAATCCAACTCCTTTAAAGCAGCTGGAGGACAGAGGAAATTTCCACAAACGGTTGCCCCAGGCAGAAGAAAAATCAGAAAGAAAGTTCATCAAAACCAGAGCTGAGCCTGAGTAGGCCAGTATTGATTGAGAGTTGCAAGGCTGCTGGCACAGAGTACCCACCCACCCCCTTTCCTGCCAGCTCCAGCCCAATAACATACAGCTCTGCCTGACTAAAGAGGAAAAGCGAGAGGGAGCATTCAGCAGCTTGTCATGAGCTTAAGGTAAAGGCACTCTTCTATCAACCTGGGTCAGAGTTTGGGGGACTGGGTCAGTCAGGAGAAAGTGACTCTCTGTTTTATACACAATGCCACGCCTGGATATTTTGTGGAATATTCCGTTCACTGGCAGGATGCACTTTTAATCCTGCAGGATCAAAATTATAAACCTTGCCGATGTTGTGTTGACTGACTGTGATGCTGGTAAATTATAACCGGCTGCTCTCATCAGTCCCTTGACTTTGCTGTCTGTCCTAAAGGCTAGGAGGGGAAAGGGATGGGGTAGGAAAACTGACAGGAGGTCAAACTGAAGGGAAGGTTTAAGGTGTACTGGAAACAGGAAAGAGGAAGAGATGGGTGGTATGGCTGGTGTAGTGGTTAGCGCAACGCCTTTACAGAGCCAGTGACCAAGACCGGACATGGGATCGAATCCCATGCTGTCTTTAAGGAGTTTGTACTTTCTCCCTTTGTCAGCATGGGTTTTCTCTGGGAGCCCACCATTCAAAATTGTATCAGGGGTGTTGGTTAATGGGGTGCAAATTGAGTGGCAAGGACTCAATGGGCCAACGGTATATTTAAAAAAAAATATTTTTAAAAAAGTTCCATTTGTATAGCACCAGTCACCACACCAGCATTCCACAAGTGCTTTGAAGTATTTCGACCTGCCGTCACCATTACATGGTGGCAACTCATTATTGCAGACCAAGGTCCTGTAACCTGAATTGTTAGAATTAACAGATAATTTTGTTTTGCTGATGCTATTTGAGGGATCCGTATTTGATGGGATACTGGTGCAAGGCTGTCTGAACTTCTTTAAAACCATAGGACCTTTTTCATTCACCCAAGTGCAGACAGGGCAGCAGTTTAACTAACATCTTATCAAAAAAGATAGATGCTCTAAACAGCACTGTAGTATTAGCCTCTGGACTCCTGAGTGCAAAGATCTTCAGCTGTTTCCAGTCGAAGTTACAATGGGAGACCAGAGAACTCCCAAAGGGTTCCACAGCCATAATTGGTGGCATCAAATGCAAAGACAAAGATCATGACAGAACCAAACTGATGGGACTGGTTCAGTCATGGATCATTTCAGATATTCTCCTACTTCAGATCGAAGTCTGGTAGCATTCAATAGATCAGAATAAAACCTGTCCCTGATCATGAACAGTAAAAGTTTTCTAACAATTTAGAGCTTGTAAAATTCCTTCCCAACAATCCATGAATCATACCTGCCTCTTGACTCCAAATGGGGTTGTTGGATGCCTGCAGACTCGGTCTGTTGCTTATAGATGGTTTCTGTGAATTCCATCGGTGACATTCCAAATATTAACCATTGCAGGTCACAGCGCAAAGTCCACCCATTCAGCTGAGAGGGCCTGGTGCTCATCTGGCAATTAGGCTGAGGGGGAGGGATGGCTTGGGGAAAGGAAGTTGGGTTTGAACCCTGTGGGCATCAATGGGGAAAAAAAGGAAAAACTGCATATATTGGACCTTCCTGAGTAGAAAGGGCTGTGTTGGAGGATACTCAACCAGGCCAACTGATATCGGTCCTAATGTGAGTGCAATTATGACTGATATGGTTTGGAAATTACATGAAAGACAAAGAGCAGAAGGGGCATAATGATCTTCCATTCAGAGGATACTTATTGGGCCTTGAATATCAATTACACTGAGGAGAGCAGCACGTGAAGTTTGCACTATCATTTTGGGCAATCCTCACCAGTTACACTGCAGTGGTTAATTCCAGTGACTTCTTGCCGTACAAGGTGCTAGAATGTGAAGTAATGCTGTTGAATACTGCCCATCAAGCAGTGCAATGTGTTCACCTCACAGAAGTGAAACACGAAAGTCCGCAGATGTTTAGCACGTGCTAAACTATCTAAAATTAATGTATCAGGTCAGGGTTGCTTTCATCAGGAAACGTCAGGTGGTTATTGCATGCCAGAACCAGACTGCAGAGCAAAAGTTCTGGGGAGAAGAGAAAGAGGAAATAAGAGTGAGTGTGGAAAATGATGGGCAGCAAACACAGGCTTGCACAAGGTCCATGCTTGAAAGAAGGAGTGGAGCAAATTAGAGCCCAAAAAGGAATCTTACTGATGAAGCCAGAGTGTCCTGTGCATACAAGTCCAAATCAAGAATATATCTTAAGAAAGTAGTCAACGATTGACCAATCCCAATGGAATTCCACTATTAGTTTCCCTCCAATCCACAAAACAACTTTTCTTCACTATTCTCTATCCTGTCAGTTTGAGATCAGAGGAACTTGATGGGGTTTTACTGAAACTGGAAAAGGCTAAAACAGATCAACATCCAGCTTCAGATGGGATGCATTCTGCAGAGGCCTTGGCCAAAATTGGTAAATCGGTGGAATTTATTGTTATAGGTGGTTGTGGAGGCCAGGGCATTAAGAGAGGTTCTTGATGAGCCGGGACATCAAAGGTTATTGGGAGAAGGCCGGGCAATGGGGCTGAGTGGAAAAATGGATCAGCTCATGGTTGAATGGTGGGATAGACTTGATGGGTCGAATAGCCTATTTATGCTCCTATGCCTTGCACTCTTATAATCTTTCAAACATGAAAAGGTGAGGAACACTATCTAATATCAAGAAGTAAAATGCGATTGAGTGAAGTAAGTAAAAACACAGAAATGCTGGAGGACCTCAGCAGGTCTTGCAGCGTCCATTGGAGGTAAAGAGCTATTACCGATATTACCTGCTGAGGTCCTCCAACCTTGCTGTGTTTTTATAACAATTATTATACTAATTTCAAAAAAGCACATTTGAATAAAGACAACAACTTCAAAGCCTTTCCCTTAAAACTTCGTGGTGGGGAAAGAACAGGAGTTACAGGACAACTGGAGATTGCAGTGAAAGCAAGCATCAAGACTGACCACAGAATAAAAGCTGATAGCATGGCAAACTGACAGGATAGAGAATAGTGAAGAAAAGTTGTTTTGTGGATTGGAGGGAAACTAATAGTGGAATTCCATTGGGATTGATCAAACGTTGACTACTTTCTTAAGATATATTTTTTTATTTGGACTTGTATGCACAGGACACAAGTTCCAAATTTGTAAACTTGGAGGTGCACCAAACTGGGCGTGAGTAGTGACAGACTGGTGAAATGTGGGTTGTTGGAATGTGAAGTGCTGCATGTGGTGAGAAGACTGAGAAAAGGCAATTTAAGCTAAAAAGCACCATTGTGGAACTTGTACGGAACAGTGAGTAAAAATGCAAAGCTGGAGAAACTCAGCAGATCAAACTGTACTTTATATAGCAAAGATAAGCCATAAAGCTTGAGTGTAGCAGGGATTACAGATGGGGAGCAGAGAGAGAGATTCCCACAGATGTACTGAACAGAGAGATCTGTGGCATAGATGTGTAGTTGTAAATGGCAGGACAGAGCAGGGAAACAAAGATCGTGGTCTTTCCAAATAGAAGGGAAGGAGCAATGAAGTCAAGATGAATCATTGGAAAGCACTGGTTTGGTCACAACAGTAGAAACAGAAGCTCTACAGAAACTGGAGGGATTAAGCAAATCAGGCAGCATCTGCTGATAGAAACGGTCAGTCAATGGTTCACATCAGGATCCTTTGGCAACACGTTGAGTGACCTTTCCCTCTGTGGATGTTGCCTGATCCACTGAGTCCCTCCAGATTCACTTGGGAATAATTGTATCCTATTCGCTCTGGAGAAATGAAGCAGAAGTTGTGGAGAGGGTGGAGAAGAGATTTACAATGAGGGATTTTAGTCATGTGGACAGAGGGGAGAAGCTGGGATTGTTTTACGAGAAAAATGGATGGCTGCGGGGAGATCAGAAGGAGAATTTTTAAATCATGAAGGGTATTGGCAGAGGAAATCTATTCCCATCAATGGAAGGGGCAAGGAGCAGAGGGCACAGAATGTGATTGGCATGAAAATAAACTACTTCAGACTGGGGGGGGGGTTCACCCCTGGAATGTAATGTCAGGGATGATTCTGGAGTCAACTTCAAGTGTGGTGTGCAAAAGGGAGCTGGATGACATCTGAAGGGTAAGAATTTACAGGGCCATTGGGGGATGGGGTGGGGGTGGGGGGGGGGTGGGAGAAAGATCTGGTGAATTCATCTTACATAGAGCCAGTACAAAGTTGAGGGGTAAATGGTCTCCTTTCCTGCTGTAGCCACTCTGCCATTGTTAATTCCTTTCACTGTGATCGCTGTGTGCACCATCTCCAAGGGGCACTGCTGTTCCTCACTTTGAGAGATGCTCCACAAACCCATTGCCTCCATCACCAATGACAGGATGGCAGGAGTCACAGGAAGAGCTCACCGGTAGGTTGCCTGAGAGTTATCTGCCACTCCTCATCATTCTAAACGAAATCCTGAAATTCTTTTCAACAGCATTGAGGAAGACTAGGTTTCAGGTTTATTGTCAGACTACAGACATGACATCACATACAACCCTGAGATTCTTTTTCCAGTGGCCCAGGTAGAATTACCGTAGTGCAAAAACGGAACTCAACGTACACATAAACAAATAAAGAAATGTAAACAAACTGATTGTGCGATACAGAGAGAAAAAAATGGGTCCCTGATTGAGTTTGTTCTGGAGGAGTCTGATGGTGGAGGGGGAGCAGGTGTTCCTGAACCTGGTGGTGCGAACGTATACCTCTTTCCTGATGGTAGTAGTGAGAATATTGTGCGTGCTGGATGGTGAGGGTCTGAGATGATTGTTGCTGCTCTCTGACAGCAGCGTTCCCTGTAGATGTTCTTGATGGTGGGGAGGGTTTTGACTGTGATATCCAGGGCTGTGTCCACTACCTTTTGCAGGGTTTTATGCTCAGGGGTTCTGGTGCCCCCATAACCAGACTGTGATGCAGCCGGTCAGCACGTGATAGTGATTCAAGAGAGCTAATCACTGCCTCTTTCAAGGGTAATTTGGAAGAAACAATAAATGACTGCCTTGCAAGCAACTCTAACAACCTGCAAATAAATCAAAACTTACTCAAAAACTCTAAGGAAGCATTTGACAGGGAAAACCCTGGGAAAATCCAATGTAAAAAGCACAGTGAAGCACTGTTAGACCACACAAGACAACCACCTATGAAATAAATGGGAAAAATTCAAGCATTTCACAAGAAAAACATTTCCCTCCACAAAAACCACACGTCCGGACGGACCCAGTCATCATTGCAGGTCAATGCCTGGTTGAGTGACAGCAAAGTCAGTTTGTACTAAACCTGAAAGGTCACGCCAGGTTTACGATAAATAGCAATACGGGGTACATAACAAGACTTTAGATTAATTGAATGTAGCTCCCTCTCCGGAGACCCAAAAACTAGAAGGAATCTTTTCATAAAACCCAGTCAGAAATAAAGAGTCTGAATAAAAGGCTTTCAACGTTGCATCGTTTTGTGGGCGGCACTGACTGGACAGTGGAAAATCTTTGTGGCTGGAAAATATAACGTTCCATGCAACAAAAAGATCAGTGTTCTTGTAAAGTACTTTGTAAATGCCATACTGTAAACACTCTGGTCTTGATCTTCATTCCTGCAGCAGCTGGACAGCATCACATTTCACATGCAGCATGGAAACAGGCCATTCAGCCCATCAGATCTATGCAGCTAATGGGCCCTGATCCCACCTTTCAGTACTTGGAGCATAGGCTTCCATGCATAGGCAATTCAACTGCTCATCTGGAGTGAAACACAAAAGTCTGCAGGCGTGATTGTAGTAAAAACACACAGAAATGATGGAAGAATCCAGCTGGTCTTGCAGCAACCATAGGAGATATATCACTGACGTTTCAGGCCTGAGCCCTTTTTCAAAGAATAAGCAGAGGACAGGAGGGCTCAGAATAAAGACAAAGCAGGCTGGGAGAGGACTCCATTCCAAAAAACGGTGTTACTGTGAAAGAAGACAGAGGGAAAGGGAAAAGAGATAAAGATAGAGCTGGGGAAAGGTGTCAGAGGGAAGATAAAGAAGGGGTTGGGTTGAATGAAAGTCAGAGAAGCCTATGTTAATGCTCTCTGATTGGAGAGTGCCCAGATGGAAGACGAGGTATTGTTCCTCCAATCTGCAGATGGTCTCAGTCTGGCAGTGCATGGGACCATGGACAGACATGTCAGCAAGGGAATGGAATGAATAATTAAAATGGGTGACCTCTGGGAGATCCACACTATTTCAGTGAACAGAGCCAAGGAGCTCAACAAAGTGATCTCCAAGACAACGCCCAGTCTCTCCGACATAGAGGAGACCATAAAGAGAGCATCAGATGCAGTGGACGAACTCTTGTAAATTCACGTGATGTGTTGCCTCCTCAGAAGGACTGTTTGGGGCCCCGAATATGGTGAGGGAGGATGTCTGGGCACAAGTGGAAACTACTGCGGTCACAGGGGTAGGTGCCAAGGTGGGGAAGGAGAAGTTAGGAAGAGAGTCACTGAGGGAGCTGTCCCTGTGGAAGGTGGAGAGGGGAATATGTGTCTGATGGTGGAATTACGGGGTAGGTGGAGGATGATATGTTGGGCATGGAGGCTGGTTGGGTTGTAGGGATGACAAGCGGAATCCTGTCTTTATTGCACGTCGCGGCAGAAGGGGGTGAGGACAAATGTGTGGGTAGATGCAACTGATTATCTGTACACACTTTTTCAATGCTATCATCAACTCTTGCTTCCACCACCTTCTCAAGTGCTGTTTGACAACAGAGAAAGAGGCCATTCAGCTCACTGTCTATGCTGGCTCAGCAATCCCATCCATCCCATTCTCCCATTATTTCCTTGTAACCTGTTCTCTCTCACAGGCCCATTAACTTTATTCTTATTATCCTTCCACCCACCTTCACTGGGGGTAATTTGCAGTGGCCATTAACAGCACGATGCTCTTGAACTTGACTTTCCACAATTTGTGGGGAAATGCAGGTTATTGATTTATTTTCCAGACAAACATTGAAATGGCAGAGCAGACAAGACAGAATGGCACCATGTGGATGTGCACAGGAAATCTAAATTTATCATATACTGCTCCTGCCAATCTGAATCTGACATCAACCCCAAACAGGCCCAGAAACAAAGTTTCAAAGAAAAAAATTAGTTTTCTTTTTTAATAAATTTAGAAATACAGCATGGTAACATGATTCTAAAGATGATTCTTCAGTGCTATCTCAGAACTTTTGAATTATGAATGGTGCAGGACAAAGCCAAAATGTATGTGCAATATCGTGAAATGTCAATATCTCTGGGTCAGAGTGATGGAACACCCCAAGTTGTTTTGTTAAATACTATTTTTTCCCTTCCTGCCCACAAGCCTGTACTTCCCAATTACTCCAGTTAACTTACAATGTCCGCATGTTTTGAAAGGTGGGAGAAAACCAGAGCACTGGGAGGGAAGGACGTACAAGGTCCTTCCAGACAGTGCCGGATTTGAACCTGAGTTACTGGCGCTGTAATGGCATTCTGCTAATCGCTACACTAACTGTGTCACCTCGACTTTTGGCAAAAATTCCCTCCTCAAAATCTCCAATTCTGCAGCTGTTGAGTTTGATCATCTGTAATTTGTGCTGTTTGCTTAATATGAATGAATATTATATCAGGAAGAGAGAAATGGTGACATGTAAAATAAATTGAAGGCAATGCTTTAGAATGGGAAGCTTCAGTAAGGTCATAGAGCATGGAGAGGCCCTTTGGCCAACCAAGTCCACGATGACCATCAAACACCTATCACCAGTTAACCAGCCCTCCGTGCCGCAGCAATTGTGCCATGGTGAGAACCCCTACCTTCACCACATTCTCAGACCTCCCAAAGGATCTGGGCAGAATATACTGTCCAACAGCCTCATTTCATTTCACCCTGTTGTTTCTTCACGGCTCAACTGTCCAGTGTGATTCTCCTTTCCTTGGCTCTATCTTCCAGCTGAGTGTGGGTTCTTGTGGACAGCTGTTCAAGCCTGCCGATCAGACGAAGCCAACTCTGTTGCACGCGCAGAGATTAGAGCTGATCCTTCAATGCTCAGTAGCCCTTGAACCAAAACTGAGACCCGACTGCTCAGCACCTTTAATTACTTCCCTGCATGTTCTGATGAGTAGAAATTGATGTCACGTAGAGCTGCACTGAAGTCCTGTTTATTAACTTTGAGAGATCAAAATGCAGCAAAACCCTTGTTGTCTGGAATTTAAATTACCAATAACTTCAAGCAACCAGCAAAAAAAATGGTCTGAAAATATGGTAAAAGATACGGAAGTTTAAAATTGGTACACCTCACCGTTAGTTCGCCAATCATATTGCACGCAAACTCAAGCAACCGGAAAATTCACTTATCCGGCATCTTCCAATTCTCATAAGTGCCGGATACCCAGGGTTCTGGTGTATCTTCAATTTTCCTGTTTGGTTGAAGTTGATTGGGTGGAGATTCTTGTGGAGTATTAACTAGTCAAGAACAGAAGGACCAAATGTTGCAAATTGTGCACATACTTTGAGGGTAGTTTTGACTTGGAACATTCTGTAAAATATTCAATCAGAAAGTTAGACTTTCATTCCCCAATGCAATTAAACATTGGAAAATTGTATTTAATAGGAACCTAATGGAAGGACAGGAACAAAAATAACAGCAAGAATAGGCCACATTCCTCTGAAACCTGCTCCTCCACTCAATACAGTCCTCGCTGATCGACTCATTGGTCACAACTCCCTCTTTATCCTGTCACTCTTTAAAGCTCCAAGATGTGCCTGAGTCTTGAATATATTGGATACCAGTTCTCTGGACAAGAGAATTATGAGATTCATTACCTTGTAAAGGACTCCTTACCTCAGTTTTAAAAGGATTGTCCCATTATCCTGAGACAATGTCGTCAATTTTTAGATTCCTTTACCAGTGGGAAACATTCTCTCACCATTTATTCTATCAATCAATGAGAGCACCGATGATGAGATTGGTAGCAGAAAGGTCAAAAAATTAAATGGCTTCTTTCTCCCAAGTCTGAATGAAGTTGAGTCTCTTTTCAAATGAAGGATCTCCAATTATCCTAGAAGTTGCATCAAATGGATATTGAGCTTGTAGAAATGGTAAAGAACATTAAACTTTGGACAAGAGAAATAAGTTAAGAAAATGAGAGAAAAAAAACCTTTCATCTTGTAAGAATGGTCATATTGGGATAAAGATGATTCTTCAGTGCTATCTCAGAACTTTTGAATTATGAATGGTGCAGGACAAAGCCAAAATGTATGTGCAATATCGTGAAATGTCAATATCTCTGGGTCAGAGTGATGGAACACCCCAAGTTGTTTTGTTAAATACTATTTTTTCCCCCCCTCAAATAAGGAACAGATTTTCTCCTTCGAAATTCTAATCCTATATTAGCAAAGATAGAGGTTACATTGAGATTTAAGATTCTTTTATTGTTGTGTAGCAGAACATGTAATGTTACACAAAATTGTCTCCTGCCTGCCGTAAGGGATTGTCATTCGCCATTAAAAAAAATTGGATTAGTACTGGAGAAGAGCGAGGTGGTGTCAACCTGACCTTGGGTCGACATTTTATCACTGCTATCATAGGAGCCAAAGGGCTTCTTATTAATCAATGTGTGACATTCCTCTAAAAGTTGTGGTGTTGGTTATGTGACAGAGAATATGTGATGTAGGGCTACGGTGTCTGATTAACATCCTACTAGTGAGCTGACAATTCTAAGCTGAGTTATGGCCAATTTCAGTAGGTGAATATAAATCACAGTTGCTCTTGGTAATGTATTCTGTTTATATTGCACATTAACTAACTCTTCATTTGAGGTCGTTCAATCCTCCCATTGTGTCCCCAGTTCACTTAGATCCAGCGTGACTGCAGCTTGAAGGAGAGGTGGCAGATCAGCTACCCCTCCTAGAGTCCATTATATTCTAAATTGCCTTTATTACATGTAGAGGAATTGCTCTGGGGTTGATTCCACTCTGATTTTCTATCTGTGTCCCTTGAGAAGCCTCTCATCCTGATTTGATTTACATCTCCTTAATGGGCCCAGCTCTCTCGTAGCTGTTAAGAATCTGATTCATGGCTCACAGTGGAATAAAATTACTGTGATCTGCTGCAACTGAAGAGAACGAGGAAGGTGCGTTGGCCAGGACACCAGGAGTACAAACTTATTCTTCCTTCGTGCCTCATGGAATATCGTATCCAGGCTGGACTGTGCTTTACTTCCCGACCAAATCTGGTACTAACTATGGATCACTCCCACGGGGCTTTTACAAAGCATCTCTCTGGATGGTGTTGTCAAGACTCAGGTGGGCTTAAACCCAACACCATTTAAGCCAAACTGCCTACTAGAAGAGAGAGAGAAACTTGCGTTTGCATTGTGCCTTCTGTACACTTACTTCCAATATGTGGCACTTCTGCACTACTGGAAGCGTGGCAGGTAATCTGTGCACATGAAGAATCCAATCAAGCAATAGTGTTGTTATATGGATAAATAGTGACCAATGAAATGGAGGGTGGTCATTCTCAAAATTTTATCCGTATAATCCATACCTTTCACAGGATTAGGCAGAATCTCAATGCACTGCTTTGGCTAACATTGCAGCTCATACAAATTATCGGGCCCTGTATAGTAAACGCAAAACAACCTGGTGACTTGAAATTAGCACAACTGGTGATTGAATCTTGTCACACAATTCAATCAAAGTCATGCCATGGAATCTTTTCTGTCTCTCTGGCCAGACAGGATCTTGGTTTTAAACATTGATCAGAACATGACCTCAGATCAGCCATTCTCAACCTCTTTTTTTTTTGACAATGGCCCTTTTGGACTCTGCTCAAATTTTATGAGCCCCCTTCCCTGTGAAGCAGTCAAGTTTTCTCTCCTATTGACCACATGAAAAACATAAAAAGTGTTTGTTATGTGAGATCATATGATAACTGAAACCCTGGCAAATTTCAACAGAACGTATGGTGAAAAGTGTGCTGACCAGCTGCATCATGGCCTAATATGCGGACACAATGCCCTGAGCATAAAACCCTGCAAAAGGTAGTGGACACAGCCCAGGATATCACAAGTAAAACCCTCCCCACCATCAAGAACATCTGCAGGGAACGCAACCGTCGGAGAGCAGCAGCGATCATGGAGGATCCCCACCACCCAGCACACACTCTGTTTTCGCTGATGCCATTAGGAAAGAGGTGTAGGGGCCACAAGACTCATACCACCAGGTTCAGTAACAGCTGCTCCCCCTCCACCATCAGACTCCTCAATGACAAACCCAATCAGAGTCTCACTTTGATTTTTTTCTCTCTGTATTGCAGTTTGTTTATATTTCTTTCTTTATTTAATGTGTACAGTTTTTTGCACTCTCAGTAAGTGGTCATTCTGCCTCACCTGCAGGGAAAAGAATCTCAGGGTTGTATGTGATACTGTATATGTACTCTGACGATAAATCTGAAATCTGAGGGGAAAAGAAAACAAGGCTTTGACTTAAATGTCCTGTGGCCCGAGAGGGGGTCCGAGGGCCCCATTGAAAATGGCTGCCATAGATTTTCTTGATCTACAGCAGAATTCAAACATATACATTTCCATCTTGATCAAGACTAAATTTACACTGAGTTAAATCAGCATGTTGTGGAAAAGGCAAGAATTACATTTAAATAAAATCATCAGTAGCTCTAACTTTGTCAACTTATCCTCAAACAATTATTTCTTCAGCACAATGGCAGCAACAAACTTTTCTATAATTGCAGAATACAACTATTTGCATATATTAACCAAGCGATGTAAAACCCCTGTTATCCAGAATCTAGAAGCAACCAGCAGCCTCAGGGAAAAAATTTGCTGAAAATAAATAGGTAAAACATATTGAAATTTAAAATCAGCATGCCTCACCATTAGTTCACCAATCATGTAACACACAGTCTCAAGCATCCGGAAAATTTACTTATCTAGCATCTACCAACCCCCATAGGTGCCCGATATCAGGGGTACTTTTCTTGCCAAATGTATGAGGATTGAATATCAATGCACTAAACTACATTTTCTAACATCTTCTCTTTTACAAACCTAACTACAGGAACAATGACATCAGAGACCAAGAATGGGATGACTGTAATACCCAATGTTCTTAAGCTTCTTCTGACAACCACAGAAGCTCAAGAGAGGACTGAACCATCGCCTGAATCCGTGGACCCTTTGCCGATAATCATAGCCTTAATGTGCATCTTCCTGCTCCTGGCAACGTGCGTCAGTTTTGTGGTCTTGTGTAACCCTGCAGGGCTCGACAGTTCCCGCCACGACCCTTACGAATGTATGCCCTACCACATTGAGGATGCCAGTGAGCCCCGGTTAAAATTGTGAAAACGTTTGGGGTCCTTGAGGTGGTCAATAAACAGCTTCAAGCGGAATCGACCCCTCGTCCAACCTCCGCAAACTTCTGCAAGTCAGTCCCAAGGTGACCAAAATGACTCAGACTTTGCAGAGTCCACAAAAATGTAAAGGTCCAGTGACTGAAAAACTTGCTTCGTGATAAGGACCAGGGATTAAAAGTCATTAAAAAAAATTAAAAGCATGGTCGTCCTATTCAAGGGGTCTATAATTCTTCTCTTGATGATGGAAGTCACAACACTGTCACTATCTTCCTACCAGCAAACTCATTCATGCCCCATTAGTTATTGATGGTCTCAGCACTCTTCTGCAGAGTCCATCCACCTGGTCCAACTGCTGTCGGCTCTGTATAGGCTAATAAACGGCCTGTTACAGGAGCTGACAGTGGTTTATTTTAAAATATCCACATAAAATTTAAACCTTTAAATGATCATTTGTTATTAAAATATTGTGATTTGCTTTCAACAGCATTCACTGGTCAGTGGTAAGTGCCAGATTATTTTATTTTGGAGTGGGGGGCGGGGGGGGGGGGGGGGCGGTTGTCTTTTCCAAAGGTTATTGCTCAATATTGAAATTCCAGGGTCATCCAATAGACAAGTCATCCAAGACAACAGCAAATAAAGGAATTCAGTTTCTCTGAGCTATGAATAAGCAGAGCAGCAAACCAAAAAGCAGGAGTAGGGAATCCAGACCCAGGCCTATTCCACCATTCAACATGGTCATGGATGATCACCCACTTCAGGACATCCCAACAACATCACATATCTCTTGAATACCTCAGCATTCAATAGTTCAACATCCTTCTTAAATATATTCACTGACTTGGTCACTGCCTTCTGAAGTGGAGAATTCCACAGGTTCATCACTTTAGAGGTGAAGTAATTACTCCAGATCTTCTAAACCAGTGGCTCTCAACCTTTTTCTTTCCACTCACATACCATCTTAAGTCATCCTTACTAACCGCAGAACACCAATGCCATGGGTGTTCAGAAAGGGATTACTCAAGGTGGTTTGTGAGTGGAAAGTAAAAGGTCGAGATCCACTGTTGTAAACTATATCCTGAGGCTGTGACCCCAGGGTCTCCAACCATCAGGGACATCCTCCCTCTATCTCCTCCGTTTAGTCTGTGTTGGAGTTTTGTCAGGTTTACACTGCCACAGTTTAGTACAGGTATGCATCGCTTAACGTCCATGATACGATCTGTGAAATTGGGAGTAATGAGATGTGGGCGTTGTGTGAACACCATATTACTATATATACTTCGCAAAGCTATATGGGATACTGAACTTACACTAAGTTAAACTATTTAGTTTTTTTTTTCACTTTTTAAACTTTTGTGCAAACACCTACTTCGCCTAATTTGAATAAAGCCTTCAATCACTGGTCTACAATCTACAAAAACTGGCCACTTCTTTCATTGTTGTTTGTCATTTTCTATCTCATGTAAAAGCTAAATTTAAGACATCAGGAAATTCTTTCCCATAGAACAAATGAACATGAGCTGGATCAGTGTTAGAGGTAAGCCCACGGGAACACATATCCAGAAATAACATCATAATAGGGCTTATTTCAAATGGATGGACAAAGATTGGGAAAATGCCTTTCTTTCCCACACCAATGCTTGAAATCTACAATTAGGTAAAATAATAAGCGTGACATGTACTGAATGAAAAGCAACCATTCAAATAATCAATGGCTACAGAGACCGTGCATAGTTTATCCACCAAATACTCTAACCCACTCAACCACTCAGCACAATTGACAAACCATCCCCATCAACAGCAGGTAACTCACTATTCAATGCTCTTGGTCACCAATCCCATTTTACAGACTGCAGTCCTGAAATGCAATAAATTGCCTGTCATCAATGACTGAATTATAATCCCAGAAACAAAATGGCACAATCATCTTGGGAGAAATTAAATACTGTATTCACTTTGTTGTGAGGTGCAGGTGAAATTTCAGCTGTTCCATTGAGATGAGTTTGGTAGGCTTGTGTATCTGATACAGGTACAATAACTACCTGCATTGAAATAAAGCTTAAAGTGTGGGGCACGTTCATAAAAACTTGCAGCCCAAAACAGATTTGATCAAACAGCAAGCATTCTTGTCAGCTCGCTCGAGGAATGAATCAATTAAGCTGAAAATAGTACTGAAAAGATTCATGAGGATGATTCCAGGACAGGAGGGCTTGAGTTACAATGATTCTCCCTCTCTGTTATGACCCCCCATTTCAACCTCTTTGTTTCACCCCCTCTGTGGATAGGATGTGGTGTCAGAAACTGAGGGTGAACATACAGGGGTATATAAATTCACAAGGGCACAGATAAGATCTATTATCATATTTTTTTTCGCCGAGGTTTGGGGAGTCTAAGACTGGCCATAGATTTAAGGTGAGAAGGGAAAGATTTAAGAGTCTCAAGTGGCAACTTTTCTCCCCAGAGGAAGTGGTAAAGATGGGTGCCGTTACCACAATTAAAAGACATTTAGAAAGGTATATGAATGGGAAAGGTTTAGAGGGATATTAGTCAAACACAGGCACATGGGATGAGATAAGGTGGTTAATTTGGTCAGAGTGGGGTGGAGGGTCTGTTTCTGTGCTAGGTAACTCGATGATAGGACCTTCCTTCCAAATGCCAACTTCATTCCTGTTTCTGCCAATCAATTAACCCATGTTAGGTTCATAACCCTACGCCGTTGCCTATCCTCTTCCAGGTGAGGCAGTACTTTGCTTGTGGGACTGTGGGGGTCGTCTGCTGCATCCGGTGCTCCCAATGTGGTTTCTTTGTAGAGACTGGGCGTAGACTGGGAGATTGCTTGGTTCCATTTGAGCACCCTCCAACCAGATGGCATTTATATTGATTCCTCCAGCTTTCATTAGCACCCCATCACTTATTCCTCCTTTCCTCTCGCTTTGTTCCTCTTTCCCTTTTCTTCCAGATCTGCACTGACAGAGCATCCCCCTCCTCTGATCCTCCTCCACATTTCCTCTCCTATCCTCCTCCACATGCCTTTCCTTCCTTCTCCCCAGCCTTTCAATGCAGGAGCCTGCCCGCATTTTACTCACATCTCGAAGGACTCAGGTTAAACGTTGGTGATGTATATCTTTACCTCATATGGATGCTGAGAGACCTGCATTTCTGTGTTCCCACTTTTAGTGAGAGAGTGCTACCACCAGCAGGGGTCAGAGATGGAGTGTGTGGCGTCTGGGGAATGTTGCATATTGGGAATCTGAGTAAATTCAAAATGGACGCCTTCCCATGACGTCTTCATGCATCTGTTCTGTTTTAGTGCTGTTTGTTTAGTTAATAAATCTAGTTGTTTTAAAAATAACCCAAGTTTCTTTATTGTAATGAAAGAAACAATACACCACTGGTTATGGATTTTCCATGCTCTGAGTCAATCTACCTTCTCCTATCTTTACCATTCACAGAATATGAAGTATGAGAAGGATGGCTGCTCATGCATGGGATGGGCAACAACTGAAATGATAGCTCTTGTTTCAGGAGGAAGGGAAAGCTTGAAGGTGGGGATGATTCAGCAATCTGCTCCAGTTCTGTAACTGAAAGATAAGGTTCTCCAGGTAAATGGCAGTGGGCAGGTTGCTCAGCAGCTGAATTACAGCCACGTGCTCCATCTTCATTTGAACCAAAGCAATCTAGCATCCTGAAGGTCAGATTTGAGGAAGAATTAATAGTGAAAACATACAACGTCAATTGACAGCTAATGAGGTGCCTGGGGAAATTTTAAAGGTAGTGAGAAGTTGATGCAGTAAAGGGAATTTGATCATCAACAGTTGTTCATGCAAAGTGGATTGACATCACTTTCCAAAGCGATCTGGATACACATTTTAAAATTTTAAATTTAGGCATACAGCACAGAAACAGGCCTACGAGCCAGTGCTGCGCAATGATACCCAATTAACCTACAACTCCCGATACATTTTGAAGGGTGGGAGGAAACCAGAGCACCTGGAGGAAACCAACACAGACATGGGGAGAACGTACAAACTCCTTACAGACAGCACCGGATTCAAACTTGGCTCGCTGGTGTTGTAATAGTGTTACACTAATTACTATGTTAATCTTACCCTGGGCAATAAAAAGGCATAGGTTCTAGTCATAGATATTTGGAAATGTAACTGATGCTTTCAAGAAGTTCCTCAGAATTGACACCATAGTGAGAATGGAATGACAACCTTCTTCTGTCAACTGTACTTTGAAAGAGAATTCTATAGAACACCACCAGCACAACATTTTTCTCAATCATTTGCTATGTTGAGCTATGACTCCCAAACTAGAAGAAAGCACAGGAACTCAAATCCATGGAAAAAGCACAATCCAACCAAACTGTAATGCTTTTAAATTCCAAGTAAAGTGTCAAACACAAGGGAAAATAGATCTGCATTTATATGGCACTGTCCAAGCTATTCTAAAGTGCTTTTAACCAATAAACTCAATTTGAAACGTGGCTTCTATGATAATATTTATATGGTGTTCAATATCTGCACTGTAAACTCTCACAAAGTGCAAGGTGAGAAGTGTAGCAGGTCAGCTTCATGGTCTTCACAGATGGGTAAATATTAGCTCAAACACACAGACATGCTGCAGGAACTCAGCCAGTCTAGCAACGTTCATAGGAGGTGAAGATATATTACCAACGTTTTGGGCCTGCGCACGTCTTCAAGGTAGAAGCAAAGATCAGGAAAGCGCCAAAATAAAGAGACTGGAGACTGGCCAAGGTCGGAGTCCAGACCACAAAAGGTGTTAATTGGATATGATAAAAGGAGAGGTGAGAATTGAGTTTGTCTCTGTGAAAGGAGACAGAGGGAAAGGAGATGAATATTGGCTACCTGGATCCCCCTGAACTTTGAGATGATGTTACGAGGATGACTCCACTGGTTTTGGCAGTTTAATCTTGCAACCCATCCAAAAAGTAACAGTTAAGGAGCCATCTAACTTCAGGAAAGATATGAGTAAGATTGAAAAATTTACAAGGCTGTTGCCAGGACTTGAGGCACTGTGTTGCAGGCAATGGTTAAACAGGTTCAGACTTTATTCCCTGTAGTATGGAAGAATGTGGGGAGATTTGATAGTTATACAAGATTATGAGTGTATGGATTGAGTACATGTAAGCAGACTGTTTCCACTGAGGCTAGCTGAGGCAATAACTGGAGGACATGGGTTAAAAGTGAAAGGGGGGATATTTAAAAGGAACATGAGGGGATCTTCTTTACATAGAGAGTGGTTGGAGTGTGGAACAAGCAGTCAGCCTGAAGTGGTGAACATGGGAACCATTTTGACATTCAAGAAAAATTTGATTGAGTACATGGATGGGAGGGGCATGGAGGGCTGTGGTCTGGGTTAATGGGACATGGCAGAATAATAATTTGGCATGGACTTGATGGGCTAAAGGGCTTGTTTCTATACTGTAGTGTTTGATGGTTCTAGTCCAGTGGTTCTCAACCTTTTTCTTTCCACTCACATACCACTTTAAGTCATCCCTGTGCCATCAGTGCTCTGTGATGAGTAACGGATTGCTTAAGGTGGCATGTGGGGGGGGGGGGGGGGTGGGGGGGAGGCAAAGAAAAAGTTTGGAAACCACCTAATTGACTCTTTATGTGCAGTTTCATAACTCCAAAGGTAATGGGCCAATAAAAATGTTTCTCAAGCAAAATATTTCAGTAACAATTGGGTCTAGAGCAGTGATTCTCAGCCTTCCCTTCCCAATCACATACCACCTTAAGCAATCTCTTACTCATCACAGGGCACCGAAGGCATAGGGATGACTTAAAGTGGTATGTGAGTGGAAAAAAAGGTTGAGAACCACTGTTCTAGTCCCTCGATGCCAAGATAAACTTATTTTCCATTCAAACGACAGAATCTGATCAGCCAGAGGAAGGATTGCTGTCTTCCATACAGTGGCTGGTGTGACAAAATGAAAGGTGGCGAATGGGGTATTTCTCCCACCTTAAATCCAGATCCCTTGAAGTGAAGTTTGCATTTGGGGCTCGAAGGGGCAAGTTGTGCTGCCAGCACCACTGTCATACATGCAAACCTGCCTGACCGAATTGCATCTATCCTGATTTTTATCTCCTTTCAAGTTATTGTATATGTCGATGTATTGGACAATCCTCGAAACTTAAAAATGTCACCTCAAAAATCAGTGATCGTCTTATATTCCAAATATAAAATCCAAACATTGACAGTGAAGTCCCAACACCACTGCTTGCTTTTCGTGCTGTTGTAGTGGAGAATACATTTACAAATGTGTTGGGCTTTTTGATCATTTTCACAGAAACTGTCTTGATGCCAGTCCAAGACACTGACCTTGTGTAAGATTTCAGATAAACAATTTTCGAGTTAAAATCCCAGTGTGGCACTTATTCATAAATTCTGGGTCAGTAAGCGAAGGGTTATTTTGTACTGCAGCATGAAAGCAGTGAATGAATGGCACAAAGGTTAATAGAAATGATTTATAAAAACACCAAACTATTATCGCAGCAAAGACAAATAATACCCAAGATCTTTTTAGGAAGGTCAGGATCACAATGCTCTTTATGGAAAAAGTATTCCTCTCTAATTCAAGTCTCATTAAGAAAAGAGAGCGACTTTGACAATGATACTGCCAGAGCAGAATGATCTTAGTTGCCAGAGCTACAATATTGCTGAGCTAGCTGATCATGTATCCATTCATTGTTTGTGTGCAAAATTCACTGCAAAATTCTCAAGTGGATGTTTCCCCTGGTTAACAAACAGGTAGACCCTGACATCATCAATTGAAATTGGGTGAAACAAACGTGAGATTTGCTGGAAAAACACCATGAGATTTTGCCAAAAAATGCAAGAACAAAACCATCGTAACGTTGAAATATTGTACATTGGGACATCGTAAGTAGGGGTCTATCTGTTCCTAGCTCGTGTTGAAAATGATACCAGGTTTGTCGTCATACCATTATGGTTTGGTATGAGGACACCAATATCCTTGAGCATAAAGCCCTGCAAAAGGTAGTGGGCACAGCCCAGGACATCACAGGCAAAACCCTCCCCATAATCAAGAACATCTATAGGGAACACTGCTGTTGGAGAGCAGCAGCAGTCATCAAGGATCCACACCACCCACCACACGCTCTGTTCTCGCTGCTGCCATCAGGAAAAACATATAGGTGCTACAAGACTCGCACCACCAGGTTCAGGAACAGCCACTACCCCTTCACCATCAGACTCCTCAGTGACAAACTCAATCAGGGTCTCAATTAAGGAGTCTTACTTTGCACATTATTGATTTCTTTTTATCTCTGTATTGCACAGATACATTTTTACATTTTTTTCTTTGTATACATGTGCAGGTTGAGCAAGGTTTTGCACAAGTTATAATTCTGCTTTAGCCACAAGGAAAAGAATCTCAGTGATGTTCAGTCATGTACGTACCCTGACAATAAATCTGAAATCTGATAAACTGTGTCCAGAGTGCATGTGCACCAAAATTCTTACTTGCTGCAGCGAACAGGTAAAGAAGAACTATAATACCAAACTAACTGGATTAAATTAAGAGACAATAAATACACAGGATAGATAGACAATAAATATTCACATTAATCAGAGTTCAAAATAAAGGAACTTGTATTAGTGTGGTCAGCCCTTTAGTGACGTTTGAGCATTTTATTATGTTTTTTACACATTTACTGCTTTCCAGGAAATTATTCCCAATTTCTCAGAACACAGACTGGGTAAAAAGATTGGAACGGGAATAAGGACTCATTCCCGATCCAACATTTTACCTCCTTGACCCCTAGATATTTTCATAGATTGTCTGCAGTTTAAACTGAAGAGAAGGTGATCCGTGTACAATGGGTTAATGAATCTGATTCCCTACTTCACATTGATCGTTAATTAAATGCCCAGATTGTGTCATTTATTTTGAAATTTATCAAATAGAATACTCATTAGAAATGTAAAACTTTTAAAATGATGCAACTCTGAGTTGTTGAACCTTGCTCCTGTTGCTTCTTCTTTTCTATTTTCTTTCTTTTTATCCCTTTTCTTTTGAATCTGGGGAAGAGGTGCTGGTCGAAGAGGGACTCTCCTTTCCTTTTTTTTCTGACCTTATGAATGTTTTTCTATGATTTTATATTCAATGTATTATTGTGTTACGATATTAATTGAACCCTATATTCTGTATTCTTAAAACAAATGAAATATATAAAAAAATCACGGACTAATGAACAGGACGTCCAGCCTCCTTAAATACTGCACTTCAGGTATTCTGTCTAAACTCCTGTGTAAACGGCCACTCCTGGAATGTAGAGAGACACTTCAGAAAGGCAAAATCATGCAAGGCCTATGCAAAAAATGTACAAGTTTCAGGATTAAGTGGAGGTCTGATAGCTGGTGGAAAGAATAAATAAACTGAATGGAGAAATGAGATCATGCCTCAAAGGAATGTCCAAAAGGACAATTCTAATCAATGTTTGAATGTAGCAATCATCGTGATGAGGTTTTAAAATTTAAATGATTGCAATTTCAAGTAAAGGTAGGACAGGAAGTCTTAAAACAATTGGTAGAGCAGGAATATTAGAGTATAGGTGCAGGAAATGCCAAGAAGCTACCTGATGGTAAACACCAGTAATTATTTAACTGACCAATTAGAAATTAGTTTTCTGACTGTCAATATTAAGATACACAAATAACGCTGGACAATGAAGATTTTGTTTCCTGAACACTTTTGGGTGCATTTTATGGATTTAGGGCTGCTGATCATGTACCTTAGATATTACTTGTTTTTATGATTGCCTGTTATATTTTAAGACTACTAGGGTATTGCCCACAAAGCAGGCTATTTTTGTCAGTCCAAGCAGGCCGGGGCATGTACTCAGTGCAGGTGCTATGCAAATGTTGTCTTTGGCCTGGGCATGATTAGTCAGGATAGATGCAGACAGCTCACCTGTACAGATGCTGTGCATTACATTGATGAAGATTGAATTCACGTTGATGCAAATGTTTGTATTGGGAAAAGTTGTGGCTGTCATGTGACAGCACTGCCCCCCTACCTCGTTGGAGGACACACCAGCTGCCAATCAAGGTTTGGTTCCGCCTCACCCATTAGTGCACACCTTGCTGTTGGCCATATGTAAATTACTTGGACTGCACTCTGCAGCCTGCCTGTACTTGGCCTTGGGCCATTGGCTGTTGTAATTAGATTAACCCTCCTCCCACTGAGCTATTGGCCCCCAGTAAATGATGTGGGCTTGTCCCTCCAGCACTATAAAGGTACCTTGTGCTCTTGGTTCTTTCTCTTTGCCAGCTCGGGACCACCCTGCTTCACTCCAGGCCTAGAAGGGTTGGGAGCATTTAATTAGTGTCCCTTGTAGCATAGAGCCGTGTCTGCAGAGTCGAGGGGTGGTGGGGCGTCGTAGTGATTTTTCCCTGATCATTGTATGTACCAGTTCATTGGGTGTGTTATGTGTGTGGGTGTTCTACATCAGTTGCCTTCTGTAAATAAAATCCTTCCCCACATCAAAACTGCGTTCAGAGTCCTTGCCTTTGAGACCTACCAAACCTGTTTCCTCACTCACAACAATGTTCTTCAGCCAATAGCACATTTCCTCCCAAATGAGAAAGAATTTCAAATGCTCAAGTTTGGACATAATCACTTATAACAGAAAATATAAGCATTGAAAATCATAAAATATTTCAGAAAAAGTACACAACCTCCCGTCTTCTTGTTTCACTGCCTCATCCATAGATTTCAAGTCCTGGTGCTGTATCTGGCTACTGGATGGCCACCCCCTTTCACTTTGATGCCCCAGTTGCTCCAGAGTTCATAGAATATAACAGCAGAGTACAGA
Organism: Narcine bancroftii; assembly: GCF_036971445.1. Classification (NCBI taxonomy): domain Eukaryota; kingdom Metazoa; phylum Chordata; class Chondrichthyes; order Torpediniformes; family Narcinidae; genus Narcine; species Narcine bancroftii. The sequence continues at coordinate 82,636,151 of NC_091474.1, forward strand.
TCATTTGGCCCTTGATGTTGTGCCAACCTCTATAACCCGACTGAACAAACTAAACTGACTTCATCACGCCCATAACCCTCTGTTTCTCCTGCATCCATTCTTGGTCTTTTACTTTCAATCAGAATAGAAACATTGGCTGTTTTTTTCTGCACAGATGTTGCCCAACCTGCTGAGCATCTTCAGCATTTTCCAATGTTTTATTCCGCATTTCCACCAACTGCAGTTTTTCTTTTGATCTTTTTTTTGAGCAGTCTGGGATGGGTGAAAGTGCAACAAGAGTGAATGTGTTGCTGAGGAATCTACAGTGGGAGATGGGTTGTGCCACTGACGTCCCGGATCTCTGACTGACACCTTTTTGCTCACCAGTAGCATCACTTGGCTCAGAGTGGACCCGTTGCAGAGACCGGACCTGGTGAGGCAAAGTATCCATTTGAAACTGGGGGCACTCTATGACAGGGCCATTGATCCACCCCAAAGGGACTCCAAAATTAAGGCCAAGGTCTCCCAGCCTCATACAGCTTCCTGCAACAGGCTTGGAAAAGAATGACTGTGTTCTTTTAATTTCACTGGCCATCTTGCTGTGCAATCTTGCCACCGACGAAATCCAATCAAGAAACCAGAGGGAACTTCTGTCCAATATTTTATCCTAAAGTGGCACTTCCACCCCCTGCACCAAAATGTCTGTCCCCATGTGTGCACTCAAGTTCCTAAACCCACAACTTTCTTTCGCAGAGATGAGAGAGTTCCCACCAACCCATAGCTGACAGCATGAAAAGGTGATCTGTCTGCACAATAATCTTCAGTCAAGCTTCAATGTCTTTAAGCGACATTAACAGGTGGAATTACCTTGCATGATGTAATGACCTCATGACCTTTGGTCCAGTCTATCTTGCAGCAACTCAACCGATTCATTATCCAGATTCATGCAGTACAAAGGACTTGTTTGAAAAATAGGCAGTTTTACATATATCCTCAACATGATTATCCAACTGCACGAAAACCAACAAGGTCGGGTCAGATACAGCAATGAGCTCTCTGAACCCTTCTCCATTAACAATGGCGTGAAGCAAGGCTGTGTTCTCGCACCAACCCTCTTTTCAATCTTCTTCAGCATGATGCTGAACCAAGCCATGAAAGACCCCAACAATGAAGACGCTGTTTACATCCGGTACCGCACGGATGGCAGTCTCTTCAATCTGAGGCGCCTGCAAGCTCACACCAAGACACAAGAGAAACTTGTCCGTGAACTACTCTTTGCAGATGATGCCGCTTTAGTTGCCCATTCAGAGCCAGCTCTTCAGCGCTTGACGTCCTGCTTTGCGGAAACTGCCAAAATGTTTGGCCTGGAAGTCAGCCTGAAGAAAACTGAGGTCCTCCATCAGCCAGCTCCCCACCATGACTACCAGCCCCCCCACATCTCCATCGGGCACACAAAACTCAAAACGGTCAACCAGTTTACCTATCTCGGCTGCACCATTTCATCAGATGCAAGGATCGACAATGAGATAGACAACAGACTCGCCAAGGCAAATAGCGCCTTTGGAAGACTACACAAAAGAGTCTGGAAAAACAACCAACTGAAAAACCTCACAAAGATAAGCGTATACAGAGCCGTTGTCATACCCACACTCCTGTTCGGCTCCGAATCATGGGTCCTCTACCGGCACCACCTACGGCTCCTAGAACGCTTCCACCAGCGTTGTCTCCGCTCCATCCTCAACATCCATTGGAGCGCTCACACCCCTAACGTCGAGGTACTCGAGATGGCAGAGGTCGACAGCATCGAGTCCACGCTGCTGAAGATCCAGCTGCGCTGGATGGGTCACGTCTCCAGAATGGAGGACCATCGCCTTCCCAAGATCGTATTATATGGAGAGCTCTCCACTGGCCACCGTGACAGAGGTGCACCAAAGAAAAGGTACAAGGACTGCCTAAAGAAATCTCTTGGTGCCTGCCACATTGACCACCGCCAGTGGGCTGATAACGCCTCAAACCGTGCATCTTGGCGCCTCACAGTTTGGCGGGCAGCAGCCTCCTTTGAAGAAGACCGCAGAGCCCACCTCACTGACAAAAGGCAAAGGAGGAAAAACCCAACACCCAACCCCAACCAACCAATTTTCCCTTGCAACCGCTGCAATCGTGTCTGCCTGTCCCGCATCGGACTGGTCAGCCACAAACGAGCCTGCAGCTGACGTGGACTTTTTTTACCCCCTCCATAAATCTTCGTCCGCGAAGCCAAGCCAAAGAAAGAGCAACTAAATTATTTTATTACTTATGTTCATTTGTGAAATAGCTGAACATTTCTACTTGTATTGAAACTTATCTGATACCAAGAGCCTCAAAATTATTTGCATAAATGTGAAGTCCAACAGGAGTCATCAAGCAGTTCAATGTAATTAAATTGAACATTTTGTCCATAGTACAAGCTTAGAATCAAATGAATGGCCAATTAAAAAGTTTTAGAGATGTTTGTGAAGTAAAGAATACTGGGCAGGAGACTAAGCTCTTTAACCATTTCCTTGGAAGCGTCCACTTGTCCTTCTGAGCAGGCTGACAGAGCCCTGGGTCTTCATCGGGCCTCTGGTAATGATGGACTCCCTCAGTCCTGAACTGCAATTGCAGATCACCTCAAAACCCCATTATAGGGTTCTGAACTGGCTCAGAACACTCGTTAGGTCACATAATTTCTTGTCACTGCATTGCAACAAGAATACTGTGGCACATTGGTGAGGGTACAAAAGAGAGTCAGAAGAATGTTGCTAGAATTGGAAAATTGAAGTTAAGGGTGCAAGGTTGGACTTAATTTCCTTGGAATGAAGTCAATGAAAGTAAAATCTCATGGTGTTTAAAATGATGAGAGGACAAGACAAGAAGGATTTATGTTCAACAATGAACGAACACTGATTTAGGTATGAGAGGGAAGTTGAAGACAAATTTTTTTTACCCAAATTGGGGGTTGGAACTCCTGCTGAAAAGGATGGTGGAGGCAGTTACCTCGATTACAATTGCACATGGAGATCTGTAACAAGCAGAGCGATGGATCAGCAGCTGGGGAGTGGAAGCAAACAAACTAACTGGTCTTGACAAGACTTACATAATGACCCCCACAACCTTATTCTATTCAGCAAGTTTATTAATAATTCCAGATAAAAGTAAAATGAAAAAAAAAATGTTGCCCATTTGTCAGTGGTCTAGGGTTAATTTTAAAAATAAAATGGATTATGGCCTGTTAGTCGCTACCAATAAATTTCATTGTATGTTCATTGCACTTCTAGGTTTCATTCCTAGATGCTGCTGCCATTTTGAACAACACTAGACTGACCGTTGGAATGTTACTCTTCGATGAAAGCGTTTATCACAGTTAAAAGATAAATCAGAAGTCAAGGGAAGTGTGTTTGTTTGATTTGCAAGGAATCTGTTAACTTTAAAAGCCTAACTTCATAGCCTATCAGACAGATTTATACATAGCATCATAATCCTTAATGTGGACACTTGGGCCGTGAACTATATTCACTGAGTTGTGGAGGAATGTTGGAGACGGCCTTGTCCCTTTCATGATCTTTTCTCCTGTTTTTATTTTGCACGGCTTTTTGAACGAGAGCTTTATTGTATTCATTTAAATTAAATTTAACAGGAGCAGATACAGAAATGCCTGCTGTAATCTATGAGCATGTCAATAAACTAAAATAACGTCAAGTTAAACTGTTCAGTAGTGTTGTATAGTGATTTTGATAGAAAATGAATTTTCCATGGCACAGGGGTTTTCTGGTCCAATAATATTTTTCTTGCAGTGTAACTGCTTGGAAAACTGCCAGAATTAATATTGTTTGGTCCGTGACTCCTTATATTTTTCAGTATGTGGGCCACAACCAAAAAGGTTTGTCCACACCTGGTCTAACCCCTCCAACCCTGCGCTCGCTATCCTGGTCATCTCCCCTCTGCACTCGAAATCTGAGTGAAGGATTCCAACCCGAAACATTGGCCATTCCTTTTCACCTATTGATGCTGCTTGACCTGCTGTGTTCCCCCATCACTTATCACTTGTAACCTCTGTCCTTCATTTATTGTTTGAGGATAGTAGGTTGCATTGGTGTAGGAGTCTGCTCAGGACAGGGGCAGCGGGGGTGGGAAGGGAATGTTCCCCTCGAGAACACTGAAGCCCCTCGCACTTTCTAATGCTGGGCTATTTCCCTCAATTACTGCTTTTCTGCAAAGATTGGAAATTAGACCTGGAAGATATTACTGTCTCATCCCCTCCTGTCTACGACTGAATATTAAGATCTATTTACTTAAACACTCAAAAAGACAACCACTGAATTGCAACTAGATCTAACATGGAGAATAAACATTTCGCAAGTTGGCAGAAATTAATCACACGTTACAGACAAACTAAATCAGTTAACATATCAACATATTTATTTGCTTTTCACCACACTCCCAACATTTGTGAAAAGAGATTACTGATAACACCATATGGAACAGTAAAAATCTGAAACAGGCTGTCGTGCAGATTGGAGGAGATGCTTGTGCTCCAAGCAGGAAGAGTGTTTTTGGGTCCTGAAGTGTTATTTTTCTCTCCATTCAGAGAGGAACCTGTCAATGTTTTACCAAAAGGAGCATCAACAACTCAACCCTGCTAACAGCACGTGTCTGCAAAATCACTCACAACTTCATGGTGAAGGAGAGAAGAGAAAAGGCAGTATTTATTTGTATATATGAATGCTTGTCCCCTATGTGTATTGTTGTCTGTGTGTTATGTCTGATTGTGTGTCTGCGTATTTAGCACTGAGGACCTGAGAGTGTTCTTTCATCAGGTTGTACTTGTACAATCAGAAGACAATAAACTTGACTTAAAAAAGAAAGAAATCTTCTAATGATTTGGTTGACATGTCTGAAGCCTCAATTAACTTGACGAAACAAGCCTAATGCAGAAATTCAAGCAACTAGCAAAAAAAAATGTGGAAAATGAACAAGTAAAAAATATGGAAGTTTAAAATTGGTGACTCCCTGGTGATTATTTCGCCAATTCACACAACCCCCAATCTCAAGCAACTGGAAAATTCACTTATTCACACATGTGCTGGATACTAGGGGTTTTACTGTGTGTGATTTTCTTAGTACTTATCACAGTGTTAGTGCTTCCCAAAACATTTTGCAGCCAATTAAGCTATTTTGGTGTCACCCTGATGTAAATGTGGAATATGTGACAGCCAATTTATCAGAGCAAGTTTCTTACAAATTGGAACACAATGTTGCTTCATAATAATCATCTGATTGACAACGAATGAGGGAAAGATATTGGTTTGAGCACTGGCCGAGAATATAGAAGAGTTCAGGAACAGGTCCTTCGGCTAAACGTGTCTGCAATGGACGCAGTGTCAATCCAACTCATCCCATCTGCCTGAATGTGGTCTGCCCCATTTCAAAATATCTGCGTTCACCCAAAAGATGGGACTGGAGTCTAAAAGTGCACTCCCACTGCACGTGTGGGAGAGCGGCCCAGATTGATATGTGCAAGTCTCTAGAGTGTGAGCTGAACCACACTCTGAGAGTGCTACCCACAGAGCCATGTTGATAACACTGGACAACAAATGTTTTCAAAAGGTTTTGGTTCCAGAACAAAAAATGGGGATTATGATAGACAACTTCAAGATGAACACAAAAATAATTTCAGATTTGCTGTTTCATAAAGGAAGTTGGAGAAACATTAAATGAACCTTTATTGAATTTAGCATATTTAATCACATAATGATGTTGACACTTCGCTTTAGTTCAACTGACCTAAAAATGTTTTTACTCACCATTTGATGCCTCTCGTGTAAATGTCCAATGATAGTCGGCCAGCATTGATGGATTCCTGTTGCCCTGATACCGCTTTTCCATGGTCGTGATGTCCTGGTGAAACCTTTCACCATATTCGTCACTGACTACACCAAGATGAGCAGGGAAGACGTCCAAGTGCGAATGCAGAAAATGAACTTTCAATGACATATTGGACTTCATGGCTTTGGATGCATGAAGTAGAGTTAAAATGTAACAGGAAATCACAAAAAAAAGGTTATATCTAAGAAATGGTATGTGATAGGACAATTTTAAGATGATTTTTGTGACCAGCAGTCCAAAATCCAGAAAATACACCCATAAAAGTCCAGGAGGCATAATCTTCATTGTCCAGTGTAATCAAAGTCATGGCTGTAAGGTGACACATGATGAAAAAGCATTCTTGATTGGTGGGACAAGCAGTAAGTGCACCTTCCTTTGGAATGGGAATATATTCAAGGATTTTTCGACATCAAATGTGAAAGGCAGTGGAACACAGGATCTGATGAAGGATCTTAGAGCTAGACTATTAAGCAAGAATATCCAGCACTGGGGAGCCAGATGATCTTAAAGGAGTGATGATTGAAAATCACATGGATCTTTTCTCTTTTGCATCTGGCTTTTTGTCTCAAATTGTTCAGACAACAGCATCCGGGCAACTTACCTGCAGCACACGAGTAGACTCTGTAATGTTCTCGGGGACACTGGCCTCATAGGTGTTCTGCAGGAAGATGGGTCGGTTGTCATTGACATCCATCACTGTGACATACACGGTGGCCGTCCCAGTCCTTCTGCCACCGGCAGGCCCATTATCTGCAGAGATAAGACCAAGTCATAAATGTGCACCAACCAAAACGATGAGATTCTTTCTCGAGCTCAGAAACGTACTTCAAAACTTTTCTCAGGCATGAAAATCCATGCACAGGGCCATGTGAAAGTCAAAGGGGCACTCATCATATGTTCACTTCTACTGTGGGCTTACCTCTGCCCTGTCATCATCTCCATCCCGTCCTCACCTCTGCCCCATCACCTCCTCAGCCCTGTCCCCACCTCCGTCCTGTCCTCACCTTCTCTGCCCTGCCCCTACCTCCATCTTGTCCTCACCTCCACCCCGTCACCTCCTCTGCCCTGTCCCCACCTCCGTCCTGTCCTCACCTTCTCTGACCTGCCCCTACCTCCATCCTGTCCTCACCTCCACCCCATCACCTCCTCTGCCCAGTCCCCACCTCCATCCTGTCCTCACCTCTGTCTGTCCTCACCTCCGCCCTGTCATCACCTCCATCGTCACCTCCTCTGCCCTGTCTCTACCTCCGCCTGTCCCTACATCCACACTCACCTCTGCCCTGTACTCACATCTGTCCTGTTCCCACCTCTGCCCTGTCCTCACCTCTGCCTGTCCCTACATCCACCCTCACCTCTGCCCTGTACTCACCTCTGTCCTGTTCCCATCTCTGCCCTGTCCCCACCTCCATCCTGTCCTCACCTCCACCTGTCCCTACATTCGCCCTCACTCCACCCTGTACTCACCTCTGCCCTGCCCCACCTCTGCCTGTCCCTACATCCGCCCTCACCTCCGTCCTGTTCCCACCTCTGCCCTGTCCCCACCTCCATTCTGTCCTCACCTCTGCCTGTCCCTACATCTGCCTCACCTCTGCCCTGTACTCACCTCTGTCCTATTCCCACCTCCACCTGTCCCTACATCCGCCCTCACCTCCATTCTGTCCCCACTTCTGCCTGTCCCTACATCTGGCCTCACCTCCGCCCTGCACTCACCTCTGTCCTGTTCACCTCTGCTCTGTCTTCACCTCACCCACTCCTTTCAATATTCTCTTTTCTAAAGCAACCATTCACTTTTAAAAAAGCTCAGGATAAATGCCAATGGAATAAATAAAGAGGACATGTATTATTTAGCAGGGAAATGAAATAGATGAGAATTATCCTCCTATGTATAACAGGGAGCAGTGAAGTTAGGAAGCTTTCAGAAGATGATGTTGCTCCCCTTTGTGAAGGCCTAAATCACTGGAGAATCAGCAGGACTTTCAGGGCGGGGGGGAACACACCATTTGACAGGGATGGATCTGATTGGGTAATTACTCTGTCAATTGCTTCTGAAGACCATGATGCTTTGAGTGACCCCAATTAACTTTTTACAACTCTCTACTTTCATGAGATTTGTTCAGGATAATTACTTTACTTTCAGGTATAGATGTTGTTGTAGGCTGGACATGAATGCCACTTGCATTCATGGAGTAAGGTAGCACAGAAAGAGATACCAATCCACTGAGTTCACAATGATCATTACCCACCCAATTATACAAGTCCCACTTTTATTATCCCCACATTCCGCTTAATGACCACTCACCAACACATTAGGGCAGGGCTGCACAAACTTTAACTGGCTTTGGCCACATACAAAAAAATAAGGAATGTGGGCCAAACAATATTAGGCCCAACAGTTTCCTTTAACAGTCTGTTAAAAGTCTGTACAGAGGCAATGGCAATCAGGCTAGGTATTTGAACCCCATTGGAGAGCGCGGAGGCTTCACTCCCTGCTCTCCATGGGTCTGCACCAGCAGCAGCGCCTGCTGTTACAGCAGCTCTGGCAGTGCCACCATTTTTTATTCTAATGGTCCACTTAAAATGGGCAATGGGCCAGGGTTGGCCTGTGGAACGTACTTTGGCCACCCCAGCATTAGGGGTACAATTACAGTAATGACCTGATCTACCAATGTCTTTGGAAATGTTGTCACAAGAAGGATATCAAGTCAAGTTTATTGTCATCTGATTGTACAAGTACAAGTACAAGAAACTGTGTTCTCCGGTCCTCAGTGCAAAACATGCAGATGCACCACCAGACATAAAACACCTACCAACAATACATATGCAGGACAAGTAATTCATCTTTAGAAATAAATAATGATTGTTTTGTACATATGAGATTCTCCGATGGTCAGTGTGAGCAGTTCATTTTCATGAGCATCCTCGCTGTCCGTGGGAAGAAGCTGTTCCTCACCTGGTGGAGCTGCCTCTGATCCTCCTGGATCTCTTTCTCATTGAGAGCAGCTGAAAGATGCTGTGTGTGGAATGGAAGGGATCCTCAATGATTTTGCGCGCCCTCTTCTGACAACGATTCTGATAGATTGTGTCGATGGGGGGGGAGGGAGGCTCCATTGATCCTCTCTGCCACTCTTTGATCCCGTGGATTTATCTCTTTGCGGCAACCGTGCCACACTGTGATGCAGCTGGCCAGGACGCTCTTGATAGAGCTCCTGCAGAAGGTTAACTTACTGGTGGCTGGTAGACTTGCCCGATTTAGTCTTCTCAGGAAGTGTAGTCGCTGTTACGCCTTCCGGACAAGTGAGGAGATATTAAGTGTCACTAGTTAGTGAACTCCAAGGACCTTAGTGCTTTCAACTCTCTCTACTACAGAGTTGTTGATGTATAGGGGAGGTTAGTTGTTCCTGGTCATCCTGAAGTCCACAAGCAGATCCTTCATCGTGTCCACATTGAGACTTGGGTGGTTACGCTCGCACCATTTCATGAGATTTTCCACCTCTTCTCTGCAGTGCAACTCAATGTTGTTGCTGACGACTGTTGTGTCAACTGCAAACTTGACACTGTTGGAGCTGGATCTGCCAATGCTGTAGCATGAACAGGAGCGATTAAGCACACAGCCCTGAGGCGTGCCAGTGCTCGACATTCTGTTTTTGATCCGGACTGCAAAATTCTTCACACATCAGTACCAGATACTGAATCTGGGACACTGGAGCTGTGAGATAGCAGCTCCACGAGGTGCACCACTGTACCACTCTCCAGGCTCGAGAATGAGCTCAAGATTAATTAAAGCACATGGGGGTCTATTCTATGGGAATAAGGAACAGTGATCCCAATAGGAAAAAGACGAGTCAAAATGATTAAAACATTGCAAGAAATCACATCTATAAAGTGTTAAAACTCATTTATTGAATATAATTTCAATGAGTTATTGTTTGCTAAAACACACCAAAGTGAGAAATCTTGTAAAAATGAATTAGACAAATGCTCAAGCAAGGAACAATGAAGGAGACCAAGATGGATGAAGGGATGAGAATCAAATCATGGAGATAAGAACTGTGTTAAGCACACTGAATCTCCCCATTTCTAACCTCTCATTCCATTCTCACAACTCCAGGATTTCTCATGGTTATGCAGCTCAATTTAAATTTAACTTTTTGAGTAAAATGAATGGCGTCAGAAATGAACAGACAATGCAACTCTTCAAAATAGTTTTACTGCTGAGAATTTTGGAAGAAATACATTTTCATTGTTTTAAGTAGATTTAATGTAAATTAACACAAAAATCAGGTTTATTTGAAGAAATGCTCCTTTTTCTATTTAAAAAAAATATTTTGACATACAGCATGGTAACCAGCCCTTCCAGCCCATGAGCCCATGCTGCCCAAATACCGTAATTAAACTACAACCCTCGTACGTTTTGGAAGGGTGGAAGGAAACCAGAACACCCAGAGGAAACCCATGCAGACATACAAAATCCTTACAAACTGCATTGGATTCAAACCCAGGTATCTGGCGCTGTGATAGCATTGCGTTAACTACAATTCTAACTGTGCTAACAATGAGAAGTGGATATGTCTAGGTTATATGATCTATTTCTCCCACATAAATAGGACGGCACTGTTGGCATAGCAGTTATCGAAATGCTTTTACAGCACCAGCGATCTGGACCCGGGTTTGAATCCTTGCACATTCTCCCTGTATCTGCCTGGGTTCACTCCAGTTTCCTCCCACCATTCCAAATGCACCGGGGGTATTGGTTAATTGGGTGTCTCCAACCTCAACCGATGGTCAGAACACTTCCAATCTCTTTTCAGTGCCAACCGCTCAGTCCAAGATTCCGCCCTGCTCCAGCTCCCTCAACAGCCCCTAAGGCTAGAGCTGGATGTGGTCCTCACCCGGGAAGAGACATATAAGGCAATTAAACAACTGAAAAGTGGCAAAGCAGCAGGTATGGATGGAATCCCCCCAGAGGTCTGGAAGGCTGGCGGCAAAACTCTGCATGCCAAACTGCATGAGTTTTTCAAGCTTTGTTGGGACCACGGAAAACTGCCTCAGGACCTTCATGATGGCATCATCATCACCCTGTACAAAAACAAAGGCGAGAAATCAGACTGCTCAAACTACAGGGGAATCACGCTGCTCTCCATTGCAGGCAAAATCTTCGCTAGGATTCTCCTAAATAGAATAATACCTAGTGTTGCCGAGAATGTTCTCCCAGAATCACAGTGCGGCTTTCGCGCAAACAGAGGAACTACTGAAGTGGTCTTTGCCCTCAGACAGCTCCAAGAAAAGTGCAGAGAACAAAACAAAGGACTCTACATCACCTTTGTTGACCTCACCAAAGCCTTCGACACCGTGAGCAGGAAAGGGCTTTGGCAAATACTAGAGCGCATCTGCACGAAAACTGCACGAAAACCAACAAGGTCGGGTCAGATACAGCAATGAGCTCTCTGAACCCTTCTCCATTAACAATGGCGTGAAGCAAGGCTGCGTTCTTGCACCAACCCTCTTTTCAATCTTCTTCAGCATGATGCTGAACCAAGCCATGAAAGACCTCAACAATGAAGACGCTGTTTACATCCGGTACCGCACGGATGGCAGTCTCTTCAATCTGAGGCGCCTGCAAGCTCACACCAAGACACAAGAGAAACTTGTCCGTGAACTACTCTTTGCAGACGATGCCGCTTTAGTTGCCCATTCAGAGCCAGCTCTTCAGCGCTTGACATCCTGTTTTGCGGAAACTGCCAAAATGTTTGGCCTGGAAGTCAGCCTGAAGAAAACTGAGGCCCTCCATCAGCCAGCTCCTCACCATGACTACCAGCCCCCCCACATCTCCATCGGGCACACAAAACTCAAAACGGTCAACCAGTTTACCTATCTCGGCTGCACCATTTCATCAGATGCAAGGATCGACAACGAGATAGAAAACAGACTCGCCAAGGCAAATAGCGCCTTTGGAAGACTACACAAAAGAGTCTGGAAAAACAACCAACTGAAAAACCTCACAAAGATAAGTGTATACAGAGCCGTTGTCATACCTACACTCCTGTTCGGATCCAAATCATGGGTCCTCTACCGGCATCACCTACGGCTCCTAGAACGCTTCCACCAGCGTTGTCTCCGCTCCATCCTCAACATTCATTGGAGCGACTTCATCCTTAACATCGAAGTACTCGAGATGGCAGAGGCTGACAGCATCGAATCCACGCTGTTGAAGATCCAACTGCACTGGGTAGGTCACGTCTCCAGAATGGAGGACCATTGCCTTCCCAAGATCGTGTTATATGGCGAGCTCTCCACTGGCCATCATGTCAGAGGTGCACCAAAGAAGAGGTACAAGGACTGCCTAAAGAAATCTCGGTGCCTGCCACATTGACCACCGCCAGTGGGCTGATATCGCCTCAAACCGTGCATCTTGGCGCCTCACAGTTCGGCGGGCAGCAACCTCCTTTGAAGAAGACCGCAGAGCCCACCTCACTGATAAAAGACAAAGGAGGAAAAACCCAACACCCAACCCCAACCAACAAATTTCCCCCTGCAACCGCTGCCACTGTGTCTGCCTGTCCCGCATCGGACTTGTCAGCCACAAACGAGCCTGCAGCTGACGTGGTCATTTACCCCCTCCATAAATCTTTGTCCGCGAAGCCAAGCCAAAGAAAAAATGTCTAAATTTAAAAATAATATAAATTTGGAATAACCTCATTCTCATCTCCAACCATCTTGGAGTGATTTGCGCAATTTAGCCTCCAATTCTTTCCCAAGAGATCTGTTGTGCTGTTGAAGGACAGTTTCTTGAGCCAATTTGAACCCATGTCCCAAGATCTGCCTGACTTGGAATAACTTGGAACAGATGCTTTATTTACAGTCTTTTTAAATTCAGAGTGTGCAGTTATAAAATATATATTTCTTAGTAAAGTTAAGTTTTGGTTTTTGGTCTCAAACAGAGACCCACATAATTCTTTAAGATGGCAGATAGCAAACCATTTTCAGAGTCGAAGCGTCTGGAAAAACAGAGCAATAAAAATAAGAATTGAAAGCTTCATTTAATTGCTGGAACAATAATGTGCTGAGAGATGGCATTGGTTCAAATAAGAAAGTTCTTGCTTCAATGACCCTGACAGACCAGAGTCCTGGGATCATGATTCATATTTTTTGTAGAAGGCATTATAACTTCAAAGATAGAAATGATGTCATGTCACAGGATGAAAGACACTTCAAGAAGCTGCATTTTAATATTGCACCAGGAGACATCTGAGTAGAATGACAAAGACATCCTCAAGAGAAGGTCCTGTTGTGTTTGTCCTTAACATGGGAGGACCACAAAGTCAGTGGCAATGAAGAAAGGCCACTTTACTGTCTCTTTGAAAAGAGGGCAGTTCTACTGGGTCCTTTTCTACATGGGGACTTCATTTAACCTTTACTTGGGTTTGTAAAATCATTGAGTGATATACAGATTCTGAAACCTTCAAGCAATTTGTGAAAGATCATTCATAAGAAGAAACAATTCTCTGAAAACCACTCCACAAGAAATTTGTGAGTTTTAAGAAGTCTAATGCCTCACACTTACTCTATAATTGCTTTTGAACAGCAGTAAAGATTTTGAGTTTCAACACAAATCCTTTCTGAGACTGAACTTTAAAATAATCTCTTCAGAATTGTACCTGAATTGTAATGGTTTTGGTTTTCACACACACATATATACATTTGTGCATAGTGGGGTTAAGTTAAAGTTAAGTAAGATTTTGTGTTATTAATAAAACTTCTTTTTGTATTTCCATTGCTGTGGGTTTAGTTTGTGACATGAGGTTTCAAAGAAATGAAGAATGCAGTGGTCCCAAAGGGTCTAAATTCGACTCATCCGTATCCATGACCCTCCCCTTGTAAATTACATGATTGGAACCTTTCAATGTGCAATGACCAGACATAATCCTAGGACAAAGGGTTTGAACATGACAACTAGGAAGTAAATATGAACATCTGTAGATGCTGGGGAAACTCAGCAGATCATGCAACATCCATAGAAAGTACAAGGCAGTTGACGTGTCTGGCCTGAGGCCCTCTTCAGGAGTATAAAAATTCAAGCAGGCACCTGAGTACAAAGATGTGGGGTGGGGGGGGGGGGAGGAAGAGAAGGGAGAGGAGCACAGGTTGACAGGTAAGAGGTAATAGGTGGGTACAGTTGGGAGCGAAGAAGAGAAAATGGAAGCCAGGAAGAAGCATTGGCTAAAATTTGACTGATTATTGTAAAGTTCAGTGCATTGGCCACACTGTTCAAAAATAGCCGAAATCAATTCATGCAAGGTATAACCTATTTTTTAATGTAATCTATTTCTTTGCTAAAAAAAATTTTGTTCCCAGATAGGACATTATGACAACACTAATTTGTAGTAATCATAAACGTCAAAAATAATAATAGAGAAAATAAATCTGACATAATTTGGAAGGATGAAAGCACTCAGTAGAGGGCAATTTATGTCATATCATATCAGACCTTGGTATAATAACCTGAAGATGTCATCAATTCAAATAACCTTCCTCACTCAGATTTTCACTTCTGACAATGCTGAATGAAATTAAGTAGCTTCTTACTCAAACACTTCAATTAAAAATAAAATCACTGCTTTCTCAAGTATTTTAGATCTCCGTGGCCCATATACCAACACTGAATGAGGGAGGAATCAGCATCAATCTTTACAATTTTAAACATACAACATCGTAACAGGTGCTTTTGGCCCACATGCCCGTGGTGTTCAATTGCACCCAATTGACCTCCAACCCCCTCCCCCCCCCTCCCTTACATTTTGATGGATGGGAGGAAACTGGAGCACCCAGAGGAAACCCACACAGACACAGGGAGAATGTACAAATTCCTTACAATTGGAGCCAGCTTCAACCCAGGATTATGGGCATTGTAATAGCATTAAGCCAACTGCTGCACTAACCATGCCAGCCTATTTATTTTAGGTAAGGTTTGATATTTGATAGGGAGCCAAATGGTTGAGGGGTATCCTAATGGTGTAGGGAGAGGTGAAGGGATGGAGGTTTGTGCAGAGCAAGCACTGGGTCTTGGTAGCAGAAGGCAAAGCCGTGACTGGTTCAGTAATTAACATAAGGGACAATCAGGAAATAAAACTGGAGAGGCACAAAACTGAAGAGATTCTATTTTCTGGTCTTTGAAGCAACACCAATACATCCCACAATTTTGTCATGGAGATTGTGCTACTCACCAATTGCTTCCAATATGAGTGTGTAAGAAACTTGGGTCTCTCTGTCCAGATTTACCACAGTCCTGATAATTCCATCTCTAAAACCGACGCTGAATTTTCCATTGTTGTTTCCGCCTGAAAGATCAATTTGCATTGTTATTTTTGAGAAGGATGTGGTGCTGTCTTGAGGCTGCAGATTTGATAGATCAAACAGGACAGGGCTTATTTCCTGCACAGTAGCAGAGGACACGGTAAGTTGAAGTCACTTGATTCACGTGTAATGCAACGAGAATTTTCAATGCAATTGGGTGCAGTTTCTCACTGCAGCCCCAGATGAATCAAAGACTAACATTAAACATAAAATAAGAACATTCGGTGCTTTATTTATTTGGTCTATAGAATATTTGTTATGGTTCCAGTGGGAATGGGTGAACTGAATAACAGTCGTATTGATGAGGAAGTGAGAAAGACTTGGGGGAGATGAGGCTTTTGTGGACCAGTACCAAGCAAAAACCATTCAGTTCTCTCACTGATTTGTGATTTGTAACATTTAAGATATTTCTTCAACCCTGCTGGCACAAGGGAACGAAGTGACTTCAGTGACTAGTGGAGTTCCACAGGGATCAGTTCTAGGATCCTTGCTCTTACTGATTTTTATAAATGACCTGGACAAAGAAGTAGAGGGATAGGTCACAAACTTTGCAGATGATACGTGGCTCATGACAGGCACATGGGTGAAAGGAACATACAGGGTAATGAGATTATGAGGGTTTAGATTTTTTTAGTAGGTGTCTATGGGTCAGCACAACACCATGGGCTGAAGGGTCTGTACTGGGCTGAATTGTTCTATGTTCGAAGTGTCTAATGGCACACAGTGTTCCACTGAAACACTGTTGAGCAAAAGGACTGACTCAGAGTTAAGGATGAAGGGAGGACTTGGGTTTTTGATTTGAAGGGTTAATAATACGTGGACTGCATCCGTATTCCACAGCCATACCAGAAGCCAGGTGAATAGTAATGTTTAACAAATAGTAAGAAACATTAGAAAGGATGTTGCATGGACATTTTCAAGATTGTTCATTCATCTGTTTCGAGCTGCCTTCAGCAACCAGAATGGTTTAGCCTGATGGAAATTGATAAGAATCACATTTTGTCAGAAGGTAGCAAATTCTCACCTGCCAGTGTCTGCACAGCTTCATTGTACAGCAATTTAATTCCAATGAATGTCAATGTGCAAAGTGCAAACAGGATACCATCTCCAAGAGCTGAAAAGGCAACTGGAGAAGTGGGACTTGTAAAAAATCATTAAAAACTCATGTTCTGACAAACAATGGTGAGGGCACGGGGGCTGCAAAATGGGACACACATGTTTAGGGCTAAACGTCTGGGACCAAATTTTAGCTTTGTTCGTCGGTCACCCACCTGTGATGAAGTAACTGAGCTCTGCGTTAAGACCTGCATCTCCATCGCTGCAGTTGAGGTGAACAACCTTATAATCTCTGGGAACGTCCTCCAGCAGAGAGATGTGATAAATGGCTGGGTGAAATGTTGGAGTCTCATCATTCATGTCCATCACTGAAAGAACAATCAAGTCCAGTGTCCCAAAACATAGGAAGAAGAATTTACCAACTACTAACCAAGTGTGAACGGGTATCTGGATTTAGATAACCCCAATGGCTTTCCATCCCCAATAGAAGGTTTGTAACCTTACAAGAACACACTCACTTTCCTGGCTCCTCACTACCTGGTCATGGGGGATGTAGAAGTCTCTGGCTGTGCCATTCTTGTCCTCACAGAAGGGCAACCAGGTTCAATCACCATTTCCTGATCTTTTGCTCAGTTTCATAAGAAACCATATTTCAAATCCTCTTTCTACCAATTAACCTCCCCTTCCAAATCCATGCAGGTCACTTAAATTACCGATTCCCCTCTCAGGTACCAAGAACTCTTTACATTCCATTCTAACCTCTTAGATTCATTGTGACAAATTTGTCATCATTCCCTTTGAGGACATTTCTCATTCCGTTTAGTGGACGGAATGGGATGGGGAGAAGGGAGGCTTTGAATGGTTATTCCTGTGCATTGGCAGGTAGTTTGTTCCTGTCTGACAAGGAACATTATCCATAAATCTTTGTGGGGACTGGTTTTATCTTCCTATGTATTTATTAATTGCCCACAAGATGTTGGTGGTGAGCGGCTGGTTTTAACCACTGCAATCCTTCTGGTGAGGTCACTGCCACAGTGCAGTGATAGTGAAGAAATTATGACGTTTCTCCAAGCCATCTGCACGATGTGTGACCTGAAGCTCACAAGTTCCCATGCATGAAGCTCTTTCCCTTCCAATTGCTAAAGGACACCAGTTTGAGAGGTGGTGCTGAAGTACTCTGGGCAGCACTGTAGAGAACATTGAAAGAACCAAAGACGTTGATCCAAACCAAGGTTTTTATTAACTAAAAGATTGGAGCATATCACGTAGGTTGACCAGTCCAGAATGACCTGGTCTGGCTAGGAACAATCCTTTAAGACCTGCCAGTAGGTGTGGCTACACTCTCAGTCAGCCAATCACAGTCATCCTGCACTACCATCTGTACATATGTACATATACACATTGGTGATAGAATCTGTACGATCACAAGCACATTCTGTGGAAGGTACACACTGCCAGGGGTTGGGGAATACATGTTAATGGGAGTTAATGAGATGACAATCAAGGTTGCTTTATGCTGGAAGACCCACGGGGTTATGTCCGTGTGCTGCAAGACCATCAGAGTAGTGTCCATGAGCTGGAAGACCCACGGGGTTATGTCTGTGTGCTGGAAGACCCACGGGGTTATGTCCATGTGCTGGAAGACCAACAGATATTTGGCAGAGTAAGGGGTATCTTTCACCGAGTTCATGATCTTCCAGCACCTCTGTATATCTGCCTCTGCATTCACCCCTGGACTAAGCCTTCTTCATGGTCCAGAGGCTTTGTGGTGTTAAGATATTTCTGCAGGATGGTCAATGTCTTGCAGCAATGTTGTTGCTTACCTCTTACTGTTAGGGTGCTGGTGGAACTTCTTGGTACCGCCCCTGCATCACTGGCTATCAACCGAAGATAATATTCTGCTATTCTCTCTCGGTCCAGCACCGTGGTGGAGGTGATTACACCTGTGCTGGAGTTAAACACGAAGTCCAATCTGGGCTTGCCCACTTGCATTGAGTAAGTAACCAATCCATTCAAACCTTCATCTGGGTCCAGCACAGATACCTAGGAGTAGAAAAGAATGAAGCAGCATCGTTCCTCAAGTTGAAACTGAGCAGAAACAAAAAAAGGAGAGAGTGTGTGGGATTTCCACACAGAATATGCCAAGCAGGGAATGCCTCTCCATCCTGTTCCCACAGGTCGGAAGCAATCAGTAAAATCTTGCACGACAGACAATCGTAAAGGTGAGAGAAGAGATTTGTTCCATCATCATTCATACCCAGATGTGTGTTTGGCTGGGAGATCAGCAATTCCTTACACATTTTTAACTGCTTCATCAAAATGAGGGGCTTGCTTCACCATTTGAAGGCACATTCATGAATGTTAGGTTGCTTGTGAGCCAGACCCAGTAAGGATAAAAGATCATTGACATTGGAGCTGGTTTATGAAGCAGTTGATTTTCTGTCAAAAGTAGCATTTAATTGTAGGTATAATTTTGTTAATTTGAATTTGCTAGCAGTTATGCGTTTAATTGTTTATTCAGGTGTATCGGCTGTTGGTCCAGACTTCTGGACACCCCTCCCAGTAAACATAAAACCATGTTTCCAATAAACTCATCAGGACTGGTGTGGGCAAAGTGATAAAGTAAAAGTCCTGAATGCAAGACTGCTCAGAGATTGGGTCGGTCTAGATTTTCCAGATTTTCTGGCAGTATTTTTAAAATTCAAATTTAAGGAGAATAAACAAGTAAATTTTGATAGTTCATTCATGAAACATTTTCTCATATAAAATACCAAGTGTGAAAAGAAACATTTTTTCTTGCTTTTCTGTGTGGTCGCATGCTGGCACTGTGCATTTTCAGCACTTATGCATGCCCACAAAAGATGAGAGTTTTCAAGGTCCAGATTCTTGTGTGGTCCAGATTTCAGGTGGGACTTTTTAAGAAGTCCGGATTCTCGGGAGGTCAGATTTCTGGCATCCGGATCTTCGGACTTTTACTGTATGATACTAAATGCATGACAGCTTCTAAACGAGAGCTCATTCTCTGCTCTCATTAAATTAATTCTGTTTATCTAACTCATTGGGTCGAGCAGTATCAGTGGGAGGGAAAGAATTATCTACATTTCTTGTGTCGGCCATTGTTTTTCTTCCACCGATACGGCCCGACCCACTGAGTTTCTCCAGCAGATTGTGCTCCAGGTTCATCACTGGGTACATTGTAGTTTGACCCATGTCAAGGATGGACAACCCAGTCCTCTAGACATTTCAGAAACATCTTCCGTTCTTGCTTTCCTCTCTGAAGCCTTCACAGCTTCACATATTCCACAATTTAGCGTGGAGGAAGTTCTGCCAAAGTGCTTTAAACTGTTACCTGGAAGATGGACGAGGCAGCAGGTAGTCCTTCTGGCACTTCGACGATAAATGGCAAATTTTGGAAAGCTGGGTCATTATCATTTAGATCCAACAGGTTCACAGAAACAAAGGTGCTGCTGGCTTGGAGAGCTGGCCTTCCCTCTGCAATAGAAAAAACAATGAATAAAGCCACCATAGTTACCAGCCCATGAGAGGGAAGGTGGAGTGGTGAGGACTTTGACTTGGCTCCTCTCTGCTTTGCGCTGCCATTTTTATTGAGGTGGATTGAGATTGGCCCATTATTTGGGTGGCACAGTTGGCATAGCGGTTAGCGCAGCACCTTTACAGCGCTAGCAATTAGGACCAGGGTTTGAATCCTACTTTGTCTGTAAGGAGCCTGTACATTCTCCCCATGTCTGTGTGGGTTTTCCCGAGGGACTCGGGTTTCCTCCCATCGTTTGAAATGTACCGGGGGTGTGGGTTAATTGGGTGAAAATTGGGAGGAAAAGACTCATGGGCCAAAATGGCCTGTTACCGTGCTGTATATCTAAATTTAAATATATTTTTTTTAAATTAAAAATCGCATCTCTGCACTAATATGAAAAGCTTTGAAGAGTAATTTTTTGACAGAGGTGCTATATACATACAAAGATCCCACAAAGAGCAAAGAGCAATCGACTGGTTGAAAAGAGTGTCATAATGAGTAGAGAGAGATTGGAAAGTTGTTCAGAGAGACAGATTGGAAAGGTGGGTCATTATTATTTAGATCCAATAGGTTCACAGAAACAATGGTGCTGCTGTTTCGGGACTTAGCTGCTGAAGGCATGGCTGCAAGTGTTCAATCCAAACATTCGGGAATATCATAGGACTGGGATGAAGAAAATCAAAAGGAATGAAGCGTTGAATAAATGCGTGATGAGGGTGCTTCTTTTAATGCTTCAAAATCAGGAATTTCATTGGGGAATGGGAAGGGTAAATTGATGGGGGTGGATGAAGGAGGATGAAAAAGACTGAGGCAGGATCTCTCATTGCTATGGCGAGAGATGATGTTGTGACAACAGGTCTCCCTTTGTAACAAATGTGGATATTTCTTTTTCTCCCACTGATACTGTCAATTCCCTTTGCCAGACTTCGAACTGAAGAAGACAAATTTTGTTCATAAAAATATACTTCTACCGATCAAATTATAATAGTGTGCCACATTTGTGATTCATGCTAACATATGCATCAAACCAATACCCTTGAGGGTAAAGCCCTCCAAAAGGTAGTGAACACAGCCCAGGTCATCACAGGCAAAACCCTCCCCACAACTGAGTCCATCTACAGGGAACGCTGCCGTCGGAGGGCAGTAGCAATCATCAAGGACGCTCAGGACTCACTGCTGCCATCAGGAGAGAGGTCAAGGTGTCGCAAGACTCGCGCCACCAGGTTCAGGAACAGCTGCTCTCCCTCCACCACGAGACTCCTCAACAACCACTCAATTAGGGACTCATTTAAGGGCTCTTACTTGTGCAATTTATTGATTTTCTTTTTGTTCTCTCTGAATTGCACAGTTTATTTACATTCATTAAGTTCACAGCTCTTTGGTTGTTTATGTTTTACACTGTGTACAGTCTATTTTTGCACTACCAATTAGTGGTAATTCTGCTGCACCCACAGGAAAGAGGAATCTCAGGGTTGTGTATGTGCTCTGACAATAAACTTGAAATCTGAATCTGAAGTGTAAGACACATTGCTGCAAATTGTGAGGTTTATTAGCATTAGCTCCTTTATCTGTCGGAATTCTCTGCTATATTTAAACAATAAATAGTTTTGCACTGCAAGGATGACAACTCATGGGGTGCATTTTCCGAATTACAGAACCAACTGTAACACGGGCTCACACCAAGGATACAAAGAGTTATTCCAAGGATGGCAAAGAAAGTTTGCCGTGTTTCCCATTACAGGAGTATCAAAGGTACAGACAGAACCTGTAAAAGTAACGTTTGGAGGTATTGGCAACTCCATCACATACGAGCAGAAAGCCTAGTGCGAAAAGAACAAAATGGGGTGCGAGGGGTTGATCTTCATGAGTTGCATTAGTACTCAAGTACAGCACCCCCCTGACAGCCAGTTCCAGACACCCACCACTTACTGGGTAAAAAAATACTTGCCCCATACATGCCCATTCAACTTATTCCTCCACATCACTTTAAACACATGTGTAATGTTTTCACCCTAGGAGAAAGATTCTTAATTGTCCTCCCCATCCTGTGAATTGTTGCAAAACACTGAAATGTCTTTGAGGGACACCTACCCTGAAGAGGTTCCCCTTTGCTCTCTGTAGGGAGTTCTGTGGAATTCCCTCTCACTGTTCCCCACCTATAATCCCCACTGCTCTTACAAACTTCTATCAGACCTCACCTCACCTCACCCTCTGCCCCAGAGAATACAACCCAAATTGGTCCAACCTACTCTTGTAGCTTAGACCCTCATCCAGGCATCACCACTCCAAAGCCTCCATCTCCTTCTTATGATGGAGGTGACAAGAATTGCCCATTGGCACATGGCTTGAGACTGGCCAAAGGGTAGTAGATATCGGAACCGGGATGCAAGAAGCTTCCTGATTGTGTCAGAGGTGTGCATCTGGAGCTCAGGTTGCTAATGGTTTGGTCTGAAGGCTGTATGGCTGGGGGAGTGCTAGAGGAGATGCCATGGACATTCAGTGACTCAAGGGAGGACTCTTTTTTTTAGATTTAGACATACAGCACAGTAGCAAGCCATCTTTCTCTGGCTATAAGGGGTGCTGGGCAATTTTTCCTAATAGCAAATATTTACCTGCCTTACAGTAGACTAAAGGAAATTTGGTGTAATATCACATTTTCTGTTTGTGAAACCACTATTATATATATTTTCCATATGTAAATGTCATGACCTTTCCTGGTTGACCCTGCTCTCACTGGCTGGCTCGTGACTCCTGCCCTCTCTTCCCCATAAAGGCTGTTATGCCACAACCCTGCCCCAGTTCAAGCCTGGGTCAGGGTAAGCGACCACCACAGGGATGCTGTCCATCTCTTGCAAATAAAAGCCTTCAGTCTCGGCAACTTCAGTCTTTGTGTAATTGATCGTGCATCACTGTTTGATTACAGGATAATAATCTTGAATCTTACTGAAGCTCATTCTAGACTCGGGCAAATTAAAAGCAATGTCTGAGTCCCATGCACAGCTTCTTCATCATGTAAATCATTCCTAATGACTTCTGTTAACTCGTATGAAAGTATTAGTTAACAAATCAGGCACCAACCAGTGTGAATGAGTAATAGCTGGAACATAAAGCAAAGTGCAATAGAATAGATTTCTCAATGAACTCATTCATTACTCACGGTCTGTGACTGAGACAATTATTTTTCTCATCATTTCAGCCTCCTTGGCATCCGTGTTCTCTCGGTCCAACACTGCTCCTGAGGTGCGGATCTTCCCTGTGGTTTTGTTTATTTGATAGAATGGATTGGGAGGGTTGATGGTATAAACCACGGAGCCATTTTCAGCCAGGTCGGGATCAAAGGCTGACACCTGTGGAAGGGACATCATTGATCTTGTTATTGATTCTTGTGGCCACCATCAGTAAATGCTAAGGTAGACGGTGGATGAATTTTAACATGGGGAAATATCCTAAGAAAATTCACTAGTAAGATTTAGGTTTCAAATTTACATGACAGGGTACGAACATGACATCACATGCAACCCTGAGATTGCTTTTTCCTGCGGGCGCCACAGGATTACCACTTATACGTAGTGCAAAAAATAAACTGTCCACAGCATAAACATGCAAACAAACAAAGAACTGCAAACAGATAATGAATGTAAACAAACTGATTGTGGAATACAGAAAGAACAAAAAGAAAATCAATAAAGTGCCCAAGTAAGATTGAGTGTGTCATTGAAGAGTCTGATGGTGGAGGGGTAGCAGTTGTTCCTGAACCTGTTGGTGTGAATCTTGTGGCACCTAAGCCTCTTTCCTAATGGCAGCAGTGAGAACAGAGCGTGTGCTGGGTGGGGTGGATCCTTGATGATTTAAAACTTGAAGACTGATACAAGGTAATGCTGGAGGTCAGTTTCCAAAAGGATGGTCAAAGTGCTGGGGTTTAAGGAGCTTATGATGCAAGAGAGACTTAGCCCAGGGAATTCGAGTGTTTCGAGCTTCAATCTTTGATTTTGATTGGGAGGGTTTTTTTTATGTTCAATGCATGATTGTAGTGTTTTTTTGTTCTTTAAAAATGTTAAATAAAAAATACTTTAAATTAGATAAAGTTCTAGGTTTTTATAGTGCTCTGTTTGACTTGAAAATATTGCTCAGTCATTGTCACTTGTGGGCATGTTTGGCTGGAAAAGGTTGAGAACCATTGATTTTGACCAAAGCTGCCAGTGGACATTTCAGTATGAATACTAAATAAAATTCTGAAATACTCTTCCAAGTTAAAGATATTTTGGGTTTACATAAACCGAGCAGGGATTATCAAAGATATATGGAATGATGGAGATGAAGGGAAATGGAAAAGAGTTTTATACCTTCTGCCCAGAAGCACTGGCCGATTACCTCCCACCCGGACACCTTGGCTGAGATTTTAGTAAGGCTCCCCTTTTCCCCAACCTTTGTTGAATAGAATAAAGTGATGTTAGGTTAAATAACATACTAGTTATTATGCCTGGAGCCTGAGGCCCCAGTTTCTGCTAGGACCCTGAGATCCCTGCTCCTACTGGGAGCCCTGCCAGGCCCCCTCCCTTCCGAGCCCCTGGGCTTAGACTAATGGCCAATGGTTAATCCGCCATTGAGCACTGGGCTATATGAGGTGACTCTGGGTTTGTGCAGGGGAGAAGGTGGTGAAAGAGTTTGGGGAGATTCAAGAGGGAAATGTTTATGTGTATTTTGGATAATATGGTTCATAGTGTGAAAAATAAAAAAAAAATAAAAAAAGAGTTTGGGGAGGAGAGAGAGAGAGAAATGAGTCTGAACACTTGGCTTAATGATGGAGGCAACAGAACAAAAATGATTGAAGATCAGCAAATAAAATAAAGGAAGGGAACAAAATGGTAAATTTGGACAGCTGGCAGGTCAATTAAAAAAAGGAGAGGCTTTTTAATGAGTGGACATAAAATTCAAAGAAATTGGTCAGTGCCAATATTCATTGCAATTTAAAGAAAGCAACAAAAGTTACATTTACAACTTAATTCTCCTTCACGACCAAGCTGTTCAAGAACCAGGATTACCACAGTATAAAGGTCTTGCGCAGGAGGTGGTCAGGGATAAAAGAGTTGGGGGGGGGGTGGGGGTGAGAAGGGGGGGCATGAGGGCTATGGAGAGAATTGAAGGCTGGAGAGAGAATTTTCAAAAATACAGAAAAACCCCTGGTGTCTGGCACCTAGATGCTGGTTAAGTGCATTTTCTGGTTGCTTGAGACTTACTCTTACAATGGCTAATTAACACTTATCCACTGCCTCTTGAACCACTGAGTTCTGCTCACCAGACAAGTCTAATATACCAATACTGTGACAAATCTTGAATCTGCTAAGCCAGCCTTTTGTAAATGAACATTGTGTCTCCACATGCATCTTAAATTCCTCCCTATGACTTACACCTTTTTCTTTCGTTAGGGGGAAATTTCTCCAAAATGATGTCCTGTGAAATGGAATCTGTTTATTTATGTTGGTCACAAGGTGGGAACGCTCTGTAGGTGTTGCCTGGAACGCGATTGGTGGATTGGTGAACGAATGGTGAGGCACGCCTATTTTAAACTTGAGTATTTTTAACCTATTATTTTATTCTTATTTATTTTAATTTTTATTTATTTTCCTCAATTTTTTTGCTGGATGCTTGAATTCTGGATATGAGTAGCTTTACTGTATTGTTCAACTGATGAGACACAACCGGATGTAGAGATGCAAAGGAAACAGGGATCCCTCAGAATGAAGAGGTAAAGAGCATCTAAAAGGCAAATGGAATGTTGACCATGCAGCAACGAACAGAAGAGAAAACTCTTCGTACAACTGCACTCAGTGTGGGCGAGATCATATCTGGAGCATGATGTACATTTCAAATTTCCATCTGAAACAAACGGGGCTGGAGGTTAATTTGGGTGTAATTGGGCGGCACGGATTAAATTTTTGGCTTCTACCATGCTGGAAATGAAATGCAAAACTAAATAAATAATAAAATAGAATAAATATAATGAAATAAAAAAATAAATGTCCTCATTTGTGGAGGGATACACTTGCATTTAAGCATTTCAACAAAGTTTCATGGTGTTGATTTCTGGGATGGAAAGATTGTTCTATCAGAAGAGATTGAACTGATTGCAGCTATACTCTGGAGTTTAAAAGAATGGGAAGTAGTCTAATTTAAAGATACAAGATTCTTAAGGGGATTGAGAGGGTTGATGCTGAAAAAAACAATCCTTATGGGTGTCACAAGCACCAGTGAACACGTTTCAAAATAAGAGGGCCATTTATTCATGAGAGGAAGAGTAATTTCATTGATCAGATAGTTTTGAATCTTTGGAATGGTTTTCCCCAGAGAGGTTAGGAGGCAGAGTTAAGGCCAAGGTAATCATTTTATTTTTATTTTGTCCATTGATCAGCCATGACCTATGGACCTATTTCTTAGGTTCAATATTGCCTGGAAGGAATAACAGAACAGTTCTGAATGAGTATGAATGTTTCAGGCCCATCTCCAGAAAACAAGCAGAGAATCTCGACACTGCAGTTCCGACTAGGTGTGCATCAGAGTCATTAAGATCTGTAGTTCATATTGTTGGGTGCTCAGAGGGATACTCTTGTCCATACAGCATGGTAACAGGCTTCACTGAGTCCCTGAGGTGCATCAACCATTCCTTTAC
Source organism: Narcine bancroftii (assembly GCF_036971445.1). Lineage (NCBI taxonomy): Eukaryota > Metazoa > Chordata > Chondrichthyes > Torpediniformes > Narcinidae > Narcine > Narcine bancroftii. The sequence goes on from NC_091474.1 coordinate 82,662,643, forward strand.
ACTGGTCCCATATTAATCTCATTGTATTCTTCCCAGGCTTTTCCATCAACTCCCTCTAAGCCCATCCATACAGCAGAATTGATTCAGAGGAGTCAATTGACCATCAACTGAATGAAACACCAAAGTGATGACAACTTCCTCTTAATTACCTCTCCAATAGGATCCCCACCAATACTCGTCAAAACACTGCATTGAGAACCATCTCTGAACTCAACCCTTCCAGTCAATTTCCCGGCACAGCCTCCACCTTATTGTTTCCAAACCTCACACCACCTGTTTCCACCTCCTACCCAAGATCCACAATTGTCCCAGCAGACCCATTGTGTCCACATGCTCCTGCCCCACTGAATTGGTCTCTGCTTATTTTGACTCTGTTTTGTGCACCCAGTCTAGTCCCTCCCCAAATATCCAGGATATCTCACATGCCCTCCATCACTTCAACAATTTCCAGTTCACTGAACTCGATCGCCTCATGTTTACCATGGACATCCAATCTCTTTACATCTCCATCCCCATACCAAAGGCCTCAAAGCTCTTTATTTCTTTCTGGACAACAGACCCAACTGCTCCACCTCCATTACCACCCTCCTCCAACTGGTAAAACTTGTCCTCACCCTCAAAAATGTATCCTTTAACTCATCCCACTTTCTCCAGGTCAAAGATGTAACCATGGGTACTCGCATGACCTCAGCATTGCCTACCATTTTGTTGGCTATGTGGAGCTATCAGCCTATGCAGGCAAGGCCTCTCAACTCTTCCTCCACCTCGTCAATGATTATTTTGGCGCTGCTTCAGGTATCAATGATGACCTCGTTGATTTCATCCACTTTGCTGCCAACTTCCTCCCCAACCTCAAATTCACTTGGTCTATCTTGAACAACACTCTCCCTTTCCTCAATTTTTCTGATTTCATCTAGGGAGATAACTCATGACAGATGTTATCTACAAACACACGAACTCCCACAGCTACCTCTACTACACCTCTTCATATCCTGTCTCCTGTAAGAATTCCATTCTCTCAATTCCTCTGTCTCTGCCACATCTGCACCCAAGATGAAGACTTTCATGGCAGATCATCAGAGATGTCCTTCTTTTTCAAACAATGTTGCTTTCCCTCTACCAAGATCAACTCAGCCCTTACCTGCAAATCTTCCATTACCCACACATCTGCCCTCCTGGCCCCCTCTGCCCCCACACACAACAAGGACAGGATTTCTCTTGTTCTCATCAGCCTCCGCATCCAACATATCCTCCTCCACCATTTTTGTGACCTACTATGTAATCCCACCATTAGATTTCTCTCTCTTTCCCTCATCTTCCATCAGGGCACCCTCCAACCAGACGGCATTTACGCCCAACCCCCTCACTTCTGCCCTCTTCAACTTCCTCCAGCTCTGGCTCTCTCCTTGTTCCCTCCAGAATTTTGGTATGTTTTTGAGCAATCAACTGGTATGGCTTTGGAATGAGGGAGCTGGGGAAATCCCCACAGTCATCAGGAGAAAATGGAAACTCTACAGAGAACATGCAAACACCACAGAGAAAGTGCCAGAAGTCAGGATTGAACCTGAGAGGCAGCAGCTCGGCTAGTTACCAAAACATTATCAACAGCACCAAAAGAGAAATAGATGAATGGCAATTCATCTTGCTCTCTGTGAGACTGATTCATTGCACAATGGCTGTTCCACTGTCTGCTTGCCTACAATTGCTCTTCAATGTATATGATTACTGTAAAGGCTTACAGGGAGAAAATAAATATGCCTTTCTTTCAGCCAAAGTAAATCACTGATAAAGCAACCTCTTAACAATTTGCTTATCTCCATCATGAATAAAGCAACAACATCTTTGCTAAAAAACTCATTCCATAATCCTGTCAAAGTTAGTCACTGTGTAATTCCCTCCAAGAAACATTGCCCAGAAAATTAGCTGTCATAACTAATTCTCACTCTCCCTTAATTATCAACTCACTTTGTCACGGGTTTATGCACAAGGCTCAGCCTATTCTCAACTTAATCGTTTCGGCTGAAGAATGTGAAGATTCATGGGCCAGATTCCACCGATGCCGATATGAATATCGTCACAGATGCATCGTGGTATTTAATTGTTCAATTATTGTACGATGCAGCAGACACCTTTACTGCGAATACATCATCGCAACTTGGCGCCATCCAATCGATAATTTAAATTCCAGGAAGAGCATTTATACCAAAAGCTACTCTACATTCACACAAACATTCAAGTAGCATTGACAGTGAAATCCCTGTTATCCGGAACTCAATCACCGTCAAAATAAATGAAGAAATAGAAGTTTAGTATCAATAAAAATTTAAATCAAAGTTTAACATTGTAAATGTTCTGTGAAGCAACATGCAAACCTTTGGTGAAGATGGGAGCAAATAGCCAGCCAGCGGAGTGCCTTGGTCATGCTTTGCCCATAACAGCTGTTTGAATAAAATGGCATTGCCCAGAATGAAGAGCTGGTTAATGCCGCTCACCAGAGTAAAACGCTAAAGTCTGCAGACACTGAGAATTTGTTAAATATCTCTCCTTATCCCTGCTTAGAAAAGGTCTTTATTAGTAATATTATTATGTATATTAGTGAAGGTTTATCTGTAAACTTGGGAAGGGGGGGGTTAATTAAGATGTTATTGTTCATCTTTCGGGCGGCTCTGTCAAGGGAATCTGCAGATGCAGTGTCAGTTAAATATTTACAAAGAATTTGACTGAAAATAAAGTAAAATGCTTTGAGGTTTAAATATTCACATAAGTGAAATTTGTTCAGTGTAAGTACAGTGTCGTATTTTTGTCTTTTAAACTGTTTATTTTTAATTCAGATGTTGTTAGACATTTTAAGAGTGAGTCTCAAGCAATCAGAAAACTTGCTGACCAATCCCCGTAGGCGCCAGATACCAGGGGTTTAACTGCATAAAATGTTCAGTCACTATTGCGCAACAAAAATTGTCAATGCTTTTTCACAAGAAAAAGGAAAGTTAACTCCATTCAATTCAAGATATTTTATACATAATAATAAATCACCATGTCTCATCTCTCAAAAATAAGCCCATGCATCGTTTCAGTGAATGAAATGGGTGACTGGTGTTCTGCAGTGAAATATGTCAACAAGAATTAATCACTGAATGACCTGTATGCTGCCTCAATTAATTTTTATTGAAAAGTAGAAACTCATGATACAGCAGCAGGCCATTTATTCATCGTGGCTATGATGGTCAGAAGAATTAGATTTAAGTTTATCCCATTTTCCAGCTCTTGCTCAGTAGCCTTGACATTTACAACTTCACAAGAACCTCTTGTTCTTTAGAAGACCTAAAGCTGTACCTATATAACCATATACAGCACAGAACAGGCCAGTTTGGCCCTACTAGTCCATGCCGGAACAAATCCCCACCCTCCTAGTCCCACTTACCAGCACCTGGTCCATACCCCTCCAATCCTCTCCCCTCCATGCAATTATCCAGTCTTTCCTTAAATCTAAATAACGTCCCTGCTTCAACCACCTCTGCCGGAAGCTTATTCCACATCCCAACCACCCTTTGCATGAAGAAATTTCCCCTCATGTTCCCCTTATAATTTTCCCCCTGCAATCTCAAACCATGACCTCTGGTTTGAATACCCCCCACTCTTAATTGAAAAAGCCTATCCACGTTGACTCTCTCTGTCCCTTTTAAAATCTTGAACACCTCCATCAAATCCCCCCTCAATCTTCTATGCTCCAGAAAAAAAGCCCCAGACTGCTCAACTTTTCTCTGTAACTCAAACCCTGACATCCTGTCAACATTCTCGTGAACCTTCTCTGCACTCTCTCTATTTTGTTTATATCCTTCCTATAATTTGGTGACCAAAACTGCACACAGTATTCCAAATTTGGCCTCACCAATGCTTTGTACAATTTCATCATAACATCCCAACTCTTGAATTCAATACTCCGATTTATGAAGGCCAACATTCCAAATGCCTTCTTCACCACTCTATCTTCCTGAGTATCAACTTTGAGGGTACTATTTACCATAATTCCTAAATCTCTTTGTTGCTCTGCACTCCTCAATTGTCTATCATTCAATGTATATGACCTATTTAGATTTGCCTTTCCAAAATGCAACACTTCACACTTATCCGTATTAAATTCCATCAGCTATTTCTCAGCCCACTCCTCTAGCTTTCCTATATCTCTTTTTAAGCTACGGTAATCTTCCTCATTGTCCACAATAACACCAATCTTTGTATCATCTGCAAACTTACTTATCCAATTCATCACCCCTGGTTGAAGAAGCGTGTCTGACATCTCCCAAGAGATGTCGTCTATCTTTCCAGCGTATAGCTTGTATGTGAGAAATTTTGTTGAGTGAACCCAAGAAATAGGAGCAGGAGTAGGTCATCTTGCCCATCGAGCCTGCTCCGCCATTCAGTGGCTGATCGCACAGTGACTAACTTTGATGGGATTATGGAATGATTTTTTAGTAAATATATTAGCCTCCACTGTTTTAATGGGCAGCAAATTCCAAAGATTCACAACCCACGAGGAAAAGCAGTTCCTCCTCATTGTGTCCTAAATCCACCACTAGAAAATTTGGTAACTTTAAATTAGCTGCAATTATTTAAAAGTTTCATCTTAATTTTCAAATCCCTTTGAAGTTTCTCCTGCTCTAACCATTTCCAAACTCTAATTTACTTTTTCATCCTTGTTTTATTCTCAAGAACTTAAACCTGGCATTCTCAGCTTACCTTTTCCTCCTTCAAAGCTACATTGTTAACCAACCTTCTATCAGATGATGTCCTTTTGTGACTGAGTGTCAAATTTTGTTTGACATTGTTGGTGAGATATCTTTACTATATTGCAACTATCCAAGATTTCAACACACACGAGAAACAGGCAAGTTATCTGGAATGATTGTCAGATCGCTCATCTGTTATCTGAACGAAGCAACAAGGGCTTTGAAACAAACACGTTTATAATTTTACAGATTTGACCCTGACAGGAAGTAAATGCATTGGGATTGGCCAAGGGGATAAAAGTGATCCTTTGGGGTCAAACCCAAAGAGGAAATGGATTGTGTCTGAAAGGCTGCAATATTCCAACACACCATGAAGTTTACCTCACCAAACTGCCAGCAGAGCAGTTAGTGCAATGCTTACAATGCCAGTGACTGGGGTTTGAATCCAGAGCTGTCTGTGAGGAGTTTGTACATTCCCCCTATGTCTGCGAGGGTTGCCCAGTTTCCTCCATCCCTCCAAAAACATATGTGGTTTGTAGGCTGATTGGAGTATTTGGGCTTGTGGGTTGGAAGGGCCTGTTACAGTGATGTGCATCTAAATTAAGAAAAAAATCCAAGAGCAACTGCTGAAGCCTCAAATTCCAGAATCCCTTCCCTGAACTTCTTTGACTTTTAAGATCTCTTCAAGCCTTACCTTCCGAATGAAAGTCTGGCTATCGGATCCAACTCCTCTTTTTTTCTGTGCCTCAGAGTCCATATTTGTTTGATACTGTCTGGTGAATACTTAAACAATGTCAAAGGTGCTTTCTAAATGAAGGTTCAACTCAATCTCCCATGGGTGTTTTGTTATGTGTCCAAGATTCCCTCAGCCAATATACCTTGCTTATACTTTGAAGAAGGGCTCAGGCCCGAAACGCCATTGATATACCTTTACCTACTCTGGATGCTGCAAGACCAGCTGAGTTTCTCCAGCATTTGTTTTTTTTACTACAATTATAGTATCTGCAGCCTCTTGTGTTGCACTCTATTCAGGGACATCTACCCTGCGGAAGTTCGCCTCCTCTCTTTGAAGGAAGTTCAGTGAGAGTCTCTCTCACTGCTCCCCATCTGTACTCCCTGCTGCTCTCCAGCTGTATGAATCCAATTAATGCCTTTTGAGTGTTGGCCTGGACTTCTCCTCCCATTCTTCCCCCTTTCTCTCTCCAGTCTTTTATTCAGTTACCTGCCTGCTTTCTGCTTGTATTTTGAAGAAGGGTTCAGGTCCAAAACGTAAGTAATACAATGGACAGCATGGGTGGCGCAACACCTTTACAGCGCCAGCGATCGGGATCGGTCTGGGGGTTCCAATCCCACTGTCTGTAAGGAGCTTGTACGTTCTCTCCGTGTCTGCCTGGGTTTTGTCCAGGGGCTTTGGCTCCCCCCCCACCATTCAAAAAACGCATCAGGGTTGTAGGTTAATCGGGGGTAAAATTGGGCGGCATGGACTCGTAGGCCAAAATAGCCTGTTACGTGTAAATAAATAAAAAATCTTGACCTCCTATGGACGCTGGAGACTGGCTGTTCCTTCGGTATTCACTGTGTTTTTACTACAATCTGTTGACTCCCTCAGCCAGTGCCCAGGGAAACCGGAATGGATAGTTCACTGGATTCAAACTTCCAAAGGTTCAATGTGTGATACCAGATGTGGAGCACTCACACAAACACCTGAGGGCATCTTCACCCTGAAGCTGTCAGAACAATGAACGATCGGTTGGAGGTGCATGAGCACAGCTCCAACGACACAGGTTCTATCCTGACCCCTGGAGTTGACTGCATGGAGATTACATGTTCTTCCTGTGACATTTCCCTTGGGCCAATAATGTGCTGACAGGTAAAATGCTGTGGTAAAGAACCTGAGTGTAGATGGTGGCAGGAAAATCAGGGGATGTTACTGAGCAATTGTGTGCAGAAAGGGGATTGACGAAAACTCTGTGACAGCAGGCAAGGCCTGACTGCCTGTTCTTTCATGTCATGGGAATACATGATGAGCCCAGGGAAGACAGCATCATTTTGCAGAGGCACTCAACACACACCTGTGGTAACAACAATGCTGCTAAACTGACCGCTGAGTTTCTAATTTCCGAATCACGCACACAAGTCAAAGTGGGAGATGGAAGTCAATGCACATTCCATCAAACAATGCCTCTGGAATGAGGTCATGTCGGTGTTTAAAGGGCACCTAGGTCAATGTCGAAGCAGATGTATGAGAAGGCAAGTCAAACAGGGAGGGAGAGAGAGGGTGAGTCAGACAGGGGCAGCAACAGAGGATGAGACAGTGTGTGTGTGTGAGAGAGAGAGAGACAATGAAAGCATGAGATAAAGGGTGAGAGAGACAAGGAGGGTGGGGAAGGGCAGGGTAGGGCAGAGCTGGGTCAGCAAGAGAGACAGGCAGGGTGAGAGATGGAAAGTGAGAGAGAAATGGAAGATCATTCAGTCTGTTTCTCTTTCCACAGATGCTACCTGATCTGCTGCACATTTCCAGCTTCTCTTTTTATTTCAGTGATTGCATTGATGTTCAGATTCAGACATCTGTCATCGTAATAAAATACTCACAGTGATAACATCTGTGTCAGCTGGTGACATTTCAACCACATTGACCAAATATGGTTCATCCTTCCAAACTGGGCGGTTGTCATTAATGTCAAGCAGAGTAATGTTCACCTGAAATATTTCAGAAAATATCCTTAGATAGAGACATCGTCTTTGCTCGATCACCCGTTCAGAACAAATGTGCCTTTCTCTTTAGGGGGAGCATGCTAGTGTAGTGGATCGTGCAACGCTGTAACACCACCGGTGATTGGGACTTGGGCTCAAATCCCGCACTGTCTGTAGGGAGCTTGTATGTTCTCCTCATGTCTGTTTGGATTTCCTCCGGGTCTTTCTACTACCATCCTTCAAAATGGGGTTTATAGGTCAATTGGGTGGAATTGGCCGGCACAGGCTCATGCTGAATGTCTTAACTTTAGAAATTTAGAATTTATAGTTGAGGAGAATTTATAAATCTGGGTCTCTGAAAAAACAGAACAATTTGCTCTTGATTTAAATAACCTCAAAGTGACTGAAGGAACAGAAAATTGAGAATTATAAGGAGTTTGTGGATTAGAAGAAAGATGAAAAAACTATGATCAAAAATATACCAAAGGCCTTGGCTTCAATTGCCCTCTCTTTTCCCCTCTCTGGCAACTCTCCAAAACTGAGCTGCAGAATTTATACCCTTGGTCTCCCATTTGGCCCCAATTTGGTTTGTGGATGAGGACGCTGTATATTTCAACCTTTGCTGGCCCTGACTCAGGTGTTTAAAGCCCCTTTGGACAACCACTCCTACAGCATCAGCATAAATTTTTCAGAAACTGGTCATTATCATGCAGAATTGCTGGTTTTTGGAGTTTACTGTGAACAAGCAGGACAAGGACTGCTTTTTTTTTTACAAGCTACTTACCTATTTAATACAGTAGCACATTTGGTGACCTATGACATGATCCCACCACCAGATACCTCAGCCTCTCCTGTAAGGACCATGACTCCCTTACCCACTCATCCTTTCCCACCAATCACCACCTTGACAACTTCCCCTGTAACTCCAGGAAGTGTCACACTCGAGCTCAGACCTTCCCCTTCACCACTATTTGGGGCCCTAAACAGTCCTACCTCGTTAATCTGCTGGAGTCATCTACTACAACCAATGTTCCCATTGTGGCCTTCTCCACGTTGGAGAGAAAGGACGCAAACTGGGAGATCTCTTCGCTGAGCACCTTTGCTTCAGTGACAAGGATCTCCCAGTGGCCAACCATTTCAATTCTGCATTGCGCCCCTGTGCTGACATTTCTGTCCATTGCCCTATGTACTGTCAAACCAAGGGCACCCGTAAATTGGAGGACCAACACCTAATATTCCGTCTGGGCCCTCTCCAACTGGATGGCATTAACATCGACTTCTCTGGTTTATGCTAGCCCACTCCCTGTTCTCCCTCTCTTCCTCATATTTCCATCTTCTTTCCTCCAGTTCTTCACCCCCTTCCCTTCCCTTCCTTATCCACCTATTACCTCCTGCCTGTGCTCCACCCCCTGCCCCTCCGCTTCACCATTTTATTCAGGCGCCTGCCTACATTTTGCTCATACCTTATGAATGACTCAAGCCCGAAATTTTGGTTATGTACAGTATCTTAATCTTTGCCATATAATGTACACTGTTTGACCTGCTGAGTTTCTCCAGCATTTTGTGTTTTTATTTAATTATTATTTACATCTTAAGAGTCAGCGAGTTACGTAGCATCCACACTAACCAACACCCACCCAGTCTACGCTCTCATCAACTCCCCTCAGGTTCACCAGGTGTAATTCCCAGTGACCAGTTAACCATCCAAGCTGCATTACTTTTTGACGCAAGGGGAAATCGGGAGCACCCTGTGCAGTCACAGAGGGAATGCACAAACTCCACACAGCGAGCACCTGCGATTGTAATTGAGCCGGGTCACTGGAGTGGAGAGGTCACAGGCTGCACCATTGTGGATAGTGGCCTGGAGAGGAACTGCTGATGACCGATCATCCAGTCTTTCACGTGCTCAGTGCAGCTCTGAATGAAATGGAGGTCTAGCTGGCACTGAACCCAACAGTGGGACTGATGACAGACTCTTCTCCTGTGGGTATTCCTCAGCATTGCACTGAAACAATCACCACACAGTGGATTAAAGCATTAACTCAGTTCATGTTGATGAGCAGGAAAGATGAGATACGTTATTTAAACAACATTCTGAAATCGTCTGCGTCAATTGATATTCATTCCTCAACCAACAGTCTCTTTGTTGCAATGAGAATGTAAGCTTTAAAATTGCAACCAAGATAATAACACTCCGTGATGCTGGGGTGGCACGTTTGGTGCAGCGGTTAGTGCAACACTTTACAGCACAAGGATTTGAATCCTGCACTGTTTATAAGGAGTTTGTACATTCTCCCTATGTCAGCATGAGTTTTCCCCAGGGCTTTCAGTTACCTTCTACCATTCGAAACAAATCGGGAGTGTAGGTTAATTGGGTGTAAATTGGGCAGCACAGACTTGTGGGCCGAAGTGGCCTGTTACTGTGCTGTATGTCAAAATTTTAAAAAATAACATTGCATGGTACGTTTTGATAATTTAGCAAGGTTAAAAAGGAACAACATCTCCATATTTGGCAAAGTTTGCAAAGGACTATTAACCATTGGGTAAGTGACACGATCCTGATTAATGAATTCAAAGTGAATTTTCTGAAATATGTTCTTGTATGGAGAAGTCTAATTGAATGTTTTGGAAAAACTGGAGATTTGGTCTGTATAAAATGTGTGTCTTGTGATTCTTGCAGTAAACTCCCTAGTGGTGAGATTAGCTGCAGGTGGAAGTGCCCCTTGCTGTGACAGAGTTCTCACGCTTGGCAAAGCAACAATAAAGTACTTGGCATCTGTACTTGTGTTAATTCATGAATGGTTTGCAGGTCCACTTTAACCGCAAGAGAACTGCAACCTTGAGCAATGAGAATCTTGAAAGACTCAGCAGGAATAGATAGCATCCATGGTGAGAAATTGTCAATATTTTGGGTTGGGGAGAAAAGGGCTCCACCCCAAGATGTTGACTGATCTAGTTCTCTCTATGGATGTTACCTGACCTGCTGAGTCACATTGTTTGCTCATTTTCTCTGATGCAATAGCCACAAATTCCACATGACCCACAGAAGCAGGTTAATGTGCCACCTGCCTGTGAATTCTGTCATGCAGAGCTGCATCGCCTTGTGTCATGGTGACATTGTTAAATTGCACAGAAAAGTTCATAGAACCATTGAATAAAACAGCACAGAAAACAGGTCTTACGGCACAGAAATTGTGCTGAACTATTATTCTGCCCAGTCCCACTTACCTGCACTCATTTTGTTTCCCTCCATACCCCTCCCATCCATGTACATGTCAAAATTCTTCTTGAATGTTAAAATTGAGCCCACGTTCACCAGTTCAGCTGGTGACTCATTCCATACTCCCAGCACTCTCTGTATAAAGAAATTCCTCTTAATGTTCCCCCTAAACTTCTCCCCTTTCATCCTCTACCCATGCCCTCTGGTATGTATCTCACCTACCCTCAGTGGAAAAAACCTAATTGCATTGACTCTATCTATACCAAATGTAAATTTGTTTTCCCCCAATCAAATCTCCCTTCATTCTTCTACACTCCAGGGAATAAAGTATGAAACTGTTTGAAACATTTCCCTGTAACTCAGTTCCTGAAGACCCAACAACATTCTAGTAAATCTTCTCTGCACTCCTTCAATTTTATTGATACCTTTCCTGTAGTTAGGTGACCAAAACTGCACACAATACTCTACATTTGAGACATACCGTGCCTTTGAGAATATCCTAAGGCACTTCAAAGGTAATGAAGAACCTTTGATGTGTAATTGTTGCAATATGTTGCCAAATTGCAGACAGCAAACTCCAACAAAATAATTACTGTACAAACTATTTGCAGGCACACTGTGTGGAGATAAACACGCATCAGGCCACTGAGGATTAACTCCCTTCTCTTCCTTGAAGTGATTGCATCAACCCAAGGGGCTTCATGGAATATTACAGCAGAGGAACTTGGCTCATCGTGATAAAACTCTAGCGTGCACATGATAGATGTCCCTTCACATTCATCCATCTTGAATCCTTTTAATGCGCTGTTGTATCTGCACCCACCTCTAGCCCTATTCCCCACTGCAGCTCTGGTTTAACCCCTCTCAAACAGCAGCAGCAAACCTCCACCCCCACCCTCCGAGGATGTAGTTCTCCCTCAAGTTCAGGTGTAACCCATTCCTCTTGTAGAGGTCCCAACTGCTCTGGAACAGAGGCCAATAATCCATATATTTGAATTCCTCCCTCCTCCACCAGTTTCTTAGCCATGCATTAAACTGGATATGGTGACACAACCACTACGCTGACCACTCTCCTACCAGCCTACTGCAGGGCGCAACCTGGAAGACTAGCCCCACCTACCTGCTGTCAATCACCGGCCCATATAAAGACTTGAGCCGGGCCCTTTGGGAGCAATCAGACATGTGGAGCCAGGATTGTACTGAGACCTGGTGTGTACAAGTCTAAGCTGTGCAGTCTGTGGACTTTGCGTCAGAATTATTTGTGTAGCAGCACTCACTGCACTATCTTGCCTGATGAGCAGTTGGCAAAGGGAAGTAATCCTGAGATTACAACCCTGGAAGTCCTGTTTTGGAACTTGCTTCCTTACTCCCTGAAATCATTCCTCCAGACCAAATCTCTCTTTCAACCTATGGGATCAGTTCTAAAATGAGTCACAACCTCCAGCTGCTCACCTCCCCTCTCAGATGTTCTGCACCCACTCTGTATCTTGCTGGACCCTGACACCAGGGAGGCAGCACATCTACAGTCTTGCTTGCATCCATGGAAATGTTTAATAGGGTGCCGAGAAGTTTTACCAGGATGTTTCTTGGATTGAAAAATAAGTCTTATGAGGCAAGGTTAGCAGAGCTGGGACTTTCTCTTTGGAGTGCAGAAGGATGAGAGGGGATTTATGAGAGGCATAGATAGGGTGGACTGCCAGCACCTGTTTCCCAGGGCATGAAAAGTGAAAACCAGATGACATGTACAGAGTGAAGGGAGAGATGTTTAAGGGAGATATCAGGGGTTAAGATTTTTGTCTTTTTTACACAGAGAATTGTGGGTGCCTGCAAAGCTTTGCCAGGGATGGTGGTGGGGGCTGAAATATTAGGAGCATTTAAGAGACTCTTAAACACTTGGATGGAAGAAAAATAGAGGGTTACAGGGTAGGGAGGGTTTATTACTTTTTTTAAAGTAATGTTACAAGCCCAGAGGACCCCAAAACTCAGCAGCAATAGAAATTCCAAACAACAATCCGTTAGTGAAGTCTCTATAGGTACTCCGCAAAGCTTTTGCAAAGGCACTTGGAGCCAGCCTGTCTGGCTTGAGTATTTTAAATGAGATCTGTTTTGAAGTGTTTGTGTGTGACCTACACTAAAAAAAAACCTGCCCCAATTTATCTCCTTTAAAACTTATCTATTTACAATATAAAATACAACATAATCTGTCACAGTAATATATGGGTCCACACAACACCGAGGGCCAAAGGACCTGTACTGTGCTGTAGTGTTCTGTGTTCTATGCAATAGATGACCTCAAGAGATGACAGAACTGTCCACTGAGCCTTTGTCAACATTAAGTCAAGCCACCTTTATTTATCGTTCATACCATGCTCGCACAGTAAAGATAACATATCTCCAGCACCACGGAGTGTAATTACATTAATGCAAGTTAGAATCGAAGTTAAACACATGAGAATATTAAGACGTTTACTAAAAATGGAACCCAAGGAACAGCAGCAGTTGTGGGCCACATTCCCCTTGAGCCTGCACTATTGTTCAAGAAGATCACAGCTGCTCTGTGGTCAGAAGATCTCAATCATCCTCAAGTCCTGTAAAAATCCAGGACAGCTTCGGATATACATAATAACAGCATGATAGCCCTCACAGGAGAATCTCAGCCTTCATCCTTGGATGACACATCAGCTGGAAACATCCTTGGTAGAGAAACAACATCATTCCTCTGAAGCCCATCAACATGATCATTGCTCATTCTTCTAATATTTTTACAGATAAATTGTTCCCCTTGATGGGGTAGATTTATGACGGAGATGAGGAGGAACCTCTTTTCCCAGAGGGTGGATTTCACTGGTCATTGAAGCAGTGGAGGCGACCTCAGTAAACATATTTAAGCAAGGCTGGATAGATTTTTACATTCTTCTTTGGCTTGGCTTCGCGGACGAAGATTTATGGAGGGGTAAATGTCCACGTCAGCTGCAGGCTCGTTTGTGGCTGACAAGTCCAATGCGGGACAGGCAGACATGGTTGCAGCGGTTGCAGGGGAAAATTGGTTGGTTGGGGTTGGGTGTTGGGTTTTTCCTCCTCTTTGCCTTTTGTCAGTGAGGTGGGCTCTGCAGTCTTCTTCAAAGTAGGTTGCTGCCCGCCAAACTGTGAGGCGCCAAGATGCACGGTTTGAGGCGATATCAGCACACTGGCGGTGGTCAATGTGGCAGGCACCAAGAGATTTCTTTAGGCAGTCCTTGTACCTTTTCTTTGGTGCACCTCTGTCACGTTGGCCAGTGGAGAGCTCGCCATATAACACGATCTTGGGAAGGCGATGGTCCTCCATTCTGGAGACGTGACCCACCCAGCGCAGCTGGATCTTCAGCAGCGTGGACTCGATGCTGTCGGCCTCTGCCATCTCGAGTACTTCGATGTTAGGGATGAAGGCGCTCCAATGAATGTTGAGGATGGAGCGAAGACAACGCTGGTGGAAGCATTCTAGGAGCCGTAGGTGATGCCGGTAGAGGACCCATGATTCGGAGCCGAACAGGAGTGTGAGTTTGACAACGGCTAATCTTTGTGAGGTTTTTCAGTTGGTTGTTTTTCCAGACTCTTTTGTGTAGTCTTCCAAAGGCGCTATTTGTCTTGGCGAGTCTGTTGTCTATCTCGTTGTCGATCCTTGCATCCGATGAAATGGTGCAGCCGAGATAGGTAAACTGGTTGACCGTTTTGAGTTCTGTGTGCCCGATGGAGATGTGAGGGGGCTGGTGGTCATGGTGGGGAGCTGGTTGATGGAGGACCTCAGTTTTCTTCAGGGGAATTAAGGGATATGGGGAAAAGGGAAGTAGGTGAAGATGAGCCGATCGGTCAGGATCATGTTGAATGGCAGAGCAGGCTCGAGGGGCCAGATGGACAACTCTTGCTCCTACTTATAGACACACAGCACAGTAACAGGCCCTTTCGGCCCATGAGCTCGTGCTGCCCGGTCACACCTCATTAAGCTACAACCCTCAGTACAATTTGAACAGTGGTAGGGAACCAACGGACTGTCCAGAGTAAACCCATAGGCACAGGGAGAAGGTAAGCGGATTTGCACGATAACAGTGCTGTGCTAACTGGGCCGCCCTACACTAACCTTATGTCAGAGTACAGTCCCAATCTGCAGTTGTCTCTCTAAAGGCAATGTTGCATTTTATCTATCTGCCTATTTCCCCATTAACATGGATTGAATTGGTACATGCAGCTGTGACTCCCTTGCGACCTTGGTTTCTGCAGTTCGAGGTGATTCATTGCAAGCTTTTTTCACATGTATCCAAGAAACTTGACAAATTTACCGCAGAGCTCTTAAATTTCACTTGGAGCAGTAATAACCAACTGCAACGGGTTTCCGGTGCTCTATTTGCCAAAAACCCTCTCTCCTGGAATTCTCAGCTGCTTATTTATTCTTATCCTAAAGCCACCGTATCCTCAAAACAACCTTGTGATCGTTATCTCTCAAGCGGTCAAAAAACTTTCTTTAGTCTTTGCAGGGGAATAAATAATCTAATGGCCCATGTCCTATCTGCAATGAAAATCTCTCTGCCAAAGCAACCATGACAGGAGCAAGAAACTGCAGGAAGAACTGCACGTCTTAATGACAGGGGCTTGACTGGATTACCTACAAGCTCACAATTGCTCAAGTGATAACGAAGCTCAGTCATTTTCAATCCTGGCCTTGGGCCAACGGTGGAGACAGAACGGGCAAGTTACCTTGCCCATTGAAAGCAACCGTGCTCATCAGGTGAAAGAAAAGAATCGGCAGGTTTTGAAAAGAACATAAAGAATAGGAGCAGGAACTGGCCATTCAGCCCGTTGAGCCTGCTTACCATTCAATAAGATTACGGCTGATCTGGCCTTGGGTCCACCTGTTCCCCATGGTCCTTAATTACTCAATCTTAAAAAAAAATGTCTTAAATACATTTAATGAAGCAGTTTCTTTGGGAGAAGTAATGATAAATTTTAAATTTAGTATTTCTTTTTAAAAAGATTTAAGTTTAAAATTTTTTAAAATGTAGACAAACAGCATGGTAACAGGCCTTTTTGGGCCATGAGCCCGTGCCGCCTCATTACACCCAATTGACCTACAACCCCCTGGTACATTTTTAGCACCCAGAGAAAACCCACACACACAAACTCCTGACAGAGAGTGCAGGATTCGAGCCCCAGTTCCTGGGCTTTGTAACAGTGTGGCGCTAAATGGTATGCTAACTGTGCCTCCCTATCTGCCTTAAATCTAATCTGCCAAATCTTGAGGCTATGTTTCCTAGTTCTAATCTCACAATGCCAAAAGAAACAACTTCAAATTTTGATCTTATCTATTGCTTTCATCATTTCATATGTTGTGATAAGATTGCCCCCCTCCCCATTTTTTAAGTCTAATTAGTGTGGTCCCAGGCAAGTCAATCTCTCCCTATCAATTAATCCCATTATTTCTGGCAGAAGACTTGGGCAGGACTGAGGTGGGAGGTTATTCAACTTCTGATGGTCCGAGGAACAGGACTATTGATAATTCCTTTTTCAACGTGGGCAAAAATAAGAGTTGGAAGAAGAATAACAGTGTTGGGCTTTGAACAGAGAACAATTAAAGGAAATAATTGGTATTTTTTTTAAAACCTGGGATGGATAATATTAATCTAAACTAACCACCTTATTTGGCTGTGAGCATAGATGGAATCAACTGGCTCAGGTTTGAGCAAGACAAGGTTTGAGGGCTTTTCCCGAGAGGTTCCTGTACCTAGCTGGATTGGACCCGGATCCATTGACACTGCACCAATTTAAACACCAGACCAATGCCAATAAAATAAATAGCTAAGGGCTGAGCACAGATGGAAGGACCTGCATTCAATGCAGATGTTGAATCCAACCACAGCTGGTCTGCAACAAGGAAATTATATCTTTAGGCTACAAAGATCCTAACTGGATAATTGTGAGATTCCTCAGAAGGTGCCTCACAATTATCCATATTTTTCATCTAAAAAAATAACTGCAGGTGGGTGAAATGAAGACAAAATGTAGGAAGTACTCAACAGATCAGGCAGCATCTCTGGAGTGAGAAAAATAGAGTTAAATTGATTGTTTCCCTTTAATGTGTACCAAGACTGTTTTTTTAAAATTAACAACACTGTAGAAGCTGATTAAGGACATTTAAACCCATGCTGTCTAATTACAGGTATGTGCCGTTTAATGTCCACGATACATTCTGTGAAATTGGGCATTATGCGATGTGGACTTTGTGTGATCATCATATTGTACCTGTAAACTTTTTATTTGTAAGTAGGGATCAGTGTAGGGACTAGCACAAGGCTGTGGGGAGAGAATGGGGCAGTGGGATCAGTGTGGGGACCGGCACAGGGTTATGGGGAGAAAGTGGGCTGTGGGATCAGTGTGGGGACTGACACAGGGGAGTGGAGAGAGAGAAGGGCAGTGGGATCAGTGTGGAAACCATACTGGGCTGTGGGGAGAGAGCGGGACAGTGAGGTTAGTGGGGGACTGATACAGGACTGTGGGGAGAGGGTGGGGTAGTGAAATTAGTGTGGGAACTGATACAGGACTGTAAGGAGAGAGTGGGATAGTGAAATTAGTGTGGGGACTGATACAGGACTGTGGGGAGAGAGAGAGGGGTAGTCATTTCAGTTTGGGTATACAGTACACAATTTCCTATAGCTAGCAATCGCTTTTTCCAAATTACTCCGGACTTGTTCGTGCAACTGAATAATTATGGGAGCATGGCCGTATATGCTTTCGGATATTGCTTGAACGGACATTAGGTAATGCATACCTGTACACCCAAATTAACCTACAACCCCGTACTTTCTTGAAGAGTGGGAGGGAACTGGACCACCTGGAGAAAACCCATGCAGACACAGGGAGAATGCACAAACTCCCAATCGACAGTGCCAAATTTGAACCTGGGTCACTGGCCCTGTAATAACATTGTGCTCACCACTGCACTAACTGTGCCAAGGGTGCCAAGGGTACGAGATAGAGTAACAACGTTTATTTTGCATGCAAGTCAGTCTGTACGGCGGGAAGTGAATGAATAAACAAAGAAATAAAACAGTAGTGGAGGGGGTGTTAAAATAGTCAAATAGTGCAGTTAAAATAACATTCCAGGTTAATTATCTTTAAAAAAACAAAGAGGATCTTGTCCTTCCATACCTTCTGGCAAACCAACGATTTTCACATTATTCCTTCTGCTTTGATTCTCCAAGTAGTCTATTTTCCTCTCTAACTCCTTCTCACATTCTCGGAATTCTATAATTGATTTTTCAACCTTCAACACTTTTTCTGTGTTAGAAACCACTTGCTGTTTACATTCCAAAAAAGCAGACTGAATTTTTTTTAAATCTTCACAAGATGCTTCCACATGTGTTTTAACTGTATTCAATTCTGAACTTATATTAGCATACATTTGAACCATCTCATTCATTAAAGGTTGAATGACAGCATTTAACTCCATATATTGTAACTCAGAAAAGCTCAGCCCTGCTTTCTCTGACGTAGTGGCAGAACTAGGTAACTGCAGCTCCTGCTGCATCTCAACAAAAGGCATTTTAGAGGTTTTACTGCGGGTCTGGACTCCCAGCGACGGCACCCCGACTTCCTCAGGGGGTCGCCGCTGGTCTCCCCCCGCAGCTCGTTGATTTTGTGCAAAATCACGGAGGAAATCGATATCTTCAGATTGAATTGCTTCCTGATGCATTTCAAACAATGGAGTCGTCTTCCTGCGTGCTCCCTCCGTTAAAATTGAGAGGCTTCCAGAATCAGGATCCACTTCTTGGGAACACGCACCTTCTTCCAGAGAACGGGTAATTCCAGCGCCATCCTTCACTTAGTGAGTAGTAGACATTATTTTTCAGCTCCCACAGGCAGTCTTTGTGGTTTAGACACTGAAGAAGTTAAATCTGAAGCTGTATCAATTCGTTTAGGTCCCAAATCTTCAGCACTTCAAAAATGTAACTTTTTCTGCACTTGAGGTTCAATCTTTTTACCATTAATGGCCATAGTAGTTCCTCAATACTTCAAACTAAAATTTAAAAAGTTTAAACTTGAAAACAAAGGGTTAAAAAACAGGTACTTAAAAGTCTAGCCAGAGAGGTCGAGATTACACGTCTAGACTCTACGCCATCTTGCCACGCCCCCCAGGTTGATCATCTTTCAGTGTATATGCAAATAGAAATGGCAGTCTGTATTAATCTAAAGGCTCACACACCCTGACGTACAAACACTTCTCAAATGGAAGGCTGTCAGCACAGCAGTGAAAACTTTGGGTCAATCTCCCATCTGCCTGTTGTCCTTCAAGGATGCTGTCAGTGGAATGTGTGTGGTGGTACACCACCAGCCTACTGCAGGGGGCAACCTCTGTACCTGCAGGAGTGTAAGGGGACAGGACAACATCTGGCCGGCTGTCAATCAGTTAGCCTGAATGGATCAAGCCCCACCCAGTCAGGTCGGGTTATATCACTCTCCGGGATATAAGCCTGCGCTGGCCTCCCACAGAGTTGCAGCAGCCACAGCCAGCCTGGCTCTGTGGAAGACTTTGTGGATTAAAGCCTGTTGTACAATCTTTACCTTGTGTGTGTCTGATTCAGTCGAACAGCGCACCACAATTTAATCCACAAAATTTTCCCATGGCTGCCATGGAAAAACTCCTGAGCGCAGGCAGCCTTGAGGTCGACCCAGGCCACCCGGAACCCCAGACACGCTTCGAGATCTGGCAGCACGTGGTCGAGGCAATCATCGAGGCACATAGGGGGACATCCTAGACTCCGATCGGAAGAGGTTGGTCCTTCTTTGGTCAAAGCTGGGTCCCCGTGCTTTCCAGGTAACCAAAGGCTGCTCCATGTACAAGAGTGCAATGGACACTCTCGAGAACTTGTACAAGCCCCCCATGAATGTGGTCTGTGCAAGTTACCTCCTCAACACCCGAGCCCAGCAACCCGGGGAGACAGCTGAGTCCTACCTGGGACACTTGCGAGAGTTGGCCTGACCGTGTCTGGCTGAACCCGGGGTAGGTGTAGAGGAGGTTGAGAGGCTGATCCAGGACGCCTTCGTCCGAGGGCTACGCTCGAGGGCCATCCAGCAGAAGCTGCTGGAAGACAACATCTATGCCCTTACCAGGACTGTGGAAGTGGTCCAAACCATGGAAGCAGCAGCCCTGCACGTCAAAGCCTTCGATTCCAGGTTCCCCAAGGCTCCCTCATGGCCCTCTCACACTGCAGCTGCAGCCCCAGGCCGAGCTGGGGAGGAAAATGACAGTGTGGCATGCACCTGGTGCCTCTATAAGTACTGTAGGTCCTGGTGTGGGTCAGATCGACTATCGTGCCAAAACTGCCCAGCTAGGAACCTGTATTGTTCCCGATGTGGCAAGAAAGGCCACTTTGCAAAAGTGTGCCTCTCTAAACCTGCCGGCAGCTCAGTGGCCCTCTATGACCTCCCTACCTCCCCCGCAGAACCCCCTCATGTGCACGTGCCGGGCAGCGCAATTATCCCTGCCAGCGACCGTCACAGTGTGTGCCATGAGCATCTGCACCAGCCCCCGCTCTTACCGGTGCCGCTCACTGAGAACTACAGCGACGTCACTTACGGCTGATGTATCATTGTCACTGCCGCCGGCCATGATGATGTCACTTTCCCCCGGCGCAGCGGACATGGCTGGGGAAGGAGGCCAGCCAAGCAGTGGCTTCCCACGTGCTGCCGCCATCTTGTGCCGGACAGCACCAGACACGGAGGGCCTCCGACGACATTGAGAATGACACGGGCGATGACCAGGCCACCCTACCGATGCTTCCCATGCCTCCAGAGGCCATTGGCTACTGCATGCTGCGCCTCATAACCAATGTTGACGTGGTCAACACAGGCGATGAACAGGCCGCCTTATCGATGCTCCCCATCCCTCAGGATAGTGACGACTCTGACTCCGAGATGGTCCTGGCCGCCACCACGCTGACCAAGGACGATCTTGGGCACTCGATGATGGATGTGCGAGTCAATAGGCAGGTAACAAAGTGCCTGTTGGACAGTGGCAGCACCAAGAGCTTCATTCATAAGGTTAAAGGTCCACCCACCACCTGCTCGATCTCCCTCACCACCAAGGAGAAGACTGTTGGTACCCTCGGGCGCTGCACGGTCGATAAAATGTCGGGAGGGGAGACTTACACAGGATTCAGGCTCCTGGTCATGCCCAAACTCTGCGCACCACTCCTCCTTGGTCTGGATTTCCAGTGCCACCTGCAGAGTGTCACCCTTGCCTTTGGGGGGCCCCAACCTCCATTCACATTGCACAGCACACCAACCTACCAGCCCCAGCCAACCTGCGGCCTCTCCACACTGCGCATCACCCCACCGGCGCTCTTTCCACATCTTGCACTAGGCTGCAAGCCGATCGCCGCCAGAAGTAGGCACTTTTGCGCTGCAGACAGGGACTTCATCAAGGCGGAGGAGCGCGACTCCTTGCGGAAGGTGTTATAGAGCCCAGTAACAGCCCTTGGAGAGCCCAACTTCTGGTGGTCAAAGGGGGAAGTAAGCCGAGGATGGTCGTGGATTACAGCCAGACCATTAATCGGTAGACCAAGCTGGATACCTACCCCCTGCCTAGGATTGATGACATGGTCAATTTCTTGGGAACACGCACCTTCTTCCAGAAGATTGACCTGAAGTCGGCATATCACCAAATCCCTATCCACCCGAAGGACAAGCCCTACACCACCTTTGAGGTGGAGGGGCACCTGTACCAGTTGCGCCGGGTTCTTTTTGGGGTCATGAACGGGGTCTCCTTCTTCCAGCGGGAGATGGATTGCATGGTAGACCAGCACAAGCTGAAGGTGATGTTCCCATATTTGGATAATGTCACTATTTGCGGCCATGACCAGTAGGACCACGACGTTAACCTGGAAAAATTCCTCCAAACTGCCACAGAGCTGAACCTCATTTACAACAAAGAGAAGTGTGTGTTCAGCACCACCCGCCTCGCCATCCTGGGGTACATCGTGACCCAAGGAGTTGTCGGCCCAGATCCGGAAAGGATGTGCCCATTAATTGAGTTACCCCTTCCCCCACACTAAAGGCCCTCCGCAGGTGCCTGGGCCTGTTCTCTTATTACTCGCAGTGGGTCCCTCGCTTCTCGGTCAAGGTCCGCCCACTGGCTCAAGCCACAATTTTTCCCCTTCCACCTGAGGTGCAGGCAGCCTTCACCCGCATCAGGCAAGACATTGCGGATGCCATGATGCAGGCTGTGGATGAGGACTCCCCCTTCCAGGTGGAGAGCAATGCCTCTGAGGTGGCCCTCGCTGCTATCCTCAACCAAGGGGGGGGTGTGCCCCATCACCTTCTTCTCCAGGACCCTCTATGGCTCCGAGCTAGGGCACTCCACCATTGAAAAGGAGGCCCAGGCGAATGTGGAAGCGGTCTGCCAGTGGAGCCATTACCTGGCCGGCAGGAGATTCACGCTCCTCACAGACCAGTGGGCAGTGGTGTTCATGTTTAACACTACCCACAAGTGCAAGATCAAGAACGACAAGATCCTGCGCTGGAGAGTCAAGCTGGCAACCTACAGCTACGACATCCAGTACCACCCTCGGAAGTTTAACGACTCCGCTGATGCCCTCTCTCACACCTGTGCATCTATGAATGATGACAGGTTGCAGGCATTGCATGAGACCATCTGCCATCTGGGCATCACCCGGTTGTACCATTTCATTGTCCCGAAATCTGCCATACACCATCAGGGACATCAGGGACATGACCGAGGCCTGTCGGGTCTGTGCGGAGTGTAAACCCCGCTTCTTCCGCCCCCACCCCCAGGCCCACGTTGTAAAGGCTACTCGGCCTTTCAAGCGTCTCAGCGTGGACTTCAAAGGGCCCCTGCCTTCCACGAACCAAAACGTCTACTTCCTCATGGCAGTGGACGAGTACTCACACTTCCCTTTCACCATCTATTGTCTGGACACCTCCAAGGCCACTGTCATCAGGGCCTTGGGGAAGATTTTCACCATGTTTGGCTACCCTGCCTTCATCTACAGCGATCGGGGATCTAGTTTCATGAGCAATGAGCTGCACCAGTACCTGACGGTGAGGAGCATTGCGACCAATTGCACGACAAGCTAAACGGGCAAGTGGAACGCGAGAATGGGATGATCTGGAAGGCAGTCCTCCTGGCTCTCAGGTCAAAAGGGTGGGCCGTTGAGTACTGGCAGGACACCCTGCCCAAGGCGCTCCATGCCATTCAGTCACTGCTGTGCAAGGCTACCAATGAGACCCCTCACGAATGTCTGTTCTCATTCCCCAGCAGGTCGGCGACTGGAATGTCACTCCCAGCATGGCTCATGTCCCCGGGACTGGTGCTTCTGCGTAAGCATGTACGGTCACACAAGGCCGAAGCCCTGGTAGAGCAGATTTTCCTCTTTCATGCAAGCCATAACTATGCTTACATTAGGTTTGGCAGTGGCAGGGAGGACACCGTCTCAACCAGGGACCTGGCACCAGCAGGAGCACCCAGCATACCATGCCACCCTCCAATCCAGGACGACGCAGTCCGGGCATACATCCCCGTCCCCAGGGAGCTATGGGGCACGCAGGGCTTCCTTGACCACCAGGGGCCCACTTCAGCCTTAGGAGATGAACCCGCCCCCTCCACCCATCCAATACGACTTGCATACGTCGACCCCGGCCCCCCTGGCCACCCCTCTGCGCGGCACCACACACACCCCTGCCGCCAGTCCCCCCACTTCCCCTCTGACCAGTGACCAGGACCCAGTCCTATGACAGTCACAGAGACCCCAGCGGCCGCCAAATCGTCTCAACCTGTAAATATTGTATGTACATAGTGGGTGAGATTCCTTGTTACTGCTCCCAACTCTGGGACAATTTTAAAAAAAGGGGTGAATGTGGTGGTACACTACTGGCCTACTGGAGGGGGCAACCTCTGTACCTGCAGGAGTGTAAGGGGACAGGACAACACCTGGCAGGCTGTCAATCAGTTGGCCTGAATAGATCAAG
Organism: Narcine bancroftii; assembly: GCF_036971445.1. NCBI lineage: Eukaryota > Metazoa > Chordata > Chondrichthyes > Torpediniformes > Narcinidae > Narcine > Narcine bancroftii. Next base: position 82,686,298 of record NC_091474.1, read on the forward strand.
CCCCACCCGGTCGGGTGTCAATTACCCTCCAGCATATAAGCCTGCGCCGGCCTTCCGAGGCCTCACACAAAGTTGCTGCAGCCACAGCCAGCCTGGCTCTGTGGAAGTCTTTGTGGATTAAAGCCTGTTGTACAGTCTTTACCTTGTGTGTGTCTGATTCTGTCTAACAGCGCACCACAATGAGATTTGTCTGCCAGGCGCTGACAGACGAACAAACACAACCGTTAGCTGTGTGAAGAGATTTGTATCAGGGGAGACACCCCTCAATGGTCAGTTGGCATAGCAAGATCACTCACTGTGGCTATTCCCGTCTTCTGGTTATTTGCTACTCCTCCATCCACTGCTCTGACGATGAGGATGTACTCAAATTTGGTCTCTCTGTCCAGCAGTGAAGTGGTTGTTATTTCCCCTACAAGAAAATGGACAGGATCATTACCCATATATCGGCAGTAATAACATCAGTGCATTAATTATACATAATAAGCATATGTTTTGAGCAAAGGCTAATGGAATCAAGGTAGGTAGAGAAACAGATGAATCAAGATCTAATCGATTATAAGGTTGGCCTCAAGGGAATAAATGGACAACTCTTGACCCTTTATTTTATCACCACATGAATATCAATAGATATCATTTTGTGATGGTTGAATCCTCTTGAGGTCAAGAACTTTAAATCTTGTAAACATGGACACCCCAAGGTCAGTTCAGAAGCAACTATTTTTCCTGCCTCCAGTAAATTCACACTGAAGGGCTCAGGCCCAAGACATCGGTAATATATCTTTACCTCCTCTGGACACTAAAACCTGCTGAGTTTCTCCAGCATTTCTGTCTCTTTAACTATCATCACAGAGTCTGCGGTCTTTCATGTTTCACCACACTCCAACCCAAGTCCACTGGGAGTCAACCACATATGTCAGCTTTGGGCCAGGTGCAGATTCTGAACAAATATTTAAAGTTGGGTCAGGTTTCCCCAAGAAGGTTTGCTCAGTATCATTTAGCTTAATCCTCAAACAAATTAATAACATGCTTAATTTATTAACAGCAATGACTGAGCTTTTTTCAGATTGGGTATCCAACCAATTACAAGTCAATGGGCTTGGGTTGGGTTTACTTTTATATGTGAGGAAATAAGGCGGCAGCACAGCTTGTGCAACCCTTTTGCAGCGTGAGCATCTCGGGTTTGAATCAGTCACTGTAAGGAATTTGTACGTTCTCCCCTTGTCTGTATGGGTTTCCTCTGGGTGCTCCTACCTTTCAAAAAAAAGTACAGGGGTTGGATGTTAATTGAAGTGTTTGGGCATCTTAGGCTCATAGGCCGGAAGGGCTCGTTACCATGCTGTCTGTCTAAATTTAAAAATTTTGTATTCTCTCAACTATTGTTGAAAAATGACAGTATAACATAATTGATTTAAATATTTGTTCAAAATATTTCTGACATTGTACACAGTTGGAAAACCCTCTCATACAATGGCAGCCTCTTTCTGAAGTACAGATAGATCAGAAATTAAATGGCCTTAATATTTATTGGGAAAAGTTTTTTAGGATCAAACATGGAATGTATACTTTCCTTGTAAATCAATACGAGATTCTGCATCACCTTGAAAGTCCCTTCCACTTGCTTTCTGGCAAGGAGTACAGGAGGAAGTGTTACTCCAAGTGGCAACTTGCAGCTTGCCTTGAGAAACAGAACTCGGCTCTGGGCAAGCAAGAGTGTGCAGGCATGCACAACTTGGCCGTGGTTTTTTCCCAAAAGCCAATGCACTCATCAGTGACAAACAGGTGCTTTCCTTCAGGTGGATGGGAATTGCTATATTATGATGGCAATGCTTGTTACTGACAGAATCTCAAAAGCGATTCAGGGTTTTTAATTGCTTCTTCTTTTTCAATGGCACTGACTTGATCTTGATGTTTCAAGTTTTTCTTTGGGTAATGAAAGGAGATCTACCAACTCAAAGGAGGTGGAATTGTTGCATTCCCTGACTCCTCCCTCAGATGACGCTGTGACTATTTCTTGGCCAAACAATTCATCCCATTTGCAAAGACCTTGATTTTCTGGTGGGTTAAACCGAGACAATTTAGTCACTTCCACCCAAGAGTCGGTCTACCTGAGCGAGTGTTGATACGAAACAGTGAGGACCCCTCCAAAGAGTATATGATTGACTCCTGCCCGTACTCCCGAGACTGGTCCAAATCAGATGCTGTTACAAACAATACCGTGGCTCCTGAAAGAGAGAAATGGACTGTAGTTACACATCCATGAAGGAACAATGGTCCAGCAACCTTTTGTGAAAATGATGTTACATTTGAACCATTATATCCAAATAAATCTTTGCTTCTCAGCTCCTCACCCATTTGTTTATTTGTCAGATTATACCTCGACCAGAAAGATTCTTCTGTGAGCAGTCCAGCAGGTTAACTCTAACTTTCATAAAGTAGAAGAATATAGTTACAACAAAAAAAATCCTCTTTTCAGATCATTACAAGATTGACCAACTCAAAAGCAAATTTTATCTGTTACTTCATTGATAGCCAGACATGCAATTTTGATTAAATGGAAAGCCAATATTCAACCTACCCAAACACAAGAGTTAAATGAATATTATGCCTTGTTTAGGTTTAGAAAAAAAATAGATATGCCATCAAATAATCAAATACTAATTTCCTAAAGTTTAGGGCTGTTACAAGCTTCAATGCTGGGCTGTCTATTTCCAGGTTGTTGCCACTTGATGCCCACGTTAGTTATTTTTCCCAACCTTGTATAGTGGTCAGGGTTTGAATTAACGGGGGTGGGGGGGTCCTCTTTTCTTCGTAATTTTATCTCAATATTGTTTGATTTTTGTATTATTGAAAACCAATAAAAATATATTAAAAAGAGAAAAAAATAATATTGAAGTTGTAGTGCATGCTATGGCAGGGTGCTGAAGACACACACACACACACACACACACACACACACACACACACACACACACACACACACGCGCGCACACACACACACACACACACACACACACACACACACACACACACACACGGTACATTTGGTACTGCATTATTGAACGCTTTGCCCCGCCTTATATAGGCCTGCTGGGCCGAGATGTCCCGTTGCTTCCAGTGGAAATGACATCACGGGCTTGCTGGCCGTCGATTGGTCAGCGTTCCCGCCAGTGCTCATTGTTCTCTGCCTTGTGGCCTGTGGCCTAGGGAGAAAGGCCATTTAGTTGGTGTGGTCCTTGCGGGATTGCTGTGTTCAATCGCTGTGTTGTGTGCTGCGGCACCTATCGGGTAGTGGGCCATCACAAAGTAATATCTTTTAAAACATTTTTTAAAAAAATTATGAATGAGGCAAATAAAAAAATTAAAAACAAAAATGAAAAATATTTGTTTACCAAACACAAGCAGCATGATAGCACTATTATGGAATTTGTTCAGGAGCCTGATAGCTGCAGGGAAGAAACTATGTTTGCACCTAATTTCGGGAAGGCAAATCACACCACTGAAGAACAATTAATGATGCTGGTGTGGTGGCTCACCACAAGGCAGGCAAACTGGCCCTGCTTGTAAGCCATGCAGCGGGGCAGTGGATCAAAACCCGCGCTTGGGGACCATGTGACGCCCGGGTGACATCAGCGCCCTCCAGCATGGTTCTCAGCCAGGTCTGGGCTGGGAGTATAAGTGCAGCCCGGCAGCCTGCAATAAACTAGTCTGCTCACTGACCTCAACCCGTCTGGTTGTGTGTGTTATTGCAGGAGCAGTGTAGCCGCCGCTACACTGGTCGCATTAAGGGAGTGCTTAGCAAGTGGATGAAGGATAGAAAACAGTGCTAATCAGGTGGAAAAAATCTGGGGATGGGGAAGAGGCTTGCGTGAAGTACAGTCCAATAGAGACAAAGGTTCTGTTTCTCTCTAAGAAATTCTGTGCCAGGAGGAGTCATGTGATGGAGTAGTAGCCGAAAGGGTAATACCAGCTGTCACATTTGTGGCCCGAAATGTGAAGTTAATAAAACATTAAACACAAGTTTATCAGGTAAACTTCTCTGTTGTCTTTTTATTCTCCGGTTTCCTTTGTTCTCTTGCTTGTGTTCTTATCTCTCTCTCATACCACGTGACTTCCGGTACATCTCATACATATTCATTATCATGACATCCCTCCTTTAATCAGAAATAAACTTTACCTTCACTTACCAATATCTCTCGGAAACATACAAACATCGTAACTAATGGTAATATAACTCAACTACATAAAATTTACTTCCTACAGCATTCATACATGCACTTTATGATATAAGATTAAAATACTGTCCCAAAGTTCTTATTAAAACTATGACACAAAGTCTTCGTATCATTTGGGCACTTTCCGGTTTCGTTTCGGCCTGCCTGCGATATTGTCGTCGCTTCTCGGTTGTTCACTCTCAGCGTCGGAAATACTGCTCGCCACGGCTTCGCGTGTTTCTGGCGCTCTAGTCACTTCATCAGGAGTGCTGGTAACTGCCTCTGGAACATCATCAGGTCTCTCAGTTTCAGCATCTCGTATTGGCCTTTCAACCTCTTCACTCGATGTATCTCTGGACTGGTACCTTTTTAAACCTGAGACATTTCTCTTATACAGGACTCCAGTCGGAGACTTGACTGTCACCATACTGCCACTTCTGGATACGACAGTATAGGGTTGATGGTAATAAGGTGTGTCTAGCTTACCACCAGTTTCATGCCTCACTAGAACATTATCTCCTGGCATGATGTCTGAGTACTTGGCTCCACGTTTCGAATCTGTGTACAGCTTTGCTGCACCTTTCTTTTCAGCATCGTGGTCCCTCATCTCCTGGTCGTCTCGGATTTCCTTTATTTCTGGCATTTTTGTGCGGATTTTTCTCCCAAAAAATGCTTCTGCAGAACTTTTTCCAGTAGTTGCATGAGACGTTGCTTGATAGACAGCCACATAAGATAGCAATGCTTCTCGCCAATTTTGTCCTTCTACGTGTGCAATTCTCAATCGTTTTTCAATGGACTGATTTTGTCTCTCTACTTCTCCATTGGCTTGCGGCCATTTCGGAGTTACTTTATGATGGTGGATACCTGTGGTCCTCATGTATTCTGCAAATGTCTCTGGAATGAATTGTGGACCATTGTCAGAGTATAATGTAACAGGTAATCCATATCTTGCGAATATCTCTGCTAACGCTTGTATTGTTTTTTCAGTGGTTGTGGACTTCAACACCACGTACTCATAGTATCTGCTGTAGTAATCTATCACTACCATAATTGATTCACCCGTCGGTAAAGGTCCAAGAAAATCAACAGCTACGTCGATCCATGGTCCTGTCGGAAATTGCGTACTCTGGATCGGTTCTGGCGGATTACTCCTACTTGTGATTTGACATCCGTGACAAGTTTTAACAAATTTCTCGGCGTCTTTATCACAACTTGGCCACCATACCTTGGTCCTGAGGTTTTGCTTGGTACCAACAATACCTAGGTGTCCTTCATGCGCTAAGGATACGATCTTCGGTCTCAATCTTTGTGGTATCACCAATCTGCAACCTCTTAATTCACACTGTCCGATGCAACAAAGTTCGTCTCTAATGGGAATGTAAGCCTTGTGAGTACACTTGTCCCATTGTCCACTCTGTATGCATTCTCTTACTTCCATGAGTTCTGGATCACGTTAGGATTCTCTCTCGACTTCCTTCGTAGTCACAGCTTTCGGTGTCGCCTGAATAGCTATGAAGCGTACAAAGCTCTCTGTTTCTGTTCCCAATTCTGACTTGGATTGTGGACATCCATCCTTCACCAATCTGGACAGGAGATCAGCAATGTTTGCTTTCCCTGCAATGTGGATTACTTTATATTTGTAGGGTTGTAGTCTGAGTACCCATCTCTCTATTCTGGCACATGGTTTGGATCTAGGTGCATAGATCACCTCTAATGGCTTATGATCTGTGATGAGTTCAAATTCAATGCCGTATAAATATGCATGGAACCTCTCACAGGCCCATACAAGTCCGAGTGCTTCTTTCTCTGTCTGAGAGTATCTTCTTTCCACATCTGATAACGATCTGCTGGCATAGGCAATGATTCTTGGTCCTCCATCATGCATCTGGACCAACACGGCTCCTAAACCAACCTGGCTGGCATCCGCTATGACTTTGGTTGATGCCGCCGGATCGTAATATCCAAGAGTTTTTGCATCTGTCAGGCTTTGCTTCAGCACTGTGAACGCTTTCTTCTGCTCAGATCCAAAATGAAATGGTACACCCTTCCTGGTTAGTTTTCTTAGTGGTTCTGCCACTGTAGCGAAATTAGGAATGAACTTTGCACAAAAATTGACTAATCCTAGGAAACACCTCACCTCTGTTGCGTTCTGAGGTGCACGTGCCTCTGCAATAGCTTTCACCTTGGCCTCTGCAGGGTTTAGTCCTTCCCGTGTAAGTCTGTGTCCCATGAAGTCCATTTCTGACACACCGAACTGGCACTTGTTTCCATTCACGGTAAGGCCTGCCTCCTGTAGTCTAGATAGTACACGCCTCAACCGTTTGTCATGCTCTTCCTTCGTTGGTGCATGGACTATGATGTTGTCAGAAATGTTGGCAACTCCAGGAATGCCTTGAATCACTCGATGGATTTCATACTGGTAGATCTCCGAAGCTGCATTAATTCCAAATGATAGTCTCTTGTAACGATACAATCCACAGTGAGTCACAAATGTAGTTACATCTCGGGAACCTGGATCCAGCTCTAATTGATGATAGCCCCATTTCAGATCAATTTTTGAGAATATCTTACTGGTAGTTAGTTCTTGAAGTTGTCTGCAAATGTCTGTAATCTTGTTTAGTCTTTAATTTTCTTCAAGCTTCTTTCATCCTCGTCGCCAATGTCACATTTGTGGCCCGAAATGTGAAGTTAATAAAACATTAAACACAAGTTTATCAGGTAAACTTCTCTGTTGTCTTTTTATTCTCCGGTTTCCTTTGTTCTCTTGCTTGTGTTCTTATCTCTCTCTCATACCACGTGACTTCCGGTACATCTCATACATATTCATTATCATGACACCAGCCTTCTCCAGAAAAGGAAAAAAGTAAAGCCACAGACACACAAACCATAACAAATAAAAAATAAAGGTGTGGAGGATATGGCACCAAAGAAAGAAAAGCCAAAAACAACGGGAAGAAAAGAAGAAGGAAAGACGTCGGAAGAGAAAGGTGAAGGCCTTACCTGTACAAAGAAGCAGGGACCCGCCGTAGAAAGAGGAGCCCACTCCCTGAGGTCAGTGAAAACCCCAAAGGGTTGCGACCCACCGAGCGTAGGACTACAAGGATGGCTCACGGAGCCAAACAGAGATGCGCAACTGCGCATGCATGAGGAATTGCGCACAACACTGACGGGGAGGGGGGAGCAGCTGAGTAAGTCCGGACAGCAGGGCTCCCAGCAGGAAGATACAGAAAATAATGGGAATGAGAGGGAGGAGAATGAAAAAAGGAAATCAGAGACTCAGCAGATGACCAGCCCAGAGGACCAACATCAAGACACCATTAAAAAAAAAACCAGCAAACTGAGATAAACAGCCCAACAAGAAAGTCAGAAGAGACACAGATACAAGGAAGAGAGGTAGAGGACACAGGTCCTGGAGTGGACTCAGGGGAAGAGGAGGGAGAACCTCAAGCTCTGCACAGAGAAATAGAAGATAAAGGGAATGGACTGTACATAGATAGGAAATTTTTTGAAGAATATATGGAAGCAGTAAAAGAATTGCAGACACGAGAAGAAAAAGTGAGTAGACTAGAGATGGTCATGACAGAAATAGGGAAAAGAGTAGACAAGGTGGAAGAATGAGAAACAGCCGTAGAAATGGAAGTGGATGACTTAAAAAGGAAATTGGAAGAATCTGATAAAAAAGTTAAAGAAACACAGGAGTTGTTAGCTCAGAAGATGGATATAATGGAAAACTATAATAGGAGAAACAATATAAAGATCGTGGGCCTTAAGGAAGATGAAGAAGGCAAAGATATGAAAGAATTTATAAAAGAATGGATCCCCAGGGTCCTAGAAATGCCAGAATTACAGCAAGGATTGGAAATAGAAAGGGCACACAGAACATTAACCCCTAAACGACAGCCACAACAAAAACCAAGATCCATACTAGTAAAATTCCTGAGATATACGACAAGAGAAAATACATTGGATAAGGCAATGAAAATAAGAATACAAAGGTCAAAAAATATTTTTTCTACCCAGACATAAGTTTTGAGCTCCTGAAGAAGACGAAGGAGTTTAACGCAGCAAAATCGATCCTATGGAACAAAAGCTATAAATTTATGTTAAGATATCCAGCGGTGCTTAAAATAGTTATCCCGGGGCAGCAAAGCAGACTGTTCTCAGATCCGGAGGAAGCACGAGAATTTGCAGAATGCCTGCAAAACAGACAGAGAGATGAAGAGATGTAACAAGAACAAGAATGATGACAAACTTCATATAAAGAAGAAAAAGAAAGTATAAGTAAGAACTTAGAAGGGTAAGAAGGGAAGAAAGGAAGTAAGGGGGAAATTAAGAGGGTGAGCTTTGTTATAAGTGAAGATAAAAGTCTTTTCTGGAGGGGGCTTGGTGGGAGAGAATAACAGTCACTGCAAAATCAGTTGACGCTTGCGAGCGAGTTTGCAATCCAAATGGAAAGGGGAAATGTGGTTGCCCAACAAGGGACAAGGGGAAACTCAGAGAGGAGGGGGAACACTTGGGGTTAAGGGAATTTTAGATGTGGGAATAGAGGAAATATTTTATGTTTTAGAAGTGTTGTCTTACAGTGTGTTCAAAAAAAGAAAATAGAAATGGATAAAGAGGAAAGGTGGTGAGGAGGAAACGGAAAGGAAAGGTAAACAAAGTACGAAATGGACATGTTGAACTATATGACTATAAATATTAACAGAATACATAACCAAATCAAAAGGAAGAGGCTGTTAAATTTACTGAAGAAAGAAAAAATTGATATAGCATTCGTGCAAGAAACACATCTAACTGCAGTGGAACACAAGAAATTAAGGGGAGACTGGGTAGGGCACGTAACGGCAGCATCATATAACTCAAAAGCTAGAGGAAATGTACCAATCAAAATAGAGGAGGAAATAATAGATCCAGCAGGGAGGTATGTAATGATAAAGTGTCAGATATATTCAGAATTTTGGAATTTGCTCAATGTATATGCATCTAATGAAGAAGATCAAAAATTTATGCAAGAAATCTTTTTGAAGATTGCAGATACGCAGGGGAATATACTGATAGGAGGGGATTTTAACCTTAATTTGGACTCAAAAATGGATAAAACTGGAAAAAAGACTAGCAGAAAGAACAAAGTAACCAAATTTATGGTTAAATCGATGCAGGAAATGCAACTTTTGGATATATGGAGGAGACAACACCCAAAGCAGAAGGAATACTCATATTATTTGGGTAGACATAAAACATACTCAAGGATAGACCTGTTCCTGTTATCAGCCCACATCCAAGGGAGAGTTAGGAAAATGGAATATAAAGCTAGATTGTTATCGGATCACTCACCCCTGTTATTGGCAATAGAGCTGGAGGACATTCCACCGAGAACGTATAGATGGAGATTAAACTCCATGCTACTTAAAAGACAGGATTTTAGAGAATTCATTGAGCAACAAATTAAAATGCACTTTGAAATAAATACGGAATCAGAGAAAGATAAGTTTATACTATGGGATGCAATGAAAGCAGAGGGCAGATAATAAGTTATGTAACTAAGATGAAGAAGGACTACAATCGGGAAATAGAATAGTTGGAAAGGGAAATAGCAAGTACAGAAAAAAGAATTAGAAATAAGGGAAGAAACAACAAAAAGAAGAGAATTGGTGGATAAAAAAATAAAATATGAAACACTACAAACATATAAGGTGGAGAAGAACATAATGAAGACAAAACAGAAGTATTATGAGCTAGGAGAAAAAATGCCCAAAATACTAGCTTGGCAGCTTAAGACAGAACAAACTAAAAGAACAGTATTGGCATCAAGGAAAAAGGACAAACAAATTACATATAACCCAACAGAGATCAATGAAAACTTCAAGGACTTCTATGAGCAACTATATCGAACTGAGAACGAAGGGAAAGAAGACAAAATAGATGAATTTCTAGCTAAAATTGAACTACCGAAATTTCAAGAGGAGCAAAATAAATTAATACAACCATTTGAAATAGGGAAGTATAGGATATATTAAAAAAAAACTACCGAACAATAAAACGCCGGGAGAGGATGGGCTCCCAATAGAATCCTATAAAACATTTAAAGACTTATGAATTCCTCTTCTCCTGGAAGTAATGAATGAGATTGAAGAAACAGAAAACATGCCAGATTCATGCAAAACAGCAATAATTACAGTAATACCAAAGACAGGGAAAGATCCACTAACACCAGCATCGTATAGACTAATATGTCTACTCAACACAGATTATAAGATAAGAGCTAAACTATTGGCAAACAGATTGGCCGACTGTGTACCAACAATAGTAAAACTAGATCAAAGTGGATTTATTAAGAAAAGACGAACAATGGACAATATCTGTAAGTTCATTAACTTAATCCATACAGTACAAGGAAACAAGACGCCAACAGTGGCAGTTGCCTTAGACGCAGAGAAAGCCTTTGACAGAGTAGAATGGAATTATTCATTCAAAGTAATACAGAGGTTCAACCTACCAGAGAAATATATTAATTGGATTAAAGCATTATATAAGGGACCATTGGTGAAAGTGACAGTAAATGGATATATATCTAACCAATTTAAATTAAGCAGATCAACCTGGCAGGGATGTCCATTATCTCCCTCACTGTTTGTGTTAGCTATAGAACCACTGGCAGAACTGATAAGAACAGAAAATAAAATAAGAGGGATAAAAATAAAAGAGAAGGAATATAAAATCAGTCTATTTGCAGATGACATCATAGTATACTTAACAGAACCAGAAATATAATAAAAGAATTACATAAGAAATTGAAGGAATATGGAGAAGTATCGTGGTACAAGATCAATGCAAATAAAAGTGAAGCAATGCCAATGAATAATGTGGATTTCACAAAGTTTAAGAAAGAATCACCATTTAGATGGCAAACACAAGCAATTCGATGCCTAGGTATACAACTAGATAATAATCTAAGCCATCTATACAAACTAAATTATCAGCCATTAATGAAGAAGACGACTTAGAGCACTGGAAAGACTTAACACTAACACTGATAGGAAGAGTAAATTGTATTAAAATGAATATCTTCCCAAGGATACAATACCTATTTCAATCATTACCAATTCACCTAACAGAGAAATTCTTCAAGGAGCTAAAGAAAATAATAAGGAAATTCTTATGGAAAGGGGGGAAACCGAGGATAGCGCTAGATAAATTAACAGAATGGTACAAACAAGGGGGCTTACAGCTACCAAACTTTAAGAATTATTATAAAGCAGCACAATTAAGATACCTATCAGATTTTTATCAAACAAGGGAAAAATCAGATTGGACCAGATTAGAGCTAGATAAAATAGGGGAGAAGGTACCTGAACATCTACTAAATAAGTGGGATGAAAAGCTGGTGCAACATAGGAATTCACCAGTACTGCACCATCTGCTCAACATTTGGATGAAGATTCACGTAGAAAGGAATAAAACAAATTATCAACTACCAATATTAATATTGATGCAAAATCAACTAATCCCTTTCACAATAGATAACCTTTCCTTTAGAGAATGGGGGAGAAAAGGGATCAAAAGAATAGAAAATTGTTTTTTGGGAAATAATTTATCTTTTGAACAAATGAAGGACAAATATGGTACAACTCACGGTACAATGTTTGCATACCACCAACTGAAAACCTACTTGAAGGACAAATTGGGAAGCAGACTGAGGTTACCAGAAGAAAGCAAGTTTGAATATGTGATTACAGACACAATGATAATTAAAAGATTTATAACAAACATGTACATCAAACTGTAAGAGAAAGAGAACGAGGAAACAAGCTGTAAACCTAAACAAAAATGGGAACAAGATCTAAAAATAAAGATAAAGCATGAAACATGGGAAAGCTATGCTCCGGAACTATGAGAAATACAATAAACATGAGGTTACGCATGATACTATATAATTGGTTACTTAGGTTATACACCATGCCCCAAAAGTTAAATAAATGGGACCCAACAGTATCAGACAGATATTTTTGCTGAAAGAAGGAAACGGGATCAACAGTACATGCTATTTGGGCATGTGAAAAAGTGGAAAAGTTTTGGGAAGATCTAAACAAGGTATTAAATAAAATCACAAAAAGCAACATACCAAAAACTCCAGAGATCTTTTCTTCTAAGTAATATAAGAAGTAAAGAACTTAGACTCGATTTGGATGGAGCACAAAAAAGATTTATTATCATAGCCTTAGCTGTCGCAAAAAAATGTTTCATGTCTACCTGGAAATTAGAAGATAGCCTGAGAATACAACAATGGTACATAGAAATGAATAAATGTATTCCATTGGAAAAAATAACATATAATTTAAGAAATAACAAATATGGGAACCGTACATGGAACACAACAGAGAATTCCTACAGTGGACCTCCACCGCCTAAAATGACAGAAGGAGAAGAAGAAGGAATGAACTGACCCAGTATGTAAAAGTAGAAGCCACAAATTTTTTGTTTATTTTCATTGTGTGACGACATTGTTTAATAGGTTTAATGTATCATGTGTTTTGGGCATTGGGTGGGTGGGGAGGGGGGGGTGTGGGAGGGAGGGAAGGGAGGGGGGAAAAAGGGGAGAATATATTCAAGAGGGAAATGTTTGTGTGTATTTTGGTCAGTATGGTTCATAGTGTAAAAAATAAAAAATTTCAAAAAAAGAAATTCTGTGCCAGGTGATCAATTGCCGCACAAAGTGTCAGCACGCAACTTGGTCCACAAGGTTATCATCCCAGGTTCAAATGCATCTGCAAGAGAAGTGCCTATTCTCCAAAGAGCAAAAGATTTGCAACGACATGATTAGCATAACAGTTGGTGCAATACTGTTATAGCACCAGCGACCCAGGTTTGAATCGGGAATACTCTGTAAAGAGTTTGTACATTCCCTTGTGTCTGCGTGGGTTTCCTCTGGGTGTTTCAGTTTCCTCCCATCGTTCAAAACATGCCAGAGGTGGGGGGGGGGGGGGAACGGGGGAGAGGAGTGTAGGTAAATTGTAATTGGATGGCACGGGCTTTTGGGCTGAAAGGGGCTGTTACCGTGCTGATTTTGTAAATTTAAAATTAGAAGTAAGTCAAATTCAAACCTAACTCTTGCTTCTGTGTGTTCACAAACAAAATCCATTCAAAAATTCATCCACGTAATTTAGGTCAACACTTCAAGTGTGGTACTGAGGCTATGCACCATTGCCAGATGGATTAACTTTCAAATGGAATATTCAAACTTCATCCACACAGATATAAAAAAATGTAGGGAGAGGCTGTGCTTGGGCAGCATTAATATCAACTTGTGAAGTCGTTAATCTGTTTGAAATCTTGCCATGAAAATTTTATTTCAAAAATAGACTTTACTCACAGTGATTTAGAAAAGAGAAAGCTGTCCAGAATCTGTTCCCACCCTTACTTTCCCATTCACACATCCCTGTCACCATGCATTGTTACATTTCATTCAATTTATGCCATTACCACCACTGTGGCAGCTTGTCACTTCTCCCACCACCACTCCCCCCCAACTCCTCCTCTTTTGTTTGAGGGACTTCCCTTCGGTCTCAGCCCCTCAATGCCTGGTAATGGGAGTATTCTAGACTGTGGTCCTTCCCCACAGTGCCTTCAAGCCTCAGTGCATCCCTCAGCACGTACTCCTGCAGCCTGGAATGAACCAGTCCGTGGCATTCCCTCACCGACATCTGCATATGCTGAAAGACCAACAGGTTCATGGTGTCTTTCACCATGTTGATGGTCTTCTGGATGTCGGAATCTGTGTGCATCCCCGAGAACAGCCCATAGATCAGTGTCCTCTGTCACGCTGCTGCTGGGGATGAACCATAACAAGGACCTTGCATACTTTTTCACACACTCATCGCGAATCTGCATTCAGCAAAGAAATGTGCAACTGTCTTCACTGTGCATCAATTGGCCATTGTGTCGGCATGCATGCCAATATTGATTGGTTCTCAAAATACTTCTGCCTACTTTATACAGTAGTGGACAACACATTCAGCTTTTGGAGACCTCAATGTGGATGAGAGATTGCAAAAATAAAGATGATCATTAAATAAAGATGTTAATTGAGGTTGACCATCATGAAAGAATGTACAGACTGGAGCTCTGTTGAAAAGACTGCAGAATTGAAGAGTTAAAGAACCAGATCATCATCAGAAATATATTCCCTCTTGTAGTAAAACAAAACTTTCAGAAACAAGATGATCACTAAAGATCTTGGGAATTCAGGAGAAGCATCTCGATCATTTGACTGAGAATGTTGGACCTGCCCCCACAGGAAGTGATTGATATGTGCTATGGGAGAGCTGTGTATTGCAAGGGAGGAGAAAGAAGATAAAGTAAAATTACGTGGAAGCCAGTTTAGGTGCATGACACAGTTCATTATACACCCACGACTGTGCAGCCAGGCACAATTTCAATGTCAACTACAAGTTCATTGATGATACCAAAGTTGTCGGCAGAGTCACAAACGGCAATGAGGAAATGTACAGGAGGGAGATAGATCAGCTCATTGAATGGTGTAACGACAACAACCTTGCGCTCAACATCAGCAAAACAAAGGAGATGATTGTCGACTTCAGAAGGAGGTCAGGGGAACATGACCCAGTCCTCATTAAGAGCTCAATAGTGGAGAGGGTCAAAACTTCAAATTCCTGGTGTCAACATTTCCGAGGATCTGACCTGGAGCCTCCTTGTTGATGCAATCATGAAGAAGGCTCACCAGCAGTTATACTTTGTGAGGTGTCTGAGGAGATTCAGTATCTCACTGAAGACTCTCATAAAGTTCTATAGGTGTACCATGGAGAGCATTCTGACTGGTTCCATCACTGCCTGGTATGGAGGTGCCAACTCTCAGGACAAGAAAATACCCCAGAGGGTTGTCAACTCGGCCTGCAACATAACAGGTACCAGACAGGTCCTCTATTGAGGACATTTACATGAGGTGGTGTCTCAAAAAAGCAGCATCTATTTTCAAAGACCCCGACTACCCAGGCCATGCCCTCTTCACTCTGCTACCATCTGGAAAAAGACGAGCACTCAGCGGCACAAGGACAGCTTCTTCCCTGCTGCCATTGGATTCCAGAATAATTAATGAATCAAAGACACTGCCTTACTTTTTAATACATTATTATTTATATTTATAGTAATGTCATATGATGGTTATAATATGAATGTTTGCACTATGACGCTTCCACAAAAACAATGAATTTCTTGACTTGTTCAAGATGATAAATTCTGATTTTGATTCTGATCTGAGGGTGTAAGTACATTGTTACTATCTTCCTGCACTTGTGATGGATTCACAGTCACTCTCTACAAGCAGGAACCCATTAACCAGAAGGCAGCTCCCAAATTGCAATTCGGTTAGCAATATTCTTCATCGTCAGTCAGCGCACACCCAGCTAATCGCCGATATTTCACCAGCCTCACCTGCAATGATGTTTTCAGGGATTGCCATCACGTAGGAAGATTGGCTGAATGTTGGAGAGTTGTCATTTTCATCCTATGAGAGAGAAGAATACATGAGGCACCTTCAGATAAAGTTGCTTCTGCAGAGTTGACAGAGACAACAAAGGCTGGATGGCCTCTTGCAGTGCCTTCTTGCCAGTTCTCAGATTCGCCCTTCCACACCATTAGACAAAGATACTTGGAGCACTCTCTAACTAGCAACAATCATTGAACAGAACTTCTGGTAGCCACCTATGAATTTGTTTAAAAAGTTGGGGTGTGGAAGAACAGAAACAAGACCTTGAGTGGCAAACACATCAGCAGTGAATCTCATGTTATTCATTGACCAATGGGACCGAAAGCTAGTTTATATCGGTTAATTTCTTTCCGCTACACACACAACTCAAAGGACAAAGAACTTTCTTCTTTTGGGATCATGGATTTAACAAAAGGATTTGTAAAGCAAAGGACAGGGAACAAATAAAATCAGAGGTGTTATCAATTTAGTTACATCCACCTGAACATCTATTTATTGGATGACACTGGACAATGAAGAATTTACTTCCCAAACATTTTTTGGGTGCATTTTATAGATTTTGGGCCACTGATTATGAAAATCACCATAAAATTTTCCTATCACATATTTAAAAAAAAAAGATATAACTTTAATTTTTCTGTCATATTTAAGCCTACTTCAAGCAAACAAAACCATAAAGTGTCACATGCATTGAAAATTCATTTTCGGCATTTGTACTTGGACTTGTTCCCTGTTGATCTTGGTGCAGTCAACGACAAACACGGTGGAAGGTTTCACCAGTACATTTGAAAAGCTGTATCAGAGCAACTGGGATCCATCAGTTCTGGCCACCCATTGTTGGACACTGACACAAGAGGCATCAGATGCTGAGTACAATGTCAGTATCATTATCCGATTAAACATGCCAAATTCAATAAAAGTTAATTTAATGTTTCTCCAATTTCTTACATGACAGAAAATCTGAAATTATCTTTGTGTTCAGACTGAAGTTGTCTAACATAATCCCTCAATTTTTTTTCAGAAAGCAAACCATTTGAAAAAATTTGTTGAACAGTGTAATTAATGTTAGTTTCATCCAAGACTCTGTTGTCCAACTCTAAACACTTCAAATCACATTTGCCTCTTGTGCAAAAGTTCCCATTTTGACTGCATCTTGACTTGACAAATCATCCTCATTTTCATTTTGTGCAAGGTGCAGGGACATTTTAGTATCCAACAGACAGCATGCAATCATTGGTTATTTCAGATCTTGCAAAAAACGTTTCACTGCTCGGGAACAGGCCCTTCGACCTAACTTGTCTCTTTTGACTAAGCCAGCCCCATTTGCCTTTTACTGGACCTCTGCATGCTATTTGTAGTGTGCACATCAACTTTATTTGTGGCATTTGCCCAGTCTTAATAAACTTTTAAAAGAGCTCTGGGTCATGCTGTTTTGTGAGAATGTTAGCCCTTCCATCTGGCTCCAGACTCAACTCAAAGGACAGGGGCTCAAGCAGTTTACATATTTTCTCAATTAACAAGAAGATTTTTACCACTTGCCTGAAGCTTCTGCCACTCACAGCAAGACAGTCACAGCAACATTTGCTATTTTAAGAGCCGTTGGAGGTGGGAAACGATGGTTCTGAAATTCATGCAGGGTGATGCCAAAAAAAATGGAAGCATTAACTCTTTGGACTCCAGGTATTTTTAACCCTTCATGCATAAACTACAGTATAATCAAGAGTATGAACCAGCTGGTGGGTGGGTATAAAACAAGTCCTGGAAAACATGGACACAGAGTATATGAGCTTGTTGGTTGACCCTGAAAACCAGGACACGGAGTATAAGCACTTGTTGGAAGTCCCTGAAAACTCGGACATGAAGTCCAAAGGGTTAAATTTGTAGAGGCTGCATTTGGAAGAAATCATTTGGATCTTTTTAATGAAAGAGGGCCTCAGTGGAAGACTTTTCTGCAACAAGTTTACTTCAACAAACCAATATTTGAAATAGTATCTGCACTTAATTGCTGAGGTACAAACACCTGAGGGTGAAATTAAAGCACCACAAGCACCAAGTTCCAATTTAAATGCAGATTTACTATAAAGAGAAAATGCAACTATAACGAGAAAATGCAGACAGAATTATGATGTTAATTAGGGATTGAATTACATCAGTGTGCCCTAATTCTATCAGCCTGGTTTCAACCCCACTTTAACACATTCTCCATTTCCCATACATTTAATCGGCTGTTGCTCCCCTTTCCTTCGAGTGAGAAGGATGTGCCTTGAAGACCCCTTCGAAAATGCAAACTCAGTGCAATGCCTTGCAGTACTGAGGGAGTGCTGTATTGTCAGAGGTACCACTGCTCAGATATTAAAATGAGAACCAGTTTTCGCTTTCTCTGGTGACGATGGAAGAGGTCCCATGGCACTACTCTGAAGAGTTACCTCCAATCAAATACTTGCTCCTCCTTGCAACACTTGATGAGATTAGCATTACACCAGGATCTTGCCCTCATACATAACAAGGTTTGGTCCAGAAAGCGGTATGAAGAGGCTTCAATATGTTCCAGTGAGGCCTACAACTGTACAACCATATTTATATTGAAGGCCCTCCGTTACCAGTAACCTAATGCTTATTTCATCATAAGATCTAACATTGACAGATATCAAGGATTTGATGCCTGACTCTCCAAAATTATTTGGATACCTAGAATTTTTCCAGTGGACATCCAAATGGACAAAATGGCGGTTCTCATCCACACATCAGATACATCACATACAACCCTGAGATTCTTTTTCCTGTGGGTTAGGCAGAATTTCTAATTACTGATCATTGTAATCTGTACTCAAAAGATGACAGAAATGTATACAAAAGAAAGAAATAAAGACAAAAAATACAAAAAAAGAAAGAAATGTGAAGAAACTGACTCAGCAATATAGAAAAGAAATATTCAGTAATAAATAATGAGCAAAGTAAAAACCCTTAAATGAGTCCCTGATTGAGTTTGTCGTTGAGGGGTTTGATGGTGGAGGGGGAGTGTAATGTGCGTCGAAAGAACCAAAGATTTGTTGATTCAAACCAAGGGTTTTATTAACTAAAAGACTGGAGCATATCACAAGTAGGTTGACGAGTCCAGAATGACCTGGTCTGGCTAGGAGCAATCCTTTAAGACCTGCCAGTTGGTGTGGCTACACTCTCAGCTAATCACAGTCATCCTACACTACCATCTGGTAATTGGTGATAGAATCTGTACTATCACAGGGAGCAGCTATTCCTGGTGTGAGTCTTGCAGCACCAATACCTCTTTTCTAATGGCAGCAGTGAGAACAGAGCATGTGCTGGGAGGTGTGGATCCTTGATGATTGCTGCTGCTCTCCGACAGCAGTGTTCCCTGTAGATGTTCTCGATGGTGGGGAGGGTTTTGCTTGTGATGTCCTGAGCTGCGTCCACTACCTTTTGCAGGTAGTTGTTGTGGTTAATTTTTTTTGTTTAGTGAACAATGAGAAGCTGAACTCAGGGGATCTCCACCAAGGGTCTTGACCCGACTGACTGACCTCTCCGAGGATCCTGCCTGACTTGCTCAGACTCTCTAGCTTCTCAAGACTCGAGCACCTTCCATTTTTGTGCTTTTGAAAGGTTAACATTGTTTAAATGCTTTCACATTCCAACAAGCTTGGCAAGGCAGGCTCTGTTTAATCACTTTGAATACAAACAATCCCAATGATCTGTCTCAGAGATAATGCACCCTGCACTTACTCCTGTCTAATCACTTTAAATATTTACACTGAAGGAAGATGACTGCCACAATATTTAAATAAAGCTTACCAAGTGTTGTTGAATGACTACAATCTTATCCACTAAACGTAACATGCAATAGTATTTAAAAACTGGAAAAGTGTCGCTGATTAATTTGACTCGTGACCAAGCTCCTGAAGGCCCATGATTTTCGGTGCAATTATTTTTAATCTTGATCTTCTGTTTCGTAAGGAGAACATAAATGATAACTACACCATCTATAAATTCACTGATGATACCAAGGTCGTGGGTTGCATAAAGTGGCGATGAGTCCGCACACAGGAGGAAGACTGAACTCTTGGCTGAATGGTGCACCAACAACAACTTCGCACTCAATGTCACCAAAACCAAGGAGCTGATTGTTGACTTCAGAAAGAGGAAACTAATGTGTACAATCCAGTGATCACTGGGGGGATCAGAGGTGGAGGGGATGAGCAAATTTAGGTTCTTGGGAGTCACTATCTCAGAGGATCTTTCCTGGACCCAAACTACTAATGGCACCATGAAGAATGCACGTCAGCACATCTACTTCCTCAGGAAAGAGGTATAGGTGCCACAAGACTCACTCCTCCAGGTTCAGGAACAGCTGCTACTCCTCCACCATCAGACTCCTCAACGATAAACTCAATCAGGGACTCATTTAAGGACTCTGACTTGTGCACTTGTTTCTCTTCCCTCTCTTGCACTGTCAGTTTATTTAATTAAAGAAAAAACTTGCTTACACGTGCAGTAGAATCAGGTTTTTTTTTGCATTGCCAATAATTGGTAACTTCATTGCCCACAGGGAAAAGAATCTCAGGGTTGTATGTGATATAATGCCTGCACTCTGAAAATAAATCTGAAATTGAATTTGAAAGAAGGATGAGCTTATAATCTCCAGCACATTCTCCGATCATTACATAGCCCTTAAAAGCCATAGCTATTATTTTATTTAAAATACAGTAAAACCCTGGCATCTGGGATTCAAACAACTGGCAAAAAAACCCCAAGGAAAATAAGTTAAAAAAAGTACTGTAAATAAGAATAAATAATAGGTAAAAAATACATGTTTAAAAAAGTAATTGTTCTCTGAAGTAACACATAAACCTTTGGTGAAGATGGGAGCAAGTATTCACCCAGCAGAGGGCCTTGGCCATGCTTTGCTCATAGCGGCTGTTTGAATTAAGTTGTGTGTGAAAGAGTAATGGCTTTGCCCAGGATGAAGAGCTGATTGATGCTGTTTGCTGTTGGGGTGACTCTCTTAAAGTGCCTCTTTATTCCTGCTTAGTAAGAATCACCCTGGTCAGAGGCTCTATCTGTAAACTTGGGGGAGGTTGGGTTAATTATTTCTGTGGTGATATGTAATTACACCATTAGGTCACCGGGGCTATATAAAGCAGTCTAGAGCTACAGTCTAGCCTTCCAGGTTCGTCTTGCAGAGAGACAAGACCTTTTAGTGTACATAATTAGTTTATTAAAGCTGTCTTATACTCGCACTGCTGGTGTGTTTATGGTCAGTACAATTTCCATTGTTATTGTTGGTCTTTCGGGCGGTTCCATGGAGGAACCTGCAGATGCAGCAATGGTTAAATGTTTTCAAAGAATGCGACTGAAAATAAAGTAAAATGCTTTGAGGCTTATATATTCATGCAGTTGAAGTTTGTTTAAAGTAAGTGCAGTGCTTTTATCTTTTAAACTGTTTATTCTTAATACAGGGGTATAAGTTAGCCATTGTAAGATTAAGTATGACGCAATTGGAAAATACACATTTTCTCTATATACAAACCACCATTGGTGCCAGATACCAGGGATTTTACTCTATTTTAAATTGTTTGATGCAAGAAACATGGCAGTTAAACTGTACTCAGGAAGATCCTTCACAGTTCCAGTGATCCTGGTTCCATGCTGACCACAAGTGTTGACATTGTGGAGCTTGCATGTTCTCCCTGGGACCAATTGGGCTTCCCCAAATCCCTAAAGACACAGCAGTTCTTAATCGTTTACTTGAATTGCTCCAGGTATAGATGAGCGGTGGAAAGCACGGGGAGCTGAGAATAATATAGGTATAATGCAGGATGAGTGCTTGATATTTGGCGTGGACACAGTGGCTGAAGTGTCTGTTTTTATACTGTTCAGACCTATTGAAAGAGCACAGCCACTTACAGAAGAAATGTAATTTCTCCAGTAAATGGGAGTTCTACTCAGTGCATGCGGTGCCAAAGAGACAGACATACATTTCCTTTTGCCAGCTGCCAATGCCTTCTGAAAACGTACTTCCAATTTAAGAACAAATAAAACGCCAAATCTCTGTAAACAGACAATTTTGCAGATTGGCACCAGGCATGATTATATAGCTGCATATCCCACAACTAAACCAAGGTCCAGCACCCCTCAGGAGCACAGGTGATGAGGGTGTTGGACAGAGGACCAGTACAAATCAAGGACAACAAAGGAGGATCTAAAGTTTTAAATGTATTCTTCTTATTTAATACAAAATAACACAGAAAGCTACAACACAGTATGGGCCCTTCAGCCCTTGATGTTGTGCTGATCCATATATTCCTATAAAAAAAACAAAGCCTTTCCTATGTCATAACTTTCTATTTTTCTTTCACGCATGAGCTTGTAAAAAAAAAGTATCTTACATGTCCCTAATATTTCAGCCTCCACCACCATCAAGGCATCCATCCCATGCACCCACAACTCTGTATAAAAAAAGCTTCCCCCAGTATCTTGGTACAATTGGCATAGTGGTTAATGCAATGCTTTTACTGTGCCAGCAATCAGGACCAGACTGCAGTTCGAATCCCATGATCTCTGTTAGGAGTTTGTACGTTCTCTTCATGTCTGCGTGGGTTTTCTCTGGGGGCTCCAGCTTCCTCCCATCATTCAAAATGTACCGGGGGTGTAGATTAATGAGGTGTAAATTGGGCAGCAATTGTCAAAATTTAAAATGTAAACTTTCCTCCCTTCACTTTGTAGAAATGTCCTCTGGTGCTTCCAATTCCTGCCTTGAGAAAAAGGTGCTGGCTGCCCATCTTGTCTATGCCTCTCCAAATCTTGTGGACATAACGCAGGATAGAAATGGAAAATGCTGAGAATGTTCAGCAAACTGGCCAGAAAAGAGATACAGAATTAATGGTTGATGTCGAAGGACCTCAATCACTGATTTCTCCATAGAGACTTCTTGATCTGCTAAGCATTTCTTGTGTTTCTGGTTTTCATTTCAGATTTCTACCATCTGCACTAATTTTAATCTACACAATGCTAAACAATGAACATTATGCTTCCTGAACACTTTTGGGTTTATTTAATGGATTTTGGACTGCTGATCACAAATATCACCTTCAAGATTTGCTATCACATCCTTTTTTTTAAGATTGTGATTTCCTGTCATATTTTAAACATGCTTCAAGCATACAAAACTACGAGGTGCAACATATCATTGAAAATTCATTTTCTGCATTCGCACTTGGACTTCTTCCCTGCTGATCTTGGTACAGTCAGTGACGAACATGGTGACAGGTTTCACCAGGACAATGTGACCACGGAAAAGCAGTATCGGAGCAACTGGATCCGATTAGGTTAATACTGGCCAACTTTTGTTGGACACTGACATGAGAGGCATTAGATGCCGAGTACAAACGAAAACCAGCGGCAAAACATTTTTAGGTCAGTTGAACTAACACATCATGATACGATTAAACATGCTAAATACAATAAGTTAATTTAATATTCTGCAAGTTCCTACATGATGCAGCAAATCTGAAATTGCATCATGAAGTTGTATATCATAATCCTCTTTTTTAGGAATCAGACCCTTTGAAGAAGAAAAAATTGTTGTTTGGTGAACTTTATAAACCGAGCACGAGTTTCGAAGTTAGAATTTCACCTTGATATGCAGACAAGTCAGGAGTGAAGGCCAAGGAGTTTCTACGTTTATTAATTAGGTCTCAGTTACATGACTGAATGACATCTTCAATGGCAAGGTAAACTCATTATGAACACTGCCAACAGGCTTTTAAATAACAAATGCCACAACCGATGCCCGATGCTGCAAAGAGTTGTGCATTAAGTGTTCATGAAAAATCTACAAACCTGGTTTCCCACTTTGGATGCAAAAACAACAAAAAAAAAGTCTTTTGCTATCTCTAGACAAGATGTTGCCCTTTGTAGGTGTCAAGGCCACAGAACAGCATCTCGGAAAAACTCAGCTCATTCTTTCTTTGCTCGAGGCAATGATCCACCTTGGTTTATGAATGAAGAGCTTTTTTTTCTGAACTTGCCTCAGAGGTTTGGGAATTCAAGCCCACTGACAGGAATTTGGACACTAACTCAAACATTCGTTGAACTGTCAGCCATCTAATTATTTGCAGTACTCCTTTTTTAAATTTAAAACCTGGTCCTTCAGCACCAGAGTCCTCTAATTATTAGAAATTTCACACACTAGATGAAGGGTGGGATCCCTGCCTCTTTTCCAGGCCAACTCTCCAATCCAAACCAACAATTCTTGGAATCACAAGACCGAGAAGCAGAATTTGGCCCATTGAGTCTGCTCCGCAATTCTAATCATGAACTGATCCATTCTCCCACTCAGCCCCACTCTCTGGCTTTCTCCTTGTAATCTTTGATGCCCTAACTAAATAAATACCTGTCAATCTCCGCATTAAATACACCCAACAACCTCACTTCCATAGCTGTCCATGGTAACATTCCACAGACTCACGGTCCTCTGACTAAATAAATTTTTCCACATCTCTGTTTTAAACTGAAGGTCTTTTATCTTCAAGTTGTGCCCTCTTGTCCTAGATTGCGCCACCATGGAAAACATCCTTGCCACATCTACTCTGTCCAGGCCTTTCAACATTCAAAATGCCTCTATGAATAACCTCCTCATCCTTCTGTGCTCCAACAAGTATAGGAGCTGACAATCATTCCTCAGATGCTCACCCTTTCATTCCTGGCATCATTCCAGTAAACCTTCTTTGAACCCTCTCCAACATCAGCACATCTTTTCTCAAATAAGGCATGAGAAACTATATACCAGGGCCATATAGAATCTCAACATTATATCCATACTTTTGTCTGCTATTCCTCTGGAAATGAATCTCAATTCACCTTCTTTACCATCGATTCAGATTTCAGATTTATTGTCAGAGAACACACGTGACATCACAAACCACCCTGAAAATCATTTTTATGCGGGTGAGGCAGAATTAACACTTATTGGTAGTGCAAAAAAACATACACAGCCTGTACATGTAAACAAATAAAGAACTGTAAACAGATAATGAATGTAAACAAAATGACTGTGCAAGAGAGAATAAAAAAATTAATAACGTGCACAAGTAAGAGTCCTTAAATGAGTCCCTGAGTTGAGTTTGTTGTTGAGGAGTCTGATGGTGGAGGGGAAGCACCTGTTCCTGAACTTGGTGGTGAGAGACTTGTGGCACCTAGATCTCTTTCCTGATGGCAACAATGAGAACAGAGTTAGGTGGTGTGGATCCTTGATGATTTCTGATTCTCTCTGATGGCAGAATACCCTATAGATGTTCTTCATAGTGGGGAGGGTTTTGCCTGGGATGGGCTGGGCTGTGTCCACAACCTTTTGCAGGCGTTTGTGCTCACGGCCACTTGGTGTCCCCATACCAGACTGTGAAGCAGCTGGTCAGCACACTTTCCACCACACCTCTGTGGAAATTTGCCAAGGTTTCTGATGTCATACCAAACCTCTGCAAACTCTTGAGGAAGCAGAGGTGCTGACGAGCTTTCATCACGATGCCTTTAGTGTGTTCGGTCCAGGAAAGATTCTCTGAGATAGTGACTCCTAAGGGCTTATATTTGCTCACCTTCTCCACCTCTGATCCCAGTAGGATCACTGGATTGTATTCCTCTGGCTTTCCCTCCCTCAAGTCAACAATCAACTCCAAGAAGGGAAAGGCCATTCCACATGCACTCTATCATGGGTATTTGTTCTTGTTGAGAGGGGCCCCAACTACAAAGTGGGTGGCCTGGTTGGAGTCGTGGTTAGCGCAACACCTTTACAGTACCAGTGATCAGGACCAGACCTTTCAAATCCCACGCTATCTGTAAGGATCCCTATCTCCCCATGTCTGCAAGGGTTTTCTCCAGGTGCTCAGGTTTCTTCCCACTGTTCAAAATTGTATTGGGGAGTTGGTTAATGGGTGTAAATTGGGCAGCATGGATTCATAGGACCAAATTGGCCTGTTTTGTGCTTCATGTCAAAACAAAAAATCATTGCTACCCTTCAGGATGTATTAGAGATGTTTTAACTCATTCAAGGCTGCACCACTGAGACTGAAAGAAGTGCTCATCAGTTGGAACCTTGCCCTCATTTCCACTCTGGTGTGCGTCAAAGATCATGACTTTGAAGAACAGGCCCAATATTCACTCCACAAGCAACTTCATCAGATCATCTCAATGCACATTTTGCCAAAAAAACATTCAATATTGATGGCAGTTCATTGGTCCTTCATTAGCTGAAGTCTCCAAACTTGCTGAAGCCCTGTCCATCTCTACACCTCATCAACACACTCAATGAGGAGAAATTTCCTCCAAATATTGGAAATGCCAATGATTCCGTCGATCTCCCTGGCATCTGCTAGAAGCTGAACCAGACTGCAACAACCTTGAGACTTGTGGTCAGCCAGGTAGTTAAGTTTTTGACCATGTTCTCACCTCCCTTCCTGACTCAGCTCACCTTTATCTTTGCATCTCTGGCATAAAATTTCAGCACTCCAGATATCTTTTCTTGCTCTATTATCTATAGTTTCCTGAACCCATTTAAAATGATGCTATGGGCTCCAGTGCACACCAAGTCCTACTCACCCATTACCTCTGTGCTTTCTGACCCTTTTTGCTTCAATCAGGCACATGTTAAATCTTCTTTCCTATATTATTTTTATTAAGCATGTCATGGTGCCCCAATTAGACATACAGCACCGTAACACACCCTTCCGGCCCACCAGCCCATGCCACCCTATACATTTTGAAGGGTGGGAGGAAAGCGGAGTGCCCAGAGGAAACCCATGCAGACACGGGGAGAACACACAAACTCCTTACAGACAGTGCTGGATTTGAATCTCAGTTGCTGGCACTGTAACAGCATGCTAACCACTACACTAACCATACCACCCGTTCTATCCTCTTGACAATCCTCATACTTAATAACTTGAAACAATGACTGGGACTTGACATCTGAAATCTCCCTTCCATGATGCACCTTAAAACATGTCAGATTTAGCAAGCCTTTGGTTACCAGACCCAATTATTTACATTAATGTTTGCTTTCTAACTCTCCTGCCATGTGCACTGTTTTACCCTGTTAATCCCTTATGGTTGTTGAAAAATGTTAAAAAGTAATATTGGAAATTTGAAATAAAAACTGATCAAGTTGGAGACATTCAGCAGGTTAAGCAGCATCCATAGAAACTGCTTCATATTCTCGAACTTGTATGCTTTGGTCATGTCCTATGTTGCCTCAGGATCTCCGTGATGCCACCATCATCACCCTGCACAAAAACAAAGGCGAGAAATCAGACTGCTCAAACTACAGGGGAATCACGCTGCTCTCCATTGCAGAAAATCTTCACTAGGATTCTCTTAAATAGAATAATACCTAGTGTCGCCGAGAATGTTCTCCCAGAATCACAGTGCGGCTTTCGTGCAAACAGAGGAACTACTGACATGGTCTTTGCCCTCAGACAGCTCCAAGAAAAGTGCAGAGAACAAAACAAAGGACTCTACACCACCTTTGTTGACCTCACCAAAGCCTTCGACACCGTGAGCAGGAAAGGGCTTTGGCAAATACTAAAGCGCCTCGGATGCCCCCCAAAGTTCCTCAACATGGTTATCCAACTGCACGAAAACCAACAAGGTCAGGTCAGATACAGCAATGAGCTCTCTGAACCCTTCTCCATTAACAATGGCGTGAAGCAAGGCTGCTTTCTCGCACCAACCCTCTTTTCAATCTTCTTCAGCATGATGCTGAAACAAGCCATGAAAGACCTCAACAATGAAGACGCTGTTTACATCCGGTACCACACGGATGGCAGTCTCTTCAATCTGATGCGCCTGCAAGCTCACACCAAGACACAAGAGCAACTTGTCCGTGAACTACTCTTTGCAGACGATGCCACTTTAGTTGCCCATTCAGAGCCAGCTCTTCGGCGCTTGATGTCCTGTTTTGCGGAAACTACCAAAATGTTTGGCCTGGAAGTCAGCCTGAAGAAAACTGAGGTCCTCCATCAGCCAGCTCCCCAGCATGACTACCAGTCCCCCCACATCTCCATTGGGCACACAAAACTCAAAACGGTCAACCAGTTTACCTATCTCGGCTGCACCATTTCATCGGATGCAAGGATCGACAATGAGATAGACAACAGACTCGCCAAGGCAAATAGCACCTTTGGAAGACTACACAAAAGAGTCTGGAAAAACAACCAACTGAAAAACCTCACGAAGATTAGCGTATACAGAGCCGTTGTCATACCCACACTCCTGTTCGGCTCCGAATCATGGGTCCTCTAACGGCATCACCTACGGCTCCTAGAACGCTTCCACCAGTGTTGTCTCCGCTCCATCCTCAACATTCAATTGGAGCGACTTCATCCCTAACATCGAAGTACTCGAGATGGCAGAGGCCGACAGCATCGAATCCACGCTGCTGAAGATCCAATTGCACTGGGTAGGTCACGTCTCCAGAATGGAGGACCATCGCCTTCCCAAGATCGTGTTATATGGCGAGCTCTCCACTGGTCACCGTGACAGAGGTGCACCAAAGAAGAGGTACAAGGATTGCCTAAAGAAATCTCTTGGTGCCTGTCACATTGACCAACGCCAGTGGGCTGATATCGCCTCAAATCATGCATCTTGGCGCCTCACAGTTCGGCGGGCAGCAACCTCCTTTGAAGAAGACCGCAGAGCCTACCTCACTGACAAAAGACAAAGGAGGAAAAACCCAACACCCAACCCCAACCAACCAATTTTCCCCTGCAACTGTGTCTGCCTGTCCCGCATTGGACTTGTCAGCCACAAACGAGCCTGCAGCTGACGTGGACATTACCCCTCCATAAATCTTCATCCGCGAAGCCAAGCCAAAGAAGAAAGAAATGTTGGAGAGGTATGGAGAGATATTTTTAAGACGTTGTCAGCTCTACTGGGTATCAGTTTGCAACCTAACCCATTGACTGCTCTTTTTGGAATTATACTTCCAGAAGTGGGACAAGTTCCCACTTCCACACATCCGGTTGTAACCTTTCCTGTATTGTTGGGTAGAAGAGTGATCTTATTTAAATGAAAGATATCCACCTATTTTAACTCAAGGGCTCTCTCAAATTATGTCATGTTTAAGTTTAGAGAAAGTTCGGAGTCGTACGTATGATACTTCTGTTAAATTTGGAGACTTGGGGACCTTCTACAAATTATTTCCACATGACTTAGTTAGTGTAATTATCATCCCTTCCAGACAATATTTTATTTCTTTTCTCTCTGTTAGTGAAGATCTGACGATTAATTTTTATTCATAAATTCTCAGGATAGGCTCACCAGTCTTTTTTTTTCCTTAGATTAGGTGTGGTTTTACATACATTTTTTCTTTTTTTTAAAGATTTCCGTTTGAGGAGATGAGAACATATTCACTAATTGTGGTGTAATGCAATATGTTCTATCATATCGTGTCATATTGTGATATATTTTTCTTTCTTGATTATGTACTCCTCCTCATGTACTGTTCACCAAAAATGGGATTAATAAAAAGACTGTTTCACGTCGAAGACCCTTTCCCAAAACGTCTAGCTCTTACAAAGGGTCTCAGACCTGAAGCTTTGCTTCTCTTTCCACACACGCTGCCTGAACTCTCATATCTGTTGTTGGGCTTTTGAAAAGTGCAACATGGAGGTTTTATTTTTTTCCTCAGCCTTGACATCAAGTATTAACCAAGACCCTGGAGTCAGTTAAATCTGGACAAAAAAATCAGCCCTTCTCTTGACAACTCCCCCGAACAATCCCATGTTGCTACAAATGAAAAGAAGTACCGACAACATGCAGACTTACAAAAACTTCAACAATCACGGGGACGGTGCTGTAGAGAGGAGGAGTTCCAGCATCCTTCGCCATGATCGTCAGGTAGACAAACCCTCCCGGCACCTGCTCAAAGTCAATGGGCCTTGTGACGATCACAACTGGAAAAAAGAAAGATATTGAGGAAGATCACTGCCGGCCAATACTTCATAACATTCTCAAACCTGGAATATCACATCAGATTTTATTTTCAAATTTAAATTTATCCTTTGCAGCAACAGGTAATGATTTAATCCTTTGTGACGAATGTAAATATTCATTGTCTGCTTCACTGCTGATTACATTACCAGAGACAGAAACTTTGACTTTTGGACATTTTTAATTAAAATTTCAGAAGCAGACGATCTGTAGGACTACAGACACTTTGTGGTTGTAATAAAAAGCATCAACTCAAAGAGATGATCAGTTGTGATCTGCAGCTGATCTGTAAACAGAAAATTTCAGGCAGTCATCTGGATTTGCGCATGTTGGTGGAAGTGATGTGGATGTCTCTCCAGAGACTGGAATTGTGTGGCTGATATATTTAGGATAGATTTTTCTCTCTCTTCCCACAGTATTAGTTGCTGTCAAATGGATGAATGCAAAGCTTGGGTGACTGCCAAAATTCTATCCTACAAGCCTGATGATTGCAATTGAGGAATTACAAGGCTTAAGACTTTCTAAAGAAAAAAAAACAGCTCCTTCTGCCAAAAGTATTTATGTTTATAAGAGCACAAGATGTAGGAGCATGATTTGAACTTGCTCTCTCATGAAGATCATGTGGATCAACTGCACTTTGCTGCACGATTCCCAAATCCCTCATTATCCTTTGTCCAAAAGTCCATCAATGTCAACTTTGAACATACTCGAAAATTAAACATCCACCGACCATGGCAAGGGAGCGTTCTCAAGCATCACAATGATCAAATGAAAACATTTCCTTTCATCTTAATCCTAAATATTCAATTCCTTCACCCTCTCAAACTGGTTCTAGATTCAGTGTCTGAGCCCCAACCTTCTCAATTCTTAGATCACCTCTCATTTGGCTAGATTCCAGACCCATCCCATTCATCTGGCCTTTCAATTCAGGGATTAGTGAGCCAGCCCTGCAGTGCCTCCATTTGGGATGCCCTTCCTCAGGTGTGAAGGTCAAAATGTATACTGTGCTTGGGCATCTCTTCAAAGACCTGTACAATTTAAGATGGCTATCTCCGGCAAACCAACATGAATGTAAAGAGGCCACCATACCCTATTTAAGTATCGGCCTGTCTTTCATATCCAAGGGAGCATTTTTTCTCTGTACTTGTTTCTCTGCCTTGGGAGCATTCAAAGATTAAAGTGCTGACCCTCTGGGATTGTACGGAGAAATGAATCACGGTTGTTTCTGTTTGGATGAGTCGTAGATGGAAAATGATTGTGTCCCAAAATTTAATGAAAGAGGAGAATTAGCCCAGGAGATCCGACCAATATATTTTCCTTAATCAACATTAAAAATGGATAATTAGTTAAAATCATGATGTGTGTGTGAGAAATCCAACTCCCACAATTCCTCCAGAGAGTGCACTTTGGAGATGTTCCCTGCAACATGCTATTAGAGAGGTCAGTAACAGTCCTCCCAAGAAGCACTTGTCATCTGAACATTCTCAGTCTCCACCCTATCTCCTTCCTCATTGTTGTCCACCCACACGTTCTCTGCTATTCTACCCCATGGTTTTCTAATTCTGATGGAAGGTCATTTATCTGAAGCACTAACTCTGTCTTCCTCTCCACAGACACTGCCCGACCTATAGAATCTCCCAGAGTATTCTGCTTACACATTGAAAATATTTCCTTCAAAGCATCCTTTGAGATCACACATTAAATGCTGGAGGAACGGAGCCAGTCTTGGATTGTACATAGGAGGTAGATATATTATCGATATTTCGGGCCTGAGCCATTCTTCAAGGTCTAGGCCAAAAGCAGGCAGGCATCTGAATAAAGACTGAGGAGGGAAAGGGGAAGAATGGGAGGGGAAGGAGTCCAGACCAACAAACAAAAGGAATTAATTGGATATGCTAAGAGGAAAGGTGGAATTAATTTTGGGTCTGTGAAAGGAGACAGAGGGAAAAGGCAAGAGAGAATCAGAATCAGAATTTATTGTAATGAACAAGTCATGAAATTCAATTTCATTATCAATTAAAAAAATAAAAATATAGTGCACAAAAAGTAAGGCATTGTCTTTGGTTCACTGATTATTCAGGAATTTGATGGCAGCGGGGAGAAACTGTCCTTATGCCGCTGAGTGCTCGTCTTTAGGCTCCAATTGCAGCAGAGTGAAGAGGGCATGGCGTGGATGGTGAGGGGTCCTTGAGGATAAAGGCTGCTTTTTTAAGACACCGCATCATGTAGATGTCCTTAATGGAATGAAGTCTGGTGCCTGTCATGTCACAGGCTGAGTTAACAACCCTGTAGTGTTTATTCTTGTCCTGAGAGAGAGAACTAGAGGAAAGAAGACCGGGGAGGAGAAGGAGTGAGGGGGAGGGTAGGGGCAGAGATTTAACTGAATTCAGAGAAGTCATTGTTAATGCCATCCAGTTGAAGGGTGCTCAGAGGGAAGATGAGGTGCTATTCCTCCAATTTTCCTGCAACACCACCTCATCTTTTGTCTGGTCACTCTCCAACCAAATGGTATTAACATTGAAGTCTCCAGTTTCCGTTAAACCACCCCCTTCTTTTTCCTCCAGGTCTCTCTCTCTCTTTCCTTTTCCCTCTATCTCCTGTCACAGAGCCAAAATTAATTCTCACCTTTCCTCTTACCATATCGAATTAGCAACTTCAGTTTGTTGGTCTGAACCCTCACGCCCTCAGCCCTCAGATGCCAGTCTGCTTTTTACTTCGACCTTGAAGAAGAGCTCAGGCCTGAATGTTGGGAATCTTTCTATGGACGCTGCGAGAGTGGCTGAGTTCATTTACTGTGTGTTTCACTCCTCTGTGCTCAGAGCTGTTACTGCGGAAAGCCAAATCCTTCGTAACACTGTCCTTTGTGGCTAGTTTCAGAGAAGACTGGCAGTAAACAGGATCAGGCCATTCCTGTTCCTCACTGTACTTTATATCATGACATCAGAAAAAATGAGAATAGCAGGCTTTTTTTTTGAAAAAAAAAACCAGAGAAAAATTTGTAAGAAGCTACTTACCTTGAGCGTTGTCGCAGAGGTGAAGGATTAAACTAAATCATGTTCATTGACTTGAAATATTTTGAAGAACGCTGAGATTTTCAACAGGCAGAACATCCTCACTGCAAGCCATGCTTTTGTGATTATACCATTAGCATGCAGTTTGTGGTCTTAACAACACAACAGGGAGCTATTTTTAATCACTGTATGTAATTACGTTGCGACAAAAGATTAAGAATAATGACCCTTCTGTTTCATTGTGTCTGTATTTATGATAACATTTGTGCAAGGCGTTCAAAGCCACACTTTCCTTTCTTTGGGTCTTTTTTATTTGTATGACGGCGCACAGCTGGATGCAGACATCTGGATCCTTCTTCACCTGCTGCAGTCGGTGGGAAGGAGGATCGCAGAACATCCCAAGGACTGTGGACCCACCGGATAAATGTTGGGAGATGCTGGTGGTGGTTTAGCTGGAACAGCATCTGGCCACTGAGTCAGGGGGTCGGGGGCTGAAGATATTCAATAACATGAGTAGAAAAACATAGGTCAAAGGACTGAGGGGATGCAAGTGCTGTCAAAAGAGCCATTTTTTGCATGTTCCATTGAACTTCACCTGACTCTGCCTCTGCTCGTCTGATGCTGAAGCTGTCCACTTGTGTCTTTGCTGAGAAGCATGCTGATACATTCTTGGCTTGTATCCCATTCTCAGCAAAGACATCTACTGTGTATGTTCATGTCAAAGTTGAATTCTGTAGACCATTTTTTAATGGTAAATTTATGGGGTCAGCTATTACGTGGATATGATTTTTGACCACAATAAGTATCTGCATTGATGGAGGCGCCAGAAACTCTGATGGGTGGGTGGCCAAAGCACGTTCGAAGCTTGTATGGGTGGGCAGCTGGGTCCACGGTCAGTCCGTATTCGAGGTGACAGGAAATCTGATGGGTGGGTGGCTGGGATCAAATGGGAAATTGATGTTTGACACTACATGAGTTCCGAAGGGTGAGTGGCCAGGACCGGATGGGAAATCAGGCAACTGGAGCCAAGGTGAGAGATTAGAATAGACTTTTTCAAGATTTCTTTTGGGCCAAAACAGGGGATCGACTTTTACAATTGCATCAACTTTTAGACAAGTAACCATCCGTAATTATTACCCCCCCCCCCCACCCCCACAAACACCAAACTATCTGCAACTATTAGACTCTACATACACCAAGACCTCTTCACCCATGACTCCTATACTCAATCGTCTGGAGCCAATCATAAAAGACATTCGGAGGAGATGGCCACCAGGCTCCTGAAACCTTTCCCACTCTTCAAAACGATGAGATGAATCTTGCTATCATTTAAATTTAGACATGCAGCATGGAAACAGGTCATTTCGGCCCACGGGCCCAGGTCGCCCAATTACGCCCGATTGATCTATACCCCCAATATATTTTTGAATGGTGGAAGGAAACCAGAGTCCCCAAAGAAAACCCACACAGACACATGGAGAACGTTAAAACTCCTTACAAAATAGTGCAGGATTCAAACCCTGGGCTGATTGCTGGTGCTGTAAAGGTATTGCGCTAACTGCTACGCCAACCGTGCTGTCCATAACTTAATTAACATTAAGGTTGACAGAGGGAGAAATAAGGGCTGTGTCTCTGGCAGTTATAAGAACATCAGAAATCGGATCAGGAGTTGGCCATCCGGCCCATTGAGCCTGCTCCACCATTCAATGAGATCATGGCTGATCACATGATAGGTTCATTTCCATCCATCTGTCTTTTTCTAATATCTCTTAATTCCCCAACTATGTACAAATCTGTCCAACTTTGTCTTAAATACATTTACTGAGGGAGCTTCCACTGCTTCAACGGGGAACGAATTCCATAGATTCATCACCCTCTGGGAAAAACAGTTCCTCCTCATCTCCATCCTAAATCTACCTTGAATCTTGAGGTAATGTCCCCGAGTTCTTGTCTCCCTCACCGATGGAAACAACTTACCTACCTTTATCTTATAAAGGAGAGACTCCCCATCAGCAGGTTTAGAACATAGAACACTACAGCACACTTTAGGCCCTTTGGGCCTTGATGTTGTGCTGCCCCTATATTCCTATCAAAAAAAAGAAAAAAGTTCTCAACCCTCCCTACCCTATTTTCCTTTCATCCATGTGTCTGTCTAAGAGTCACGTAAATGCCAACCTCCACCATTATCTCCAGTAAAGCATTCCAAGCACCCACAACTCTCTGTGTAAAAAAAAAAATCCCTGATTTCTCCCCTAAACTTCTCTCCCTTAACTTTGTACACAGATACTCCGCCGGTGCTGCCCTGGGAAACAGGTGCTGACTGTCCACCCCATCTATGCCTCTTATAATCTTGTAGACAAGACTCCTCTCATCCTTCTGTGCTCTATATAGAAAGGTCCCAGCTCTGCTAACCTTGCCTCATAAGACTTGTTTCCCAATCCAGGCAGCATCCTGGTTAATCTCCTCATCACCCTCTTCAGAGCTTCCACATCTTTCCTATAATGAGGTGACCAGAACAGAACACGATACTCTAAGTTTGGTCTCACCCGAGGTGTGCAGATTTGCAACATGTCCTCTCGACTCTTGAATTCAATCCCCCTATTAATGAAGCCCAGTGTAGAGCTCGTCGAAAGAACCAAAGACTTGTTGATCCAAACCAAGGCTTTTATTAGCAAAAGACCGGAGCTCTTCACAGGTGGCCGACCAGTCCGGAATGATCCGACCTGGCTAGGGACACAATCCTTTAAGGCCCAAACAATAGGTGTGGCTTAGCTCTCAGCCAATCGCTGTAAGCACAGTCTAGATACAGTAACTATATACACTATGTACATTGGTGATAGATCTGTACTATCACATTCACCCCTTCTTGGAGAATTGACCCTGGAAAAAAAAAAACAAAAACGAAGGAGAGAATGAAAAGGAAGGGGTAGGTCAAGGACTGTAGCGGTCAGGGGGTCTGACCATCCGGCGTGACCGCCGTGGTGCCGGGATTGGGGTCGCTGGAGTGGTGTCGCCAGCGGGCTCATCGGGTGCGACTGCTCCGTCGCTCAATTCCCCAGTCGTTTTGTCGGCAGGGTGGCCCGAGTCATTGGGGTGCTGTTGGGCCTTCTTTTGCGGCACGGGGCCTGGAGCATAAGGAGTTGGGGGGTTTGCTGGGTCTACCGCGTCCTGAGCTAGGTCCCGCACCGAAACAGTGTCCTCCCGCCCGTCTGGGAACTCCACGTATGCGTAATGTGGGTTCGCGTGGAGTAGAGTCACTCGGTCGACCAAGGGGTCATTCTTTGAGTGCCGGACGTGGCGTCGCAAAAGGACAGGGCCAGGGACGGTGAGCCATGCCGGTACAGTGGTTCCCGATTCGGATTTCCTCGGGAAAAGGAACATCCTTTCGTGGGGGGTGGCATTTGTTGCAGTACATAGGAGGGAGCGGATGGAGTGTAAGGCACTAGTGAGAACCTCCTGCCAGTGAGAGGTAGGGAGACCTTTAGACCGGAGAGCCAGTGTAACCGCTCTCCATATGGTGGCATTCTCCCTCTCGACCTGGCCATTACCGCGTGGGTTATAGCTCGTGGTCCTGCTTGAAGCAATACCACACTCCAGAAGGTACTGTTGCAGCTCTGCACTCATGAATGAGGACCCCCTATCACTGTGGATGGAATTGGGGTACCCGAAGATGGTGAAAATACTGTGAAGGGCCTGTATCACTGAGGTGGCAGTGGTGTCTGGGCAGGCCACAGCGAATGGGAAGCGGGAGTATTCGTCGATGGCCGTAAGGATGTAGGTATTACGGTTGGTTGACGGTAGGGGTCCCTTAAAGTCTACGCTAAGACGTTCGAAGGGGCGGGTGGCTTTGATGACGTGGGAGTTATCCGGACGGAAGAAGTGGGGCTTGCATTCGGCGCACACCGAACAGGCTCGGGTCATGGAGCGGATCTCCTCAACTGTGTTGGGTAAGTTGCGCGCCTTGACAAAGTGAGCAAACCTAGTGACCCCTGGATGACAGAGCGCCTCATGGAGT
This sequence comes from Narcine bancroftii, assembly GCF_036971445.1. Classification (NCBI taxonomy): domain Eukaryota; kingdom Metazoa; phylum Chordata; class Chondrichthyes; order Torpediniformes; family Narcinidae; genus Narcine; species Narcine bancroftii. Next base: position 82,723,033 of record NC_091474.1, read on the forward strand.
TTCCGTAGTCTGTCCATCTGTATGCTGGCGCACGTCCCCCTGGAGAGCGCGTCAGGCGGGTCGTTGAGCTTACCAGGCCGGTACAGGATGTCATAGTTAAAGGTGGAGAGTTCGATTCTCCATCTGACGATTTTGTCGTTTTTTATCTTACCACGCTGGGTGTTGCTGAACATGAAGGAGACCGCGCGTTGATCAGTCAACAGTGTAAAGCGCCTCCCAGCGAGGTAATGTCTCCAACGACGTACCGCTTCAACTATGGCCTGGGCCTCCTTCTCGATCGAGGAGTGTCTACTCTCCGGACCCTGGAGGGTTCTGGAGAAGAAGGCTACAGGCCGACCGGCCTGGTTCAAGGTGGCTGCCAGGGCGAAGTCGGATGCATCGCTCTCGACTTGAAACGGGACAGACTCATCGATCGCGTGCAGCGTCGCAGCAGCGATGTCAGATTTGATTCGATCGAAAGCCGCTGTGGCTTCGGTCGAGAGGGGAAAAGAGGTGGTCTTGATAAGAGGACGTGCCTTGTCGGCGTAGTTTGGAACCCATTGGGCATAATACGAGAAAAAGCCCAGGCAGCGTTTGATAGCTTTCTGGGTATGTGGGGGGGGTAAGTCCATTAAGGGACGCATGCGGTCAGGATCTGGCATGACTATCCCGTTTTCCACCACACAACCTAGAATAGCGAGTCGTGTGGTCCGGAAAACACACTTGTCCAAATTGTAAGTCAGGTTTAGCTGACGGGCAGTTTGAAGAAATTTGTCTAGGTTGGCGTCATGGTCCTGCATGTCGTGGCCGCAGATGGTGATATTGTCCAGATACGGGAAGGTAGCGGTTAGCCCGTTCTGGTCCACCATCCTGTCCATTTCCCGCTGGAAGACCGCGACACCATTTGTGACCCCGAATGGTACCCTGAGAAATTGATATAGCCGCCCATTCGCTTCAAAGGCCGTGAATGGTCGGTCCTCGCAGCGGATCGGGAGCTGGTGGTAGGCCGAACGTAGGTCAATAGTGGAGAAAATGCGGTACTGGGCGATCTGGTTCACCACATCCGTGATGCGTGGCAGGGGGTACGCATCCAGGAGCGTGAAGCGGTTAATGGTCTGGCTATAGTCGACCACCATCCGTAGTTTTTCCCCATTCTTGACAACCACCACCTGGGCTCTCCAGGGGCTTGAACTGGGTTCGATGATGCCCTCATCCAGCAATCTACGCACCTCACTCCTAATGAATTGCCTGTTTTCGTAACTATATTGCCGACTTTTGGTGGCCACAGGCTTCCAGCCAGGGGTGAGGTTTGCGAAGAGTGCTGGCGGGGCAATCCGGAGTGTGGAAAGGCCGCAGGATTGGCCCCGGGGCACGGGGGCGGGTTGCTCGGGTGCTTCGGGAGTGGGGCGATGGCAGACCGAGAGGGGGGGCGTGGGGTCCCCCAAAGTGTAGGGACACCGTTTGGAACTGACACTGGAAGTCTAATCCCAGCAACACTGGGGCGCACAATTGGGGAAGGACGAATAATTTAAAGTGGGTGACCGTCACGCCCTGTACTTCCAGCGTGGCGATGCAATACCCCTTTATCCCAGTCGAGTGCGACCTCGTCGCTAATGAGATCCTCTGGGTAGTGGGGATAATGTCAAGTCCCCAACGGAGGGCCAGATCTGGCTGGATAAAACTGTCAGTTGACCCAGAGTCAAATAAGCAATTGGTGTAGTGTCCATGCACTTTAATCAGTTCCATTGCTCTGGTGAGGGGATGAGAGCATTGCTGGTTTAATGTTATTGAAGCAGTTGACAGGCGAGTTTTGCGCGATGACATCACGCAACGGGATGACGTCACGCAACGGGATGACGTAGTCAACGCTCGAGGAGCAGGTTGGAGAACCTCCCGGAAGTGCTGTTGTGGCGGGTGAATGGTAAGTAGTGGGGTTTGTAGTTGCTCGCGATCGGCGGTCGGGCCCTGGCGGTCGTCAGCGATGGACGCTAGGGTGAGCACCTGGTTGGCCGCGGGGGTGGCTGCGGCGGCGGTAGCGTCGGCCCCGGGGGTGTCTGTGGCGGCAGCAGCAGCAGCGGCGGTAGCGTCGGCCCCGGGGGTGGCTGTGGCGGCGGCAGCAGCGGCGGTAGCGTCGGCCCCGGGGGTGTCCGTGGCGGCGGCAGCAGCGGCGGTAGCGTCGGCCCCGGAGGTGTCCGTGGCGGCGGCAGCAGCGGCGGTAGCGTCGGCCCCGGGGGTGGCTGTGGCGGCGGCAGCAGCGGCGGTAGTGTCAAGTGTTCCGCACGGGGGCGAGAGGCAGGCCATCACCATGGTTGCGACGGTGGGTTGCCCCTTCCGGGTTCGGCGTCTCCGTGACGTCAGGCGTTGCCGAGCAGGGGAGCCCTCGCTCTCATTGGACGAGAGCTCTGGGGAAGAAGAGTTTGAATGGGATAGTGGCGGTTGAGCTTCACACGAGGCACTGTGTTTGCTGGCGGCCATTTTAGACCTACAGACTGCAGCAAAGTGGCCCTTTTTAAGGCACTTCTGGCACCGGGCTTTTCTTGCTGGGCACTGGGATCTGCTGTGCTTGTCCCTCCCGCAGAAATAACATTTCGGGTTCGCACGGGGCAGGGTAGCAGCAGCCGACAGGCCGTCAGGGGTAGGGTAGAAGGGCACTCTACTCACATCAGAACGAGGGGTCCAGTCCCTAGAGAGCTCGGTGGACTTTAAGGCTGCATCCTCCATTGTGATTGCAATCCGGGCCACGTCCTCTAGTTTTTCTACCCCTTGTTCGAGCAAACGCAGCCTCACTTCGTTCGATCGGAGCCCGGCCACATAGGCATCCCGGACGAGGTCGCTAGTGATCTCGGCAGCAGTTTTGTCCACACAGTTACAGTCCTTGCCCAATGCCTTTAATACTTGTAAATATGCCCTGCTGGACTCGCCGGGCTGTTGCTTTCTCGACGCAAGCATGAGCCGGGCATGAACTCTGTTCACCGGTTGATCATACAGTTCCTTCAGTACCTTTATGGCTGCGGTGTAAGTGGTCTCATCCTGGATGTTCTCGTAGACTCTCAAGGACACCATAGACAGCAATGCTGTTAGACGCTGGTTATCCTCCTCTACCTGAATGAATCTCAGGAAGTTTTCAAAGTTCAGCAGCCAGAACTTAAAGGCTTTGAAGGCTGTAGCTGACTGTGGGTCGATATCAAGTTTTTCTAGCCGAGTTAAACGCTCCATCCCTTTCAAAAAAAATTCTTTTTGCTAATAAAATTGTAGAGCTCGTCGAAAGAACCAAAGACTTGTTGATCCAAACCAAGGCTTTTATTAGCAAAAGACCGGAGCTCTTCACAGGTGGCCGACCAGTCCGGAATGATCCGACCTGGCTAGGGACACAACCCTTTAAGGCCCAAACAATAGGTGTGGCTTAGCTCTCAGCCAATCGCTGTAAGCACAGTCTAGATACAGTAACTATATACACTATGTACATTGGTGATAGATCTGTACTATCACACCCAGCATCCCATAGGCTGCGCAGCGATCTTTGAGAGATGAATGGATTTGGACACCAAGGTCTCTCTGTTCATCCACACTCTGAAATAATGACTGTTAACTCCATCTCCTTATTTATGAGGACAGAAAGAAGCACCCAACATTTCACCTAATCAATGCCCCCTCAGGTAGTACCAAACTCCCAGCTTTTCAGCATATGGTGCTCACGATTCTGGAGTGGTTCTTAAATGCCTAACCTTTCTGATTCAGAAGTGACAGCAACACTCACTGCGCCACTAACACAGAGGTTACACATTTACCCCAACCAAAAATGCACATGAATGAATCCAAGAGATAGCGGGGGGTCTGAAAGATTCAGGGTAACTAGATTCCCAACATCTTACGAGAGAAAACTTTTTCTTATCAGGAACTTAAAATAAAGAAATCATGGAATGCTTCCACTCTGATCCCCAGAGTCAGTTGTGCGCAAAAAAAGACAGAAATGATGGAGGAACTCAGCAGACCGGCGTTTATATGACAATCACAGCATCTGCAGGCTTTTGTGTTTCATTCCATTCAGTTGTGGGTAACCCCTGGCCCTTTTCCTTTCCTGCATATTCATGAACGCTGTAGCCCCCTTTCACATTGACTCAAAATCTGTCCAGCGTAGATTATACAAAGGCAAGATATCTTACCCCCATATCCCTCTGACACCCCGATATCAAAGGAGGTGCTCAGAATGGAGGCGTTGAAAATGCTGTAGGTGATCTGGTTATTCGGCGGGGAGTCATCGTCAATCACCTGCGATTAAAAAAGAAACACGAGGATCAGTGGGTCAACGGAAGTGAAAACACAGCCAAATTTCATTGGATGAAACGGACAACGATGTGACCTTGCTCATCTGTTGACTCCAATGCTGCTGGACAGCAGAGAAAACAATCGGGGCTGTGTGGCCTCCACTGCTTCGAATTTATACCTTCATTCATGTGGTCCGTTTTTTTAAAACGTATAATACCGTTATTTTTCTGTCATCAATTTTCACATTTACCTTCTGGTGGCCATTCACACATAATGACCTGTGTTTGGCTATCGTCTCACATTTAGACCAAGTATCTGAGGTGTCGTACTTATGTAGGCTGGACATGGATTGACGTCAGCTATTATGTCGTATTCATTAGCCCATCGTTGCAGACCGCCTGCAGTTCAGTTTAGACTGGAGGCAGTCCACAAAAATGTCCAGGGGTGCCGTAGGAAAAATTTCAGAATGGGAATGAGTCACTCATTACACAGACTGCATTCCGGGAATTTGGAAATAATTTCGCAGAACACAGTGGCTGTGAAAAACAAAAAGGTTATTGAAAGGTGGAAATAAACTAAATAGGCTGAGCAGCTCCTGCCATTCCACCGGCTGCAGGATATCTGGTTGCATCGTGATGTGTGTCTACATGATGCAAAGGGTCAGGGTATGGGCAAAGAAGCGAAAGCAGGAATTGGCTGAACAAAATTCACGAGACAATGATCCTCTCTGGTGATATTTGCTCTCCCGCATTTCTAATCAGTCTCACAGGTCACATTTCATATTTAAAATGTATTTTTGAAGTAACCCACAATGCTTTCACCTGCTTTCCTCTTTACCTCCAATAAATTAAACTGCCACACAGTCAACACACTGCCAATGCCATTAAGCATCACAATCACATCTTAATCAAATCCAATGACCAAAATGACAGCAGATTTGGGAAACCTGACAGTGCAATAAATAGCTTTACTTTAAAAAAAAATACAAGTAATTAAGGACCAGTCATTCTTGCTTTATCAGAGAGAATGTTCAGATAAAAGTGGAGGCTCATAATTACAGTGCTCCACTCTTCGTGTCAATGGCCAAAGATGTGGAACTTGCTACCATTCACCAGGAAGCCAGCAAGAGCTCAAATATGATTTGACGAGTGCAAGAAGCACAAGAATTGCAGATGAAGTGAAACAGGGACGTCTGCAGATGCTGTTATTGTAGAAAAACACAAAAATGCTGGAGGAACTGAGTAATGTCCATGGGAGGCCAAGATACAGACCCTTCGCCTAGGAACAAGAAAGCAACTAGCAGGTGCCTGAATAAAAAGGCTGGGGGAGAAGGAAAGAAAGGCGGGGGGAAGGATCACAGGGAAACATGCAAAGGCCATGACTGGATGTGGTTAGAAGGAGAGGGAGGGTGAGAAAGGAAGGGGAGGCTCTGTGAATGCAGAGTTAGAGGAGAGTGAAAAATAGGGAAAGAGAGAGAGAATCACAGAGTGAAAGGTAAGATGGGGATACCGTAAGATGGGATAAGGGGAGATGGGCAGGAGGTAATGGAAATTGGAGAAGTCAATATTAATGCCATCTGGTTGGAGGGTGCCCAGATGGAATACCAGGTATTGTTCCTCCAGTTTGAGGGTGGTCTCAGCCAGGGAGTACATAACATCATGTACAGACATATCAATGCAGGAGTGGGGTGCAGAATTGAAATGGGTTGCCACTGGGAGAACCCTGTCATCGATGCAGACTGAGCCAAGATATTCAGTGAAGTGATCTCCTAGTTTGTGGCCAGTTTGTCCCATGTGGAGGAGACCACAACAAGAGCACCGATGCAGTAGATGACCGCTGCAGATTCAACAAGTGTTCCTTCACTTGGAATGACTGCAATGAGTCCCGAATGTGATGAAGGAGAAGGCGTGAATTCAAGTGTGCCTTTTTCTGCAGTCACAGGGGAAGGTACCAAGGAGGCGAGTTCCTCCAGCATTTTTGTCTTTTTACATGCACTTCAAATACTGGAATACTGAGCAAACAGAGAGGAGCAGGAGGGTCTCAGCAGGTCAGGTAGCAAACCTGGAACGAAACAGACAGTCGACACTTCAGGTTGGAACCCTTTATCAAAACCTTAAAGAAGGCTCCCAGTCAGAAATGTTGACTGACCATTTCCTTCCATGGATGCTGTCAGATCTGCTGCGTGACCTCAGCTCTTACTTGATTTCCCTTGTGCTCGAAATGACTTGTTTTTATTGCTCTATGCAATAGATACTCACTTATAAATTCCCTCCACATGTGGTGGCCATTGCAAATCTGCTATTACATATAGTCTTGATTCCACAGAAAGGAGGTCAAGGTAATTGGAGTCTAGGTTTCACACATTCACACACACACACACACACACACACACACACACACACACACACACACACACACACACACACACACACACACACACACACACACACACACACACAAAACAATAATATACACATACTAACATGTGCACTGGCCACACTCGAGTTTGTGTCACACTCACCTCTGGCCATCCACTTCCTCACCAGCATAACAACCTTCAACATTCCTTTATTGTCATGTAATAGTACAGACCACATAATAAAATTTTTAAAATATAGACATACAGCACGGTAAAAGCCATTTTGACCCACGAGCCCATGCTGCCCAATTTACACCAAAATTAACCTACACCTCCGAAACCTGAGCCCCCAGGGAAAGCACAGGGAGACACGTGGGATTCAAAGCCTGGTCCGATCCCGCTGGCTGGCGTTGTAAAGGCGTTGTGCTAACCGCTACGTCAACCATGCTGCAATATTATGCAAAATTGCCCTCTTAAGCCAGACAAAGAGTCACCATTATAGTTACTCGGTGCCCATTACAGTACGAGAGACAGAGAAACAAAAAAGTCACCGAGTGTCAATGGATTAGCCTCCAGCACTCCTGCAGTCGAACAGACCATTCATCGGCAACCCAAGCTCCAGACCCAAACATCCCGAGGCCCTTCAGAAGCAAACTCTCACTACATCTGTACACAGTACTCTTCATTCATGAAGTCGCAGATAAAGCTTGAGGCCAGCCTGAGTAAGGATGATGGATTTACTTCCCTGAGGATTTTGAGAGCCAGATGGATTCTTATGCCATCCATTAAATTTATGGCTATTTGTTACCAAATGCTACTTCTTTTGAAAAAAAATCAGATTGATTTGTGTTTCAGTTGATATACCTCAGCCACTGTGGAAGGAATATGTTCCACAGAAAAATTCAATCCCCTAAAAACCTTGACAATTGAAAATGCTCAAGACTAAGGTTAATATGTTAGTTTGTAAGGTGAAGGTGCAAAATGATGGATAATTTGAAGAATAAATGATATTTACTCGACATGCAAAATATATTATCATACTCTGCTGCACCGTAAAAGCATTGAGGCTTTGCAATTCAAGTGAACGGAAAGCATGTGGCATGATTAGCAAGAAGTTTTAATGTTCATTTGTTTTAAAAGAATAGCAGCTATCATTTTGCAACTTGGATTTAAACATGAAAACCTGGAAACGCTGTGTTTAAAGTTTACACAAAAGGGCTGGAGAAATTCAGCCCCCCCCCAACTGTTTATCGACCCCACCCCCCCCTCCCCCCCAGCCAGGCATTTATGAACCCCTTGGTTTGTCCCATCCACACAACTCCCCCCCTTTTCCGGGGTCAATATCGACCACTTTGTAGCTTCTGGTCCAACTGTATCGCCTTTGTAGCATCATGCCAGCAACACAACATCCGTGTAGAAGTGTACACAAGAACCTTGTGGATATACTCATGAAATTGCCTCAAGGTGTAGTCAAACAATAAAAATATTAAAACAGTCCCCAAAAAAGACTTGTAATCACAGGCTTAATACGTTCAACTATTAGTAGATGTACAAAGGTGGTTTCCCATGGTGGGAGAGACCTGGACAATGGAGCATGACTTTAGGATTGAAGGGCATCCACTTGAAACAAAGAATGAAGAGGAATTTCTTCTGGCAGAGGGTGGTGAATCTGTGCAATTTGTTCTCATAAGTGGTTGTGGAAGCCAGGTCATTGGGTGTTCTGAAGGCAGAGATTGATAGGTTCTTGATTAGTCAGGGCATCAAAGGTTATGGGAAGAAGGCCAGACAGTGGGGCGGAGTGAATTCACATCCTTGTGAATCTTTCTGCACTGTTTTCAGCTTAATAGAATCTTTCCTCAAGTCAGCTGACAAGAACCCTTGCAGTTTGACCAAATCTTTTCAAGGCTGTGAGCTTTTACGAACATTCCTCACATTTTATTTTACTGGTTTGACAGTTTTATTTCAATGCAGAAAGTTATTGAACCATTAACACAGAATTTGTAAAAACACAAGGCTGCAGAAACTCAGCAGGTCAAACAGTCTCATTCATATAGCAAAGATAAAGATACATAATCAATGATTCAGGCTTGAAGTTTTGTTCAAGGGCTCAAGCCCAAAATGTTGGTTATCTTTGCTATATAAAGCACGCTGTGTGTCCTGCTGAGTTTCCGCAGCATTGTGTAATTACCCACTGCAGATGAACTCATGAATATTTTTCTGAGGGGACAAGGGTGATACAATTGGAGAATATCAAGGTGCTAAACAGGTATAATTATGAGGCGCATGGGAGAGGAAGCTATTATAAATATTTAAATAAACTTCTTTTCACCAAACTCTACCCGAACTTGCATGGACTTAACAGTTTCAAAATGCTGATTTATTTATTAGTAAAATGCTTCACAAAAGATCAGCAGTGAAGGTCAAAACTGAAGAACAGGCTTTCTCAACAGAGGCATCAAAATGATTATTGCTGACATTAATATGAAGATGGGCATTTTTCTAATTGGTTCTATGAGTGAGGCATTCACTTTTTTTAAAATCAAATGTAAAAAGGTTGTTTCTCATCAGGGGAGAGTTGAGGATAGTGGTTTTCAACCTTTTTCTTTCCACTCACACATCACCTGAAGTAATCCTTATCCCATTGGTGCTCTGTGATTAGTAAAGGATTGCTTCAAGTGGTATGTGAGTGGGAAGGGAAGGTTGAGAATCATTGCTCTTGACCCAATTTTTATTTAAATATTTTGCTTGAGAAAAAATGTCATTGCTCCATTACCTTTGGAGTTATGAAACTGTACGCATAATGAGTCAATGAGGTACGATTAAAACAGTGGTTTTCAAACTTTCCCCCATTCATATCCCACCTTAATTAATCCCTTACTCATCACAGAGCACCTATGGCATGGGGATTACATAAGGTGGTATGTGAGTGGAACGAAAAAGTTTGAAAACTACTGGTCTTGGACAAGAGGACATAACTTGAAGGGCGTCAGCTTAGTAGAGATGTGGGGGATTTTCTTCAGCTAGGAGAATTTGTGGCCACAGGCGGTTGTGGAGGCCAAGTCAATGGGTGCATTTAAGGAAGAGGTTGATTGCTTCTTAATCAGCCAGGGCATCAAAGGTTATGGGGAGAAGACCAGGCAGTAGGGCAAAGAGGGAAAAAAGTTCCACTCACACTCTGAAGGGACTCTTTTGCTTCTCTTTCTCTCTGACTGTAAGCTATGCTGGGCGACAATCATGGCGACTCTTGGTCTGCCTTATGATGGGAGGAAGATAATTTGGTGTAATTTTACATGTTCAGAAGAATACATGACAATAAAGGAATCTTGAATCAGCTCAGGATTGAAAAGTAGACTTGATGGGCTGAATAGCCTATTTCTGCTCCGATGTCTTTTGGTCAAACACAATTTTAAGTAATTGTGGGCTGGAAGGACCCATTACCATGCAATATGTCTAAAATTTAAATAAAGAATTAAAAAATTTAAGGAAGGGAATGAGGCAAAGTCTCGCCAGAAAGCTTGGGATAGTGAAAACTTGAAGCAGCATTGCCATCACAACAGAACAGGTGCTGATCTACTCACTCGGACTCGGACCACCTGTACTGGCGTTGCCTCGTTCTCACGAATTGTTCCAAGGTACGTCTCCTTTTGAAAGGTGGGGACATTATCGTTGACATCCAGCACATTAATGCGCAAACGGCCAGTGGTTTCCTCTCCTCCGCCATCTTTAGCTATTAGAGTCAAGGTGTACCTCCGAGTTGCCTCAAAGTCCAGACTCCTGATCAACGTTATCTTGCCAGTATCCTTGTTGATTTCAAACCTACCAGACAACAAAGACAGTAAGATACAAAATGAAGAAACAAGATGGCTCAGGCTCATTTTCGTGCCCTTGTACTCCATATTTGGGTTCACACTGATGCTCAAGTACTGTTAGTTCAAAGTGATTATTCGGCAGAACTTCTGATCATAGAAACATAGAAGATAGGAGCAGGAGTAGGTCATTTGACCCTTCGAGCCTGCTCCGCCATTCAACGAGATCATGGCTGATCTTAAAGTTCAGTACCCCGTCCCTGTCTTCTCTCCGTAACCTTCAATACCCTTATACTGAAGAAATATATCTAATTCCCTCTTAAATATATTTAATAAACCTGCCTCCACTGCCCCCTGTGGCAATGAATTCCACAGATTCACCACCCTCTGGGTAAAGAAATTCCTCCTCATCTCGGTCCTAAATGGTTTGCCTATTATCCTCAAACCATAGCCCCGGGTTCTGGATTTTCCCATCATTGGAAACATCCCATCTGCATCCATTCTGTCCAGTTCTGCCAGAATTTTATATGTCTCTATGAGATCCCCTCTCAATCTTCTAAACTCCAGCGAGTACAATCCCAATTTGCGCAATCTTTCCTCATAAGTCATTCCTGCCATTCCAGGCATCAGCCTGGTGAATCACTCTGCACTCCCTCCATTGCAAGAACATCCTTCCTTAGATAAGGTGACCAAAACTGCCCACAATACTCCAGGTGGGGTCTCACCAAGGCCCTGTACAGCTGCAGTAAGGTATCCTTGTTCCTATACTCAAACCCTCTTGATATGAAGGCCAACATACCATTTGCTTTTTTAACCGCCTGCTGTACCTGCATGCTCGCCTTCAGAGACTGGTGTACAAGTACCCCTAGGTCTCTCTGCACTTCCCCATCTCTTAATCTATTGCCATTCAAATAGTAATCTGCCCTCCAGTTTGTATGACCAAAGTGGATATCCTCACATTTATCCACATTGTAGTGCATTTGCCATGTATCTGCCCAGTCCCTCAATTTATCCAAATCACACTGGAGCTTCCTGACCCCCTCTTCCGTGCACACAACCTCTCCTAGCTTAGTGTCATCTGCAAATTTGGAGATATTACATCCAATCCCCTCATCCAGATCATTAATATAAATTGTGAACAGCTGGGGTCCCAGTACAGATCCTTGTGGCACCCCACTGGTCACCGCCTGCCACTCAGAAAACGAGCCATTTATCCCAACTCTCTGTCTTCTACCTGCCAGCCAGTTCTCAATCCACATCAATACTTTGCCCCCAATCCCATAAGCCTTGATTTTGGAAGCCAGTCGTTTATGCGGGATCTTATCAAAGGCCTTTTGGAAGTCCAGGTACACCACATCCACTGGCTCTCCCCCATCTATTTTACCTGTCACCATCTCAAAGAATTCCAATAGATTTGTCAAGCACGATTTACCTTTTGTAAATCCACGTTGCTCTGTCCAATCCCTTCTCTGCTAATCATATGCTCCGCTATTACATCCTTAATAATGGATTCCATCATTTTTCCCACTACTGATGTAAGGCTCACTGGCCTATAATTCCCCGCTTTTTCTCTACCCCCCTTTTTAAATAGCGGGGTAACATTAGCTACCCTCCAATCCATGGGCACTGATCCTGAGTCTATCGAGTTCTGGAAAATAATTCTTAAAGCATCTGCTATCTGAATGGCCACTTCCTTGAGTACCCTAGGATGTAGATTATCAGGCCCTTGGGATTTATCTGCCTTCAATCCCATCAATTTCCTGAAGACCATGTCCTTAGAGATACTGATTTCTTTCAGTTCCTCCCTTGCATTAGTCTCTATGTTTCCCAACATCCTTGGGAGGTTATTTGTATCCTCTCTTGTAAAAACAGAACTAAAGTAAGAATTTAATTTGTAGGCAATTTCCTTATTCCCCATTATATATTCCCCTGATTCCGACCGCAAAGGACCTACTCTGGATTTCACCAATCTTTTCCTCTTGACATATTTATAAAAGCTTTTTCAGTCGGTTTTTATATTTGCCGCAAGCTTACTTTCGTAATTTATTTTTGCTCTCTTGATTAATCCCTTTGTCCTCCTTTGGTGCATCTTGAACTGCTCCCAGTCTTCGGTTGCGGTACTTTTTTTGGCCAATTGATGTGCTCTCTCTTTGGACCTAATGCTCAAACCTAATGCCTCCTTAAAGAGTGGTGGGAGTGTGGAACAAGCTGCCTACTGAACTGGTGAATGCGACCATTTTCGCATTTACGAAAAACGGATGGGTACATTGATGGGAGGATTGAGGGATATGGTCTGGGTGCATGTCAGTGGGGTGAGGCAGAATGATAGTTCAGCACAGACAAATAGGCCTATTTTTGTACAGATGATTCTGTGTGATGTGTCAACAGCATTGAAGTCTAAATGCTCTGGGTGAATGGTGGAAGGAGCAAACAATCAACCCATCGTCAGCCAAGCACCTGCTGCTCCATCTGTGAATGAGCCTGTGTTATCCACATTGATCTAATGACCATATATACCAGCGTATAGGACAACCTGAAATTTCACAATGTCATCTCAAAATCAGGGGTCATTTATTATGCCATGTCTGAAATTCGAATCTTGACAGCGAAGTCTCAACAACATTGCCATCTTCCCCTCCCCCTCCATCCTGCCGGCTCCGACTCAAGCATCCTGGCCAGGCCCTTGGCGCACTCTACCACCTTCCACTGGCCGACACCCTGGCTTACCTTCACACAAATGTCCCAGTCAGGCCCGCGGCGCACTCTACCGCCTCCACGCACTGAGGAGCATTGCTTGGTCAGCGGGGCAAACCTGTGCATGTACATCGAAGTCTTATCATTCTCCCGCAGGGCCCATCCACACAGACTGACTGCTGTTAGCTCTGTACAGGCTTTAAACAACCTGGTACAGGAGCCGATGGTGGGTTATTTTAAAATACGCTCATAATATTACAACCTTTACAGGGCAATTTGGGTATTAAAATATTGTGACAGCACAAGAGGGCATGAGTTAAAGGTAAGGGGGCAAAACTTTAGGAGAAATATTAGAGGTGGCTTTTTCACTCAGCGAGTGGTGGCAGAATGGAATGAGCTTCCGAATGAGATAGTTGCAGCAGGGTCCCTTCTGTCATTTAAGAAAAGATTGGATGTGTACATGGAGGTGAAGAGGTTGGAGGGTTATTGGCAGAGAGCGGGAGGTTTGAGCTAGTGGAGCTGTTCTAGTGAACTGGTGCGGACTCGAAAGGCCAACATGGCCTGTTTCTGCTCCGTAAATGGTTATATGGTTATAACTCCACTGGTCAGTGGAGTGGGGGGGGGGGGGGTGTCTTATATAGAGGATATAGCTCAAAACCTATATCTGGGGGCCAACCTATACGCCAGCATATATGGTAATCTCAGTTGATAGAAATTCTGGGGGTGGGAGGGGGGGGGCAGGGGAGGGTTTAGTATTGATTAATTTAAATGTGTTTGACAGCTTCCTGGGGTGAATGTTCTGCATCATACATGTAGAATGGAAGCAGGATGCTCGTTATCCGAAAAGACTGCTGAAGAGTAAGAAAAAGAAGTAACCCTTCCTTTAAAGAAATAAGTGAAATGGCAAATCCAATAAGAGCATGGTCTCCTTGAAGGTGCAGGGAATGATAAGAACAAAAATAGAGTTCAAGGTGATGTAATAGGGGGGTGGAAGAACACAGGCAGCAATTTAATTGCAGATGAGAAGACCCTACAGGCGTTGACCATGGCTTCCTGACTGTATTGTAGGGATGGATCTGGAGCTTGGGTTACCGATGGATCAAACAGGAGTATGTGCAGCTGCGGGAACGCTGGAGGCAAATCCACGGACACTCAGTGACTGTGAGGGGACTCTGTTTTGCTTTTCTTCATCTCTTACTGTGAGATGCGTCGGTCGACACTAATGGTGCCTCTTTGTCTGCCTTGTGGCAGGCAGAAGGAAATTTCATGTAATATTGCATGCTCTGCTGTATTACATGAAAATAAAGGAATCTTGAACATTAGAAGTGGTGGCAATGTAAACAAGAAGGCACAACTTGAAAGAGAGGCATGAAATAGAGAGATCTGGGGTGAAACTTGCATAGTTCAATTTAAGTGGTCAGGTAGACTCAGCAAGTCATTCAAAAAGTGGTGCATTGTGGGAAAGATTAACTGAGTAAGGAAGTTATGATGCAAGTTTATACACATTTTGTTCAGCCACAGTGAAGAGATTTCCTCAGAGGATTCCAGGGAAGAGGGGTTTTGGTTTACCTTGGGAAAGTTTGCAGGAGGATCCAACTGAGGTACTCAAACTGATGAAGTATATAATAGAAAGCCATTAGGGAAGGTGGGGTGGTGGAAGCTGTCAGGGCAGGGCCTGTCAGGGGATGGCCAGTGCGGGCTGTGGCTTTCACCGAGCTGCTCGTCAGTGGCTCAAAACTTGACAGAGCACTGGGCGTCTTCCCTATCCATAATCCTCCATGCAGCTGGAACCATTTTGGGCAACACAGTGCTTTGCTGGGTATTTACGATGGGTGGTGCCATGGCAGCACTCGCCCAACCTCATTCGGCTCTGGAGGGCGGTACAAAATGGCACTCAACATGAATGCAAAGCAAGAGCCACCATTCAGGGCTGCTCCATGAAAGGCAAGTTTCTATTTTGCCACACATAGCTGGCCTCCAGGTGGAGGTTTGGCATGAAAGGACCCTCTGATACTCCTAAATCTCTTTCCCAGCACAAGCAGCTGAAAGATGCTGTGTGTGAGGTAGAATGAGTTCTCGATGATTTTGTGTGCCCTCTTCAGACAGCAATTCCGATAGATCACGTATATTGGCGGAGTGGGGGTGGGAGGGGAGGAGTGAGATTTTCAAGGCCTTATGGAGAAGGGGGTAGGGAATGGCACTTGATGTATCATATTTTAATTTTTTTAATTTGGACATACAGCACAGTATCAAGCCATTTGGGCCCACAAGTCCATGCCGCCTCATTTACACCCAATAAACCTACAATCCCCCTGTACGTTTCCAACAGTGGGAGGAAACCAGAGCACCCAGGAAAAAGGTACAAACTGCTTACGGAGAATGCAGGATTCGAACCCCAGTCTTGATCAGTGGCACCGTAAAGATGTTGCACAAACCGCAATGCCAACCGTGCTCTTAAGTAAGGTATAGACTGCAGGCCAAATGGCCTGCTTCCACACAGTGACTATTTTGTAAAGATAAAAAAAAATCTTAGTGCCTTTGGTGCTTTGCTCAACATTTAAAATAAATGTATTGACATTAGTGTTAGTCATTTCATACAAATGCATGAGGTATAAATGCATGATTCCAGCCCCAGGCTTATGTATCCATGGAACTGAGTAAGGAAGAAATTCTACAGATTCTCTCTCAGTGAAATGTAACTTTTAAAAAAAATAGGCTTGACAAGATTACTTAAGGTAGTATAAGAGAGGGAAGGGAAGGTTGAGAAGCACTGCTCTAGACACAATTGTTACTGAAATATTTTGCTTGAGAAAAATGGTCATTGCCCCTTTCCTTTGGAGTTATGAAACTGTACACATAACAAGTCAATTCATGGAGCACCCATGGCATAGGGATTACTTAAAGTGGCATGTGAGTGGAAAGAAATGTTTGAAAACTACTATTATTGATTGAACAATGAAACAACAGCATTAAGGGCTAAATGGCCTCCCTGCTCTTACATCTTGAGCCATTCTGCAACATACCAAGACAATTCATTAAATAAACTTGCTGAAGGAAAATTCCCTTGAAAATTAAAATTAATTTGGCACACACCTGCATGCACCTGTAAGAGTCAGAATGGGTTGACAGTGCCTCTTATAATGGTTTGATTGCCAAAATGTGCAGACAACATTGAAAATGCTCGTGTGTCTAGTTATGGTATTGTGGTGAATCCTGTTCTGTTCCTTGGAAGAAGAACGACATCAGAAATAGGAGGAGGAGGAGGAGTCGGCCATCTGGCCCGTCGAGTCTGTTCTGCCATTCAATGAGAGGCTCATCTCCACCGACCTTTTCCCCATATCCCTTACTTCCTTCACTTGGCAAAAATCTATCCAACCTTGTCTTAAAGATATTAACTGAGGTCTCCTCCACTGCTTCAATGGGAGGCGAATTCCACAGACTCATCACCTTCTGGGAAAAGCAGTTCCTCCTCATCTCTGTCCTAAATCTACCACTTAATCTTGAGGCTATGCCCTCTCGATCAAGTCTCCCCCATCAATAGAAACTTACCTACCTCTATCTTATCAATGCCTTTCATAATTTTATGTTTCTATAAAGATTTTTTCGTACATGGCACCTGTTATGCCCTCTTTATGCTCTCAAAGTGACATTGCCATTCTAAAGTAGGAAAGGTAGATGCCCATTTCTGTAAGATAACCACCCCCAGATGACCCATGTTAGACAGTTAGGACTTTATTCCCTGGAGTGTTGAAGAATGAAGGCAGATTTGACAGAGGTGTATACAATTTTGAGGGGTAAATGCAAGCAGCCATTTTCCACTGAAGTTCAGTGAGACAAGAACTGCAGGACATGACTTAAGGGTGAAAGGTGAGAATGTTTGGAGGCAACAATAGGGGAAACCTCTTCATGCAGAGAGTGGTGAGGGTGTGGAACAAGTTTCCAGCTGAAGTAATGAATGTGGGCTCAATTTTTGATACTTAAGAAAAATTTGGATAGGTACATTTAGATGGAAAGGGTAGAGAGGGATAAGGTGTGGTGCACGTCAATGGGACAAGGGAAATAATAGCTCAGCACGGAGTAGAAGGGCCTGTTTCTGCACTGTAAAGTGCTTGTCATCATTCAATGTCACATAAACCTATGATAATTGCCTCAACTCTTTAAGGCAGCAAATTTAATATTCTAACCACTTCCTCAGCAATAGAGTTTTTTCTGGATTTATTGTTAACGATCTTATATAGAGGGTTCCAGCCTGAAGTCTGACTTCTCCACATTTATCCTGTCCAACCATTTCAATCACCTCCGAAAAAGAGCCCCATCTCTGTGTGCTGTTGCAATGGATGAATTTCACAGTTCCATAGTATTCCACATCATCCTTTTTCAAAGTTGTACTTAATCCCTGCATATTTTATGACATGGAGATTACAACACTCCAGGTGTCCAAAACTTCAACTGAATATCTTTGCTTCACAGAGCTCAGCTGATGGAATGGAATGCTTGCGCTGGGTTTGCCTGTTTTAGGGTCCTGTTAAATTTGGTGCTGCTTCCAATCTATAATCTTTGGGAGGTTGGTCGGCTAGAAGTTTGCAAATAAGACATGACTGTTATTAATCATAACGTGAAGGAGTTCCAACCTATGCTTCAATCTGGAGACTGAACACAAGCAGAATATAAATGTGCAAAATATCCCCATGGACACAATGAGGTTCATCTCCCCACCATGTCCATGAGGACAACCGAGTTTGGACTAATCTCATTTACCAGCATTTGGAGCAGTTAATAAATATTTGTTACCTTCACCCATGATAAATTACCAGAGGTACGGAGCTTGAGAATTGAAATAATGACTTGGTCAACTCATCGGTACTCAATTATCTTGGGATCCTGGTTTGAAAATTTATGGGCTGTGGCCATTTTATTGTTGGCCGCTTTAGAACTGGGAGTGGGGAGTGGATAATATTTCTGAGTTTTTGGATTTTAAAAATTAATATTCCAGGTTAATTAATAACAAGGAATTTTTCTGTCATTTTAAATAAACGAGTTTATAAACTGCATTACTATTATTCAAAAAAGACAGCCTATCGTTAACAGTTAATTAATCTTGGTAATCAGGCGGTATTATTTACATATTTGTATTAAGCAAATTAAAATTGGACAACAAAACCAACGCAACGAATATTCTCAAACCTGTCAAGGAGGAAATGGATGAGTTCCTTTTCTTAAATATTAACACCCACCAAACCAATATTGAACCAAATAAAACGCAGAAAAGGGAAAAACCCTTGGTATTCCATGAAAACCTTCCTTCATCACAGTTGGATACGTCTTTTTTATATAAACCAAATCCTTGGGCTATTTCAATGAGAGACCTGAAATGGCCATTACTGTACACTCTACTTCACAGTGAACTAAACAGGAGAAAGAGAGATGGGTGACAGCATTTAATGGGAAATAACTGTCTATTGCCTCACAGGATGTCATAAAAACAAAGCTTGAGCAGTTTACAACCGACAGAATCTGCAGAATTGAATTGTTGCCTTAAACTCGCTGCCGGGCTCATTGTATACTCCATTTCAAACACGATTTGGATCCTCAACTGTTACATGAAAGGATACCAATTATAATGGAAGGAACACGACAGGGAGATCAACTGAGAGGATAATAAAAACACAGTAAAGTAGGGAAAACAGACTGTCAATCATCGTGTACAGGATTTTTGACATCTTAACACAACACCAATACCGTTGTTTTTCAAATGAATATTGTGCCTACTCTCCCAGAAGGAAAACAAAGATGCAAGGTTCTTTGATGAAGAGCAAGATGTAAGCTTAATGATTTGGCCAGCACTTACAGCACAGGTAAATGTTCCATTATTGGAACATATTATATTAACAAATGTAACATACATGAAATTCTTTAACTTTTGTCTACCATAAGGCAGATAGAGAGTCACCATTTTGTCCAGTGCCCCTCACAGAAACCTTCAGCACCTGGTGTTCCTCGGCGGACTCCCCTCCAAGTACTGACCAGTCCTGTGCCTGCTTAGCTTCTGAGATCAGATAATCCCAGATGCATTCAGGCTATGTGCATGTAATGTTGTGCAACCTATATAAAACTATGTGACAAACTAAACCTTCCCTATCTCATAGCTCTCTATTTTTCTTGCATCCATGTGCCCATCTTTTAAATGTTACAGCCTCCTTCACCACCACCCCTGCCCATACATTCCAGGCACACACTACTCTGTGTAAAAACTTATCCCTTACTTTTCCCCAAAACTTTCCTCCCCTCACCTTGTACAAATGTTCTCTGTTGTTTGCTATTCACCACAGGAAAAAAGTGCTGGTTGACCACCCTATCTATGCCTCCATCATTTTTAATGTCCATTAAGTCACCCTTTATCCTTCTTCATTCCAAAAAGTAAAGCCCAAGGTCTGGTAACCTTGTCTCATAAGGCACATTCTTCAATCCAGGCAACATCTTGGTAAATCTCCTCGACACCCTCTCCATGGCTTCTTCAAATAGTGGCCAATACCGCCCTCTCTCTGCCAATATTAGCAGCTTGAACAACTGAAAAGAGATGGACCCACCGAGACCCTTCATGCTGTCCACAGAGACCTTCAGACGTCCAATCTGGTAGCAAAGTCAGTGCAGCAGGATCCTTCAGAAAGCATCTTGACCTTGATCAGATACCTTCAGCGCATCTAGTTCAGACATAAATATGGGGCGGCTGGGGTGGGGGGGGGGTGGGGGGGAAGGAAAGTCCCCTAGCTTTGTTTGAAATCATACTGCAGGAGATAGCACCATACAACATATGAAACATTCCCTTAGTGCTACAGTGGAGAGTCATCCGAGAACTGTGAGCTCAGTTCTCCAGAACGGGCCAAGGAGCCCACTGAATCATGATTGACGCTGGGGTGCAAACAAGTACAGTAAAAACACTGGAATCTGGCATCTACAGGATTGCAAATGCTAGATATGCGAATTTTCACTTTTATAATTCTTAACTAATACACCTGCATTAAGAATAAACTGCTTAATGTAAAATGTAAAATGTAAAGTAATTTGAAAAAAAAAATCAATATTGTAGTCTTTAATTGTGTAAAGTTCACTTTGTTCAGGTAATTCCCATCACTTACGTTCCCTCACCAAGATTACAGATAAAGCCTTACGAATACATTACTCCATAATGTATGGGTAAAAGACACTTTTTTCATTTATTTGCCCCTGTATTCCACAGTTATAAATTTGTAATCAAGCAATTCACATGTGATTAAAGTGCACATTCCAGATTTTATTCACGATATTTCTGTACATTTTGGTTTGACCATATAGAAATTACAGCACTTTTTATACATAGTCTTCTCATTTATGGGACATTTGGCTTCACAGTTGTTTGTGACAACTTGGGTTTGTTTAATTGTTTCTTTGGTGCAGATATAAGAGAGCTAGGCTTGCTTGTAAGATTTTGATCACCTTTGGAGTCTGTAGTTGCCACTTTTCAAGATGAGGACCAGAGTTGTGCCAATGAAAGTCAAAGAAGCCATTATGAGGGTAACAAAGAAGAATGAGATAGTAAGAGACATCTTATAGTAGAGATAGTACTTATAAACATCTGGATAGACAGGGTCTGATCAGGAGCACTCAACATGGATTTGTGGGAGGAAGGTCATGTTTGACCAATCTGATTGAATTTTTTGAAGAGGTGACTAGGAATGTGGATGAGGGTAGCGCAGTGGATGTTGTCTATATGGACTTCAGTAAGGCCTTCGATAAGGTACCACATGGAAGGTTAGTTAGGAAGGTGCAGTCTTTAGGTATAAATTTTGAGATAGTCAAATGGATTGAACATTGGCTGAAAGGGAGAGGCCAGACAGTGGTAGTGGATAATTGTCTGTCAGGTTGGAGACCGGTGACCAGTGGTGTGCCTCAAGGATCTGTATTGGGCCCATTGTTGTTCGTTATATACATTAATGATCTAGATGATGGGGTGGTGAATTGGATTAGTAAATATGCAGACGATACTAAGATAGGTGGAATAGTGGATAATGAAGAAGGTTTTCAAGGATTGCAGAGGGATTTGGGCTGCTTAGAAAAGTGGGCTGAAAAATGGCAGATGGAATTTAATGCTGATAAGTGTGAGGTGCTTCATTTTGGTAAGAAGAATCAGAATAGGACATACGTGGTAAATGGGAGAGCATTGAGGAATACAGAAGAGCAGAAAGATTTAGGAGTAACGGTATATCGTTCCCTGAAGGTAGAAACTCACGTGAATAGGGTGGTGAAGAAGGCTTTTAGTATGCTGGCCTTTATCAATCATTGCATGGAATAAAGGAGTTGGGAGGTGATGTTGAGATTGTATAAGACGTTGGTGCGGCCTAATTTGGAGTTCTGTGTGCAGTTCTGGTCGCCTAATTATAGGAAGGATATAAACAGAGTGGAGAGAGTGCAGAGAAGGTTTACCAGAATGTTACCTGGGTTTAAGCATCTAGAGTATAGGGAGAGATTGGACAGATTAGGTCTTTATTCTTTGGAGCGTAGAAAGTTGAGAGGGGATTTGATAGAAGTATTTAAGATTATGAAAGGGATAGACAGAGTGGATGTGGATAGACTATTTCCGTTAAGAGGAGGAAAGATTAAAACAAGAGGACATGAGTTAAGAATTAAGGGGCAGAGGTTTAGAGGTAACATGAGGGGGAACTTCTTTACTCAGAGAGTGGTAGCCGTGTGGAATGATCTTCCGGGAGAAATAGTGGCGGCGGAGTCAATTGTATTATTTAAGAAAAGGTTGGACAGGTATATGGATGAGAAGAAGATGGAGGGTTATGGGCATTGTGCAGGGAGGTGGGACTAGAAAGGGGTGTTTGGTTCGGTGCGGACTAGAAGGGCCTAATGGCCTGTTTCCGTGCTGTAATTGTTATGTTATGTTATGTTATCTAAACCTTAGGATTACCCAAATCAACAGTTTGGAACATCATTAAGAAGAAAGAGTGAACTGATGAGGTCAGTAATCACAAAGGGTCTGATATTCCAAGGTAAAACTCCACTGCTGATGATGGAAGAATTCTCATCATAATGAAGAAAAAAACCACAAAAGTTTGTTGAATAGATCAGAAACATTCTTCAGGAGACAGGTGTGGTGTGTCTATGACCACTTTCTGCAGAAGACTTCATGAACAGAAATACAGAGCTCACACTGCAAGACGCAAAACATGGCAGAGGTGGTATGCTTTGGATCATGGGCAGTTTGTTTACGACTCTACGTTTTGCTCTTGCCTTCACTCTGATACAGTTCATCTTGGTCTCATCTGTCCACAAAACCTTTTCCACAATTCTGCAGGCTCTTTTCAAAATCCTTTCTGTGGCTGACTAGTGGTTTACATCTTGCAGTGTAACCTCTATATTTCTGTTCATGAAGTCTTCTGCAGAAAGTGGTCATAGACACATCCACACCTGCCTCCTGAAGAATGTTTCTGATCTGTTGAACAAACTTTTGTGGTTTTTTTCTTCATTATGATGAGAATTCTTCTGTCATCAACAGTGGTATTCCTTGGAATACCAGTCCCTTTGTGATTACTGAGCTCACCAGTACGCTACTTCTTCTTAATGATGTTCCAAACTGTTGATTTTGGTAATCCTAAAGTTTGGGTGATGTCTCCTACTACCTTATTCTTGTTTTTCACCCTTGTAATGGCTTCTTCAACTTCCATTAGCACAGTTAGGGGTTGTTGTTACAGCGTCAGAGATTGGGACTGGGGTTCGTATCCCACCCTGTCTGTAAGGAGTTTGTATGTTCTCCCCATGTCTGCATGGATTTTCTCTGGGGGCTCTGGTTCCCTCCCACAATTTGAAATGTACTGGGGGCTGTAGGTCAATTGAGTCCAATTGGGTGGCATGGGCTCATGGGCCTGTTAACGTGCTGTATGCCTAAATTTAACTTTTAAAAAATAAATTTAAATTTAAACTCTGATCCTCGTGTTCAAAAATGGCAACTATAGACTCCAAAAGTAATCAATAGCTTAGAAGCGAGTCTAGCTCCCTTATACCTCCACTAATGCAGCAATTAAACATACCCAAGTCATCACAAATGCCTGTGAAGCCAAGTCCCAAACATTATGGTGCTCTGAAATGAGGGAATTATGTATAAAAAATGCTGTAATTTCAACATGGTCAAACCAAAATGTACACAAATAACCTTGAATAAACAGGTAGTGGACACAGCCCAGGACCTCACAGGCAAAAACTTTCCCTATAGGGAACATTGCTGTTGGAGAGAAGCAGCAATCATCAAAGACCCACACCACCCAGCACACGCTCTGTTCTCGCTGCTGCTTCAGGAAAGAGGTCTCGGTGCCCCAAAAACAGGTTTAGGAACAGCTGCTCCCCCTGCACCATCAGGCCCCTCAACAACAAACTCATTCAGGGACTCATTTAAGGACTCTTAGTTGTGCACTTTCTTGTTTTTTTAAATTCTCTCTTTATTGTACAGTCAGTTTGTTTACATTTGTTATCTGTTTACAGTTCTTTATTTGTTTACATGTTTTACACTGTGTACAGTTTATTTTTTGCACTACCAATTAGTGGTAATTCTGCCTGGCCCGCAGGTAAAAGGAATCTCAGGGTTGTATGTGATGTCGTGTATATACTCTGTCAATAAATCTGAAATCTGAATGCACACTTTAATCATATGTGAATTGTTTGATTACAAATTTAAAACTGTGGAATACAGGGGTAAATAAAGGTAAAAAAGTGTCCCAAGTATTTTATTGAGGGCACGATGTACTTCATAATAGGGAGACAGTTTGGGAGAGTCGACCCAGCAGCGAGTAGCAATGGCCAGCTCTTCAACCTGGATGTCGCTATTTTATTCAAACTCAACTTTATTTAAACTTTGTTCAAACAGCTGCTGCGGGCAGGGCACTTCCTCAGGAGCACTCCCCTGGCTGAATGTTTGCTCACATCTTTATCAAGGGGTTGTATTTGCTTCAAAGAACATTTACTTTTACAATTTTAAATGTTTCTCCTTTCAATATTTTTCTTAGTTTCATCGTATAAATGTTGTACAGGTACACGAGAATAAAATAGAATATTAACAAACCTTACAGAATAGTACATATGGTATTGTAACATGTTATATTAAAAAGTGGAAAAAATATTAAACTCCTATTTTAAATGTTTATTTAGATTTTTATTTGTTCTTATTTCTTTTAATTTCTTTATTTCCTTGATTTCTTTTTGCCAATTACTTGAATTCCGGACACCAGGGATTTTACGGTACTTGACCCATTCAAGTTTACAAGGGCATCCATTATCTTGTGTTAAATGCTAGAAATTGGCTTTGGAACAAGATCAATTACATTATTTTACCGCAAAACATTTTTCAATGTTTGGGCACTAGTCTAATGAAATTATACATGTGCATCATCCTCACAGTAAAATAAATTACCTTTATGTTTTACAATGTGGTCTGGGATTTGAATAAAATTGTTTTTTTCATTATTTGCACATTATACTGTAATTGACAAGCTTTATCACATTACTGGACCCCATTCAATGCAAAGTGCTGAAGAAATTTGGAAGTACATTTACTCAGTCTAGAAAAGTATAAATGATTACACACATTAGAATTTACAAAACAAGAATCTGTTTGAATTATCTTTAGAAAGAAACTGTCCATTCTAATTCCATTTGCTGTATCTTTTTTATGATTTAACTTCTCAAATATTTATTTAATCTCTCATGTATAAAGATTTCCTCCAACTGTTTCTAAAGATTGTAAATAAACTCTTGATCGTTCACAGTTCATGCACATCTGAGTCTTGCTACTGTTGGAGCTGAATTTTTCCCGCTCTCCATCCCTCGGAAAGTGACAGCACCTGAGATTGGTTCTGACTCTGCAAATGGGAGCTGCCATCAAAAGTTTATCCTCATGTCTATTACTCACCATGTAAAGCCTGACAGTGGCAGCAGGCG
The DNA here is from genome assembly GCF_036971445.1 of Narcine bancroftii. Taxonomy (NCBI): domain Eukaryota; kingdom Metazoa; phylum Chordata; class Chondrichthyes; order Torpediniformes; family Narcinidae; genus Narcine; species Narcine bancroftii. The sequence goes on from NC_091474.1 coordinate 82,748,107, forward strand.
ATTTCAGTTTGACTCCCATCACAGGCATTGCTGGATGCTGCTCAGTATCTGGAGTCCCTTTTCCACAGCCACTTCAAGGGGGGAATATTGCGCCTTTATGGTACCATGCTGTTCTGTGTAAAAGGTATGAACACAGAATGGGGGGTGGGGGGTTGTCATCGTAGCCCCACCTTTAAACTGGCAGTGGAGTAGACACAGCACCGAATAGATGTCTGTGTAAAAAGGGAAATCCAGCAGGCTGGAATCAGGACGGGAAAACTTGTTTATGTTATAGGTCACACTTGATGCTGACACTGTTGTCATGCAAGTCATGCCTCTTTTATTTCTGGAATGCCAGCATGCTTTGAAAAATGACTCATTGGTGAAATTGAACTGGTGTTGTTTGGTTCAGTGTGTAAAAAAAAAGAAAAGGCAACGATGACAGGTCTTCCTTATGGCAGTGTTGCCGGATCTCAGTGTTAAAAAGGGCTACAGAGAGATACAGGATGGTACAGCTCTTTCAGCCCCCTGAGACCATGCTGGTTTTTTCACTAATCCTAACCATATCTAGTTTATTCTTCCCAAATTCCCATTCTCCATCAACTTCCCAAGATATTCCATCGCTGATCTACACACGACGGTAATTACTTGCCGATCGACATACAGTAAAATCCCTGGTATCTGGCATCTAGGGGGATGCAGGATATGCAAATTTTCCAGTTGCCTGAGACACTCATACAATGCCTAACTAATATATTAATACACTAAAACATTAAAAATACACAGTTTAAAAGGCAAAAGACAACACAAGATGGAATTTGAAAAAAAATCAGTATTGTTGTCTTTAATCAGGTAATCCTCATAACTTACAAAATTTAAATTTAAATTCAAACCCCGGTTGTTGGTGCTGTAACAGCGTTGCGCTAACTGGGCCACCATCATAATTAACTCCCTCCCCCGAGTTTAAAGGCAAAGCCTTATGAATATACTTAATACTAATAAAGATTCTTCCTAGGCAGGGATAGATAGACACTTTGGGAGGGTCACCCCAGCCGGCTCTTCATCCTGGGTGCCGCCATTTTATTCAAACTCAACTTTATTCAAATAGCTGCTCTGAGCAGGGCACGACTGAGCTCCGCTGGCTGAATGTTTGCTCCCATCTTCACCAAGGAGTTCTATGTTACCTCGGAGAACATTTATTTTTTAATTTTAAATATTTACTTATATTTTCATTTATTCAAAATTTTATTTCCTCACTTTTTTTTTGCTGGTTACTGGAGGTTGCTGGTTATTTGAATTCAAGATACTTGGGATTTTATTCCATTTTGGGGATGAGGGAGGAAACTAGAGCACTCAGGAGTAAATGCACACTGTCAGAGGGAGAACCTGCAAACTCCACATCGATAGCATCAGTAACCTGAGCAGCTCTATTTGCTCCACCACAGAGACCTCCAAATGCTGGGAAAGGGGCAAAAACTGGACAAGAGTGGTGCAATAACTGAAGAAAATCTGTTTTTCAGTTACACTGATTCAAGCTTGGTCTGCCTTTCATGTACAGAGAACTAGGGGAAAGGCCATGGGTGTATCCAAGTCACCTTTGCCTTGATGAGTCCATTCATACCTGTAAGGATTCTCCAATTCAGCCTCATACCATTTCTAGTTCAGGGGATCGTAGAAGTAAGGGTCTGCCTGGTAAAAACCGATCAATGTTTATTAAGGGCTGCATGCTTGTGGGGGTTTAAATACTTTAAATGAGGAGCCCCATGATATGCTGAACTAGTAAGTTTCCATCTGTCAGGTGACATGAAAGAACAATGCCTGAGGAAAGGGAAACCCAGTGATTGGTTCAACAAAGTGGTGCAATTTGCTGTCGAATAGAGTGTAGCTTACAGCTGATGGGGTAATGCTTGTCATACTGGGGTGGTGGGAGACTGTTTTTTTTATTGTTCAAGTCAGATTGCGGCAGGGTATACAAACTAATATTTGGAGAGCTCCTGGATCCACTGGGGTGGGGGGTGGTGGGTGATGGACCTCTTTCCAAGCTTGTGTATAATAAAGAAGTACCAGGAAACTAAAGTGTCTGAGCCATCTGAGGCTCAGTAATAATAATAATCTGTTATTATTCATGTAAAAAAAGAACTACATTTTCCAGCAAGCACTGAGTGCGGTTGGGCGGAAACAGGAAATGACATATGATGGGGGTGATGTTGGAATTTGGTTGAAGCAGCTCAAGGAAAATAAAAAGGGTTAAGTGTTAAACCCACATAATGTTTTTGTTCTTGAAAGAACTATCATAACTTGGTTTCAGAACAGCGATTCAACATTTATTTAGAAGCTGGTGGAAAGCGGAAAGTATTTATGTTTATGTTTCTGCACGTGATAGGTGAAGATGCCTTGGACATCTATAACAGTTTTCAAATTGATGAGACAGCTTTCTCGTTCAACTCTCTGATGACAAAATTTGAGGAGTATTTTGTTCCAAGTAAAAACCTCACATTTCAGAGGTTCAAGTTTTTCTCCTGTGACCAGAAAGAAAGTATGAGCTTTGTCCAAAACTTAGCCAAGCTTCACACATTGAGTAAGTCCTTTGAATTTGGAGATTTGAATTTTAGAGACTGAATAGTGTGTAAGATCCCAGAAAATGGACTTTGAGAAAGGATGTTGCATGAAAAAGATTTGACTCTGGCAAAGGCTGTGAATTTGTGTAGGACAGCAGAGACTACATGAACACAAGCTCAGGGGCTGCACAGGATAGACATGGCAGTACATGCGATGAAAACAGAGAAGCAGGAGTTTCCTAAAGCAACAACAGAGGTCAGCTCAAACAGCAAATGCAGCCAGTGCAGAGGTAGACTTATTCCTGTCTATGGAAAGTCCTGCTATAAATGTGGGAAGAATAATCATTTTGCCAAGTTCTGCAAAGCAGAGGATACCATGAGAAAGGAGCACACAGTGGATGAAAAAATGGAGAAATTCTTCATGGATTCACTACAGACTGCAACTGGCAAAGCAGAATGGATTGTTCCACTGACTGTGAATGAGACAGTAATTCCATTGAAGCTTGGCACTGCAGTCCAGGTGAATCTCTTATCTATGAATGAATACAAGACCCTCACCCTAAAGAGCAAGATTTTTCCTATGAAATTAAAAGTGATAGGCCACACTGGAGAGAATGTTCCAGTAAAAGGGGACTGCGTGGTGACCTTCAAACACAAAAGGCGGTCTCTAAAGTCACAGCTTTTGATTGTGGAAAGGAGAGTTCAGCCACTATCAGGTCTGGGCGCATGTGAAGTGCTCAACCTGTTGAAAAGAGTTTTCATTGTGGCTTCACAGACTGCAGTTGAGTCACAACGCTCATGGAAGAAAGGATAACTACACTGGAGAAGCGATACCTTAATGTACAGAGAGAATCAACCTCATTACGCGACATGAATGAAAAGCTGGCAAATAAGGATGGCTTCTTACGCCAGCTGGAAGACAAAAATAGGCAGTTACAGGAACATCTGGAACTTGCTGAACAGAAACTGCAGCAAACAATGAAGGGAGCAGAAATATCAGCAGAAGTAGAAGTTGAACTTGCCCGGTGAATTGCAGCTCTGACAAAGGTTGAAGAGCGGTCTGGCAGCAGAGAAGAACGTTGGAGACATTTGGCTTCAAGAAAAGAAACAGGAACTGAAAAGGGCCGACAGAGAGAGAAAATGAATGAAGAACACAATAAGCGACTGTCAGACATAGTGAACAGATTGTTGACAGAGTCTAATGAGCAACTTCAGCTGCATCTAAATGAAAGAATGGCTGCATTAGAGGATAAGTAGATATCATACAAGGATCTGAACTCTTAAGAAAACAACTTGAAGAGTCTCTTCAGGATGAGGAAATGGAAAATGCAAACCATCATTTTTCAACAACAAAGCTTAAAGGAGCCACCACACTATCTGAGGAGGAACTGGCAGCTCTGTTGCCCACTGCAGTGGCTGTGGCCAAGATTGTGAAGCCTGGAATGAAGCTCACAGAGCTGTATAATAGATATGTTGAAGTCCAAGATCAATTGCTATTGGCAAAACTGGAAGATGAGAGAGTGAATAAATATTTGGATGAAATTCTGAAAGCAGCTCTGGTTCAGAAGTCCCAGCATGAAGAATATGAAAGTGTGCAAAAATCTCTGACAAATCTCTCAGCTAAATTAGAAGCATGAAGGAAATTTGCCATTTACAAAAATACACAGAACAAGCAGGCTTCATTACTCAACAGGGAGAACAGAGATACAAAATGCATGTGTCAGATCTTTCACAGCACAATAAGGATGCTTTTGATGGATCGAGAAGACGTGTGAAGTTAGTTCTGCTGACGTAAACAGTTCCTCTGATTTCTCAGCATCTGGTGACCTATCGTAATGTTGAGGAACTGCAACAGCAAAATCGACAGCTACTGGTGACTGTTCGTGAACTTGCTGACCAACAGAAACCTCTTCACGGATTTCTAAACTTCAGCTGAATCTTGCGGATGCTTTGAATGAACTTGTAAGATTTTGTGAAGCCAGAAGTCATCAGATGCAACTAGTAGAAAGAGACTGACCCGGAACGTAGATATTTTTGTTATGCAGACCAAGTATTGTGTTTGTGTTTTTGTTTTTTTTTAAAAGGAGAAAGATGTGATGTTATGTCTGAAGGCAGGTATCATCATAAAGGAATTTATCACCCTGGTCATAATGCATTCTCAATGAAACCGTTGGGAAGAAGCGACAGAAGCTTGAAGCCCAGCATCTCGAGATTCAAGAACACTTTCTTTCCAACTGCTCTCAGGCTCCTGAACCTCCGCTTACTCATTACTCTCATCTGCTGGGCAACACCAATGGTGGCTCTTTGTCTGACTTATGACAATTTCATGTAATATTACATGTTTTTACTATTACATGACAATAAAGCACGGTCGGTGCCAAGGGGGAGGGGGCATTCACGGCCATGGCCCTTCTTGCGAGGCGCTGTGCTCTCATATGCTCGTGGCCATCACTTGCTGTAAGACCCATAACGCCCACTTCACTAGCGTTCAGCCTGATGCACACTAGTGACTCTCCATGCAATAAAAGCAGCGCTTTCAGCTGCGGTCAGAGAGACAGAGGAGGTTTAAGTCCACTTGGCAGGTAGACCATCACCAGCACCCCCCACCCCACTGCTGAGCAGGTTTACGACTGTCGGACTGTGCCCCACCCGGTTACCCTAATGCCCTCCTCTAACACTTGTAATGGTGCTACCCCTGCAGTAAAGGAATCTTGAGTCTTAAATAAACTCCTCCGACACCAGAGAAAGGACTGTCCCGCACTATCTTAACAGCACTTTTCTTATCCTCTCACTATGTGAGCATGATCCATCTTTAGCATTTAATCTCTTTTTCATTTAATTTAATGTAAACTACTGTAGTATTTTTAAAACAAAGTACCTGTGTTGCTGCAGCAAGTTAGAATTTTGATTTATATGTATATTGTAGAATGTATTGAAAAATAAGCTAATTATATTGTAGCTTAATGTGCCATATGCCCTTGACTGAAATCATAATCCACACGATGTTTGAGAAGGAGACGACTCTGCAGGCCAGTGACCATGGCAGCGGACCAGCGAGGGGCTCTGAGGTGGTGGGCTGTTGGCGACTCGAAGTGAGGAACCCATGTAGCCTGTGGTCTGCTGGTGATCCTGGTCAAGGGACTTGCACCAGGGTGCAGACTGCTGGAGACAGGCTAAAAGGGTACCAGGTGTCAGAACGAGAGGGTGCTGAGGGCTTCTTGATCGGGTCAGATGTTTGGATCTGGAGCTCGTGTTGCCGATGGCTTGGGTTGAAGGCTGTGAGGCTGTGGAGACTGCGTGAGTGCTGGAGGCAAGTCCGTGGACATTCAAGGACTCTGGGGGACTCTCTTTTGAATCTCCTTCTCTGACCATAAGGCACACCAAGCAATTTCTGCTGATGGCGAATCTTTATCTGCTTCACAGTGGACTAAAGGAAATTTTGTGTCACATATGTTTTCTGTTTTATTACATTACAATAAAATAATCTTGAATTATCTCTGGCTCAACATGTGTATCTTCTGAGTAGACACAGCAAATACAAAGCCACATGTCCAATCCAAAGCCACATGTCCAATCCAAAGCCAAGTTCATAAGTTAAGTCCGGTGAAGGCTGTAGAAAGGAATTGCATTTGGGCAAGGGGCTGTTCGCAACCATCCACAGGTTGGATGTCACAAATGCACAGTGAAGCCTGTCTGTCAGTGAACAAAGGTACAAAACACCTGAAGGATAGGTCAAATCCAACCTTTCCTAAACACATGCATTAATATGCTAAGAGAGATTTAAAAGACTTGATACATAGCTCCTTTCTGCAAATAATTCCTAACTGGTTGACACTATCAGTGTAGAAAGGTAAACATTTGGAAATGCTTATTACCCAGAGCTAGTTCCTACCTGTCAGAGTCATCGCTGAAGAAATAATAGATGTCTCCATAGCTTCCAATGTCATTATCTGTTGCCTGGAGAAAAAAAGAGTGAAACATAAAATTAACACTGGTAGAAATCAAAAGTCTCAACACTGCATTTGATGCAAACCTAAAATTTTGCAAGAGTCATTACAGACCCACAAATGTAGCATGGGGAGCATTCTGACAGGTTGCATCACTGTCTCATATGGACAGGACAGGAAAAGACAACAGAGTTCGGAAATGGCCAGCGCTATTATGGGCATTTAACCTTCACTCGATCAAGGGCATCTCCAGGAGGAAGTGCCTCATGAAAGCAGCCTCCATCCTCAAGGACCCTCGCTATTATCAAAGAGGTGGTACAGGAGCCTGAAGACAAACAGCTTTATCCCCTCTGTCAACAGATTTCTGAATGGACAACGAACCACAGACACTACCTCAGTTTTTTCTCCTTTATTTATTTAAAAACATAATTTATAGTAGTTTTGCACCCTTAATGTTGCCTCAAAGCAACAAATTTCATGTCATGTTCATGACAATAAATTATGATTCTTTTTCTTCAGGGTGCTACAGTTGGCATAGTGGTTAGTGCCACACCTTTACGGCACCAGTGATCAGGACTGGGGTTCAAATCCCATGCTGTCTTTACGGAGTTTGTCCATTCTCCTTGTTTCTGCATGGGTTTTTCCACCATTTGAAATGTAGCGGGGGTTGTAGATTAATTAGGGGTAATTGGGCCACACGGGTTCATGGGCTGAAATTGGCTGTTAACGTGCTCTATGTTGACATTTTTAAAGAAATTAAATGTCTAAATTTTGTAACTGCTGCTCACGACGAAAAGTTTGGTTTTCATGTTCAGACAACATTTTGTTGATTGTCAGGCGATCAAGTGACAAACATTACCCACATCAAACTAGAAAAGGCAGAGGAACAAGGAAATTCATTTATTTATTTACTTTACTTATCCATTTATCAATCACGGAATCTACGTTGGTTTCCCTGCTTCTTCCCATGGGCAGTGAGAATGCTGAACTGCTCACACTAACCATCGGAAATGCTCATACTCATGAAACAATATTTGTTGATATATGAAAATACTTGTCCTGCATAGGTATCACTGTCTGTGTTATATCTGGTGTGTGTCTGCGTGTTTTGTTCAAAGAACAGAGAACGCTGTTTTGACAGGTTGTACTTGTGCAATCAGATGACAATAAACTTTCTCTCACTGGCTGACGAGTCAGACTATTTCACAAACTCTTAAATTCTTTCATGTGTGGCAGTATTGCAGCGTTTGCACTGTTCAATTCAGAATTCTGTTTGATGACTGGTCCGTTCAGGGAGCCAGATTCTCCTGCCCATTCACTGGGGCACTGCAGAACCATTTCCTTTTCATGATCCTCTCCTTTTTCAATATTTGTTACAGTGAGACATTGCAAGGTCAGGAGAAGTATCACGAATTGAATTCAAAACGATTCACAAACAGCTTTGCAAAGAATGTATCTTAACCTTCCATCTTAAGGGAACGGTTTATATTAAATCAGCGTGACACTTCCATTTCTGATTGAGGCGATCAATTTAATTCCAATTATTGCTAAATTATGGGCAGATTTCAGCTGTTGACATGATGCCAGCAGAACACTGTTGACTGGTCAAACTCATTTCACTTAAGACTCTTAAGCTTAGTAGCGAGATAAATCTTTCATCTCATGAGAGTAAGATGGATTCTGACACATGACTGATCTTAAACTTCGTATTCTCCCAAATTGGATGCAACTTTCTTCAACCTTGATTCTACACACAATGCACTTGTGCGAAACTTAAACAGCCACGGCTGAAAAACCACAAAGATTTTATTTTTTGGTTCAAAATTTCCTTTAACATCAATGCAATGCTGGTAAAATTCCAATGATGCCAAGAGTCAGTGTCATACACCAGTTCTAATTCCTGCACCCTCTCTGACACTCTGGTTCCCATTCTCGGGCACTCAGTGGGGCCAGAGGTCCTGTGCTGCCTTTCTCCTTTGCTACCTGAAGGGAGTTGTGTGGGATTCTCTCTCAGTGCTCCCCATCCCTGTTTCTCTCAAGCTCTACGACCATGTACACCCAGACTTGCTTCGACAGCCGTGATGCCTTCCTCTTTACTAGCCCCTGCTGCCATCTTGTGCTTTGTGGCTTCCAGCTCCAGTTCCAGACCTCCCAGTATGGCCCCCACAAGGATCACCATCCATCCTCCCCCTGCTTGCTGGTGTGCCCTCCCTCCCTATTACCTCCTGCCTGTGGGACTTTGCTCCCCGCTGCCTCTCCACCCTCCATCATTTTGTTCAGGCACCTGCCTATGTTTTCATACTTTGATGAAGGGATCAAGCCCGAATCATTGGTTATGTATTTTTAGCTTTTCTAAGTACACCGTTAGTCCTGCTGAGTTGCTCCAGCATTGTGTTTTTACTTCCACTACAGAGTCTGCAGACTTTTGTGTTTTACCCGCCATTCATTCAGCAGGGCCTCAGTTGGTGTTATCACCTTCAAACTCACCTCATCCAGTTTCAACCTCCCTTGAAATTTTATGGAGCTCACTGGAAAAAGTATTAATCAATTGCACTTCCTGAGAATACTGAGGCAGGCAAGGCAACCTGCCACCATCATGTCAACCTTCTGCAGGAGCTCATCGAGAGCATCCTAACTGGCTGCATCGCAATGTGGTACGGTTCCTGTAGAGTATCAGATTGGAGGCCAATCCACAGGGCCATACAAGTGGCAGGAAGGATCCCTGGAATCTCCCTCCCACCCCATTCCCACATCGACGTAATCTACTAGAATTGCTGACTGAAGACGGTGCACAAATCATTGAAGACCTCTTCCACCCAGCGCACAGCATCTTTCAGCAGTTCCCATTGGGAAAGAGATCCAGGAGGATCAGAGCCAGCACCACCAGGCTGAGGAACAGCTTCTTCCCACGGGCAGTGAGAATGCTGAACGATCAAAGGAACTGCTCACACTAACCATAGGAAATCCTCATACTCATGAAACAATATTTGTTGATATATGAAAATACTTGTCCTGCATAGGTATCATTGTCTGTGTGTTATATCCGGTTGTGCGTCTGCATGTTTTGTACAAAGAACAGAGAACACTGTTGTGACAGGTTGTACTTGTGCAATCAGATGACAATAGACTTGACTTGACTATTGCATCAAACCTAGAAAAAAAGAATTCAAAGTGTGTTGCAGTACTGACAGATAAGACATCCAATATTTTGGAATGTTTGCTTCTCCAGCACCACCCATATCTCGAGAATGGCAGATAAACAGTCTTTTACTGCATGCATAATTATATTTGAGAACTGTCCTTAAATATTCATGAGCAATGAAATCATTATGTTCTCTTTCCATATCATCATTCAGTTCCTGTACTTCACAACTTTGATGCTATTCTTGATCTCATGTTGAATTTTGGGAGTCCAATCTCAAATCAACCCTCTTGATTCCTCCTGTTGGAACTTTGGTGCTGTGGCCGCCTTCCCTCAACCTGGCTGTTGTACCTTGTTCCAGGCTCTACAAACCGGAACATCCAAGATGCAGCCTGTAACCTAATCCTAGCAACCTCTGTAAACTCTCTGACTTCATACCTCCACTGGTTCCTGGTTAAATGATCCACTGATCAAAAGAATACCCATTCATGATTTCAATTCACCCCTATTCTTTTGTTCTTCTCCACTTCTGTAGTCTCCAACCCTCTGGTATAATGATGCTCCTCCAATCATTCTGAATAATTCACACATTCACTGATTTCTGTGCTACCAGCTGTTAAAACTCCAAATTCCAGAATTCCTTCCTTAAACACCGATGCCGTGCATCCATCTCTTTCTCTCTCTACCCCTCCCCCCTCCTCTTTTAAGTCCTTTTAAAACCGATCATTCAATTACCATTTTGGTCATCCCTCCCAAACACCTGATCCAGCTATGTGTATTTTACCTTCGATAACGTTCGTGTGAGGCTCTTGGGAAATCTTTGCCATGCAAAAGGCATGATGGAAATGAAAGATGCAAAGCAATCCAGGACACAGTTTCTGTGAGCAAGCTTCAACAATTGCTGGAGGATGTCCAAAGTACATTCAAGGTTCCCTGCAGCACAGGCCTACAGAGTGGGCCTGATTCCAGAGGGTAGGATGGTACTTTAGCTGGTGATGATCAGGTTGGGTACAAAATAATCTATGCCCACACACTTATGAGGCAATTTCTCTATCTCATTTTTAGGGAGTCATCCCCAGAATATCAGTTTCAATTAATGATGTTTCATAATGTTAAACATTTATTTATTTAAACACAGCTGCTGCTTTCCAGGAAATTATTGCCATGTTCCTGGAACATAATCTGTTTAAAAAGGTCGGAACGGGAATGAGGATGCCATTCCCATTCCAATATTTTACCTTCTCGACCCCTAGTAAATTTCCCAGAATGCCTGCAGTCTGAAGTTAACTGCAGGCCTTCTATGAACAATGGACTAATGAATAGCACATATCGATGATGCACTTTCCAAGACCCATCTTTTTAATTACCACACTTATGGTTTGCTGTCTAAATGTGTTATGAAATGGAGATTTGGAATGTGAACGACCAATGCTGAGACGTCAGACATTCTTCAGACCAGTAAAATCACGCAAATTCTATCTAAAAAACATAAATTAAGAGTTTGCTTCCTGAACTCTTTTGGATGTTGTAGAGCTCGTTGAAAGAACCAAAGACTTGTTGATCCAAACCAAGGCTTTTATTAGCAAAAGACAGGAGCTTTTCACAGGTGGCCAACCAGTCTGGAATGATCCGACCTGGCTAGGGACACAACCCTTTAAGGCCCAGACAGTAGGAGTGGCTAAGCTCTCAGCCAATCGCTGTAAGCACAGTCATTACATACTCTAGATACTGTAACTATATACATTGGTGATAGGTCTGTACTATCACATTCACCCCTTCTTGGAGAACTGACCCTGGGGTGGAAGGGCTGAAGAGGGAGAAAAGGAAGGGGTAGGTAAAGGACTGTAGCGGTCAGGGGGTCTGACCATCTGGCGTGACCGCCGTGGTGCCGGGATTGGGGTCGCTGGAGTGGTGTCACCAGCGGTCTCATCGGGTGTGACCGCTCCTTCGCTCAATTCCCCAGCTGTGTTGTCGGCAGGGTGGCCCGGGTTGTTGGGGTGCTGTTGGTCCTTCTGTTCCGGCATGGGGCCTGGGGAATAAAGAGTTGGGGAAGGATGGGTTGGGGGGCTTGCTGGGCCTACCGCGTCCTGAGCTAGGTCCTGCACCGAGACAGTGTCCTCCCGCCCGTCTGGGAACTCAACGTAGGCGTAATGCGGGTTCGCGTGGAGTAGTCACTCGGTCGACCAAGGGGTCGTTCTTTGAGTGGCGTCGCAAAAGGATGGGGCCAGGGACGATGAGCCATGCCGGTACAGTGGTTCCTGATTTGGATTTCCTCGGGAAAAGGAACATCCTTTCGTGGGGGGTGGCATTTGTTGCGGTACATAGGAGGGAGCGGATGGAGTGTAAGGCACTAGTGAGATCTTCCTGCCAGTGAGAGGTGGGGAGACCTTTAGACCGGAGAGCCAGTGTAACCTCTCTCCAGATGGTGGCATTCTCCCTCTCGATCTGGCCGTTACCACGTGGGTTATAGCTGATGGTCCTGCTTGAAGCGATACCACACTCCAGAAGGTACTGTTGCAGCTCTGTGCTCATGAATGAGGACCCCCTATCACTGTGGATGGAATTGGGGTACCCGAAAATGGCGAAGATACTGTGAAGGACTGTATCACTGAGGTGGCAGTGGTGTCTGGGCAGGGCACAGCGAACGGGAAGCGGGAGTACTCGTCGATGGTCATAAGGATGTAGTTATTACGGTTGGTCGACGGTAGGGGCTCCTTAAAGTCTACGCTAAGACGCTCAAACAGGCGGGTGGCTTTGATAACGTGGGTGTTCCCTGGACGGAAGAAGTGGGGCTTGTATTCAGCGCACACCGAACAGGCTCGGGTCATGGAGCTAATCTCCTCGACTGTGTAGGGTAGGTTGCGCGCCTTCACAAAGTGGGCAAACCTAGTGACCCCTGGATGACAGAGCGCCTCATGGAATTTCTGTAGTCTGTCCATCTGTACGCTGGTGCACGTCTCCCTGGAGAGTGCGTCAGGTGGGTCGTTGAGCTTACCAGGCCGGTACAGGATGTCATAGTTAAAGATGGAGAGTTCGATTCTCCATCTGGCGATTTTGTCGTTTTTTATCTTACCTCGCTGGGTGTTGCAGAACATGAAGGAGACCGCACGTTGATCAGTCAACAGTGTAAAGCGCCTCCCAGCGAGGTAATGTTTCTAACGACGCACCGCTTCAACTATGGCCTGGGCCTCCTTCTCGATCGAGGAGTGTCTACTCTCTGGACCCTGGAGGGTTCTGGAGAAGAAGGCTACAGGACGACCGCCCTAGTTCAAGGTGGCTGCCAGGGCGAAGTCGGATGCATCGCTCTCGACTTGAAACGGGACAGACTCATCGATCGCATGCAGCGTTGCAGCGGCGATGTTGGATTTGATTCGATCGAAAGCTGCTCTGGCTTCGGTCGAGAGGGGAAAGGATATGGTTTTGATAAGAGGACGCGCCTTGACGGCGTAATGTGGAACCCATTGGGCGTAATATGAGAGAAAGCCCAAGCAGCGTTTGAGCGCTTTCTGGGTATGGGGGTGGGGGATAAGTCCATTAGGGGACGCATGCGGTCAGGATCTGGCATCACTACCCCGTTCGCCACCACGCAACCTAGAATCGCGAGTCGTATGGTCCGGAAGACACACTTGTCAAAATTGTAGGTCAGGTTCAGCCGACCGGCAGTTTGAAGAAATTTGTCTAGGTTGGTGTTGTGGTTTTGCGTGTTGTGGCCGCAGATGGTGACATTGTCCAGATATGGGAAGGTAGCGGTTAGCCCGTTCTGGTCCACCATCCAGTCCATTTCCTGCTGGAAGACCGCGACACCATTCGTGACCCCGAATGATACCCTGAGAAATTGATACAGCCGCCCATTCGCTTCGAAGGCCGTGAATGGTCGGTCCTCACAGCAGATCGGGAGCTAGTGGTAGGCCAAACGTAGGTCAATGGTGGAGAATATGCGGTATTGAGCGATCTGGTTCACCACATCCGTGATGCGTGGCAGGGGGTACGCATCCAGGAGCGTGAAGCGGTTAATGGTCTGGCTATTGTCGACCACCATCCGTAGCTTTTCCCCGTTCTTGACAACCACCACCTGGGCTCTCCAGGGACTTGAACTGGGTTCGATGATGCCCTCATCCAGCAATCTACGCATCTCACTCATAATGAATTGCCTGTTTTCGTAACTATATTGCCGACTTTTGGTGGCCACAGGCTTCAAGCCAGGGGTGAGGTTTGCGAAGAGTGCTGGCGGGGCAATCCGGAGTGTGGAAAGGCCGCAGGAGTGGCCCCGGGTCACGGGGGCGGGTTGCTCGGGTGCTTCAGGGGTGGGGCGATGGCAGATCGAGAGGGGGGGGCGTGGGGTCCCTCAAAGTGTAGGGACACCGTTCGAAACTGACACTGAAAGTCTAATCCCAGCAAAGTCTTTGGTTCTTTCGATGAGCTTTACAATTTTATTAGCAAAAGACAGGAGCTCTTCACAGGTGGCCGACCAGTCCGGAATGATCCGACCTGGCTAGGGACACAACCCTTTAAGGCCCAGACAGTAGGCGTGGCTAAGCTCTCAGCCAATCGCTGTAAGCACAGTCATTACATACATACTCTAGATACTGTAACTATATACATTGGTGATAGGTCTGTACTATCACAGATGTACATAATTTTATGGATTTTGGCCTCCCCTAAAATTTTCCTATCATTTACCCATTTTTAAGATATAACCTATTTTTGAGATTTCCTGTCATATTATAAGTCTACTTCAACCATAAAAAACCATGGTACAATGTAATTGAAAATTCATTTTTGCATTCACATTTCAAGATTCAACTTATTATCATAATAATAAAACTGTGTTGTATTACATGAAATTTCCTTTTGCCTGCTGCAAGGTAGATGGATTGGTCACTAGCAGGAATTGCCGAAGCAAAAAGAGAGAGAGAGAGCGAGAGAGAGAGTGCGTGCGTGCGTGCGTGCGTGCGTGCGCGCGCGAAGCAAAAGAGAGTTCCTCAGCGTCAACAGATTCACCTCCATCAATTCCGCAACCACACAGAGTCCAGTCCAAACCACTGGCAACAAGAGCTCCAGATCCCAACCTCCAACATATTTCTGATACCTGGTACCCCTCCAGCCAGTTCGAGCCAGTCTCCAGCAGTCCGCTGCCCAGCACAGGTCTCTTGACCACAATCTCTAGCAGTCCACAGCTTCCTCACCTTGAGTTGCCAGTAGCCTGCCACATGCACTAGTCCCTCAGTTGCAAAGCCCATTCACCAGTCCACCACCATAATCACTGACCCCACAGGTCATCTCCTCCTTTCCTCCTTCTCAGATGGGCGCCCCCAGAAGAAGGCAAATATGTAGCCTTCAAAGAGCTGCTCTTAAAGACCTTTGGCCTCTCACAGCGCCTATGGAAGATCTGGACACCTCGTCAGCTGAGCTGGTTAATGAAGCACTCCTGGTCATTCCCAGTGAGTTTGTATCAGCCCCACAGGGGCGAGAGGAAGAACCTGCAGCAGTCCTGGATAGTGAGGAGAGGTTGTGACGTGAGTGATGGAGGTCCTTTATGATGTTGGCTGCCTTCTTGAGGCAGGACTTCAAGCAGATGTTTTCAATGGATAGGATGTCAGAACCTGTGATGGACTTGGTTAGGTTTGGTATCTTTGGAAGCCTTCTGCCTTCCTGGGCCCTGCAGTTACCAAACCAGGGTGTGATTCAGTAAAGGGTTGTGGAAACTGATACATAAATGTATGTCCTTCATTCAGTCATTGAGGTTTTTAATGTGGCAAAAGGGCCACAATGGTGCTCCATTTTGGAGTAATAAGTAGCAATGAATTGTTTATGAAGCACAACACTGTTACAGCGTCATTGACTGGGGTTCGAACTTGGTGCAGTCTG
Source organism: Narcine bancroftii (assembly GCF_036971445.1). Taxonomy (NCBI): domain Eukaryota; kingdom Metazoa; phylum Chordata; class Chondrichthyes; order Torpediniformes; family Narcinidae; genus Narcine; species Narcine bancroftii. The sequence continues at coordinate 82,763,601 of NC_091474.1, forward strand.
TAAGGAGTTTGTATGTTCTCCCCATGTTCATATGGGTTTCCTCAGGTGTTCCATTCAAAATCTATCACCGCTGTATGTCAATTGGGAGTAATTTGGCAGCATGGGCTTGTTACTGTGCTGTATGTCTGAATTTAAATTTAATTAAAAAATTATGACTTTTCAATCCTACATTGGGAATACAAGAAGCACTGTGAATAGTCATTAACCCACAAAGCAAAGATGATCTTTGGCCAAATTTGCTCAATCTGACCACTGGTGCCCACTATTTTCACCTTGCTCTGAACACTGTATTTGGATGGGTACACCAATAATAGAAGGGAGTTGTATTCGATTGCTTCAGGTCATCACAGCTCCTGACAAGTTTTTGACATTTAATAATTGGATTCTTTTATGACTCTTTTTGAAAGAGCTTCTGGCAAAAGCAATTTGATTTCCATCAATTTTATTCGTAGTTTAAATAAAAGCAGAAGCTCTTTATCTAAAAGCATTCTGTCAACTTTTATCATGTTGGTTATGTCATTCAGGCCTTACAACAGTGAGTGATAATGAAAGGTTTTCTCTGTTTTGCCGTGGTTTTGAAGTAGTTCGACCACATTTGGGTTAAAAGGGGAAAGAGGACACACATCAGCTGGTAGACTGGTCCCCGAGTATGGTATAATTTTATCTCGAGACTTGAAGATGACAGGCTCACTACTGAATCTTCAACTGGTAATCATGGCTGGAAGTAATTGCACACAAATGGGAAGAAATGGTGCAGGAGAGGCCACAGAGCCTTTCTGATGCTGAGGTAATGGAGTGTCAAAGGATACCCCAAGTGCTGCATTATCTTTTATTTCACTGAGACAAACGTCTGCGAATCTAGCATTCATTTGCTTCAAAGCCAATCTCTAGGTGAATCTAAACTACAGCCAAATTTATGCTCATTAAGATTTCAGATTTATTGTCAGAGTTCGTGCATCACATACAACCCTGAGATTCTTTTTCTTGTAGCAGAGGTGCTTATTCGTAGTGCAAAAGAAAAACTGTACTCAACATAAAGAAAGAAATGTAAACAAACTGACTGTGCAATACAGAGAGAACAAAAACAAAGTGCAAAAGTAAGAGTCCTTAAATGAGTCCATGATTGAGTTTGTCATTGAGGAGTCTGATGATGGAGGGGGAGCAGCTGTTTCTGAACCTGCTGGTGCAAGTCTTATGGCACCAAAGGCTCTTTCCTGATGATAGCAGTGAGAATAGAATGTGTGCTGGGTGGTGTGGATCCTTGATGATTGCAGCATTCCCTGTAGACATTGTCGATGGTGGAGAGGGTTTTGATATCCTGGGTTTGTGTCCACTACCTTTGGAGGGATTTACGCTCGGGGTATTGGTGTCCCCAACCTGATCATGATGCAGCCAGTTAGTACACTTACCACCACAATCTGTTGAAATGTGCCAAGGTTTCTGATGTTATACCAAACTTCTGCAAACCCCTGAGGAAGTAGAGATGCTGATATTCTTTCTTCAGAGTGACAATGGTGTGACATTTGGGTCCAGGAAAGATCATCCGAGAGAGTGACTCCCAAGAACCTAAATTTGCTCTCTCTCTCCATCTTTTATCCCTCAATGATCACTGGATTGTCTACCTCTGGTTTTCCCTTCCTGAAGTCAACAATCAGCCCCTGAGTTTTGGTGACATGGATTGCGAAGTTATTGTTGATGTACCATTCAGCCAAGTTTAATCTCTATCATGTACACGGACTCATTGCACCTTTTTATACAAACCACTTCTGCGGTATAGATGGTACTGTTATCACACTGTGTCAAACAGTCATAGGTGTATAGCAAGTGAAGCAGTGGGCTCTGGTCCTGATAGCAACTGTGGAGATGTTCTTCCCAATCATCAATGATTGTGATCAAGATGCAGTGTAATTTGGGACCATTCCAGTCTACAAAACAATAAGGTAGAAATTGAAATGGAAATAATGTTGCTGAGGAGGCAAGTGGCATCTGCAGAGACTAAAGAGTTTCAGGTCAATGGTATTTTATTGAGAGGCAGCTTCACATCTTCTACCTGTTGCAGGCAGCCTTTGGGATTGAGTAAAGATAGGTCTGGAGTGGGACACCAATAATATTTCTGCAAAGATGTCAATAAATCCTTGAATACAAGGCCACACACTGTAGGTTAACACAAGCAAGAACTAAGAAGAGAAATTGTTCTTCAAAACTTGAACCTCCCCTCTTCATCATTGAGGGTGAAGAGCAAATGGAAGGAGTAGTTCTGTCATCTGCGATGGATAACAGAAGATCACCCATATTTCAAACTCAGTCACCGACTTGGCAGAGATTTATACTTCGATTTGTTTCAATTGGACAGAGCTGCCTCATAACCAGTTACCATGTCCAAAGTGGCACGGTTAGCGAAACGGTTAGAGCAATGCTGTTGCAGCACCAGCGACTTTGGTTTTAAACTGACGCTATGTGTAAGGAGTTTGTATGTTCTCACTGTTTCTACGTGGGTTTCCTTTTGGCGTTCCAGTTTCCACCCGCCTTTCAAAGCATACAAGGTTTGGATGCTAATTGATGAATTTTTTAAATAAAAAAATATTTGGGGAGCATGGGCTTGTGGGCTGGAGGGGTCTGTTACCTTGCTGCATGTGAGATTGCATCTAGATTTGTCCAGGATTATTTCCAACAAAATTTAATGAGCTCTTGTATGCCTGCAGGTAGCACCCCATTCTCCACTCCGACAGGCCATGAGAAGTGGAGCAACACTGGAAGTGCTATGATGACTTACCCTCTGTCTACCATCGAGCACACAGTATCTTTGACTGACTACCATCAAGGAGTATCTGGCTGAGTAATAGCTTCTTCCCGCAGGCTGAGAGATTGAATAAATCATTCAAAAATATTTATAGATACCATATCTGCCATTGTATACAACGAATTGTGTGATGGGACGACATGCAATTTCCACTAAAATGTAAGTTTTGAGTGATATCCTTTATATAAGACGACCCGAAATCTGGCACTTAATGCTGACCAGTGGATGCTGTTAAAAGCCAAATCACAAATAACAAATCATCATTTAAACATTTACATCTTATTTAGATATTTTAAAATAAGCCACTGTCAGCTCCTGCAAAAGACTGTTTAAAGCCTTCACAGAGCCACAGCAGTTGGACATTTTGGATGAACTCTGGGAAAGAGTGCAGAGACTTCACAAATACTAATGAGGCGTGCATGAGGTTGTGTTGGAGCCAGGGGGAAGATGGTGGCGGTATTGCGACTTCATCGTCAAAGCAAACATTTTAGGCCCTTTGTATAGGACAACCCCAATTTTAAGGTGAAAATTTTAATTTTGGGGATTGTCCCATACAGTATTCATTTTAAATTCTATCTTCTTGTATGTATGTAATTCACTTTTCAACATTTTTATTGGTTTCATCAAGTAAATGTTATAGGTATATAATTATAAAGTATTAACAAATCATAAAATAATAAAAATGATGCTCAAACCATCATATTGAGAAGTAAAAAAAAACGATATTAATCATCAACCCCCTCTCCCTTCAGAGGCTACTGGCTAAACATAACCAGTCCACTGCCTGATTATAAAGAGGAAGGTAATCAATGGGGTCACAAACCAAAAGTAACTAATCTTCCAAATTTTGAAAATAATTTAGAGAAGAACCCCATAGAGAAACAAAGTGAAGATTCATTTCAGTAGTGGAACATGTAATTTCTTTCCAAAGTCAGACACGTCATCACATTGGACAGCCATTGAGTGTGAGTGGGAGGATGACATATTTTCCATCTTATTAATCTGGGCCTTCTAGCGATAAAGGAGGCGAGAGGAACGACATGGGATTGTGAGGCAGTCAATATCAGACCCGTTGACCCACTTATTCCAAAAAAAGGATTTGGAGTCAAAGTAATGTTAAGAACTAAAGACAAGGTATGAAATACCCCTTCCCAAAAAGTGGAAAGAGAAGAACGTAGCCAGAACATGTGATACAATGCACCTTCTTCAGTTATACATTTAGCAGAAAGATTAGAATATGTATAGATGTGCTCCATAATTAATACATGCTGTGTTTTGCAAATGTGTGCACTGTGGTCCAGAGAAAAGCTGCTTTCTCTGGTTGTATATGTATGGTTAGATGACAATGAACTGAACTTGATTTGCCTCATAACAACAGGTTAAGCTCAACACCAACCAGGAGAGAGTACATTGGTACTCTATCCACCACTGACGACATGCAGTCATTTTAATGTGTGCCAAGTGCCAAAGGTAGTCTCACAAACATCATTACTCAAACCAACTTTTTATTGCAGTTTTATTGATTTTAATTGAAAATACAATTCAATCATTCCAAATTAGGATTCAAGTTCACTTTTCCAGATCAGGACATCAGCGCGGTGCCATGACCATAAGAAAGGAGGTGTAGGGGCCACAAGACTCGCACAGCCAGGTTCAGAAACAGGTACTACCCCTCCACAACGACAAACTCAATCTTTGTCTCCTATGAATGCTGAAAGATTGGCTGAGTTCTGCCACAATATTGGTTTGTCTTGAAACACAATCAGAGACTCATTTTTGCACTTTATTGTTTTTTCTCTCTCTATTGCACAGTCCGGTTTATTTATTTTTCTTTATTTGTTTACATGGATACAGTTTTTTTTTGCACTACAATAAGTGGTAATTCTGCCTCGCCCACAGGAAATAGAATCTCAGGATTGTGGGTGATGTCAGTCAATCTGAAATTTAAATTTTTAAAAAATTTAGACTTACAGCATGGTAACAGGCCAATTTGGCCCATGAGTCCATGTCACCCAATTTACACCACATTAATCTATAGCCGCGGTACATTTTGAAGGGTTGGAGGAAACCAGAGCTTTTGGAGAAAACTCACGCAAATACGAGGGGAACGTATCAACTCCTTACAGATAGTGTGGGATTCAAACCCTGGTCCAGACAACTGGCGCTGTAAAGCCACCATGCTAACTGCTATGCCAACCCCAAATAAATGCAAATCATTTGGTGACACAGTATGTTTGCTACCCCAATACCTGAATATAATCCCTTTTCCCCTCCGTCCATCCACATGTGGAAAATCAACCTTCACCCATAACTTACCAGATCATGTGGCAACCCAAATGGATGGAGAAGGTTCTAACAGTTTTGCTTTGGCTCCCTTTCCACCAGCTCATTGTCTTAACAAGATCATTTGCTTCCACAATGAAAGGGAGGGTCGTGGTGACAATAATCACTGTTGCATATGGATGAATATTTCCAGCTGCATTAGGCTAACCTGACTTGCATTCATTTACAAGCAAAAAAATTGGCACATTGTATAATTTAATTACTTAACACGCTTGACACACCAATGATTTGAAATGACGTGATGAGAACATTTTTTTCAACTTTCTCAGTAAAATATCCCAAGGCATTTTACATGAGCACATCAGAGAACTGGATCATTTTAAAATCTGACACTGAGTCATAGATGAATCTAACAGGCAAATATCTTCATTTGCAGTTTCAATTGTCAGGGCCCCAAGATTGGAATTCTCCCCTGACAGCTCTAAATCTCTAGAGACATCCTCCTCAGATGCACAACAATGGTTCCAACAGGCAGCTGACCACCAATTTCTCAAGACCAGAGAGGGATGAGCTACAAGCTACAAGCCTTGCCATCAAGATCCTCACAATGTTAATTAACAATCGCGCTTATTTAAACTTCTCTCAGTGTTGGTCATCCCTGTCAACAAGAGGGATTAGCTGGGTTATTGCAAGAAGCCAGAATTGGAAAAGTGAAGTGAAGTGATGTGATGTGGCAAAGCTTGGAGAGGGTGACAGGGTGGCCCGGTTAGCAGAGCAGTTGGCACAACGCTGCCACAGCGCCGGCAATTGGGACCGGGCTTCAAATCCCATGCTCTCTGTAAGGAGTTTGTACATTCTCCCTGTATTTGCATGCTCCAGTTTCCTCCCATCATTTGAAACGTACCGGGGTTGGAGGTTCTTTGGGTTGATGGGGCTGGTAGGCATAAAGGGCTTGTTACTGTGCGCTATGTATACATTAAAAATTTTAGAAAAAAAATATTAAACAGAAATAAAGGGAAGAAAATGTAAAAAAATTTCAAAATGAACAAATGTTTTCACAAAAAATATTGATGATGCTGGACTCAGACTCAGTGTAGGCCGGTATAAAATGAAGATAGGCATAGACGGCTGCAGGTAGAGTTTGATCGATACCTTTCCAAGGATGAGTGAAAGAGGAACCATGAAGTGATGAGTACTAACTGGCCTTTGGTACAAGTCCAAGGTAATCTTTCACCAAAGAATATTTGGCAAGAGCACATGGATAATGGAAACAAATCCTCTTTCAGTGGTACACACATCCTCTTGACACTTGGGAAAAAAAAAAATCAGAAATTATATTTTCCATTTCTCCTGCCATCACCTCAAATACCTCATTAGATCGGAGAGAATATTCACACTGAGAGCTGCTCAAAGATAATCACAAATCGGTTATCTTTGCATCAATTAACCTCTTGTCCCAAGATGTTCCACTGAAAGCCAAATGGCAATCCGCAATCACTGAGATTTACCCTATCTTCTTACAATTTGAAGGCAGCAATTGCAATGCTGGCATTCATTTCAAGAGAAAGAATATAATGGCAGGGATGTGATGTTGAGGCGTTATAAGGCATTGGTGAGCCTGCACGGAATGTTGGGAGCAGTTTTCGGCTCCTCGTTTGAAAAAGTATGTGCTGTCATTGGAGAGGGTTCAAGGAGGTTCACTAGGGTGATTCTGGGAATAAAAGGGTCATTATGATGAGTGCTTGACAGCTCTTGGCCTGAACTCACTGAAATTTAGGAGAATGAAGGGGGTCTCATTGAAACATTTTGAATGTTGAAAAGCATGGACAGATGTTGAAAGGTTTTTTTCCCACGTGGGAGAATCAAGGACAAGAGGGCACAACTTTAAGATTTTGGGCCATCCACTTAGAACAGAGGAATTTCTTCAGCCAGACATTGGGAAACTTGTAGAATTTCTTGCCACAGTCATTGGGTGCATTTACGGCAGAGATTGATAGATTTTTGATAAGCCATGGCATCAAAGATGGGGAGAATGCTGGGCAGTGGAGGTGAGTGGGAAAATGGATCTGCTCATGAATGAATGATGGGACAGACTCATTGGGCTAAATAGCCTATTTTTACTCCTCTGTCTTATTGTCTTAACTGAATCAAACAAAGAAACAAAAATATACTTGCATGTTTAACAAGTACACATGCAGGAGCAATGTAATTGTTTAGACTTTGATGTGATCTAACAGCAACATAAATGCATATTTGTTGGATGCATCATAGTTATGTAAGTTTATGGAAGCTACAGAAGGCAGTGAATACAGTTCAGAATATCACTCAGACTTCCCTCCCCTCTGAGGACTCCATCAACATCTCCTGCTGCCCAGAAAAGGCAGCCAACAAACTGAAGGAGCCCTCATTAACTCTGAAACTTACCGTAAAATAAGGGCTGTGTAGTCATTAAAAAAATAAACCAGGATAAAGTGCAGATATTAAAATAAAAATTGAAGATACTGAAAATCTGAAACAGTATAAAAAGCAAGAAACTCTCAGCAGGTCAGTGAGTGAGTCAGCCTCTTCCTGTCGCTCTATATGGTTCTCATTGCCAAGGTCAGGAGTAGCAAACCTTACAAACTGGCGACTAGAACAAAATGGAACAAAATGGACTAATAGAAAAGGCAAAGTCAACATCTGAGTGAACAGCTTTTTGGGTCATGACGAAGCTGGCAACTACTTGATTTTGCACAATCTCATGCAAGGATGAATATAAATTGATAATGAGATGAAAAAAACATACAAGAAATATTGACAGAGCACAACAGTTCTAACTGAAACAATGTCAGTCTTAGGGTTAGAAGGGCCCTTTTTGGACTCAAGTTGGATACATATTTCTTTTCTTTGGCTTGGCTTTGCGGATGAAGATTTATGGAGGGGTATGTCCACGTCTGCTGCAGGCTCATTGGTGACTGACAAGTCCGATGTGGGACAGGCAGGCACGGTTGCAGCGGTTGCAAGGGAAAATTGGTTGGTTGGGGTTGGGTTTTTCCTCCTTTGTCTTTTGTCAGTGAGGTGGGCTCTTTGGTCTTCTTCAAAGGAGGTTGCAGCCCGCCGAACTGTGAGGTGCCAAGATGCACGGTTGGAGGTGATATCAGCCCACTGGTGGTGGTCAATGTGGCAGGCACCAAGAGATTCCTTTAAGAGGTCCTTGTACCTCTTCTTTGGTGGACCTCTGTCTTGGTGGCCAGTGGAGAGCTCGCCATATAACATGATCTTGGGAAGGCGATTGTCCTCCATTCTGGAGACGTGACCAACCCAGCGCAGTTGGGTCTTCAGCAGCGTGGACTCGATGCTTGCGGATTCTGCCAGCTCGAGTACTTCGAAGTTGGTGATGAAGTCATTCCAATGAATGTTGAGGATGGAGCAGAGACAGAGCTGATGGAAGCGTTCTAGGAGCCGTAGGTGATGCCGGTAGAGGACCCATGATTCGGAGCCGAACAGGAGCGTGGGTATGACAACGGCTCTGTACACGCTGATCTTTGTGTGTTTCTTCAGGGGATACTAGAGGGCTTACATATATAAATGGATGCAACATGTTTACAGTTAGAACAGAGAAAAGCTTTTAAAGCAAACCCCTATCAAGGTCATTGGCAGTGAATAGAAGAAAATACCTGCACAAAAAGATGCCAAACATGATCACAGAAAAAACGTTCTTATAACAAAATTGTGAAAAAAATTTCATAACATTAACAAATCTTCTGCCGCCAAGGAGAGCAAATGACACAGTATGCTGTTCAACTAAACAGTACAGAAGATATGGGATTATATGAATCCCAAACCATCAGAAATTTTGAAATGCTACTAATTTGGAATCAGAAGCTAAACGAGACTGTCGTGTTATGTCTCATTGAAGGGCCTATCTCGACATTACAACTTGGGTCTTCTTCGGATCAAATGCTGTGTGAAACTATTGCTTATGGTTTATCTGATGGAATCTTCAAAGTAACCAAACAGCATCTGACTTTGCATCGATGTTTAAATATGACACTTGAACAGACTATTGGGTACATATTCAGAAATGGAGAAGGATGACATGATTATTACCTCTCATCTATGTGTCAAGCTTGAACCAATCAATTATTTCTTTTTATAGGAACACTCACTTGCTTGCCTTTGAAGTTCATATTGTGTTCATTAAGCCAGCTGAACACATCTAACGTTCAAAGATTTTTTTCTTTGGCACTCAACTACATTACAGAGACAGTGATCTCCATTTTGTATCTTGCTGATGTTGGCTTGAAAGATCTTTAGTAACAGGTTGACACCATAAGGTGCTTTTGTACACAAATGTGGTTGTCTGCATGGCTTGTCACAGCATGTTGACACTTCCTACCCACTTTCAGCTGAGCATATGCATGCAACAGATGCAGCTTGGTGAAACTTTTGGCTCCTGCCAACTCTCTGCACAGATCCCTCGAAGGAGGCAATGAGTGCTCACCAACGACTTCATTCAACGACATGCTGTAATCACCACATCATTGAACAGCCTTGTGCTCTTTAGATGTTACTAATACTGGTGCTGCCCAGTCACTCTTCTTTGCCTTGCCTGGAACCCCATTCAACAATGAGTCATCAACCTCAACCTGATTCTTTGACAGGTCAAGGATCCTTTTGCCAGGGGCAGTACCATATTAGATGCTCAAAGGCCTTCACAACAGCGGCAATGCATACCATCAAACAGACAAGAAACATAACAGACTTCTGTAATGAGTGTCTTTGTTAGAACCACATAATGCTTGTCATTATGACCCAGATGAAGAAGGAGAGAGACTTTTGCGAAATTGTGCCACAGGTATCAGGAATAATTTTTGGTCAAAAATAAACTTTCTTCAGTTAGTTTTGGGGAGATCTTTGGGCATGGACTGGAATACTTTTTGAGCATTTTTGGGTTCCTCATTGGTCACATTGACCACAGTTGCACCAAGGTGATGGTGGACCATCCTCATCATGACATTACATGATCAAATATAGAAGCTGAAAGCAAAATACAATTACAAATGTGTTGCTCTGGTTACCATTGAGAATCCAGATACAGGATGTGAAAGTGTGACTTTCACATTGACTTTCTGATTATGGAGATGGGAATAAGCAAAAGCATATCATTCCAAAATGATTCTCCAAAGAATCTTTGAAAGGGGATTGAGTGAGTCAGACAAATAGAACAGCACAGGACAGGCCCGTAGGCCCACAGTACTTGTGCCAACCATCATGCCATTTTTAAACTAATCCCGTCTGCTTCAGCAAAGTTAATATCCTTCTGTACTCTGTCAGTTAATATTTGTCAAAATGCTTATTGAACACTGTTATCTTATTTGCTTCCATTATCTATTCTGTTCAGTATAAAATAAAATCTCCTTACCCACACACCCAAAACCTATGTTCTCGAATATTTGACAGGTCCATCCTGGAGAAAGACACAATCTTGCAAACACCAGAGGCCATTTGTACAAGGCGACAGGAGGAAAGTTTGGTGGTGGGGGAAATGCCAGAGGTACAATTTGACACATAGAGAGTAGTGGGGGCCTGGAGTGGTGGAGGCTGGTACAATCAGGATGTTTCAAAGACTCGGGCTCATGGATGCAGGAAAACTAGAGGGTTGTGTGTGCAAGGGAGGGAAGGTTGAGCTCAGGGGTGGGCAGCCTCTTTTTGAAAAAAATCTCATTCCACCTTAAGTAATCCCTATGCCATAGGTGGGATGTGAGTGGGAAGGAAAGGTTAAGAACCAGAGCTCTTGACCTAATTGTCTCTTTTGGAATTATGAAACTGTGCACATAACGTGTTAATCAGGTACCATTAAAACAGTGGTTTTCAAACTTTTTTCTTTCCACTCACATATCACCTTAAGCAATCCCTTACTAATCACAGGGCACCTGTGGCACAGGGAATAGTTATGGCGGCAGGCGAGTTTTAAAAATATCTTTGTTCCAGAGGTTTACCTTGGTCAGCACAACATCATGGGCTAAAGCAGGGGTGTCAAACTCAAATTCACGGAGGGCCAAAATTAAAAACTTGGACTAAGTCAAGGGCCGAATTAAATATTTATTGAAAATTTTCAACAACATCTGCATGTTTTCTCTTCTTTCAACATATGTAATGTTAAACTTTTTCTTATTAAAATAAATGTTTAATAATAGTTTTGGATAAACTCTTTCTAGAAGCATTAACAAATGAGAAATAAAATATTCAATAAATAATATTTCTCTATAGAGGATTTGTCAAATGTTGCAAGTGTGCTGTCGAATAGTAAAATCTGAAGGCTATTGAGAATGTGGGAGAAAACATGATTCCTGAAACAATCAAATGGGTGACTGATTGTGGGCATGAACTCTAGCAGGGTTATTTGCCATGCCCTTTTTTCATTGGTACAGATATCCTTTGATTTACACACTTTTCAAGTTTTATGCCTAATGAACTTGTATCCAGGTGAAGGACCATTTTTAACCAGGAATATATTTATCACTGTGACATGAAACTATTGGAAGATCGTTTTATCCTGAGATTAAAGTTCATAATACTTACTCAGACCTGTGTGCGGGAGGGCGGGGTTTGCGGGCGATCGGGTTGGACAACGACAGTGCGGGGGCATCGGCTCTCGCTGCAGGGCGGCATCTCGGCGGATCAGCGGCCCCATCACAATGAGTCGCGGGTCGGCCTGTGGCAGGGAGGGGGAGGGGGAGTGGGCAACGGTCCTGGCGAGGTCAGGCACAAGGCCTCCGGTTCCGGGCGCTGGGAAGCGGCCTTGGCTTCCCTTGACACCGGCCAGGCCGCGCTGCGGTGGGGGGGCGGGCGGGGGGACACGACAGTGCGGGGACATCGGCTCTTGCTGCAGGGCGGCATCTCGGCGGATCAGCGGCCCCGTCACCGTGAGTCGCAGGTCGGCCTGCGGCAGGGAGGGGGAGTGGGCAACGGTCCTGGCGAGGTCAGGCCCGAGGCCTCCGGTTCCGGGCGCTGGGAAGTAGCCATGGCTTCCTCTGACACTGGCCAGGCTGCGCTGCGGTGGGGGGGCGGGCGGGGGGACACGACAGTGCGGGGGCATCGGCTCTCGCTGCAGGGCGGCATCTTGGCGGATCAGCGGCCCCGTCACTGAGTCGCGGGTCGGCCTGCGGCAGGGAGGGGGAGTGGGCAACGATCCTGGTGAGGTCAGGCCCGAGGCCTCCGGTTCCGGGCGCTGGGAAGTGGCCTTGGCTTCCCCTGACACCGGCCAGGCCCCAAAACCAGAGTCCACGGTGAGACCCTGCAACGTAAACAGAGGAGGTGGGGGAAATTAGCGGGCTGACGCCAATGCATTCTGGGATTTGTTGTATTACTGTGCATGCGCTATAGTGGCGCGGCGGCCAGCGGGCCTCCTCTAATACATTTTTGAAATGATCTTGCGGGCCAAATATAATTATATCGCGGGCCAAATTTGGCCCGTGGGCCAGAGTTTGACATGTGTGGGCTAAAGGGTCTGCCCTGTGCTCTGTAGCCTATCAGTATCTCTCTATATATTTCTATCAGGTCACTTTTCAGCCACCGTCATGCCAGAGAAAACAATCCAAGTTTGTCCAACCTTTCTTGAGATATAATCCTCTCCAACCCAGGCAACATGCTGGTGAACTCCTCTGCCTCCTTCCAAGACCTTCACTTCTTTTCCATGATGTGGTGACCAGAACTGCACACAATATTCCAAATGTGGCCTCGCCAACATCTTACACAGCTGCAAAGTGGCTTGCCAACTTAAATCCTCGCTTCTCTCCCAGCACACTTTCCTATCCATGTGTTACTACACTTAAGGAGCTATGGACCAGCACCCTCTGTTCATCAGTGTTCCTCAGGGTCCTGCCATTTACTGCACATCATCTTACACCTACTGATCAAAATCATCACCTCACACTTGGGACGATTAACCTCCATCTGCCATTTCTCAACCCACATTTCCAAGCTATCAATACCCTGTTGTATCCTTCAAAAACCTTCCTCACTATCCACCAATTTTTATGTCTTCTGCAAGCTTACTAATCAGCTCACCGCTTTTGTTCAAGCTATTTTTTATAGATGTTAGAAAACTACACCCAGGTAAAGACATGATTGCATAACGATTGAATTTTCAACAATATGGGAGTTAAGGGATAGAGGAAAAGTATGGGCGGGAAGAGAATGGCTGATTAATGGTGAATCAGGTCAAAATAGTGTCATTATGACATTCTCCAGCTCTGATCTAATCTCATTAGACAGGGCTTCCTCAGGAATTCCCAGAGGTTTGTTATGACTTCAGAAACCCTGGCAAATTTCTACAGATGTGTGGTGCAAAGTATGCTGACCAGCTGCATCATGGTCTGGTATGGGAATACCTTTACCACTGAGCGTAAAGCCCTCCAAAAGAACAGGCAAATCCTCCTCACTACTGAGTAGATCTACAGGGATTGCTGCTGTCAGAGCGCAGCAGCAATCATCAAAGACCATCACCACCCAGCACATGCTCTGTTCTCACTGCTGCCATCAGGAAAGAGGCGTAGGTGCCACAAGACTCGCACCACCAGGTTCAGGAACAGCTGCTACCCCTCCTCCATCAAACTCCTCAATGACAAACTCAATCAGAGAATCATTTAAGGACTTGTGCACTTTATTGATTTTCTTTTTGTTCTCTCTGTATTGCAGTTTGTTTACATTTGTTATTTGCTTACATGTTTATGCTGTGTACAGTTTTTTTTTTGCATTACCAATTAGTGGTAATCCTGCCACGCTTGCAGGATAAAGGAATCTCAGGGTTGTTTGTGATACCATGTATGTACTCTGAAAATAAATCTGAAATCTTACTTCCTTTGAAATATTTGGTTGAACAAGGATCAATTTACAGCGTGTCATATGTCCATCTAGTTGTCTCGAATATCAAAGGCAGATTTCAGATTTACTGTCAGTGTATCATGAGGTCATAACGTCACATACAACGCTGAGATTCTTTTCGCTGTGGGTGTGACAGAATTACTACTTATGGGCAATGCAAAAATAAACTGTACACAACATATACATGTAAACAAATAAAACAAAGTTCAAAAGAGTCCTTAAATGAGTCCCTGATTGAGTTTATCATTGAGGAGTCTGATGGTGGAGGGGTAGTAGCTATTCCTGAACCTGGTGCTGTGAATCTTGTGGCACTGAGACCTCTTTCCTGATGGCAACAGCGAGAACAGAGCACGTGCTGGGTTTTGTGGATCCTTGATGATTGCTGTTATTCTTCGATGGCAGCGTTCCTTGTAGATGTTTTCAATGGTGGGGAGGGTTTTGCCTGTGATGTCCTGGGCTGTATCCACTACCTTTTGCAAACTTTCTGAAGCAGCCAGTCAACACACTTCCCACCACACCCCTGTAGAAATTTGTCAGGGTTTCCTATATCATACCAAACCTTTGCAAACTCCTGAGGAAGTAGAAGTGCTGGTGTGCTTTCTTCATGAGGCTATTAGAGTGTTGGATCCAGGAAAGAACCTCCAAGATACTGACTTCCAAGAACTTAAATTTGTTCACCCTCTCTATCTCTGATCCCCCAATGATCACTGGATCATGCACCTCTGGTTTTCCCTTCCTGATGTCAGCAATCAGCTTAGTTTTGGTAACATTGAGTGCAAGATTGTCATCGGTGAACCATTCAGCCAAGTATTCAATCTCCTTCCTGTATGCTGAGTCATTGTCCCTCTTTATACAATCCACTACCGTGGTATCGTCAGCAAATTTGTAGATGGTGTTGTTGTCATACCGAGCCCCACAGTCATAGGTGTATAACGAATAGAGCAGGGTGCAGGGAACGCAACCCTGTCGTGCTCTGGTACTGATGGAGATTGCAGAGGAGATGTTCTTACCAATCCTCACTGATTGTGGTCTGGTGGTGAGGAAATCCATGATCCAATTACATAGTGAGCAGCAGATGAAAATAAACGATATTGATAAAACCAACGTGGTTATCGCCATTCTAAGTGTTCAAAATGGGCTTCATCATCCATCAAATGCAGTAAACTCATTACACAACAGCTGGTGATATAAATGCATCGCCCAGTTTGTTCTTCGATGCAGAAAGCAATGTGGAATGCTATTAAGGCAACCTATGACATGTGATAACACCAGGTTCCCAAAGGCATTCATTGATTAGGTGCTTAGCTGTGGTGCTACAGTTCTATTGTGAACAGAGATATAAAGCTTCAGTGAAGGTTCAGTGCAGTATTTCTCGACTGACACTGAAAACTATTGTAATACATGTCACATTGGGCAGACTGACAAAATGCTTATTCTGAGAGAGACCCCCAACCTAGAAGCAGGTCCGAAAACAACAAACATCACCAAGGCTGGTGGAAAGACAGCAGCTGACAATGTAAGGAGATCTGTTTCCCCATCATAGTGTACCATGGGAAGTATTCTGAAAGGTTGCATGACAGAATGGTATGGAGGTGCCAATACACAGGACAGGAAAAGTCGATTGAGAGTTGTGAACTTGGCCAGTGTCATCACGGGCACTAGTCTTCACTCCATCGAGGGCACCTTTAGATATGGTGTCTCAAGAAAGTGCAGACTCTATCCTCAAGGACCCCCAATATCCAGGCCATGCCCTCTTCACATTGCTACCATCAGGAAGGAGGTACAAGAGCCTGAAGTTGAGCTCCCAGTGATACAGGAACAACTTCTTCCCCTCCGCCATCAGATTTCTGAATGGCCAATGAACCACGGACACTACCTCATTTTCTCTTCTTTTGCACTAACTTTATTTTAAAAAAAATGTAATTTATAGCAATTCTGCACCTGTGATGTTGCCGCAAAACAACAAATTTTGTGATGCGTTCATGACAATAAATTCTGATTCAGTAACCATCTACAAATCCGAAGATTGGGAACAGTTCAAAATCCAGCAAAGGAGGACAAAGGGATTAATCAAGAGGGCAAAAGTAAATTTTGAAAGTAAGCTTGCGGCAAACATAAAAACCAACTGCAAAAGCTTTTATAGATATGTCAAGAGGAAAAGATTGGTGAAATCCAGAGTAGGTCCCTTGCAGACTCAGGGGAATATATAATGGGGATTAAGGGATTAAGGAAATGGCAAACCAATTAAATTATTACTTTAGTTCTGTTTTCACAAGAGAGGATACAAATAACCTCCCAAGGATGTTGAGAAACATAGAGACTAATGCAAGGGAGGAGCTGAAAGAAATCAGTATCTCTAAGGACATGGTCTTGGGGAAATTGAAGGGATTGAAGGCTGATAAATCCCAAGGGCCTGATAATCTACATCCTAGGGTACTTAAAGAAGTGGACATTCAGATAGCAGATGCTTTAAGAATTATTTTTCAGAACTCGATGAACTCAGGATCAGTACCCATGGATTGGAGGGTAGCTAATGTTACCCCACTATTTAAAAAGGGGGTAGAGAAAAAGCGGGGAATTATAGGCCAGTGAGCCTTACATCAGAAGTGGGCAAAATAATGGAATCCATTATTAAGGATGTAATAGCAGGGCATATGACTAGCAGAGAAGGGATCGGACAGAGTCAACATGGATTTACAAAAGGTAAATCGTGCTTGACAAATCTATTGGAATTCTTTGAGATGGTGACAGGTAAAATAGATGGGGGAGAGCCAGTGGATGTGGTGTACCTGGATTTCCAAAAGGCCTTCGATAAGGTCCCACATAAATGACTGGCATGCAAAATCAAGGCTCATGGGATTGGGGGCAAGGTATTGATGTGGATTGAGAATTGGCTGGTAGACAGAAGACAGAGAGATTGGATAAACGGCTCATTTTCTGAGTGGCAGGCGGTGACCAGTAGGGTGCTACAGGGATCTGTACTGGGACCCCAGCTGTTCACAATTTACATTAATGATCTAGATGAGGGGATTGGATGTAATATCTCCAAATCTGCAGACAACACTAAGCTAGGAGGGGTTGTGTGCACTGAAGAGGGAGTCAGGAAGCTCCAGTGTGATTTGGATAAATTGGGGGACTGGGCAGATACATGGCAAATGCACTATAATGTGGATCAATGTGAGGTTATCCACTTTGGTAATACAAACCGGAGGGCAGATTACTATTTGAATGGCAATAGATTGGGAGATGGGGAAGTGCAGAGAGACCTAGGGGTTCTTGTGCACCAGTCGCTGACGGCGAGCATGCAGGTACAGCAGGCGGTTAAAAAGGCAAATGGTATGTTGGCCTTCATATTAAGAGGGTTTGAGTATAGGAACAAGGATACCTTACTGCAGTTGTACAGAGCCTTGGTGAGACCACACCTGGAGTATTGTGTGCAGTTTTGGTCGCCTTATCTGAGGAAGGATGTTCTTGCAATGGAGCACACATGTCAAACTCTGGCCCATGGGCCAAATTTGGCCCGCGATATAATTATATTTGGCCTGCAAGATCATTTCAAAAATGTATTAGAGGTGGCCCCTGGCCGCCGCGCCAGTATAACGCATGCACAGCTAATAACTATAAATCCCAAATGCATTGGCGTCAGCCCGCTAATCGCCACCACCTCCTCTGTTTATGTTGCAGGGTCTCACCATGGACTCTGGTTTTGGGGCCTGGCTGGTGTCAGGGGAAGCCAAGGCCACTTTCCAGCGCCTGGAACCAGAGGCCTCGGGCCTGACCTCACCAGGACCGTTGCCCACTCCCCCTCCCCCTCCCTGCCACAGGCCGACCCGCGACTCATTGTGATGGGGCCGCTGATCTGCTGAGATGCCGCCCTGCAGCGAGAGCCGATGCCCCCGCACTGTCGTGTCCCCCCGCCCGCCCCCCCCACTGCAGCGCGGCCTGGCCGGTGTCAAGGGAAGCCAAGGCTGCTTCCCAGCGCCCGGAACCGGAGGCCTTGTGCCTGACCTCGCCAGGACCGTTGCCCACTCCCCCTCCCCCTCCCTGCCACAGGCCGACCCGCGACTCATTGTGATGGGGCCGCTGATCCGCCGAGATGCCGCCCTGCAGCGAGAGCCGATGCCCCCGCACTGTCGTTGTCCAACCCGATCACCCGCAAACCCCGCCCTCCCGCACACAGGTCTGAGTAAGTATTATGAACTTTAATCTCAGGATAAAACGATCTTCCAATAGTTTCATGTCACAGTGATAAATATATTCCAGGTTAAAAATGGTCCTGCACCTGGATACAAGCTCATTAGGGGTAAAACTTGAAAAGTGTGTAAATCAAAGGATATCTGTACCAATGGAAAAAGGGCATGGCAAATAACCCTGCTAGAGTTCATGCCCACAATCAGTCACCCATTTGATAGTTTCAGGAATCATGTTATTCTCCCACATTCTCAATAGCCCTCAGATTTTACTATTCGACAGCACACTTGCAACATTTGACAAATCCTCTATAGAAAAAGTTTAACATTACATATGTTGAAAGAAGAGAAAACATGCAGATGTTGTTGAAAATTTTCAATAAATATTTAGTTCGGCC
Source organism: Narcine bancroftii (assembly GCF_036971445.1). NCBI lineage: Eukaryota > Metazoa > Chordata > Chondrichthyes > Torpediniformes > Narcinidae > Narcine > Narcine bancroftii. The sequence goes on from NC_091474.1 coordinate 82,782,140, forward strand.
CTCGACTTAGTCCAAGTTTTTAATTTTGGCCCTCCGTGAATTTGAGTTTGACACCCCTGCAATGGATGGACTGCAAAGGCGATTCGCCAGGCTGATACCTCGAATGGCAGGAAGAACTTATGAGGAAAGATTGCGCAATTTGGGATTGTACTCGCTGGAGTTTAGAAGATTGAGAGGGGATCTCATAGAGACATATAAAATTCTGGCAGGACTGGACAGAATGGATGCGAAAGGGATGTTTCCAATGGTGGGGCAGTCCAGAACCCGGGGCCATGGTTCGAGGATAATAGGCAAACCATTTAGAACCGAGATGAGGAGGAATTTCTTTACCCAGAGGGTGGTGAATCTGTGGAATTCATTGCCACAGAGACCAGTAGAGGCAGGTTCATTGAATATATTTAAGAGGGAATTAGATATATTTCTTCAGTATAAGGGAATTAGGGGTTACGGAGAGAAGGCGGGGACGGGGTACTGAACTTTAAGATCAACCATGATCTCATTGAATGGCGGAGCATGCTCGAAGGCCGAATGACCTACTCCTGCTCCTATCTTTTATGTTTCTATTTTCACATTGCCACCTACAAACTTCAGAGTCCAACTCGATAGGGAGGTACATCAACTTTCAAAATTGCAGAGAGTCAAAAATCTGAAATAAAATATAAAGTGCTGGAGAAACTCAGAAAGGCAGGCAGGATTTGTGTGAAGAGAAATGGAGCAATGTTTCAGCTCAGAAATCCTTTGTCAGAACTGAGAAAGGAAGGAAATGAGGAATCTCTCTGATGGGGTTAAATCCAACCAGCAAATTTATAAATTCTAAATTTATACATTTTTCACAGTAACAGGCCTTTTCGGCTGACGAGCCCATGCTGTCGAATTAGCTGACAACCCCTTTTTGAAGTGTGGAGCCCCCAGCGCAAACCTGCACAGACATGGTGAGAACCTACTAACCGTCCTTAGAGACAGCGCCAGATTCGAACCCCAGTCTTTGGTGTTGTGCTACCTACTAAGCTAACCATGCCACATCAATTAAAGCATTTAAGAGGATGATCAAATACTTGGTTGTATTTTTTTAGGCGTATGGCAGAAGAAAGAAATGAGGTTTAGGATTTAGTGGGGGAAGTTCTGAGATTGGGGGTTGGTCTTCAGATTTATTGTCAGAGTACATAGATAACATCACATGCAACCCTGATATTCTTTGTCCCGTGGGCAAGACAGAATTACAAATAGTTGTCAGTGCAAAATAATCTGCACTCAATGTCCACATATAAACAAAGAAATGTAAACAAATTGACTGTGCAACAGTGAGACAAATAAAAATCAATGAAGCGCAAAAGTCAAAGTCCTTAAATGAGCCCCTGATTGAGTTTGTTGTTGAGGAGTCTGATGGTGGAGGGGGAGCAGCTGTTCCTGTACATGGTGGTCCGAGTCTTGTGGCACCTAGACCTCTTTCCAGATGGTAGCAGTGAGAACAGAAGATGTACAAGGAGGCATGGATCCTTGATGATTACTGCTGGTCTCCATTGGCAGCATTCCCTGTTGATGCTCTTGATGGTGGAGGGGTTTAGCCTGTGATGCCCTGTGCTGTGCCCACCTTTTGCAAGACTTAACACTCAGGGGTATTGGTGTCCCCATACTGATGGACAATTCACTTTCTACCACATATCTGATGAATTTGCCAAAGGTTTCTGATGTCACATCAAACCTCCACAAACTCTTGAGGAAATAAAGGCACTGATGTGCTTCCTTCATGATGTCATTCGTGTGCTGGGTCCAGGAAAGAGAACCATATTGATGTAGTTGCAACTGGAGATGGGCAAGAGGCCAGAATTTGAAGTACACTGAGACTTTAGTGGGACAAAGAGCTAGAGGTAATTGGAATTGAGCAGGGGAACATGAGCATGGTCGATCTGGAAACAGACCTTATCAATCAAGGTTTGTAACATTGAGAATCAGTGCAGTTATGTGCATGCACTGGGACAGTGGGTGAACAGGTCAACTAAGCCAGCTTCAGTTTAACAAGACATGCAACTTCACTAACATAACAGCAGAAAATGCTGGGAACACCCAGCAGGTCAAAAGCTTCCCAGTGGGTAATGAGGAAGTTCACATTCCTTGATGACATCTTTCCTTCTAAACCTGTGAAGCGTAGCATTCTGTGTCTTTACCAGCAGGTGGAACTGACTAAATCAACACAAGAGAAAAAGAACTTAAATATATGAATTTAAAAATAATTTGATTTGAAAGAAAACACAAAATTCCTGAGATTAATCTATCACTGCCTACTTTTAAGCAGGTTAAATTAAAGTGACTTGCGAGCAATGGATCGCTCACCTCCAGGTGCTGAAAATTCGAAATAGAATTGTTCAAATTAGTCAAGTCATCAGGATTTTTTGTGACATTGATGTGTCAACATTTATTACCTGGGCTGATTTACCATTGAAAATAGAGGGTCTTGAATCATTGCCATTCCAGTGAAGAACAGAAGAAACAGGAGCAGGTGTAGGCCATCTGGTCCATCGAGCCTGCTCTGCCATTCAATGGCTGATCTGATGAAAGGCTCATTTCCACCTACTTGCATTTTCCCTCATATCCCTTCATTCCCCTACAATGTACAAATCTATCCAACCGTGTCTTAAATATAGTTACTGAGGGAGCCTCCACTGCTTCAATGGGCAGCGAATTCCACAGATTCACCATCCTCTGGGAAAAGGAGTTCCTCCTCATCTCCATCCTAAATCTACTACCCTGAATCTTGAGGCTATGTCCCCGAGTTCTAGTCTCCCCCCACCAATGAAAACAACTTACCTATGAATACCTTGTCTATGCCTTTCAGAATTTTATACATTTCTATAGGATTTTTCTAAATTCCACCTATTGTTCCACTCGACTTAATCTCTCCTCGTAGGATAATCCCCTCATCTCTGATGATTCTCCTCTGCACCGCTTCCAAAGCCAGTATATCCTTCAAGTGAGGAGAGCAGAACTGTATGTAGTACTCCAAATGAGGCCACCTCATATAGTTGCAGCACAACTTCCTAAATTCAATCCCTCGATCCATGAAGGCCAACATTCCAATTGCTTTCTTGCTGGCCTGCTGCACCTGCAAACCAACCTTTTGCAATTCATGCACAAGCCCTCCCAAGTCCTTCTGCATAGCAGCATGCTGCAATCGCTTGCCATTTAAATAATCAGATCTTCCATTTTCACTTCCCAAGTGCTAAACCTCACATTTCTCAACATTGCCAGACCCTCACCCACTCACTACCACAATCAGAATGCATTGCCTCAGGCTCACTGGGGACTTGGAGCCAGTGACGAAGGAGCAGAAATATATTTACAAGTCAGGATGGCGTGCTACTTGAAGGAGGAATCCATAAATGCTTAGGCTCCTTTACAGCTTGGGTCCTCTTCTTCTGAAGTGCCAGAGAGGATGTTTTAGGCTGCTGCTGAGAAACTTGAGCAAATGACACAAGGGCAGTCTGACTGGCTACGCATTTCAGATTCTAAACAAGGATGACGCTAAACAAGAGAGTCTGCAGATGTTGCACTCGAGTGCAATACACAAACATGCTGGAGAATCTCAGTAGGGCTGAGGAAGTGAAGGGTAGCCAACATTTTGGGCCTGGCACCAATGGGGATTGGTAAATGCCTTCGTCAGACAAGGATGCCTTCAGCCTGCAAGATTTCCAACATAAATCAAAGGGATTTGCCTATCCATACACTCCATGAGGGACAAATGGATTTCACATAAATCACAATGGCTCTCTATACATAATAACTTAAGAGTAAAACACTAAGGTCTGCAGACACCCTAAGTGAAGTGAAAACACAATGTTGGAGAAACTCAGCAGATCAAACAGTATCTAGGCACAGGTACAGAACCAACGTTTCTGGCAGAAGAGAAGGACTGAATCCTGAAATGTTTTTGGTTTTGCATCTTACCTTTGTTTATATATAAAGTATACTGCCTGACCTCCTGAGTTTCTCCAGCATTGTGTTTTTATATGATAACTTGCCCTTGTGTTTCACAGTAGGGATATTAATTACACATGGCGATAACAAGACAAATTCATAATCCGAGGGGGGCCTCAATAAGAAATTTGTTATGTCAGTACTTTATGACTGATGATCAAAGGTTCTCTTTTCTCTCCCTGAGATGACAGCCTTTACAGCAGGTACAGTCTTTTCCTTGCACAAAACAAACAGCATTCAACAGTTAAGACATTCAACCATGAATGAAAGCTTGCTAACATGCTTAAATGTTATTCCACATAACCCGTATCTGCAGTAAAGAGAACAGCAGAGGTACATGGGGCTGTTTTTCCAGGTCCTTTGACTGGTCTCTTAATTTCTGTGACAATTGTGTTCAGGTGATTTTCATTATCTTCATTATGTTCAATTAAGTGTTTAAATATCAACACCCATGAAGATCACAATTTCCCCCCTCTTTTCTAAATAAACAGATGCTGGATCACAATGTACTGCCGAAATGTGTGATTGTGGTCTCACCGCAATGGAATACATTTAAACAAACAGCAAGTCCACAGGCTCTACTAGCCCTAAGGCCCCAATTAACCTACAACACCCCTGTACATTTTGAAGGGTTGGAGGAAACCAGAGTGCTCGGAGGAAACTCATGCAGATATGGGAAGAACGCTGAACAGCATTCTTAGAGACAGCGCCAGATTCAAACCCTGGTCCCAATTGTTGGCGCTTGAACCACAAACATCTGGATGAAAGTTGAGGAACACCCTATCTAATACTAACTGTAGAAGCATCTTTATGGTATGCAACTGTGGAATTACAAGGAGGCAGATCACTTCCTCTAGGGAAATTGGGGAGATGTATTAAATGGCAGTCTTACCAGTAACACCTTCATCTTGCGTATTAATGAACATAATTTTCCAGTGAAGCCCTTATGATCTTTATCACCCTGCATGCATGCAGTCTTAATCTGTTGGTATTTATAGACCATATCCACTTGGATTAATATGGATTTGCAATAAAGCAATGGAGAAAGCCCCAAAGCATTGAGCTCCATTGTAAAATAAAAGCTAAGGAGGTCGAACGAATAAATTGCTGAGATTAAGAACACTTACCGGTGTTGATAAGGAATTCATACAGTTGTGCAGTGAATCTTAAAATACTGACAACAGCTGAACATCACAGACTGGAAATTGGTGCCATTACAAAATGTGTACCTCTCCTCACCGACAAACGAGCAAAATTAACTCAATTAATTAAAACTGCTGCAGAAAATGAAAGGAACTGCCCATGCGGATAAACACAAGCTGGTTTCGAAGGAAGAGCAGAGGGTTACGGCAACACTGAGAAAACGGGTGAGTTTTAGTAATGAGGCCTAAATGAAGACAAGACAATCCCAGTGCCGAATATTATAAATTGCTGTTGGCAACTGTTTGTTTTCACAAGTCACACTCAGAAATCAGTTAATATAACACGTCCAACTGCAAATGAAGCCGGGAAACCTTTACCTTTATAATGGTACGTGAATTTAATTGATGTCATCCTAATATCAGCAATTCTGTCCTCCACTCTCAAAATTAACAAGATAGCATATCAATTTGGCCTGTGGCCTTTGGTGTCCCAACTGTTCTGATGGTTTTGGTTGCACAGGATACAGAAAAGCACTGAAAGAACACAGGGCAAGAGCATGAAGAGGCAGTGATCATTCACTGGAGGAAGTTACAGAAACCTCTCCTGTGATGGCCATCATTTCCTGTCAAGCGACTTGCCTCTCGTAAGTGTGGCAGTTGCCTCTGAGGAAGGTACTTCCATGTTTTTTTTAAACAACGCAATTGCATTGGAGAATGATTAATACCAGTAAAACTCAAGCAACCGGCAGCCTCAAGCAACCGACAAAAAAAAAATTGCAGAAAGTAAATCAGTAAAAATTATGGAGGTTGAAAGTGGGCACGCCTCACATTTGGTTCACCATTCACATAACATGCAATCTCAGGCAACCGGAGTATTCATTTATCCAGCAATTACCAATCCCCATTGGTGCCAGACACCAGGGGTTTTACTACAACCGCAATAAGACTCAGGCTTGGTGTGGAAATCAAGACTATTCTATATTATTTACAGCCCAGTACATCACAGGCAAAACTCTCCCTACCATTGAGAAAATCTACATGGACCGCTGCCGTCGAAGAGCAGCAGCAATCATCAATGATGTGCTCTGTTCTCGCTGCTGCCATCAGGAAAGAGGTTCAAGGGCCACAAGACTCGCACCACCAGGTTCAGGAACAGCTGCTACCCCTCCTCAAAAATAAACTCAGAGACTCATTTAAGGATTCTTATTTGGCACATTATTTATTATTGGATATCTAATTTCTGTATTGCAGTTTAAAGTTTTAACAGTTAAATGTTAAATTTAGACAAGCAGCACACTCACAGGCCCTTGCAGCCCACGTGTCTGAGCCACACAAATACTTCACTTAATCTCCAACCCCGTTTTGAAGGGTGGAAGGAAACTGGAGCACCCGGAGGAAACCCACAGGGAGAACGTACAAACTCCTTACAGACCACACCAGTTTCAAAACCCGGTTGCTGCCGCTGTAGTATCACAGCACTAACTGCTTCACTAACCAGAACAAATGAAACATTTCTGTCACATTTGTGGCCTGAAATGTGAAATTAATAACACCATCACCACATGCTTTACCAGTTGAACATCTCAGTGTTTTTATTTTTCCTGCTTCTCTTATTTCATCATCCAGCACCTTCCACCTCCAGTGCATACCATCTGACTTCCGGTCAGTTTAATACATATCATGCATATTCATTATCATGACATCCCTCCTTTCACCAGAAATAAACTTTATATCTTTATGTTTAAATGTAAACACTTTAACACTATCAATAGCATTTTTCTGTCTTCTGAACCAACAAAACAACTTCAAATTCAAAACAAATTCAAATTCAAAACAAAAACTTCAAATTCCCTCTTCACAAAATGTAACATAAACATGTTATAACCAAATGTAATATAATAGCTCAACTGTTCTTCTGTAATTATACTAATACAATGCTCACCTCATATGCAAAATGTAAACATTTAAATTTATACACCTCACATGTTTAAATTCCAATACTTTTGTTTTTTTTTCATTTAATACCAAATAGTCGACGAAACAAAAATGCAATTCATACAGCACTCATACATGTATTTTATGATGTATTGATCAAATCACTATCCAAATGTTCCCATTATCATTTCTCTTCCTTGGTGAGTAACATTACTGCGCTTCATTGAAACTCATTCCAACTATCACAAACTTTCACTTTCGTGATAATGCGGGCATGATTAGAAATATGGCACAAAATCTTCATATCACTTAGGTGGTTTCCTGTCCTGTCTCGGCCTTCCTGCAATGCTACTGTCACAACTTGGTTGTTCACTCTCAGCACCGGAAACACTGCTCGCTGCAGCCTCTGGTGTTTTTGGTACTCTGGCCACTTCATCGGGAATGCTGGTAACTACCTCTGGAACATCATCTGGTCCCTCAGGTTGAGCATCTCGTATTGGACTTCCAACCACTTCACTCGGTGTCGCTCTGGATTGGTACTTTTTTGACACCAGACACGTTTCTTTTGTACAGGACTCCAGCTGGAGACTTGACTGTCACCATACTGCCGCTTCTGGATACAACAGTGTAGGGTTGATGGTAATAAGGTGTGTCTAGCTTACCATCACTTTCTTGCCTCACCAGAACATTATCTCCAGGCATGATGTCTGAGTACCTGGCCCCACGCCTCGAGTCTGCATACAGCTTTGCTGCTCCCTTCTTTTCAGCATTGTGGTCCCTCATCTCTTGGTCATCCCTGATTTCCTTTATTTCAGGCATTTTTGTGTGGATTTTCCTCCCAAAAAGTATTTCTGCTGGACTTTTTCCTGTGGTTGCATGAGGCATTGCCCGATAGACAGCTACATAGGATTGCAATGCTTCTCTCCAGTTCTGTCCTTCTGCATGAGCAATCCATAATCGTTTTTCGATGGACTGATTTTGTCTCTCAACTTCCCCATTGGCTTGCGGCCATTTAGGAGTTACTTTATGATGGTGGATACCTGTGGTCCTCATGTATTCAGCAAATGTCTCTGAAATGAACTGTGGACCATTGTCAGAGTATAGCGTAACAGGCAATCCATATCTCGCGAAGATCTCTGCCAATGCTTGTATTGTTTTTTCAGTGGTCGTTGACCTCATCACAGAGTACTCATAGTATCTGCTGTAGTAATCTACCACTACCATGATTGTCTCACCAGTTGGTAAAGGTCCGAGAAAATCAACAGCTACATCAATCCACGGTCCTGTCGGGAGTTGCGTACTCCGGATCGGCTCTGGAGGATTACTCCTACTTGTGAGTTGACACCCATGGCAGGTTTTGATGAATTTCTCTGCATCTTTATCACAACCTGGCCACCATACTTTACTCCTGAGGTTTTGCTTGGTACCAACAATACCTAGGTGTCCTTCATGAGCTAATGGTACGATCTTCGGTCTCAACCTCTGTGGTATCACCAATCTACACCCTCTCAATACACACTGCCCGATGCAACAAAGTTCGCGCTAATGGGAACATATGCCTTGTGAGTGCACTTGTCCCATTGTCCACTTTGGATACATTCCCTAACTTCCATGAGTTCTGGGTCATGTTCAGAATCTCTCTCGACTTCCCTCATTGTCACAGCTTCCGGTGTCGACTGAATAGCTACGAAGCGTTCAAAGCTCTCTGCTTCTGTCCCCAATTCTGACTTGGATTGTGGGCATCCATCTTTCAACAATCTGGATAGCGGATCAGCAATGTTTGCTTTCCCGGCAATGTGAACTACTCTGTACTTGTACGGTTGGAGTCTGAGCACCCATCGTTCTAGCCTGGACCTGGCGGCATAGATCACCTCCGATGGTTTATGGTCCGTGATGAGTTCAAATTCAATGCCATACAAATATGCATGGAATCTCTCGCAGGCCCATACAAATCCGAGTGCTTCTTTCTCTGTCTGAGAATATCTCCTTTCCACATCTGTCAAAGATCTGCTGGCATAGGCAATGATTCTTGGTCCCACATCACGCATCTGGACCAACACGGCTCCTAAACCAACAGGTCTAGCATCTGCTATGACTTTGGTTGGTGCAGCCGGATCATAATACCCAAGAGTATCGGCATTCGTCAGACTTTGTTTCAGAGCTGTGAATGCTTCCTTCTGCTCAGGGCCAAATGGAATGGTACACCTTTCATGGTTAGTTTCCTCAGTGGTTCTGCCAGTGTAGCAAAGTTAGGGATGAACTTTGTGCAATAATTAACCAATCCCAAGAAGCTCCTCATCTCCGTTGCATTCTGGGGTTCACGTGCATCTGCAACAGCTTTCACCTTCCTTCCCGTGTAAGCCTGTGTCCCATGAAGTCCATCTCTGAGACACCAAACTGGCACTTGTCTCCATTCACGGTAAGGCCTGCCCCCTGTAGTCTGGATAGGACACGCCTCAACCGTCTGTCATGCTCTTCCTTTGTAGCCGCATGGACTATGATGTCATCAGAAATGTTGGCAACTCCAGGAATGCCTTGAATCACTCGATGGATTTCGTACTGGTAGATCTCAGGAGCTGCATTGGTGCCGAACGATAGTCTCTTGTACCGGTACAATCCACAGTGAGTCACAAATGTTGTCACGTCCCTGGATTCTGGGTCCAGCTCTAATTGACGATAGCCCCATTTTAAATCAATTTTTGAGAACACCTGACTGGTAGTTAACTCCTGAAGTACTTCCTCCACTGTTGGTATGGGGTGTCGTTATCGAATTATAGAGCTTCATTGGCCATCCTCATATCAACACACAGTCTTATATCACCATTTGGTTTGGGCACGATCACTACTGGGCTGACCCATTGTGTTGAATGTTCTACAGGTTCAATAATGTCTTGCTCAATCAACTCTTTGATTTTGGCCTCGACTTTCCCACGAAGTCCAAATGGAGTTCTGTGCACTGGTTGCGCCTTGGGTTTGACCGTTTTGTCCACTGCTAGCTTTAGTTGTCGACCTTTCAGCTTTCCTACTCCCTGGAAAACTGCGGGGAATTCTTGCTTCATATCCTCGTATGACTGAACTGAATTGACACGAGCTCCAATATGAAGTATTGCCAGGTCTTGCGCCGTGAATCTACTCAGCAATGGTTCTCCCTTCTCGTCTATGACAACAAACTCTGCTTCGGTGTACTTGTCACCAGCTTCAACAGTCGCAGTGAAACATCCAATGGTCTGCAATGGCTTGGTTGCTGTGTATGGATACAGTTTCTTTGAACACTTCTTTGATGTACAAATGATTTTTTTTCTTTTCAATTTCTCCCATAAGTGTCGGACAATTACATTACTGTCACTGCCTGAGTCTACAATGACCGGAACTGTCACACCACCAATTATCACTGGGACCTTCTCATAATGTACATCATTCAATGTAAACTGATAGTATTTCTGCCCATCCTGGTTGTCATCATCATCGTCACTTTCTGGGTCACCTTCTATATGGTGAATAGTGCCTTTCTTTCCAGGATACTTTCCTTTCCCCCAAGCTTTGCCCTTAGAAGCTGTACTCTTCCCATTCTGGTTTGCATTTGACTTGCTTTTGCACTTCTTTGCAAAGTGGTCCTTACCTCCACACTTTCTACAAACTTTGCCTTTCACTGGGCAGCATGGGTCTTTTCCAAAATGACCTCTGTTTCCACATCTGTAACACTCCAAGTCACGTGTCGGCATATTTCTTGGCTGGCTATGGCTATGCGAGAGCCTATTTACTTGTTGACCAACTTTATCTTTACTGGGCTGGCTTGAGTTGTCTTTCAGTTTCATGGTATGAAATTGCCCCTCAACAGCCTCTAATCCAGCAGCCATTGTTAAAGCATTGGTAAGTTTCAACTCACCCCCTTTTTCCAGCAGTCGCCTTTTGAGTTTGTCTGATCTGCAGTGCTGCACAACTTGATCCAATAACTGGTTGTCCAAATCAGCTACCACGTAATTGCATCCCACAGCCAGTTGTCGCAATCTCGACACGTACTGGGCGACCATTTCTCCATCTTCTTGTTTTGTTTTGCGAAACAAATGGCGTTGAAATGTAGCATTCGGTGTCACCACATAGTGTGCATTCAATGCATCTACGGCTTTCTGGTATTCCTCCTTCCTTCCAGTATTCGAAGGCGTCTTAAAAGTTTCCCGAACTGTGGGTCCTGCGGTGAAGAGAAGTAATGCCCTCCGCTGCGCTTTCTGTTCCGCCGTACTGCTATCAAGAAATAGGCCACGACTGTCGGCATAGGCTTCAAATTCTTCCAGCCGTGCCTTCCACTTCACACTCACAGTGCTTGCATCACCCGTCGGGTCAAAATGAGGAACACCTCGAAGTGCTAGTAATTCAGTTTCTGTGACTGCCATGAAGAAAACCTTCCAGCTCAAAGCCACCGATTCAAAATCCAAAATGTTTATCACATTTAAAATCCAAAATGTTTATCATCGACGCCAATGTCACATTTGTGGCCCGAAATGTGAAATTAATAACACCATCACCACATGCTTTACCAGTTGAACATCTCAGTGTCTTTATTTTTCCTGCTTCTCTTATTTCATCATCCAGCACCTTCCACCTTCCAGTGCATACTATCTGACTTCCGGTCAGGTTAATACATATCATGCATATTCATTATCATGACAATTTCTTTCTTTGTTTACATTTTCTCTCTCCTTTTTAATATACACACCTTTTCCTGAGTACAGTTTTTTTGCACAACCAACAAGTAGAAATTCTGCCTGGCCCACAAGAAAAAGAATTTCAGTGTTGTATGTGATGTCATTTCGTACTCTGACAATAAATCTGAACTTTGTTCTCATGTACTTGTTTTTCAAGCTTGATTCAGAAGAGATTTCAGATTTATTGTCAGACTACATACGTGACATCACATCCCACCCTGAGATTCTCTTTCCTGCTGGCCAGACAGAATTACTTCTCATTGGTATTACAAAAAGAAAACTGTAAACAACATACAGATGTAAACAGGTAAAGAAAAGTAAACAAATTACTGCAATACAGAGAAAATAAAAATAAAACAAAGTGCACAAGGCCTTAAATGAGCCCCTAATTGAGTTTATTGTTGAGGAGTCTGATGGTGGAGGGGGAGCAGCTGTTCCTGAACCTGGTGGTGTGAGTCTTCTGGTACCTACACCTCTTCCCTGATGGCAGCAGCGAGATCAGTGCATGTGCTGGGTGGTGTGGATCCTTGATGATTGCTGCTGCCCTCTGACAGCAGTGTTCCCTGTAGATGTTCTCGATGGTGGGGAGGGTTTTGCCTGTGATGTCCTGGGCTGTCCACTACATTTTCCAGGGCTTGACTCAGGGGTATTCATGTCCCCATACCTGACCATGCCAGTCAGCACCCTTTCCACCACACATCTGATGGAATTTATCAAGGTTTGTGAAGTCATACCAAATCTGTGCTGACGTGCTTTCTTCATGATTCCATTTGTGTGTTGGGTCCAGGAAATATCCTCCGAGATAGTGAGTCCCAAGAACTTAAATTTGCTCACCCTCTCCACCTCTGATTCCCCCAGTGATCACTGGATCGTATACCTCTGGTTTTCCCTGAACACTTGGAATCTTTTCTGATCTAGTGAATTCCAACAAACTCCTCAGCTTGTCCAAAAGGGAAACATGTCCTTTTATCGTATTTGTTGTATCATTCTTTGCTGACCTGAATTCATTCAGTCTCTATATCTCATGACACATTCAGAGAAAGACTTTAATTTGTATAGCACAAATGATCCAAAAGTTTTCACAAGCAAAAAAAAAACAATATTTTTGTGTGGCCATGGATAACGGTGGAAATACACAGCAGGTCAAACAATATCTTTAGAGAGAGTGAAGCAGAGAATATTTCAGGTAAAAAACTATTCAACAGATCCAGGAAAATGAGCAAATAAGTTCATTTTAAATTGCGGAGAATATTGTACTGGGATTACTGTCTTCAGGATCTTGGGAAAGATTGCTGAGATGATTTTATTGTTTATTGTGAATTGAGAGATGATCAAGAACACAGAGAGATAATGAAAAGAGAGAGAAAGAAACGAGAGAGTGAGAGAAAGGTAAAGGTTTCATTATTGTCATGTAATACTTCATTTAAAATGTAACATACATGGATTTCTTTAACTTTTGTCTATCTTAAGGCAGACAGAGAGTCATCATTTTGCCCAGCGCCCTTCGTAGAAACCTATAGCACCTGGTGTTCCTAGGCAAGTCTCTCCTCCAAGTAGTGACCAGTCCTATTTAGCTTCTGAGATTAGACAATCCAAGGTGTATTCCGGCTATGAGGTGCTGTTGAGAAACAAGAACAGAGAGAGGGAGAGAGAACAGAGATAAATGTCTGAGAAGAGACATTTGCCCTGAGCTCTGTTCTTGCTGCTGCCACAAGACTCTTGTGAAGAGATAAATGACATTAGAGATGAGGGGAGAGGAAGGGAGAAAGAGGGAGAGGGAGAAAAAAGGGACATGTAAAAACTGTGAAATGCTGGGCTGATCCCTTTGTCCCATCCATTCCCCACCCTCTCTATAACTTATTGATGCCTTTTTTTCTGATGCCCTGAAACTTTAATAGTTTATCTTTTCACAGAAATTGTCAGTTTGCAAGGACACCAGTTTGCATGGTTGTACAACTCTGTAACTATCAGCTAGATGCTGTGCTGGGGTAAAGGTGCTGTATATACGCAATTCAGAATATGTCTTGATGATTAATTGGGAGAGCTGTTCTTTATCCTTTCTCCAGCAAGACATGCGCAGGCTTCTCACAGATTAGGCATGGGGTCGAAGGTAATGGATATGTATGGAGTCTCCAACATCTTCTGAGCTTTTTATTGATAACAAACTGCATTGAAATACAGAAATTTTGATATATAGCCTTGCTGGACACAGTGCGATCCCACAGATGCATGAGAAAGATGCCCCAATAGTTAATAAAAAGCGCAATTTGGACTGAATGTTGCCTGACATATTCCTGTTTGCCACAAAGTATGGTGTATTTTAAAACGTTTGAAAATTACTTCAAAGCCACTCGGAAGATTCATCAGTTAATATTCACCAGAGGATTCACGATGTGAAGCATGGGGCATGATTCCATTGCTGTGTAACTTGCTGTCTCCTTTCACAAGGTTTCTGTGCTGGAACTAGGCATGCTGCCTTCGAATTACGGCCTTCATTTGCTGGAGACATTTCAGAGGCGAGCATGAGATGAGCATGTCCTCAGGGGCAAAAGAAACCAGCAAGAGATAATTGGCTATCAGGAAATAGAGTAAAATGTGAAATAAAAGGAAAAATTCTCAAATGTAGCTGACGTATTTTACATATTCGTTGATCACCTGTGAAGTTTCTCAAAGCTAGCTGGGTTACAGTCAAGAGGCTAACCTTGCCTTCTTGTTCAGAAGTTCAAGGTCTTTTTCTGCTGAAGTTAAAAGCTGTGGAAATATATAAGAGGACACTTTCCATCAGCATAGGATTTTCTGTCATCCAAAAGTTAGAACAATTGTACTTTTTATAAAATCCTTTTATTTGACTATTTTATTTAAAATTTTGGTCAATATATGGAGTCAAAAATACAAATTTAAAAAAAAAAGCAAATCTTTGATACACTCCCCAACCCCTCCCACCCTAGAAACCCCAATAAAAAAAAATGGAAAAGAGAAAAAGGAAGAAAGAAAAACAATGAAAACAGAAAGGATTGCCAAGAAAGTGCCACTCACCACATGGATGTCCAATATATATTCTTTTCAATTCTTTGGAGCACGTCCCTAGGATTAGGAAGATGTCTACAAATTTATATCTGAAATTTGTAAATACGGGTGCCAAATTTGCAAAAATATATCATATTTATTTCTTAAATTATGTAATCTCAAGGGGAACACAACTACACATTTCTGAATTCCATTGTGCCATTCCCAAATGTGAATCAGATTTCCAAGTAACTGCTATACATTTTCTTGCCACATAAAATCCCTTCCTTTTTCTATCTAGTTGTGGGGTGGTTTTGAAATTTTTTTTTTAAAACTTTAGACGTAAAGCATGGTAACAGGCCCTTTTGGCCAATGACCCCATGGCACCCAATTACACCCAATTGATCTTTTGAAGGGTGGGAGGAAACTGGACCACCTGAAGGAAAGCCATGCAGTCTCAAGGAGAACTTAGAGACAGTGCCAGATTCGAACTCAAATCGTTGGTGCTTTAACTGCTACTCTAACCATGTTGACCTCAACACTGGGTTACAGTGAAGCCTGTGGTGTTCTGGATGTGGCATGTCCAAGAATGGTTTTGTACACTGCAGTGTAAACTTTCAAAATACAAACCTCAACAATATATTTAATAATAATTATTTATTTTAATATATATGAACTGTGCATATGTATAATTTGTCTGTATGTGTGTTTGCAGTGTTTTTCACTGTGAACAGAGAACATTGTTTCATCAGAATTGCACTTATACAGTCAGATAATATGTAATCTTGAACTTGAGAATATTCCCTTCATATTTTGAGGGTTCATGTTGAGTTGTGCTGCATGGTTTCTTATGCTCCTTGGGTTCCTGCAATATACTCACCCTCCCATTCAGATGCCCGACCTCAAATTGCTTGATGCCCACACACTGTTAGACAACATAAGGTGGCACCAAGATCACATTTCTCTTGTCCAGGATATAGAGTTAACATTTTAGGTCGCAGGTCCTTCATTCAAACTGACCACGTCTTTGACCTGAAACAATAACTGTTTCTCTTCCCAAAGATGCAACCTCACCTATTGAAGCATTTTCTTCTTTTATTTTATTGTTTATGTTTAAAAGGCTTGTAGACTCATGTAGTGAAACACAGAAGTCTGCAAGCATTGTGATAGTTATAAAAACACACAGAAATGCTAGAGGAACTCAGCCAGTCTCGCAGCGTCCAGAGGAGGTCCAGCCCGAGCCCTTCTTCAAGGTAGAAGCAAAAAGTAGGAAAGCATCTGAATAAAGACTCAGGAGAGAAAGGGAGAAGAATGGGAGGAGGAGGAATCCTGACCAACAGACAAAAGGTGTTAATTGAATATGATAATGGCAGAGGTGAGAATTAATTTGGCCCTGTGAAAATGGACATAGGGAAAAAGGAAATGGGAAGAGATAGAGAGAGAGCGGGAGGGGGGGAGAGAGAGCGAGGGGCATAAGAGACCGAGGGGAGAGAGAGCGCGAGGGGATAGAAAGCACGAAGGGAGAGAGAGTGCAAGTGGAGAGAGAGAGCGTGAGGGGAGAGAGACCGAGGGGAGTGAGACCGAGGGGAGTGAGACCGAGGGGAGTGAGACCGAGGGGAGTGAGAGAGCGAGGTGAGTGAGAGAGCGAGGGGAGTGAGAGAGCAAGGGGAGTGAAGAGAATGGAGTGAGAGGGAAGAGCGAGAGAGCACGAGAAAGAACGAGAGGAAAGGAGACAAGGGTTGAACACTATAAACACACAGAAATGCTGGAGGAACTCAGCCAGTCTCGCAGTGCCCAGAGGAGGTAATGATACATTACTGACATTTCCAGCTCGAGCCCTTCTTCAAGGTAGAAGCAAAAAGCAGGTATAATCTCAGCTGATCCTGATGCAATACTTGGGTGACCTGGACTGGTCTAGAGTTGTCATAATCATTCAGTTGAGTGGCTGAACTGAGGCACATCTGCCTCACTTTTGAATAGCAGAAGAATCCAATGGGATTATTAAGCAGGATTTCTCCTCAGTATTTTGGTTAATATTAATTGCTTTCGATTTCCATGGCAACCATCACAAATCCAAATGTATTAATCCCATTTACTAGTGCTTGGTTCTCAGCCTTCAAGGTGATTCAAATTTTCACCGATGTACTTCTGAGACTTTGTGATACATCCAGCACCCACTCAAGAAATATAATCCAGTGAGAAAAGCAGGGATGTTTGTGGAAGCTTGTTCAATTCAGCTGTCACCATTCTTACAGGATGGCAGTGATTACACTTCTCAAGAGCTCCTTGGCTATGAAAATATTGAGGTCAGATTTCAGATTTATTGTCAGGGTACATGCATGACATCACATGCAACACTGAGATTCCTTTTCTGGCAGGCACAGCAGAATTACCACTTACTTGTGCAAAAATAACTGTCCACAATGTTCATATGTAAACAAATAAAGACCTGTAAACAGATAACAAATGTAAACAAGCTGACTGTGCAATGCAGACAGAAAAACTCCCAATAAAGAACAAAAGTAGGAGTTCTTCATTGAGTCCCTGTTTGAGTTTTTCATTGAGGAATTTGATGGTGGAGGGGTAGCAGCTGTTCCTGAACCTGGTGGTGTGAGTCTGATGGCACCTACACCTCTTTCCTGATGTAAGAGTTCTTCATTGAGTCCCTGTTTGAGTTTTTCGTTGAGGAATTTGATGGTGGAGGGGTAGCAGCTGTTCCTGAACCTGGTGGTACGAGTCTGATGGCACCTACACCTCTTTCCTGATGTAAGAGTTCTTCATTGAGTCCCTGTTTGAGTTTTTCGTTGAGGAATTTGATGGTGGAGGGGTAGCAGCTGTTCCTGAACCTGGTGGTGTGAGTCTGATGGCACCTACACCTCTTTCCTGATGTAAGAGTTCTTCATTGATTCCCTGTTTGAGTTTTTCGTTGAGGAATTTGATGGTGGAGGGGTAGCAGCTGTTCCTGAACCTGGTGGTACGAGTCTGATGGCACCTACACCTCTTTCCTGATGTAAGAGTTCTTCATTGAGTCCCTGTTTGAGTTTTTCATTGAGGAGTCTGATGGTGGAGGGGTAGCAGCTGTTCCTGAACCTGGTGGTACGAGTCTGATGGCACCTACACCTCTTCCCTGATGGCAGCAGTGAAAACAGAAAATATGCTGGGGGGGGGGGGGTGGATCTTTGATGATTGCTGCTGCTTTCAAACGGCAGCATTACCTATAGATGTTCTCGATGGTGGGGAGAGTTTTGCCTGAGATGTCCTGGGCTGTGTCAAGGGGCGGCTTTACAATCAGGTGTATTGGTGTCCCCATACCAGACAGTGATACAGCTGGTCAGCACACTTTCCACCACGCAGCTTTAGAAATTTGCCAGGGTTTCTGGTGTCATACCAAACCTCCACAAACTCTGGAGAAAGTAGAGGCATTGACGTGCTTTTTACATGATGCCATTAGTGTGTTCGGTCCATGAAAGATCCTTCGAGATAGTAACTCTCAAGAATTTATTTTCTCACGCTCTCCACCACTGCATCATGTACCTCTAGTTTTCCCTTCCTGAAGTCAAAAATCGGCCCTGTGGTTTTGATGACATTATCCCTTTTTAAATTGCACCACCTGGGGAGCCCTCCTGAGATCCAGGTGCAATTACTGAGGCAAAGTGGCTGGAAGCACCTTTGAAATTGCAAGGGGATTGACCCATTAAATCACCAACCTGGTGATTTAAGGGGAATCTGGCCTGCACAATAATGTGTCACGCACTCACCGGAAGCACTACCGGATGTTCAAGTATGATGCACACACACAAGTGCTGATATCACCAGATTAAGTGTGTTGGCCATTTTCATTTTCAAATTGGCCGAGGTCTTGTTTAACCTGGTTCCATGACTACCTCTGAGGTAGGTCAGGGACCGGGATGGGTTCGGACGAAGTTGAGCCAGTTGGACCCTTTGTAACTGCTGTTTAATTGGAGTGCTAATCGGGCAAATTGTCTGGTTAACCCCATTTTACACGGCAGTTTGAAAGGAGGTTGTTATTGGTGCATCATTCAGCCAAGTATGCTGATTGTAACCAAATTTGTAGATTAAATTGTAGCTGTAAATTAAAAAGCTCTGGCTGTCATAGTGTCAGCAACTCGCGTTCGAATCTCGTGCTGTCTGTATGGAGTTGTATGATCTCCCCATGCTCTGGTTTCCTCCGACCTTTCAAAGTAGTTCGGGGATTATAGGTCAATTGGGGTGGCACAGGCTCGGGGGCCGCAAGGGCCTGTGTCCGTGCTGAATGTCTAAATTTAAAATAAAAAAAGGGGTGTCAATGTGACATTCTGAAAGGAACGTGGAATCCAATATGTAAATGGAAAGTCATTTCCTTCTCCTCAAAGAACTTAGCAAAATAGGGTTCCCAGAAATCTGCAGAAAAAGAGATGCCATATATTCAGTGGGACTAGGAGGGTGGGGATTTGTTATGGCATGGTCTAGTAGGGCCGAACTGGCCTGTTCTGTGCTGTAAGTGGTTATATGAATTTTAGATTCAATTTGCCAAGTTTAACCAGTTTCCTGGCAATTCTTTGACGCCATCCTCCATTAGTTATTCAGAATTCACACCAGACCTGATGCATCAATCCACCACTGGTTGCTGACCCCTCTCCTGCACAGATATAATAATGTAATTGTCCCGCAAGGTCTGGGCATCAATAAATAGACAATTAAAATGTAAAATGTTTCACACATCCTGCTGTCAATTTCCAGCACACTCTGAGTTGTTGTCTCGTGAATCATCAATTAGCAAATACCTTACCTGCTTCAATCTCTTTCAATTATTTTGCATTTCACAAACCAGTGAGTGTTTTATTTTTACTCTTCCATTATTTCTCTTTCGATTAGAATCCTGCTGTAGTTGCTGTTTAAAATTGGTTACAATCTTCTGCTCCTTCATCAACTTTACATCTCCCTGGCAGATGTCAGAGGTTTTGGCTTTATTACAACGTGGCTGTCAATATTCAAATTAGCCATCCCTTTCCTCTCACAGATGGGATTCATGTTGAGACGAGAAGAGATAAATACGTTGGCGGCTGCAGTGGGCAGGGAGATTGCAACTGAGGGAGTGAAGTGCCAATCAGCAGTGATCGGGTAATCATTTAAGACACTCAAGTCTTTGAGCTGTGTTCTGATCAGCGTGGAAGTTCATCATTCCATGTGAAGCCTTCTCATTGTTAAACAGGAGTTGAATATTATCATGATATCTGCTTTCCAGACCATGTGTCACATCCATTAGCCTTAAACCCTTTGGACTCCAACGAGTGCAGGTACTTTGTCTCTTCTTTGGCTTGGCTTCGTGGACGAAGATTTATGGACGGGGTAAATGTCCACGTCAACTGCAGGCTCGTTTGTGGCTGACAAGTCCGAAGAGCGCATCAAAAGAACCAAAGACTTGTGGATCCAAACCAAGGCTTTTATTAACTAAAAGACTGGAGCATATCACAAGTAGGTCGACCAGTCCAGAATGACCTGGTCAGGCAAGGAGCAATCCTTTAAGATCTGCCAGTAGGTGTGGGTACACTCTCAGCCAATCACAGTCATCCTCCACTACCATCTGTACATATACACATTGGTGATAGAATCTGTACTATCACATTCACCCCTTCTTTGAGAACCGACCCCAGGGTGGATGGAGGTTAGGGGCTGTACTGGTCAGGGGGTCTGACCATCCGGTGTGACTTCCGTGGCGCCGGGATTGGGGTTATCAGAGTCATGTCGCCGGCTGGCCCGTAGGGTGCGCCACTGCTTCGCTCAATTCCCCAACAGCGTTGTTGACAGTCTGGCCTGAGTTGTTGGGATGGTGCTGGTCCCTCTGTTCAAGCACATGACCTGGGGGAGAAGGAATAGGGGAGGGTTGGGTTAAAGGCACTGCTGCATCTGATCCAGCTTGGGCTAGGTCCCTTAGCGAGACTGTGTCCTCCCATCTGTCCGGGTACTCAACATAGGCATAATGCAGGTTCACATGGAGCAGAGTCACTCGGTCAACCAAGAGGTCGTTCTTAGAGTGCCGGACGTGGTGTTGTAAAAGGACTGGACCAGGAACCGTGAGCCATGCCGGTATGGTTGTACCCGACTTGGATTTCCTCAGGAAAGAGAACATCCTTTCATGGAGGGGGTGGCATTGGTCACGGTGCATAGGAGGGAGCAGACGGAGTGTAGGGCACTAGTGAGCACATCCTGCCAGCGAGAGGTGGGGAGACCTTTGGACCGGAGGGCAAGCGTAACCACTTTCCAGACAGTGGCATTCTCTCTTTCGACTTGCCCATTACCTTGTGGGTTATCGCTGGTGGTCTTGATGAGTGGCCGTGCCTGGTCAGCATAGTGTGGAACCCATTGGGCAAAGTAAGAGAAAAAAACCCAGGCAGTGTTTGAGTGCCTTCTGGGTGTGGGGGGGGGGGGGGGGGGCAAGTCCATGAGGGGACGCACGTGGTCAGGGTCCGGCATGACCACCCGGTTCTCCACCACACAACCTAGAATTGCCAAACGAGTGGTCCGGAAGACACACCTGTCGAAATCGTAGGTCAAGTACAGCTGAGTTGCAGTCTGAAAAAATTTCTCAAGGTTGGCATCATGATCCTCTGTGTCATGGCCGCAGATGGTGACATTGTCCAGATACGGGGAAGTAGCAGTCAGCCCGTTCTGGTCCACCATCCGGTCCATTTCCCGCTGGAAGACCGCGACGTCATTTGTGACCCCAAAGGGTACCCTGAGGAATTGATACAGCTGCCCATTCACTTCAAAGGCCATGAAAGGTCGGTCTTCTTGGCGGATTGGGAGCTGATGATAGGCCGAACGTAAGTCAATGGTAGAAAATACATGGTATTGGACGATCTGATTCACCACTTCCGTGATCCGTGGACGGGGGTACGCATCCAGGAGCGTGAAGCGGTTGATTGTCTGGCTGTTGTCAACCACCATCCGCGGCTTCTCCCCGTTTTTAACAATCACTACCTGGGCCCTCCATGGACTCGAGCTAGGTTCGATAATGTCCTCATCCAGCAGTCTGCGCACTTCGCTTGTGATAGATTTTCTGTGTTCATAACTATATTGCCAGCTTTTGCTGCCCACAGGCTTCCAGCCAGAGGTGAGATTTGCGAAAAGTGCTGGCGGAGCAACTCGGAAGGTGGAGAGATTACAAGTGAGGCCCCGGGGCGGGTGGCTCGGGCTGCCGCTGGCAGGAGGTTCCCGGAGTGGAGTGGTTACAGACAGAGAGCGGAGCATGAGGCCCCCCAAAGTGCAGAGAAATGGTTTGAAACTGGCACTGAAAATCCAGTCCCAGCAGAGCAGGGACTAATAGTTTGAAGTCTGTGAACATGATGCCCTGGACTTTCAGGGTCACCACGCAGTACCCCTTTACCCCATTCGAGAGTGATCTGGTCGCCAATGAAATTGTCTGTGCAGTGGGGAGAATATCCAGTCCGCAATGGTGGGCCAGGTCTGGGCGGATAAAACTGTCAGTTGACCCCGAGTCAAATAAGCAATTGGTATAGTGTCCATGCACTTTAATCAGTTCCATTGCTTTTGTGAGGGGTTGGGGGAAGTCCTGGTCGAGGGTTATTGATGCAGAGACTTGTAATGTAGACAGTGAAGACCTGCGGGATGACGTCACGCAACGTGTGTGTGATGACGTCACGCAAACAGTTGGGCCTGAAAAAAGTGTCGGGGAGTTGGGGTTGCTGCTTGCCGTCGGCGGTGGGGCGGACATCAGTGGTGCGGTCAGCGGTGGCGGGTCCCTGGTTGGCAGCGTTGGTGGGTACCGGCAGCGTTGGCGTGTCCCCGGTCGGTAGCAGCGGTGGGTCCCTGGTCGGCAGCAGGGGCGGTGGGTCCCTGGTCGGCAGCGGCGGCGGTGAGTGTTGAGGTCGGGACTGGGGCCTGGTCAGACGTTGCTTCATGAGGCAGGGTGAACGTCATTGCTGCGAGGGTGGGTTGTACCTTCCGCGCTCGGGGTCTGCCCCGTGATGTCAGGCGCTGCCGCGCGGTGGAATCCTTGCTCTCATTGGACGAGAGCTCTGAGGAAGAAGTGTTTGAAATGGAGAGTGGGGATTTGGCTTCACACGAGGCACTGTGTTTGATGGTGCCCATTTTGGAGCGACAGACTACAGCAAAGTGGCCATTTTTAAGGCACTTCTGGCACCTGGCTTTTCTTGCCGGGCACTGGGACCTGCTGTGCTTGTTCCTCCCGCAGAAATAACACTTTGGGGTTGCATCGAGCAGCGTAGCAGCAGTAGTAGGGTAGAGGGTGGGCATCCTACTTATATCAGAGCGTGGGGTCCAGCCCTGAGAGTACGTGTCCATACTTAAGACCGCAGCCTCCATCATCTCTGCGATCCAGATCACGTCCTCTAGGTTTTCTCCCCCGTGCTCTAGCAGGTGCTGCCTCACCTCATTCGATCAAACCCCGGCCACATAGGCATCCCGAATCAGATCATCTCTGGTCTCCGTAGCTGTTCTGTCTGTGCAAGCACAGTCCCTGCCCATTGCCCTTAGTGCCTGAATATAAGCTCTACAGGACTCACCGGGCTGTTGCCTCCTTGTAACAAGTTTGTACCGAGCATAGACCCTGTTCACTGGTCGCTCATAGAGCCCTATCAGCACCTTCATGGCTGCAGTGTAAGTGGTCGCATCCTGGACATTCTGGTAGACTCTTGGGGACACCATAGTGATCAATATTAGTAGTCGATGGTTGTCCTCTATCACGGCAGGATCAGAGAGCTGTAAGTATGTTTCGAACCATCTCACCCAGTGCTTAAAGTCATTCGAGGCTGTAGCTGACTGTGGGTCGATGTCGAGGCATCCCAGCCGTAGCATACGCTCCATCCCTTCAAAATCTTTTAGTTAATATAATTGTAGTGCGTGTCGAAAGAACCAAAGACTTGTTGATCTAAACTAAAAGACTGGAGCATATCACAAGTATGTCGACCAGTCCAGAATGACCTGGTCTGGCTAGGAGCAACCCTTTAAGACCTGTACAGTCATCCTACACTACCATCTGTACATATACACATTGGTGATAGAATCTGTACTATCACATACTCCATTTCTCACTTTTCAGGGATTACCCATAAGCACAAATACTCAATTTTCTGGGACTGGTTTCATATGCAGCCAGCAGTGGGTTCATACTGATTTTTAACCTTTCATGTATAGTTTACCCATGAACGCAGTCCAGATTATATATTATGAAAGGTTAAAAATGGCCAGTCCAAAATGTTAAATGCCCTTTGGTGTGTATCAGTCACATCTAAATGGTAAGGAAGACTAGCAAGGACTAACAACCATGCCAAGAATACACATTAAAACAAATTAATGGAAGGGTTAGTTTCTTCTTTACCCTTGTTGCCTCTTTCCAAAATGTTTTTACAGACAATGAAGTACTGTTCAAGTATAGAAGTAGCTATATGAAAACCACAACCCTTTAACCCCTGGACACTCCCCCCAAATTGTGGATGAGATCTGCCCGCAAGATCTCAGATGGTGGAAATCAGCAATAAAAATGAAAAGTGCGAGAAATATTCAGCATGCCCAGGCAGCAGCTGTGAAAAGAGAAACAGAATCCATGCTCCAGATCAAGCACCTCTTCTTTTGACAAATAATCTTTAACTCTCTTTCCCAAGATGCTGCTGAGTCTGCTGGCGTCTCCCAGCAGTTCCAACTTTTTTGAGCAGTTACGATGAAGGATAACTTTTGTCCGAGGGGTGGGGGGGGGGGGGGAAATAACTGATTTGTTTTGGAAGAGTTGGATGGGAATATTTACTTTCAGAGAGAGACGGATGAGGCCACCCTTCAGTAACTCAGCAGAAAAGACAGAACTTCCTCAGGTCCTGCATAGTCATAAAGACATAACGTATTAGAACTGGTCCTTTGGACAATCTGACTGTCAAGAACCCATATACACTGATCCAATTCTATTTTATCCATCACACAGTGCCAGCCTCGACATGTCCCAAGATCTCTGGAAAGCAAATTAAATCAGAGGAAGAAAGATAGACAATGTTATCATCAATGGGTTGGAATAACTATCAGAGACTTATTAGCATTGAAAAATTCCTTTTTGAAATTACTGCTGTTTAAAATATTGCTGTCAACGTATTCATTGTCATATTCACGTTTATATTCTTTCTTTCTGTCTCTGGAAGCATCTGGATATTCAGAATTACTTTTAACAGTAATGTCTATCACTGCTATGTGCATATAGTAAGTTAAAGAAATTTTGGGAATGCAAGTTGAAAGAAGATTTCCAACAAAGACAGTTCCTTGAGGGCTCATGACCTGAAAAAATTACTTGTTTTCATTCTCTCTCGACAGGTGCCGTCTGCCTGCTAAATACATCCAGCATTTTCTGCTTCAACAACAGATTCTTCTTTTTGGTAAGGAACCACAATATTTATTTAATATCAAAGATGAGGCAATGACATCTCAGCTTAACTGCACCAAGGACCCCTGATGAAATCATTTCTATCTACAGCAGCCGACACACTCAACCTGATTGGAGGAGCTTATTTTCTGGCTGGGCATCCTCGGCCACGTGGCATGACCATTGACTTTACTGCCTTCCATTAGACCTGCTTCTTTTTTTTTCCCCCTCCCCCTCTCCTGCCCTTCCAGTTCCTTCAAGGTGCGAGAAAGTGATTGGCATGGATTAGAAGGGTCAAGTTGGCCTGCTTCTATGCTGTAATTGTCATATGGTTACCATCCCCCCTCCCCCTCTGCTGCTGTCCCCTTCCTCCCTTTTACACCGATCATCTCCTGCCATGCCTCCCCCTTTCCCCTTTTGTTCAGATGCCTACCAGCATTTTCTCATAGTTTGATGAAGGACTCAAGCCTGAAACGATGGTTCTGAATCATTGCCTTTGCTACATAAAGGGCACTGCTTGGCCTCGCTGTGCTTCTCCAGCATTTCGTATTTTTAAGACACGCTCAACCTCTACAGGTTGACCTGAGTGTTTCTGGTACCTCCTGACTCTTCTTTCTTTACACATCATCCAAGAATGTGTTTTTATCAATCAGCTCTGCCTAATCTTCTGTGTAACTGGATGTGAATGCTTTGGACTGGTATTGAGTGGGAAGCCTTACATGCAACAAAGAATAAAGATAAAGACCCTTGGAGTGAGGAAGATGGAGGTTTGTAACCCTGCGCCAGAACCTAACCCAATGTTGTAAAAGCCTAATGGTGTTGGATCTCAATTTGAGCCATCTTTGGTATAGCCTTTCACATGGAAAACTCCCACATTAGCAAATATACTTACAATTAGTTTATGTCCTTTACTGACCTTGATTATGAAATAATCATTTTTTAGCACAGCAGGAAGAACATCCCAACCTTCAAAATAGGAAGATGCAATCTCTCCAATCAAACAGAGAGGGTCGTCCAAGAGGCAGTGGAGCAGTCTCTCAATATTGGAATTGGAGTCTGAATTCACCCTTGAATTCTTGACCTTCTGCCTCAGAGAGCCAATTGCTATAAATTCAGTGTACAACTATCACAGCGCCAACGACCTAGGTTTGAATCTGCCTCCGTCTGTAAGGAGTTTGTACGTTCTCCCCGTGCCTGCGTGGGTTTTTTTCTCCCCGGGCGCTCTGGTTTCCTCCCACCCTACAAAAATGTGCAGGGTTTGAGGGTCAATGGGTGAATTAGAGCAGCGTGGGCTCATGGGTCAGAAAGGACTGTTTCTATGCTGCGTGACAACATTTTAAATGTATTTTTAAACATTTAAAATGGACACAAGCTTAGACATTTCATTGTGTACAATGGAGCCACACATTAAAGGTGAAGTTTCCGACATTGTCACATAATACTACATTTAGAATGTAACATACATGAAATTCTTTAACTTTTGTCGACCATCAGGAAGACAGAGTCGCCACTTTGTTCAGCGCCCTGCAGAAACCTACAGCACCCAGAGTTCCTAGGCAGATCACCCCTCCAAGTACTGACCAGTCCTGGGCCTGCTTAGCTTCTCAGATCAGACAATCTCAGGCGTATTCAGTCTATTAGGTGTTATCTACACAACAACAAAACATTGAACACAAAATTAATCTGAACTGCTAGATAAAATTACAATTTTATTGCTGATTTATTTGATGCATTTAACAATATTGTGTTTTACAACTTGAAAATTCCAAATCACAGCAAAATGTGGACCTTAATTTGTATCTATTGATGAGTGAAAAGGGTTTTGTGAATAAGTTTCCAAGGAATAATATTGCCACCTGATTCCTGAGAGGTTATAATGAAGCAATTATTCTGCAAAGTTAGACCAGAATGAGAAGTGAGATTCCAACTAAGATTATATCTCTATTTATTTCAGCTTATCACAAACTTACTGGAGTGTGTTCTTTCTCCCCTTTCCTTCTCCTTCAATTGGAATTGAAGTTATTAAGCATTACAGGAGCAAGAGAGTAGAGTAGCTAATGTACAGATCAAACATGATCTAATTGAATAGTGGAACAGGTTTTAAAGGCTTGAAAGTTCAATTCCAATTCTTTATCCAAGTGGAAAAAAAACGATGGATAAATGTATCCACACATCCCATTTTACTTATGATATAATTTCTAAGTTCAGTGAAACCCCTCGTATACAGCACCTATAGGAATTGGTAGATGCCGCAGAAGTGTATTTTCCAGTTACTTGAGACTTACTTGTACAATGCCTAACTAATGCACCTGCATTTAGAATAAATAGTTTAAAGACAGAATATTACACTGTACTTACACTGAACAAACTTCACTTGCATGTTTATATTAAGCTTAAAGCATTTTACTTTATTTTCAGTCACATTCTTTGAAAACATTTTACCATTCCTGCATCTGCAGGTTCCTCCCCCTCCATGGAGTCACCCAAAAGATGAATAATAACATTATAGATAATTAACTTTCTATCTCCAAGATTACAGATAAATTGGGGAGACTCCTACTAAATAGGGATAAGGAGACACTTTAAGAGAATCATCCCAGCAGCGAGCGGCACCAACCAGCTCTTCATCCCAGGTGACGTCATTGTTGTTTCACACAACTGTATTCAAACAGCTGCTATGAGCAAAGCACGACCAAAGCCCTCCATTGGCTGAATATTTGCTCCCATCGTCACCAAAGGTTTATGCGTCCCTTCAAAGAATATTTACTTTTACAATTTTAAACTGACATTTTTTATCTGTCATTTTATTCTTACTTATTTTAATTTTTAAAATTTATTTTCCATGATATTTTTGCTGGCTGTTTGAGGCTGCCGGTTGCTTGAATTTCCTAATACTAGGGGGTTTTACTGTACCTGTGTTGCTGCAGCAAGTAACAATTTCAGGCATGTGAACACTGTGTAATTATCATTATCGATACTGCAGTATAATGGGTCTATTTCAAATTCTCCAACTTTGGGCAACATGCTCTCTCTTTCTGCCTGGATCAGAGCTGGCTCATCTCTGACTACCATAATGTTGGTTCATTTTTTTTTTTGCTTAGTTAAAGAGGGAAGCCTGCAGGTGCTGGGATTGTCTCTTCCTTTGGCTTGGCTTCGCGGACGAAGATTTATGGAGGGGGTAAAAAGTCCACGTCAGCTGCAGGCTCGTTTGTGGCTGACCAGTCCGATGCGGGACAGGCAGACACGATTGCAGCGGTTGCAAGGGAAAATTGGTTGGTTGGGGTTGGGTGTTGGGTTTTTCCTCCTTTGCCTTTTGTCAGTGAGGTGGGCTCTGCGGTCTTCTTCAAAGGAGGCTGCTGCCCGCCAAACTGTGAGGCGCCAAGATGCACGGTTTGAGGCGTTATCAGCCCACTGGCGGTGGTCAATGTGGCAGGCACCAAGAGATTTCTTTAGGCAGTCCTTGTACCTTTTCTTTGGTGCACCTCTGTCACGGTGGCCAGTGGAAAGCTCGCCATATAATACGATCTTGGGAAGGCGATGGTCCTCCATTCTGGAGACGTGACCCATCCAGCGCAGCTGGATCTTCAGCAGCGTGGACTCGATGCTGTCGACCTCTGCCATCTCGAGTACCTCGACGTTAGGGGTGTGAGCGCTCCAATGGATGTTGAGGATGGAGCGGAGACAACGCTGGTGGAAGCGTTCTAGGAGCCGTAGGTGGTGCCGGTAGAGGACCCATGATTCGGAGCCGAACAGGAGTGTGGGTATGACAACGGCTCTGTATACGCTTATCTTTGTGAGGTTTTTCAGTTGGTTGTTTTTCCAGACTCTTTTGTGTAGTCTTCCAAAGGCGCTATTTGCCTTGGCGAGTCTGTTGTCTATCTCATTGTCGATCCTTGCATCTGATGAAATGGTGCAGCCGAGATAGGTAAACTGGTTGACCGTTTTGAGTTTTGTGTGCCCGATGGAGATGTGGGGGGGCTGGTAGTCATGGTGGGGAGCTGGCTGATGGAGGACCTCAGTTTTCTTCAGGCTGACTTCCAGGCCAAACATTTTGGCAGTTTCCGCAAAGCAGGACGTCAAGCGCTGAAGAGCTGGCTCTGAATGGGCAACTAAAGCGGCATCATCTGCAAAGAGTAGTTCACGGACAAGTTTCTCTTGTGTCTTGGTGTGAGCTTGCAGGCGCCTCAGATTGAAGAGACTGCCATCCGTGCGGTACCGGATGTAAACAGCGTCTTCATTGTTGGGGTCTTTCATGGCTTGGTTCAGCGTAGTGCAATACAAAAAAGTGCTGGAGAATCTCAGCAGTTCACGCAGCATTGGTTAGCAAGCAAAGGCTAATCAACGTTTTGAGCCTGAGCTTTTTGTCAAGGAATGAGCAAAAAACAGGCAGTCGTCTGAAGAAAAACGTGAAGGGAGGAAGGGGCAGGGAGAAGAGCAGGCTGATAGGCAAGAATTTAAAGGTGGATACAGGTGGGAGGGGAGAATAAAAAAAGCTGAGAAGTGATAGGTGTAGAGGGTAATCATGTTGAGATGTGACAACAAGGCCAGGCCTATCTTTGCAACACCTGAGACAGGGAGCACCTCAGCGCAGTCGTTGGGTTTCTCCAGCGTGGAGAAGGCCATATTCTGAATGCAGCAAATGCAGTAGACCTGATTGGGAGAAGGGTAGGTCAATCACAATTTCACCAGGGAACAACTGCTTGGCTGGCTGGACGGAGGGAAAGGTGGACAGTTGCTGCCTCTGGTCAGGTTGCATGAAGGGTGCAAAATGTTGGATCAAAGGCCAGGTTTATTGACAGGAGGGGAGGGGATGGAGCGATGTGAAAATGTAGGAAGAGAGAGAAAGAAAGGATTGGTGTTGACATTGTGGTGGAGTTGCTGTAAGATGATGTGTTTAATACATTCATCACATTTCATCTTCCGACTGGAGTCTGATCTATTCCATAATATTCAATGACCTGTTCCTTTACCACAGCTACAATGGGCATTAATGTTGAGTACATGTGCCGTTGCAATATCTGCTTCTGCAAATCAATTCCACTGACTTTGATATCAGCAAATTTCAGATTTATTTACTCAGCATTTAGAGCAAGTGGCTGAGAACCAATTCCTTTGTCACAGAGAGCGCACATAATCCTATGTGGTCATTTCTAGTCTGCACTCTGTGTCCATCAAGATTCGTGGAAAGAAATACTGCATCTGCCATTGTATCCTCAAAACTTAAAAATTTCACCTAAAAAATTCAGGGATCATCCTGTACGTCAGGTCTGAATTCCACATCTTGACGACGAAGTCAAAACCCCACTGCCATCTTTCCGTCAGCTCTGACGCAGTCTCGTGCAATGCCCTGTTAGTTTTTTATGAAGTCTCAGCACTCCTCAGTAGGGTCCGTGAGCCCTTTACGACTGCTGTCGGCTCTGTACAGGCTTTAAAAGGCCTGTCAGAGGAGTCGACAGTGGCTTATTTTAAAATATCCAATTAAAATGTAAACCTTTAAATGATAAACCTTTATGCTTTTGCTTTTAACAGCGTCCACTGGTCAGCAGTAAGTGCCATTATTTTGAGGGGGGAGTGCATCTCATCTTGGGTGGAAATTTCAGGCTCATCCTATACAACGGCTAAAATATCAATAAACGCTCTTTCAATGCTGCTTGACTCCATGAAAGTAACACTTCCAGTTCAAAAACCAGTTGATAATTGTCCAGTTTTAAATCCAGCAACACTTGGGTTTTCAGAGCAGCGGTGAAAGAAAATATCACCCTTGCTCCTCCATCTGCCTCCCGACAATGCACTTGTACCAAGTGAAGGTTGTGTGCAGATTGTTTTCATTGATTTTCTTATACAAAGCAACAAACATCTCCTAAAATATAAAGCCTGCTGTTTCAATCAGGATTTTGTCTCCACATTTTTCACTGAAGAAGTGATGTCATTTGTTATTAGAGTAACAAGTTTTCTCCCATTTATGTTCATCCAGGGGCTCATTAGTTGCTTGAAAAGTGCTGAAAATTCATTATTATAAAGGCCCAAAGACTCGGTAAATATCTTTCTTTCTCTGATAGAATATTATTGTCTTAGTAATCACTCAGTTTAATATGGTTTCAGCAATAAATTATGTGAAAAATCTTCACCCCCACCCCCCGCATCATTTTTTTAGATCATAAGACAGAGGTGAGTAATTTGGCCATTCAGCCCATTGAATCAGCCCTGCCTTTCCATCATGGGTGATTTATTATCCTTTTCAACTGCATTCTCCCCATAACCTTTGATTACATTTCTAAACAAGAACTTATCAACATGTCTTAAATATACGCTATGACTTGCCCTTCACAGCCATCTGTGACAACGAATTCCACAGATTAGGTGAAGAAATGCCTCCACATCTCTGTGGCTAGAGCACTGGTCTCATAAACCAGGGGATGTGAGTTCATTCCTTGCTGGGGCCTCATTTCTGTGAGGGGCGCAGGACAAAGTGGCCACTCTCTGTCTTCCTTATGGTAGACAAAGTTAAAGAGTTTCATGCATGTTTCATTCTAAATGTAGTATTACGTGACAATAATGGAACCTTTACCTTTTATATTCTGAGGCCGTGCACTCTGGCCCCAGACTCCTTCATTTACGAAGTAACCTCTCCACGACTATCCAGCCCTTTCAGTTTTCATCAGGTTTCAATGATATTCTCCCCCCCCCCCCCCCCCCCCCATTCCTCTGAACTCTAGCGAGTAGGCTTGCAGAGCTTGGACTTTGGAGTGTAGAAGGATGAGAGGATTTTAGAGGTCTACAAGATTATGAGAGGCATAGATAGGGTGGAGAGCCAGCACCTGTTTCCTAGGGAAGGAGGACCAAACACCAAAGGACATGTGTAGAAAGTGAAGGGATGGAAGTTTAGGGGGGACCTCAGGGGTCTGTTTTGAACACAGAGAGTTGTAGGTGCCTGGAATGCCTTGGCAGGGGTGGTGGAGGGGACTGAAACATTAGGGGCATTTAAGAGGCTCTTAGAGAGAACATGGATGGAAGAAAAATGGAGGGTTAAGGGGAAGGGAGGGTTTAGTACTTTTTTTAAAGGAATGATGGGTTTGCACAACATCAAGGGGTGAAGGGCCTGTACTGTTGTGTTCGATGAGTACAGGGCCAGAGTCAATGCCTTATAAAGCCTCAACATCACATCCCTCCTCTTCTATTCTCTCATTCTGAAAACGAATATGAACATCAGAGGGAAATAGAGCTCTGCCATGTTCTGAGTTAATACTGCAGCATCACCATTTCTGAAATATCACTGCATGTTAACTTGTATTTCTTCACGACAGAGAAGGCTTCTGAGAAGCAACACGTAAGGTATCTCTGATGGAAGCATCCCTGCTTTGCATTAAGATGTTCTGACTTCACACAAGCAGTTAAGGTTCCCGCAATAAAATTAAATACATTCCATCCTACCTCAAGTGGAAATGGAATTTTTGAATTGAAATCAGTCCAGGTGTGTAAAGTTACAAAACTCGCAAAGTGCGCCATGTCACTGAGAGCTGGCAAGGCAAAAACAATTTGCGTTTACTGTCTAAATCCCTGCGCACTGATTAACATCAAGGCCATCAGGAACTGGCAGTCAATGTAATATTCTGGGGCTATTTCAAAAGGAGATGTGAGATGCCAGGTGAACTTGAGATGCAGGCTTTCACAGTGATCTGTTCCACAGTATTAGTGAGAAGATGAATCTCTGCCTTCGTCGAGAACCTCGCTTCAGTTGACAGCTGGAGCTTTGCTGGAAATGTACAGTAGGTGCAAAATAGAAATACCACGCGGAGTTGGTATTCAAACTGAAGCACGTCAGGAGACCAGTCAACGCTCATTTCCTGAGCACCGAAATAAAACACTAAAATCTGTAGGCACCATGGTTGAAGTAAAAACACACAAAGCTGGAGAAACTCAGCAGGTCAAACTTTAAATGTAAAAAGCAACAATATAGAACCAACTGTTCAGGCTTGGTTCCTGATCATGGTTTTGGTTCAGGTTTTAGACTCTCAATGGACACAATCAATAGACTTAATTAACTTATTTTGACTGTTTTAATCACTGAAACAGAGATCTAGTTACCAGCAAAATAAAGGTTGATTACAGAATAAGATGCTTATTTATCTACAAGTTAAACTTAGTGAAATATGAGTCTAAGTGTCTGTTTACAATAATGGTGCATGTCATGATTGTAACTTACTTAACAATGCATCCAATTTTCTATTCAGGGTTGTTTTCAGGGTATCTCAGGGTCATATGCGATGTCATGCATGTATGTATTCCAACAATAAATCTGAATACATCTGAAATGTATTTACAACAGTTTGTTAATAGGTTAGTGAAGAAGGCCAATGGGATGCTGGGCTTTATTAATTGGGGGGTTGAGTTCAAGAGTTGAGAAGTCATGTTGCCCCACAGAGCAGTGCATTCAGTTCTGGTCACCTTATTATAGGAAGGATTTGGAAGTTATGGAGATGGAGCAGAGGAGATTTACCAGGATGTTGCCTGGAATGGAAAAGAAGTCTTGTGATGCAATGTTAGCAGAGCTGGGACTTGTCTCTTTGGAGTGTAGAAGGATGAGAGGAGACTTGCTAGAGGTCTGCAAGATTTTGAGAGGCATAGATAGAGTGGACAGCCAGCACCTGTTGCCCAGGCCAGGAATAGCAAACACCAGGGGACATCTGTACAAAGTGAAGGGAGGAAAGTTTCTAGGAGATTCAGGGGCAATTTCTTTTTAACACAGGGAGTTGTGGATGCCTGGAATGCCTTGCATTGGATGGTGGTGGAGGGTAAAATATTAGGGGCCTTGAAGAGACTCTTAAACCGGTGCATGGATGAAAAAAAGAGGGTTATGGGGTTGGGAATATATGGTTGGCACAACACTGAGAGCTGAAGGGCTGAAGGGTGCACATTAGAACATAATTAATTGTTTATCTGCATGTGTGTTATGTCTGGTTGTCTGTCTGCATGTTTTGCACCAAGGACTGGAGAACGCTGCTTCATCGGGTTTAAAATGTGCAATCGGATGACAATAAACTTAACTTACTGAAACTTGGACGTCATCACTGCTGTATTCCACAGCTCTTCTTTTGAGCCCATCTTCAGCTCCCTATAAGTAAAGATGTGGACGCACTGCATTTCACCTATGTAACAATCTTTCCACGGCAGACAAAATATCGCTGGCTCTCTACTCAGCTCTGAAATACCTCAAAAGCAGCAATTCATACAAATGGCTACTCTTTATCGACTACAGCTCAGCCTTCAATACCATTTTTCCCTCAGTACAGTCCAAGAAGCTATAGGCCGCTGTACTCTCCTTTGTAACTGGATCCTTGACTTTCTCACTGGAGAAATTTCTCAGTACAAATTGAAAATGTCTCCTCCTCCCCTGAGTATTAACACAGGCGCACCCCAAGGACGCATGCTTAGCCCCTGCTCTACTCATTATACACCCATGACTGCGACGCCAGGCACAAATCCAATGCTATCAACAAGTTTGCTAATGACATCACAGTTGTCGGCAGAATCACAGACAGCAATGAGCAAGCGTACAGAAACATACAGTATAAATGAGAAAGGAATATTTTCAGAAGTGAAATGAGTTAAAATATTTTATATCTAGTTTTCTGATCAAATATACTTTGCTTTGTTATTTTCCTCCCTATAAATTATTTTTCAAGACCAATGTTGTACCTAAGAAAATATTCCTGCTCACGGCCAAATTGAGAATTTCATTTCACAGAGAATTTACAGAACAAAGTTAATCTTTATTGAAAAATGGAGAACTCTTGATAACAATCTCAAAAGTTCAAGGGTTCTGGCAAAGCGGCAGCGATAGAAAAGCTGTTCAGTTTGGAGGCAGTGACACTTATATGAGATTAACGCCGTGCATTGTTCATGAAGTCAGGATTTTAATTTGGATCGAAGACATTGTTCTGAGGTTAAAGCACATTAGTCATGCTGCACCTCCTGGTGGAGGTTGTCCTTACTTCTCTCTGCATTGTCCCTTTCGAGGAGGAGGCCATCTTGCTCCATCAGTATATTCCTTCCTCATGTTCATTTGGCCTTCCCTATCCATGTGTTTTTGAGAAATGCCTCAACTGTACCTTACTGTAAGTTCCTTCTATCCTTTGCCACTTTTCCATGCTGATTATTGAGTCAAAATATTTGGCTCACCACCACTTTCCTGAGCTCACCCCATGTTCCTTGGTTCTCTTAATATCCAAAAATATATCAGACCCCGTCCTGAACATGCTCAGTGACTGAGTCTCTCCAGTCTTCTTTGGTTAAGGATTCCAAAGGTTGAGTG
This sequence comes from Narcine bancroftii, assembly GCF_036971445.1. NCBI lineage: Eukaryota > Metazoa > Chordata > Chondrichthyes > Torpediniformes > Narcinidae > Narcine > Narcine bancroftii. Next base: position 82,817,594 of record NC_091474.1, read on the forward strand.
CGAAAAACATTTCTTCTTATCCCAGTCCTTATTATGACTCTATAAATCTTGGCTTTAGACATGCAGGCCAGCAGAAACATGAATTCCACATCTATCTGGTTAGAATTAGATATATTTGATTGCGATTGCTTCTCTTTTGTATCATCTCAAGAGAATATAGGGTTAACCTATCATCAGATAATCCCGACCCTCCATCCCATTCGGGGAAGCCTCCGCCCACAATCCCACACTAAAACAAATGGCGGCACTGTCAGAGCTGCTGCTGCTGGTATACCCAGGGTCAGCAGGGAGTGAAGACACAGCGCTTCCCCATGGGATCCTACTGCCCAGTCTAACTATTGACAGCTCTATACAGTCTTAAAAAAACCTGCTAATGGAGTGAGGACCCAAGATGGGAGTGCCCGTGTTCAGCAGCAGCCTTGGGGGGTTGCAGACCAGGAACCAGAGAACTGGCACAGGGCCCCAGAAAATGGGGAGAATACCCCTGTTTTGAGAAGGAGAAGCAGAGGAGACAACTGTCCGGGATGGTGACCAGTGATGGAGTCCACGGCTGAAGAACACACAGGCAGCGGGTGATTGGTGACTCGAGGCGAGGAACCAACTCAAGCCAGGGGTGACTTGTGTTCAAAATGGCCCGCACAAGGCTGCGAACTGCTGGAGTCTGGCTCAAGACTTGCTAAAGAGGTAGCAGGTAACAGAATCTGGATGCGAGAAAGTGCTGAGGGCAGCAGGGTCTCGGGCGCTGAAGGCTTGGAGGTTTGGATCTGGAGCTCGGATTGCTGATGGTTCGGACTGAAGAGTGTATGGCTGCAAAGGCTGCGGGAGCACTGGAGGCAAATCTATGGACACTCAGTGACCCTGATTGTATTGGGCTCCAGGCAATTTTTGCTGATGGCAATAATTTGTAGACTAGATGTGAAACATTACATATGTTTTATTATATGACAATATAAAAGAATCTTGACTCTTGAGTCTATCTGATGAACTGTTGCTGCACTCTCCATCTCAAGCATATTCATCGGCAAAGAGATCAAATCAGTACACAATATTCCAGATGTTGTCTCAACTCAGCTCTGCATAACTACGTACCGTTGTTGGTGTTCATACTTTGACAAAGGTCTCAAGCCTGAAGTGTTAGTTATATACCTTTGTTTCCTATAGATGCTGTGTGTCCTGGTGAGGTTCCCCGCTGCCATCACATTCCTGAATAATTAATGAATCAAAGACACTGCCTGACATTTTTTTTAATTTATGGTTATAATCTGAATGTTTGCACCATGATGCTGCCACAAAACACTGAATTTCATGACAATACATTCTGATTCTGTATCACTTGCTTTCCTAATTGCTAGTTGTACCTACATGTTAACTTTCAGACACCAGCAGGCAGGGGAACTGCGAACGTCATCACCTCTCACCAACTAAAACAAAACTCCACCCTTCTACTGGTTCCGCCGCAGCATTTTCTGCAATACGTTTTTCACATTTTATTCCATCTGACATGGAGGAACTCACCAGAAGCAATTCCCAACAATCCATTTATTGGGAAAGCTGAATATATGTTAGGAAGGAGGGAATAGAAAGTCACGCTGATGGACTGATGGAAGTTGGAAGCCACACACCGTTATGGATCAGTTGGTCAAATGAGCATTTTTTTTTACACTGCACACCAGTTATAAAATGCACTTCCTGAATCCATCCCAAGATTTTCCAAGTCCTGCTTTAGTTCAGAGTGATGTAATGCTCTTCCCTCCATCCTGATAGAATCCATTGCTCCCTCAAACACAATTTCTTTTCAAAGTTATAAAGGATAAACCAACAGGGGTGTTAACTCCACAGGTGATCTTCCTATTGGTACATGGACCCAGAGCAGTGTGAAACCCCAGCAGACACAAATCGGCATGGAGTTGCATGCTTATTTAGTTCTGCATTTTCCAGACTTCATATTTCATTTCAAAAGAGTAAAGCCAATTACTCAAACGGAGATAATTCCTACCAGCTGCTATAAATTTGCATGCATTTCTCAAACTGCACAATTTTCTCCGCGAACGAACTTTCAATTAATCCAGGGCTTTGTGTGGCTTCGACCAAAGGGTCTCAGCTGCCTCTCAATAGCAATACATTTTCCAGAGTTGTGCCTGATTTAGTGTATCAACAGTGACGTACATTGAAAAGCTCCCTTAACAGAGGAAAATATCCCAGAGTGTTTCATCGGGGTGTTACACAAAATTCAGCATCAAGGCTCATGGATTTTCAGACCAAAACCTAGGCAGAGTGGTAGATTTTAAGATGCATTTTGAAATTAAGAGGCAGCGGTTTGAAACAAAAAGGCATTCCTCTGTTTGGGGAGTTCAGCAGCTACAGGAGGTGTTACCAATAGGGCAGCAATTAAATTTTGGGATCATGAAGCTGTCAGACTGGTAGAGATTTTGGAATCTCAGAGCAGTGCAGGGCTGAGGGCAATTACCGGGATGTGAAAATAGAGGCAATGAAACCAAAAGGGGGAATTTTAAAGGGGCCGCTTAACTGGGAGTCAGTTGGAAGGGACCCAATGGAAGAGTTAGCATGCAAGGCTTAGCATGACCAAGTTTATGGAGGTTAGCAGGAGGGGGAAGCTGAGAGAAAAGCAGCAGTAAAACAACCAGCAGTCATGCACACCATTTTCTATTGAATAAATCAGATGAAAGTGAAGAAGATTTTCATTTGGTGCAACAGACTTAGAGATTGGAACTTGAGACAGCAAGTACCTAAACACGTCGTTTATGGCTGCTCTTGCAGGGCATATCTCACTTCCATCTCCAATTACAGTCATATTTCAGATCAAACTCAGAAACAATATCTTTTTCATCTATTAGGAGTGCAGTGTTCTGAAGTACAATATAATCAAATATTGAAATAGCTATGATTCACAAGTGAATTTTTGCAGAAAATAAAATGCGTACGTTTTTAGTTTAATTTGCACACCAGCATTCAATTAAACTGGAGTATTGCCAAATACATCACGGACAAAATTATTTTCTCCCATGTAATGACTTGTTAAATAATTGACAACACAAATGACAGTGGAATAAATGGACCTTGGTGTAATCGAGCCATCTATATCATTTGTTTGCACGTTGGTTAAAGATCGGATGCTGCTGTGAAGCAGGTTTAAAAATATTGATTTAAAAATAAATATTATAGGCCAAAAAGTGAAAGAGATGGGCTGGAAACTGGTCAAGAGACCTCAGGAATGGTGGATGATCCATTTCACATCCCCATAGATAGATCAGAACTCTTTTGCACCAGAACATTGATTCTCCACCCAAGAGTGGTGTGGAATCTCCATGGCTAGGTAGAGTTAGACAAAGAGTTATCGGTTTTGAGAGGAGAAAGCAGTGGTTTTCAACTATCTTGACACTCATGTACCCCCTTAAGTAATCCCTTCACCATCGGTAAAAACACAAGATGCTGGAGAAACTCAGCAGTTCAAACTTTATATCGCAAAGGTAAAAATACATAACTGATGTTTCGGGCTTGAGCCCTTCATCAAGTTTTGAGAGAAGGTTAGCAGGCACCTAAACAGAAAGATAAGGGGGGAAAGGCAGGAGATGATAGGTGGAGAAGGGAGGGAGGGGACAGCAACAATGAGGGGGAGGAGGGATGGCTGGGGAGGTGGAGGGGGAATTGAGGGAGAACTGGAAAGTTCGGAAAGGGGGAGGCAAGGCAAGTTTAGCAGAAAGCAGAGAAATCAATGTTAAGGCCATCTGGCTGAAGCGGGCCCAGATGGAGAATAAGGTGTTGTTTCTCCAGAGTAGGATAGGAGATAAAGCCATGGATAGACATGTGAATGTGGAACTATGACTCAGAATTGAAATAGTTCGCTACTGGGATCCTCTCATGCCTTCATGATGGGCTCAACCCTGAAACGTTGGTTATGTATTTTTTTTTACCTTTGCTACATTAAGGACATTGTTTGACCTGCTGAGCTTCTCCAGCATTTTGTGTTTTTACTTCAACCACAGTGTCTACAGATTTTCGAGACTTTTTTTTTCTTATGGCATAAGTGCTCTGCGATTAAGGTGGCATGTGAGTGAAAAGAAAAAGTTTGAAAACCACTGTTTTAATCATACCTAATTGACTCGTTATGTGCACTGTATCATAACTCCAAAGGAAAATGGCCAATGACAATTTTTCTCAAGCAAAATATTTTAGTAACAATTGGGTTGAGAGCAGTGATTCTCAACCTTTTTTCCCTCCAATCACATAACACTTTAAGTCATCCTTTACTAATCACAGAGCAACTATGGCAATAGGGATTACACCTGGGTAGCAACTCCAACTATCCATCCTACCTTACAACACGGAAGGAGGATAATCAGCCACCTCCACTCATTCTCCCCTAATCTGTTCTTCCCACGTTTCCATCAGTTTCTCCCAGATTCTATCACTCACCCACAAACTGAGGACAATTTACAGTGGTTAATTTGCCTTACGACTGCACATCTTTGAGACATGGAAAGTAACAACAGGCTGGGAGGAAACACATACAGTTACAGAGAATTTGTGCACTCCAGCTAGACAGGTTGTGGCAGGGAATGCAGGTCGCTTGTGAAAGAGCAAGTTTAACGAAGATGCTTAACAGAGGGTTGATAAGTATATTTGCCTTGTAACAAAGGCAAAAATGTGACTGCCTTCTAACATGACCTTCCCTTTGCTGTGGTAAGGTAGTAACTAACAGCATAAAGAATGTGATAAAACTAAATTTAAAAAAAAGGATATATTGTTTTCACCAGCTTGTCTGCAGAGAACACAAGGGAACACGTTGTAAAAACAGGAATGGCCAGCTGTGTGAAACTTGTAGAGTCTCACACAGACCCCTGCTTTAAGGTGTATAAAAATGGGATTAATACTCTGTATGCTTTGAGTGGGGTAGTGTAGAGAATGAGTTACTGAACTCTTTCTTTGTACCCCTCACAAGGCTGAATGAAGGAAACTGTTGTACGCTTAATTGGTTCTGCTGTTTATTTTCTTACAGTGCGGGCTGACATTCACATGCTGGCACTGTCACATCTACAAGTTTATATACAATAAAAGTAAATGGTTTGCTTTTCTTTAACTTAAATGTGGTTTTAAATTAATTTATTACATTTAATATATCAACAGTTTAAACATTTAAAAAAAATGCATACAACTCAATGGTTCCTCAAGACCTCTGACTGAAATATTTAGAGGCAATGAAAAGGCTTTTGAGAAAAGACAGAAGGAACCAGGGTGTGCCCTTGGTTTTACCTGCCCAGCCTGGATACTCCTCACACACTGCTTCACCTTGCCAAGAAAAGGGCCTACTGGAGACAGGATGTTTGAAGGAAATGTCTACTTTGAATATCTCCTCAAGAAATCTGGTCACTGGAGTCATTCTTTGTCAAGTAATTCACACCAGCAAGAGTGAACTGCAGCATTGGTTGGGGTTAAGTATGTTGGATACAAAACTGAATGACTAATTACTGCATTCCATATAATTAGGGATTCTGTATTCAACTTTCCATCCTGAACATTCACTTTCCAACAAAGTTAAGCAAGAAAATCTACAGGGGCAGAGAGTATTTTTTTTAAAACAGACATGCAGCATGGTAACAGACCTTTTCAGACAACGAAGACGTGTTGACCAATTACACCCAATTGATCTACAATCCCGGGTCTTTTTTTTTGTAGGGTGGGAGGAAACTGGAGCACCTGGTGGAAAGCCACACAGACATGGGGAGAATGAGCAAAATGCTTACGGACAGCGCCGGATTCAAACCTGGGACACTGGCATGGTGGTAGCATTGTGTCTAGTGTTATGCTAACCGTGCCGCCCATGGGCTATGGAGCAGGAAGAATGGCAAAAGATCGTGAGGTTAGTGCATCACTATTACAATGCCAGCGACCCGGGATCGAACCTGGCGTTGCCTGCAAGGACTTTATACATTCTCCCTGTGTCTCCTTACAGACAGTGTCAGATTCGAATCCCGGTCCCAATTGCTCGTGCTGCATTTACACAAAATTGCTGGAGTGACTCAGCAAGTCAAGCAGTGCTCTTTGTGTCACAAAGATAAAGATACAGAACACAACTGATGTTTTGGGCCTGAGCCCTTCATCAACAAAGACAGGTTTATGCACTGCTGCAATGAAAATTGCAAAACAGGCAAACCCAAAGGCGAGATTTCCATGAACCAAGCCCAATGACAGCAGCGGTAAAGTTGACTGAGAAAGGAAATGCAAGCCATGTCACCTTGACACAACAATTCAGCCTTCATAAATCAGAGTGCCATCCATAATGGCAGGGCTCCTCACCATGACCCAGATCATTCCAATCTGCTGCCAAAAATATTAAAGCATCATTACTCACACCCCGTGTAATTGGCTATTTGAAAAAAAAACTATGTGCTGCCAATAGAAACACTAAATCAGTGTATCAGACAAATCAATGCATGTCACTTCTTCAAAATTCACAATTGAGATTCAATTGTATGACTAAAATAGAAATTGTTCTTCTTTTCTAATTGCGCATTAACGAAGTTCTTCCTCTCTTTTACATGTGGCCAATGTTCTTTTGTCTGATACATGATGCAGCACTGCAAAATCCTACTTGGAACTACTGAGCCAGCCAAACAGCTAATCTATAAAAGACACGCACACAAAAATGCTGAAGGAACTTAACTGCTCTCATGGTGTCAGTAGAAGGTAAAGATATATTACCCATGTTTCGGGCCTAAGACCCTTCTTCAAGGTATAAGCAAAGAATAGGAAGGTGTCAAAATAAAGACAGAAGACTGGCCAAGGGAGGAGTCCAGACCAACAAGAGGTGTTCATTGGCTATGATAAGAGGAGAGGTGAGAATTGATTTTGACTCTGTTAAAAGAGACACAGGGAGGTGGGGGGGGGGAGGGGGAAGAGGGAGGGGGAGAGAGAGAGAGAGAGAGAGAGAGAGAGAGCGCACACTGGGGAAAGGTGACAGGGGTTTGATGGAAACCATAGAAGTCAATGTTACTGCCATCTGGTTGGAGGGCGCCCAGATGGAAGATGAGAAAACTGATAGTCTATTGTGTTAGGCTGGGCTGGGTAGCTGAGTAATGAATAGGATAACAAGAACATTAAAATGTCTTCTTGGTTGCTGTTAGCAGTAAATAGTAGGATGAAGGCATTGGGGGATTCTTCCTCTTCTCTGTCCTGAAGTAGAATCATCCTTCTACAGCACAGAAACAGACTGTTTCGGACAATGTCCAATTTCCTTGCATAAGATCCATTTCTCTCTGAACCTTTCCGTCTCGTGTTCCCAAGGGTCTTTTGAATTTTACAACTGTTCTCTCTTCCACCACTTCTTCTGGTACTCATTCCATAACTCACCACCCCTGTGTGAAGAAGGTGCTCCTCAGGTTTGTGTCTGTGTCTGTGTGTGTGTGAGTGTCTACCTGGGTGTGCCTGTGCGCTTGTCTGTGTCTGTGCGTGTGTGAGTGTCTACCTGGGTGTGCCTGTGCGCTTGTCTGTGTCTGTGCGTGTGTGAGTGTTTACCTGGGTGTGCCTGTGCGCTTGTCTGTGTCTGTGCGTGAATGAGAGACATGGCTCAACTTGCAGCAGCAGGTCACAGACAATTTTCTCCAGCAGTTGCTTTTCCATTTTTACAGTTCTAATGACAGATCATGGACCTGAAATATTAACCCTTTCTCTTCCATCTGCCACATGGACTGTTCCAAGCATTTTTTGATTCCATTTAAATTTCTAACAACTTACATTTAAAAAAAAAATTGCTTCAGGAAGGTTAAGTAAGTCTTAAAAATGGGTGGTGCAACAGGGCTGGAGGGTCTGTTTGGGGATAAGCTGTATTCAGAGTTGGATGAAAGCATGGCTTTCAATAATGGAGCATTTAAATTTTGTCATGCAGCACAGTAACAGGCCCTTCCAGCCCACTAGCCCATGCCACCAAAATACACTCAATTAAACGACAACCCCTGTATGTTTTGAAAAGTGGGAGGAAACCAGAGCATCCGGAGGGAACCCACGCAGATGCAGAGAGTATGTACAATCTGTTTACAGACAGAGCCGGATTTGAACCCAGGTCCCTGGCACAGTAATAGCGTTGCGCAAACTGTGCCACCCATTGATGTATTGTGCAAGAAGAATGGCAAAACATCATGTAGTTAGTGCAGGACTACTTTCTTTCTTTCTTTTCTTTGGCTTGGCTTCGCGGACGAAGATTTATGGAGGGGGTAAATGTCCACGTCAGCTGCAGGCTCGTTTGTGGCTGACAAGTCCGATGCGGGACAGGCAGACACGGTTGCAGCGGTTGCAGGGGAAAATTGGTGGGTTGGGGTTGGGTTTTTCCTCCTTTGCCTTTTGTCAGTGAGGTGGGCTCTGCGGTCTTCTTCAAAGGAGGTTGCTGCCCGCCAAACTGTGAGGCGCCAAGATGCACGGTTTGAGGCGAGATCAGCCCACTGGCGGTGGTAGCAACCTCAGTTCGAACCTGACGCTGTTGATAAGGAGTAGGTAAGTTCTCCCCATGAACACATGGGTTTCCCCCAGGTGCCCTGGTTTCCTCCCACCCTTCAACATCACAGGAGGTTTGCAGGTTAATTAGTATATTTGGATGTCATGGGCTTGTCGGCCAGAAGGGCCTGTTAAAGAGAAAGGATCCATTATTGCTACGTAATACCATATTTAGAACGTAACAGACATTAAATTCTTTAACTTTGTCGACTATAAGGAAGACAGGGAGTCACCATATTGACTGGCACCCCTCACAGAAATGAGGCCCCAACGAGGAACAAACTCGCAACCTCTGGTGTACAAGACTAGTGCCCTAACCACTGAAGTAATGGAGCCTCACTGTGCTGTTTCTCCAAATTTAAATGTTAAAAACAGACAAGGTGGGAATGGGCTCCATTATGCAAAATCATGCCTGGTCAAACATCTTAGGCCCCTGTTCCTGTCCTCTAACCATATCCCCTGGCCTTTTCACATTAACAATGTATTACCTCCTTCCATGCCTTCTACTGCCTTCTGGCAGAAACTTCTACAGATTCACCACTCTCTGACATTTACATTTCTCCAGATCTCAGTTCCAAATGCTACATGTTGAGGCAGTGACCCTCGGATCTTGACTGAAAGGTTGGAACACGTCACAGAATTGGGGAGGGCCAACTCGACAAGAGAATCTAAGAATAAAGATTAAAAAATTTATCAATGCAGAGTTATTCACCCAGGACCCAATGTAGCCAAGGTAAACTCCATGCAAATTGCTGGAGAGATGTTGCTAATATTAATTATGCTTAGCAGCATTTGTCACTCTCATTTGAACAAAGCTTGATATGACCCTGAGACACAAGTAAAAAGCTGACTAATACTGATTCAAAATCCCATTTGACAGGGTAATGAAAAGCTAGGAAGTAACCTTTTAAAGTTGAGCTCCTCAACCTTTCTGAATGAGCCCAACTCACTCTCACTTGGTAAAATGTGTACATGCGCACATGTAGCTCATTGTGCTCTTTGGTCTTTAAGACAGCCATTTGCAACCTGTTTTTGTGCTTTGCAACTCTGCTGTCACCAATATGGAGGGCTGGAGCTTTTCTCCCTGGAGCATAGACTGAGGGGTGGGGGATACAAAATCATGTCGGGCATTGATTAAGGTGAATGCTGGGAGCAATGTTCCCTCTAATTTTTAGTTGTCAGTTTGCACAAAAACCTTGTGCAAATTTTTTTACTGTGACAAAAGTATGTGTGCACTGAGTGCTTGTGCAAATGTAAACTTGAAATTGTTTCAAGATAATTTTGGCCCAGCCTATCTCTCATGGCTAATAAAACTGTACTGGCATGTTTTAATCTAATACAAGTATGATTAATGACTTGTTTTAACAACAGAAACTGTTAGCCAAGAGATTATTTTCAATAAGTATAATTATTAATTACGACATTATATTAGGAAACTAGCCTTTTGGTGCACATTAATTTTCTTTGTGCGCTGGTTGTAAAATGTGTGCATGCACACAGCATAGAGGGAACAGTGGTAGAGAGTCTTTTTCCGAGGGTAGAAGAATCTCAGACTAGAAGGCTTAGATACAAGGTGAAAGGGCCCAAGATGAAACTTTGTCCAAACAGAGGGTGGTTGGTATATAATGAAGTGTGAGAGGAATTGGTGGAGGTGGGTTCTATACGATGTTTGAAAGACATTTGGACAAGAGTGGTTGAGTGGAAGGTAAAAGTAGCCAGGTGTGCTCCTTGGTTGGATTAAACAAGTTGGGCTACATGACTCCAAATTACATTATTATTCAAGCCCCCAGACACATTCCTTTGCACCACCTCCAACATGAGAGGGTTGTTTTGAGGAACATGAAGTGGGGGGACTCAGGCTCAGATATTTCCTGAAACAGGATTATAAAGTTATGAACACAAAGTATCTGATTACAGAAACAATCCACAATACTGAACTTGCAATTAATTACTTTGGATTGAGTTCTTTGTTATGTTAGGTACAGGCTGCACAGTCTCAGCCAATCCAATTTAAAGATCCTAAAGGTGAGATTTCAACAAAGTTAATAAGCTCCCAACTCTGCCTCGAAATAATGAGACAGGACAAGAGGACAGTTAAGAGTCCATGGTGTAACAGGAAACATGCTAGCATGGGTAGACTATTGGGTGATTGGCAGGAAGCAGAGAGTTGGAACACAGGGATTACATTCAGGTTGGCCGCCAATTGCTAGTGGTGTTCCACAGGGGTCAGTGTTTCTTTTTATCTTGCTTATTAATGATTTGATTTCAATTAATTTTAATTTTAGATATATAGCAAGGTAACAGGTCCTTTCTCCCCACAAGCCCGTGCCGTTCAAATCCACCCATTTAAGGGCAGGAGAAAACAGGAGCACCCAGTGGAAACCCACGCAGACACGAGGAGAATGTATAAAGTCCTTACAGACAGTGGCAGATTCAAAACCGGGTCGCGAGCACTGTATCAGCTTTATGCTAACCATAAGATTTTGAAATGAATGGCTTTGTGCTCATGTTTGCAGATGATACGATGGGAGGTGGAGGAGCAGGTAGTGTGGAGCAAACAGAGCAGTCTTGATGGGCTGAATAGCCTATTTCTGCTCCTATGTCTTGCGGCCTAACATCTTTTGAACGAATGGGGCAGTGAAACCCGGCTGCAAGTTCCATGAAGGAGACGTCCTCCTCGTCTGTAGTACTTCGTTCAAGTGTCAATCTGGATCTTCCAAGTCAAAAGCAAGCTTGCTCCGACTGGGCTCAGCTAGGCCTTGGATACCATGCATTGAAATGTTATCACAGCTGATCTTTCCCTAATTGATCTGCGTTCATTTAATGAGTATTTTCCAACGGATTCAAAAGGCAAGTCAATCCTTGCTGGATCAGTCTTATTAATGGAGACTGATGAATAAACAGCACATAAATCAACAGTACCATAATGTGACCATCAACAGGAGAGAATTAAACAAACATAGGACACAACAGGAGGAAAACTACTTGTAAACTAACCGTCTCAGTTTTGAATCTGCATTTAATATCTCTAACCCTTAAAAGTTAAATATACAAGCTAATCACAAGTAATTATTTCTTGTGATTGTGTAACACGAATAAAAGCTCTTATGACCATAGGGAGAATAAACACTTTTATTAGCTTATAACTATGGGTAGGGTCTCACAGTAGTCTTCGGAAGGGTTCAAGGTTTAGGCAGGAAACCAGGGTTGTATGTGAGCAGATGGGGGCCTGGCCAGCCATCAGCACAACACACTACCAGTGAATCCCAGTTCACTGCAGATTGGTAGATAATTCCCACATACAATTATCGAAAGTTATTTTATAATTTGAATAAAGATCACACATTGATAAGATACCTCCTATTCATAACCAACTGATTCTGATTAATTCGAAGCATTCGTTGAACACCAATTCCTCATATGGATGAGAATTAGTCTGGCAACTTACAAGTTTAAATTATAACTAATACTTTCCAGAAGCTGTCGAACAGCTTGACCCTATCATCACTGGTCATCTCAGTTGCTTTAGTTACCTCCTTACTCCCAAAGATGTGTTGGCAGGTAGGTTAATTATTCAGTAAAACTCCTGCTATCTGGAATTCAAGTAGCCTCAAGCAACCGGCAAAAAAATTGCAGAAAATAAATGGGTAAAACATACCAAGCTTAAAATTGGTGTGCCTCGTCCATAGTTCGCCAATCCACGCAGCACACAATCTCAAGCAACTGGAAAATTCACTTATCCAGCATCTACCAAACCCTATAGGTTCTGGATACTAAGGGTGCTACTGTACTAATTCACAAAGATATGAACAAATTGATGACATTTTCATTGGGAAGTTTAGAAATCTGATCTTCAGTTAGCTTCATCTCTACTAATATTTATTGTAAAGTTACATAAAGCAACAATTGCACATATTACAAGATTCAAACACATTTCGACATCAGCAAATTGTTAACAGATCTGTAAGTTTGTCTTTGTCTCTGTGTATTCAGCTTCACTGCTGATCACAAGAGACAGATCAAAGGTTTTCCATGAAATAATAGTTAAGGGTTATGGACCCTTTTAATTGCTACACTTTCATTCACCTCTTGCAGCACTCTGCAAAAATTAAGGTATTTTTGAAATAGAACTATTTTCTGAGTTCTCCAGAGTTAACATACTTTCACCACAAATTATAATGCAATATATCAGGGCACGTTTCGCAAACATTTTTAAACATGCAGGCAAAAATGAACTCTGCTATCTGAATACATAAACTGTAATTTTTTTCCCACTGTGGATCAGAATAGATGCAAATTACATCTGCTATTTTATCAACTTCCACCATTATTTCACAGAGTTTTATAAACATGTGTGCCCGATGCTGACATTTTTATTCTCATTGTAAATTTCCATTTACCGTGACTAAAAATGAAATGACTTTTGGAAATCCAGAGATTTTGTGGCTGGATTGGAAATGAATGGTGCAAATTTAAGAAGGTCGTCTACAAAGTGACAACTACAATCAGGTCAAGTCAAATGCAGAGGACGGCTTCCTGTGCTCTCTGTCCCTTCTCCGCCAGTCCGGCTTCTGATTGTTAGTTTTCCCAATGGCTAATCACTGATGGGCCAGAGGTGCTCCTATCTCTCTCTCAAGGGGCACAACAAGTGTCTTCACATACATCACCAATTTTTTTTGAAACTCAACAAGGACTGACAGCTGAAATTGAAGGTGAAATTCTGTACTGGACTGTGGTTCGAGGAAAGAATTTGCATTTATATCACATCTTGAAATGTCCTAGGTTGCTTTATTAAATACACAATTATTTTCCAGTCCAGATTTTCTTGGAGGGCCTGGGAATACTGTGGCCATTTCATGCCTGTCAAGGTCTAACAGTGAGAGGACTGCCAATTTAATCTTTTGGTGGAACTGGTTAAAGGATGCCTGCTGGAATATTTAACATTCATCTCAGCAACAGGAAAGAAAGTTTCAGTTTCATCATCTTCCTGTTAACTTCAGAATGGCTTAAATTAGTCGCTTGGCCAAAGAAACTGTTTTTGGACTTATTCGGAGATGAATATTGGACAGAATGTTTAAAGTAATGTCATGGATCCTTATGTCGACCTGAGATGAGATCACTGACGGCAGTATTATCCCCAGAAGCAGTTACAAAGAGAGCAGTTGCTGGGAGAATGAGTTTTCATGATCCACGCAAGGACAAGGGATGTTGCTGATGTACTCTATGCATTTAAGTGAATGGGTGCCATGCAAGATGTGCTGATAGTCATTGCCCTTTATTTGAACATGAGCAGAGGAGGGACAGGGGGCACATTGGCAGAGTGGTCCAGAATATGTAGCAACCTGGCTGAGCAGATTATAAATTAAGCACCACAATGTGTATTTTTGCCCCATCCATGGTGTCGTTTTGAGGTGAAGTGGTAAAGGAGAATGTACTGGAGGAGGATCACTTCAATATTTTTACAATGCTGTGTTGGAACTTGATTGCAGCAGTGGTGTGACCAGGCTTGGTGCCACCCAGTGTGGCTTGGTGCCACCCAGAGTGGCTTGGTGCCACCCAGTGTGGCTTGGTGCCACCCAGTGTGGCTTGGTGCCACCCAGTGTGGCTTGGTGCCACCCAGTGTGGCCTGGTGCCACCCAGTGTGGCTTGGTGCCACCCAGTGTGGCTTGGTGCCACCCAGTGTGGCTTGGTGCCACCCAGTGTGGCTTGGTTCCACCCAGTGTGGCCTGGTGCCACCCAGTGTGGCCTGGTGCCACCCAGTGTGGCCTGGTGCCACCCAGTGTGGCTTGGTGCCACCCAGTGTGGCTTGGTTCCACCCAGTGTGGCTTGGTGCCACCCAGTGTGGCTTGGTGCCACCCAGTGTGGCTTGGTGCCACCCAGTGTGGCTTGGTGCCACCCAGTGTGGCCTGGTTCCACCCAGTGTGGCTTGGTGCCACCCAGTGTGGCTTGGTGCCACCCAGTGTGGCTTGGTGCCACCCAGTGTGGCTTGGTTCCACCCAGTGTGGCTTGGTGCCACCCAGTGTGGCTTGGTGCCACCCAGTGTGGCTTGGTGCCACCCAGTGTGGCCTGGTTCCACCCAGTGTGGCTTGGTGCCACCCAGTGTGGCTTGGTTCCACCCAGTGTGGCTTGGTGCCACCCAGTGTGGCTTGGTGCCACCCAGTGTGGCTTGGTGCCACCCAGTGTGGCTTGGTGCCACCCAGTGTGGCCTGGTTCCACCCAGTGTGGCCTGGTGCCACCCAGTGTGGCCTGGTTCCACCCAGTGTGGCCTGGTTCCACCCAGTGTGGCTTGGTGCCACCCAGTGTGGCCTGGTTCCACCCAGTGTGGTAAGTCATGCTCCTCTTCCCGTCCCAGACCATACAAGCTCCTTTGTAATGTTTTTTGTACTAATGTTACTCATAAATTGTAATCCCGTATAACGGCAACAGCAGTGAGAAAAATAACCAGCAAAATTAAAATTACACCTTTAAATTACAATATCATACACACAACAACAAAAACCACCACGCGTGGTAGCACGTGCAGACCAAAGCCTCATGGTAATTGGGTAATAACAACAGCTCTGGCCAGAGCACATTAAATTAGCATCGAGTTTTCGCCTTGTCAGTATATTGATACATTTTGTTGTTATAACTAACTACAGGGATGTTTTTATAAAAAATAATGAATTTCTGCTGAAACACTGCGTAAAAATTTTATAGAGTCATTTTGGTGTCACCCCCTCTGATGGTGTCATTCCCCCCCTAGTGGTGTCCAGGGTCGGAGTCACAACAAGGGGAGCATTAGGGTAACTGAAGTGGGGGGGGGGGGCACAATCTGACATTCGAAAACTCGCTCAACTGGGGGGAGGGGGGGTGGTGTCTACCTGCCTACCGCAAACATCCTCCGTATACTGTTGCTGTCACACTTCCCCCTCCTTCTGACGTAAAGATAAGTGACACTAGTGCTGCAGGGAGGGGGTCATAATACCTCATTTGGGGGTAATGCTTGTGAATGCCCCTCCCACCTTGGCGCCGGCCCTGGTGACGCCAGTGGATTGCAAATAAGCAATGCCAAATTTTGCGTGATTGAACAGGGCTCATGTTTTGGAAGTTAAAGTGCAACTTTTACCAAAAGTCTTGCCAAATACCACTTTTAACCAACACATTGATTTCAAGCAACTCGTTTACAAGCCACCTCAGCCATAATTCAATGATTGTTTGAGCAAAGATCGACCTGAAATATGCACTCATGAAACATGCAAGTCTGCAGATGCTGTGATTGTAGTAAAAACATAGAAATACTGGAGCAACTCAGCAGGACACCCAGTGTCCATAGGAGGTGAAGATTAAAACCAACGTTTTGGGCCTGAGGCCTTCCTCAAAGTATCAGCTAAATAATTTTGCATAGACACCACCTGATAGTTGAATTTCACATTTTGTGTCGATACAACAGACTTAAAATGTGCCACTTGGAGTTGTGAGATAAACGGAAATTTTTAAAATAAATTTGCACCAAAAATAAGTTTGCAATGACTGGATCTAGCACGTGGCTTCATTACCTCATCTTTACAATTTACTCCATCACTACCAAATTCATGATGAAGAAAGCAAATATACTACCATGTTACTGGCCTTGCTCAGAGTTCAATGGCATTATTATAGTGGACAAAATTAAAAACACAAGAAAATGAAATAGGCCACACATCTCTTCAAGCCTGCTCCACCATCAACAGGAAGATGGCGAATTTGATCTTGGCCTTAGCTTTGCTTCCCTGCACCCTCAGCTCCCATGTAGTATAAATACAGCAAAGAATATATTCAAAATGGGGTAGCACAGAGAACTCCAACAATTCACAACATCCAGAGAAAATACCTCCTCATCTCTATCTGACATGTGCCCATCTTCATCCTGAGATGACATCCACTGGTTTCCAATTCCCTTTTTCTGGGGAAACATCTTTCACCGATGAATCTGTCAACCTCACTCAGAATCTTACATTTCAACAATATCTCATTGCAATATAACTGTTGGCAAACAACTCCCTGGGACATTGCTCATGCAATGCCTCATGCAAAATATGATCGAAAATTATCTTTGGCTGTCTGCAAGAAAACTGCTTTATTTCTAACTTCTGATTTTTGGCTATCTTTGCAGTGGCCCTTGAACAACACAGGTCCATTTACATTTGGAATTATCTGCCCTTTCACCAAAAATACCTTGGTTGGTTCAGTGCCATCCTGGCTCCAAGTATCATCAGACCACAAGATACAAGAGCAGAGGTAGGCTATTTGGCCTATCAAGTCTGCTCCATCATCCCATCAAGACCTGATCCATTCTCTTACTCAGCCCCAACCCCTGTCTTCTTCCCTGACTATTCGGATACCAATCAATCTCTGCCTTAAATACGGTCAATGACCTGGCCTCCAGAGACACTTGTAGTATCAAATTCCAGTCATTCATATCTCCCTCACTGTTCGTGTTAGCTATAGAACCACTGGCAGAACTGATAAGAACAGAAAATAAAATAAGAGGGATAAAAATAATAGAGAAGGAATATAAAATCAGTCTATTTGCAGATGACATCATAGTATACTTAACAGAACCAGAAATTGAAGGAATATGGAGAATTATCGGGTAAAAGATCAACGCAAATAAAAGTGAAGCAATGCCAATGAATAATGCGGATTTCACAAAGTTTAAGAAAGAATCACCATTTAGATGGTAAACACAAGCAATTCGATACCTAGGTATACAACTAGATAATAATCTAGGCCATCTATACAAACTAAATTATCAGCCATTAATGAAGAAATTACAAGACGACTTAGAACATTGGAAAGACTTACCACTAACACTGATAGGAAGGGTAAATTGCATTAAAATGAATAGCTTCCCAAGGATACAATACCTATTTCAATTGTTTCCAATTCACCTAACAGAGAAATTCTTCAAGGAGCTAAAGAAAATAATAAGGAAATTCTTATGGAAAGGGGGGAAACTGAGGAGAGCACTAGATAAATTAAAAGAATGGTACAAACAAGGGGGCTTACAGTTACCAAACTTTAAGAATTACTAAAGAGCAGCACAATTAAGATACCTATCAGATTTTTATCAAACAAGTGAAAAAACCAGATTGAACCAGATGAGAGCTAGGTAAAATAGGGGAGAAGGTACCTGAACATATACTATATAAGTGGGATGAAAAGCTGGTGCAACATAGGAATTCACCAATACTACACCATATGCTCAACATTTGGAAGAAGATTCACGTAGAAAGGAATAAAACAAATGATCAACTACCAAAACTAATATTAATGCAATCAACTAATTACTTTCATAATAGATAACCTTTCCTTTAGAGAATTAGAGAGAAAAGGGTTCAAAAGAATAGAAAATTGTTTTTTGGGAAATAAATTATTATCTTTTGAACAAATGAAGGACAAAAATGGTATAACTCACGGTACAATGTTTGCATACCACCAACTGAAAACCTACTTGAAGGACAAATTGGGAAGCAGACTGAGGTTACCAGAAGGAAGCAATTTTGAATATGTGACTACAGACACAATGATAATTAAAAGATTTATAACAAACATGTACATCAAACTGCAAGAGAAAGAGAATGAGGAAACAAGCTGTAAACCCAAACAAAAATGGGAA
Organism: Narcine bancroftii; assembly: GCF_036971445.1. NCBI lineage: Eukaryota > Metazoa > Chordata > Chondrichthyes > Torpediniformes > Narcinidae > Narcine > Narcine bancroftii. Next base: position 82,835,739 of record NC_091474.1, read on the forward strand.
CAAGATCTAAACATAAAGATAAAGAATGAAACATGGGAAAAGCTATGCTCTGGAACTATGAGAAATACAATAAACACGAGGTTACGCATGATATAATATAATTGGTTACACAGGCTATACATCACGCTCCAAAAGTTAAATAAATGGGACCCAACAGTATCAGACAGATGTTTTCGTTGTAACAAGGAAACAGGAACAACAGTACATGCAATTTGGGCATGTGAGAAAGTGGAAAAGTTTTGGGAAGATCTAAACCAGGTATTAAATAAAATCACAAAAAGCAACATACCAAAAAATCCAGAGGTCTTTTTTCTAAGTAATATAAGAAGTAAAGAACTTGGACTCAATTTGGATGGAGCACAAAAAAGATTTATTATGATAGCCTTAGCTGTAGCAAAAAAATGTACTATGTCAACCTGGAAATTAGAAGATAGCCTGAGAATAGAGCAATGGTACATAGAAATGAATAAATGTATTCCATTGGAAAAAATAACATATAATTTAAGAAATAACAAATTTGGGAACCGTACATGGAACACAACAGAGAATTCCTACCGTGGACCTCCACCGCCTAAAATGACAGAAGGAGAAGAAGAAGAAATGAACTGACCCAGTATGTAAAAGTAGAAGCCACAAATTTTTTGTTTATTTTCATTGTGTGACGACATTGTTTAATAGGTTTAATGTATCATGTGTTTTGGGCGTTGGGTGGGTGGGGAGGGGGGGGGGGGGTGAGGGAGGGAGGGAAGGGAGGGGGGGAAAAGGGGAGAAAATGACACTGTGTATATTCAAGAGGGAAATGTTTGTGTGTATTTTGGTCAGTATGGTTCATAGTGTGAAAAATAAAAAAATTTAAAAAAAATTACAGTCATTCACCACTCTCTGGCTAAAGATGTTCCACCACATCTGTTTTAAATGGGCATCCTTCAATCCTGAATTTGTGCCCTCTTGTCCTAGGCTCTGCCACATCTACTCTGTCCAGGCCTTTCAACATTTACAATGCTTCTGTGAGAAACCCCGTCATTCTTCTGAACTCCAAAGAGTACAGTCCATGAGCCATCAAACATTCTTCATCTGCTCATCCCTTCAAACCAGTAATCATTCTCGTGAATCTTCCCTGAGCCTTCTGCAATGACAGTGCACCCTTTCTTAAAAAAGGAGCCCAAAAATTGCACCCCGTACTCCAAGTGAGGCCTCATCCCAATGGGATCCTAAGGACAGCTTCTTCGCCATTCCCATCAGATTTTTATATTTATTGTTGTAAGATGGTTATAATATGTATGTTTGCACTGAACACTGAATTTCATGATTCTGATTCTGAGGTTATAAATCTTTTAATTATCATAGTCACATATTCTTGCTTTTTTTAAAATTTACACCACAGTAGAAGCTGATTCTGGCCATTCAAACCCTTGTCGCCCAATTAAACCCAAATCGAACGATAACCCCCCTATATTTTGGATGGTGGGATGAAACCAGAGGAAGCCCATGCAGACAAGGGGAGAGCATAAAAACTCCTTATCGACAGCACCAGATGTGAACCCAGGTCGCTGGCGCTGTAATAGCATTGCATTGCTCTCACCACCACACTAACTGTGACAGCCCAATCCATGAGGTTGCTCCATGTCAGAATCAGAATTTATTGTCACGAACAAGTCATGGAATTCGGGATTTGCTGCAGCATCACAGAGCAAACATTCATATTATAACCATCTTGCAACATTACTATATAAAAAATACAATAACAGTGCACTAAAAGTAAAGCAGTGTCTTTGGTTCATTGAACATTCAGGAATCAGACGGCAGCGGGGAAGAAGCTGCGCTTGTGCCACTGAGAACTCGTCTTTAGCTCCTGTACCTTTTTTCTGATGGTAGCATGGGGAAGAGGGTCTGGCCTGGGTGGTGGAGGTCTTTGAGGATAGAGGCTACTTTTTTTAAGACACCGCCTCATGCTGATTTCCTTGATAGAGTGAAGTCTGGTGCCAGTGATATCACAGGCTGAGTTTACAACCTTCTGGAATTTATTCTTTTCCTGACCATTTCCGCATCCGTACCAGGCAGTGATGCAACCAACCAGAATGCTCTCTATGGTACCTGTAGAAGTTTACGAGAGTCTTCGGAGACATACCGAATCTTCTCCAATTCCAAATGGAGGATTTACTTTATTTCATCCTGGCACTGATAGAATGCTGATGTGGAGAGAGCAAAATTGCATTGGAGAGGGTGCAGAGGAGAGTCAACAGGATGACATAATTCATTTAGATTTCAGATCAGCGTTGGAATCAGGTGAGAGTGGAAGGGAATGTGGGGAGAAGAGGTCACAGGGAATATCAGCAGGGAATGTATCACGATGTGAGGTAGCAGAGCTCACTGCCCTCCCCTCCTCCTAAGATGCAATAAAAAAAAAGGAAACAGCTGGCAGCAATGTAACTACTGTATTGGCGATTACAGACAGAGTTATCCTGACTTCCAGCTGTTAACCGATGAAGAGAAAATCTGCTCTGGGATGGTCGGGGAAGGATCAAGTAGGAAGGGAAGAGGGAGGTTATTTTACATTGAGGTGTTGATGGTGAGGCAAGGGTCTGGATTCTGATGCTTAGTAATACATCTGTAGGAACAACAGAAAGGGCAGCAGTCAATTCCATCAGTGCATTATACTCAACCTCCTCTTCATTTCATTGACTTCAATAAAATGTGTTCCAGATCAAGAGTAGAACACACTGGCACAACTAAGCACCATCCAGGAGATACTCTGTTCTCGGTACTGCCATCAGGAAAGAGGTATAAGTCCCACAAGACTCACACAACCATTTTCAGGAAGAGTTGCTACCTCTTGACAGGAGACTCATTTAAGAACCCTAACTTTTTTTTAAATTTTTTTTATTTTTCGCACCATAAACCACATTGACCATGATACATACATTTTCCTTTTCAAATATATACAGTGCCATTTTCTCCCCCCCTCCTCCCATCCCACCCTCCCTACCTCCCCCCCATCCATTTAAAGTACAAAATCTAAGATACATTAAACCAGTCAAACAATGCTGTCATTCAATAAAAATAAACAAGAAATTCCACTGAGTCAATTCTTTTCATTTCCTTCTCCTTTCGTTAATTTAGGTAGTGAATGTCCCTGGTAGGTTTTCTCTATTGTGTTTCATGTAAGGCTCCCATATTTGTTCAAATATTTCAATATTATTTCTTAAACTATATGTTATTTTTTCTAATGGAATACATTTATTCATTTCTATATACCATTGTTGTATTTTCAAATTATCTTCCAATTTCCAGGTTGACATAATACATTTTTTTGCTACGGCTAGAGCTATCTTAACAAATCTTTTTTGTGCACCATCCAAATCAATTCCAAATTCTTTGTTTTTTAAGTACTTAGGAGGAAGATCTCTGGATTTTTTGATATATTGTTTTCTGTAATTTTATTTAATATTTGGTTTAGATCTTCCCAAAATTTTTCTACTTTCTCACATGTCCAGATTGCATGAATTGTTGTTCCCATTTCTTTTTTACATCGAAAACATCTGTCAGATACTGTTGGGTCCCATTTATTTAACTTTTGAGGTGTAATGTATAGCTGTGTATCCAGTTATATTGTATCATATGTAACCTCTTATTTATTGTATTTCTCATCGTTCCAGAACATAACTTCTCCCATGTTTCCTTTTTTATCTTTATATTTAAATCTTGTTCCCATTTTTGTTTAGTTTTACCATTTGTTTCCTCATTCTCCTTTTCTTGCAGTTTAATATACATATTTGTTATAAATCTTTTGATTATCATTGTATCTGTAATCACATATTCAAAGTTACTTCCCTCTGGTAACCTTAGACTGCTTCCTAATTTGTCCTTCAAGTAGGATCTCAATTGGTAATATGCCAGCACTGTATCTTGAGTTATATTGTATTTATCTTTCATTTGTTCAAAGAATAATAATCTATTTCCTGAAAAACAATTTTCTATTCTTTTGATCCCTTTTTTCTCCCATTCTCTAAAGGAAAGGTTATCTATTGTAAAAGGGAGAAACTTATTTTGCGTCAATATTAGTTTTGGTAATTGGTAATTTGTTTTATTCCTTTCTACATGAATCTTTTTCCAAATATTGAGTAGATATTGAGTAAATATTGAGTAGATGAGAACTCCTATGTTGTACCAATTTTTCATCCCATTTATATAATATGTGTATTATATAAATAAATAATATGTGTTCAGGTTTCTTTTCCCCTATTTTATCTAATTCTAATCTAGTCCAATCTGGCTTTTCCCTTGTTTGATAAAAATCTGATAGGTATCTTAATTGTGCGGCTCTATAATAATTTTTAAAGTTTGGCAGTTGTAAGCCTCCTTGTTTATACCATTCTGTTAATTTATCTAGTGCTATCCTCGGTTTCCCCCCTTTCCATAAAAATTTCCTTATTATTTTCTTTAACTCCTTGAAGAATTTCTCTGTCAAGTGTATTGGCAATGCCTGAAATAGGTATAATATCCTTGGGAAAATGTTCATTTTAATACAGTTTATCCTTCCTATTAGTGTTAATGGTAAATCTTTCCAATGCTCTAAATCGTCCTGTAATAATTTCATTAGTGGATAATAATTGAGTTTATATAGATGGCCGAGATTTTTATTTATTTGTATACCTAGGTATCTTATTGCTTGCATTTGCCATCTGAATGGTGATTCCTTCTTAAATTTTGAGAAATCCGCATTATTCATTGGCATTGCTTCACTTTTATTTACATTAATCTTGTAACCCGACACTTCTCCATATTCCTTCAATTTCTTATATAATTCTTTTATTGATAGTTCTGGTTCTGTTAAGTATACTATAACATCATCCGCAAATAAACTGATTTTATATTCCTTGTCTTTTATTTTTATCCCTTTTATATTATTTTCTGTTCTTATCAATTCTGCTAGTGGTTCTATAGCTAACGCAAACAATAAGGGTGATAGTGGGCATCCCTGCCGTGTTGACCTGCTTAAGTTAAATTGCTTTGATATATATCCATTTACTGTCACTTTTGCCAATGGCCCCTTATATAATGCTTTAATCCAATTAATATACTTCTCTGGTAAACTGAATTTTTGCAAAACTTTGAATAAATAATTCCATTCTACTCTGTCAAAGGCCTTCTCTGCGTCTAAAGCAACTGCTACTGTTGGCGCTTTACTCCCTTCTACTGCATGAATTAAGTTAGTAAATTTACAAATATTGTCTGTTGTGCGTCTTTTTTTAATAAATCCAGTTTGGTCTAGATTTACCATTTTCGGTACATACTCTGCCAATCTGTTTGCTAATAGTTTAGCTATTATCTTATAATCTGTGTTAAGTAATGATATTGGTCTATATGACGCTGGTGCGAGTGGATCTTTCCCTTGCTTTAGTATTACTGTAATTATTGCTGTTTTACATGAATCTGGTAAGCTTTGTGTTTTATCAATCTGGCTGATTACTTCCAGGAGGGGAGGAATTAATAAATCTTTAAATGTTTTATAGAATTCTATTAGGAATCCATCCTCTCCTGGTGTTTTATTATTTGGTAATTTTTTTATTATCTCTTTTATTTCTACTATTTCAAATGGTTCTGTTAATTTATTTTGTTCCTCTATTTGTAATTTTGGTAGTTCAATTTTAGTTAAAAATTCGTCTATTTTCGCTTCTTTCCCTTCATTTTCAGTTTGGTATAATTGTTCATAGAATTCTCTAAAGTTTTCCTTGATCTCCATTAGATTATATGTGATTTGTTTGTCTTTTTTCCTTGATGCCAATACCATTTTCTTAGCTTGTTCTGTCTTAAGCTGCCATGCTAGAATTTTGTGCGTTTTTTCCCCTAGTTCATAATATTTCTGTTTTGTCTTCATTATGTTCTTCTCCACCTTATATGTTTGTAGTGTTTCATATTTTATTTTTGTATCTGCCAATTCTCTTCTTTTAGTTGTATCTTCCTTCATTGCTGATTCTTTTTCTATATTTACTATTTCCCTTTCCAACTGCTCTGTTTCCTGATTGTAGTCCTTCTTCATCTTGGTTACATAACTTATTATTTGCCCTCTAATGAATGCTTTCATTGCATCCCATAGTATAAACTTATCTTTCACTGATTCCGTATTTATTTCAAAATATATTTTAATTTGCCTTTCAATGAATTCTCTAAAATCCTGCCTTTTAAGTAGCATGGAGTTTAATCTCTATCTATACATTCTTATAGGGATGTCCTCTAACTCTATTGTCAATATCAAGGGTGAATGGTCCGATAATATTCTAGCTTTATATTCTGTTTTTCTTACTCTATCTTGCATACGAGCTGATAACAAAAATAGGTCTATTCTTGAGTATGTTTTATGTCTAGTCGAGTAATATGAATATTCCTTTTCCTTTGGGTGTTGTTTCCTCCATATATCCAAAAGTTGCATTTCTTCCATCGATTTAATTATAAATTTGGTTACTTTGTTCTTTCTGTTAATTTCTTTCCCAGTTTTGTCCATATTTGAATCCAAATTCAGGTTGAAATCCCCTCCTATTAATATGTTCCCTTGCGTATCTGCTATCTTCAAAAAAATATCTTGCATAAACTTTTGATCTTCTTCGTTAGGTGAATATACATTGAGTAGATTCCAAAACTCCGAATATATCTGACATTTTATCATTACATATCTCCCTGCTGGATCTATTATTTCCTCTTCTATTTTAATTGGCACATATTTACTAATTAATATAGCTACTCCTCTTGCTTTTGAATTATACGACGCTGCTGTTACGTGTCCTACCCAATCTCTCTTTAATTTCTTGTGCTCCAATTCAGTTAAATGTGTTTCTTGCACAAATGCTATATCAATTTTTTCTTTTTTCAGTAAATTTAGCAGTTTCTTCCTTTTAATTTGGTTATGTATTCCATCAATATTTAAAGTCATATAGTTCAGCGTAGCCATTTCATACTTTGTTTTATCTTCCCTTTCCGTTTCTCCATCATCACCTTTCCTTCTTATCCATTTCTGCTTTCTTGTTTTGAACACTTTATAAGACAACATTTCTAAAACAGCAAACATTTTCCTTATTCTCCTATTTAAAACTTCTTTAACCCTATTCTCCCCTCCCCCTCCTGAGTTGTCCTTTATCCCTTGTCGGGCAACCACATCTCCCCTCTCCATTTGGATTTGCGAATTCACTCGCAAGCGTCAACTGATTTTGCAGTGACCGTAACTCCTCCCCACCCAGCCCCCCCCAGAAAAGATTTCAATTTTCATATGTAACAAAGGTCACTCTTTTAATTCCCTCCCTTATTAATTCTTGTCTATACTCTATATATTTTCCTCTAAATACGGATACATTCATGTACACACACTATATATATACACATATACACACATACATATAGTTCGTGGTCATTTTTACTCTCATTACATGTCTTCATCTCTCTGCTTGTTTTGTAGTTGTTCTGCAAATTTCCTTGCTTCCTCTGGATCCGAGAATAGTCTGTTTTGTTGCCCTGGAATAACTATTTTAAGTACCGCTGGGTACTTTAACATAAATTTATATCCTTTTTTCCATAAGATCGTTTTTGCTGTATTGAACTCCTTCCTCTTCTTCAGGAGTTCAAAACTTATGTCTGGATAGAAAAAAATTTTTTGACCTTTATATTCCAGTGGCTTTTTGTCTTCTCTTACTTTCTTCATTGCTTTCTCCAATATATTTTCTCTTGTTGTATATCTTAAGAATTTTACTAAAATGGATCTTGGTTTTTGCTGCGGTTGTGGTTTCGGGGCTAAAGTTCTATGTGCCCTCTCTATTTCCATTTCTTCCTGTAATTCTGGTCTTCCTACGACCCTGGGGATCCAATCTTTTATAAATTCTCTCATATTCTTGCCTTCTTCATCTTCCTTAAGGCCCACTATCTTTATATTATTTCTTCTATTATAGTTTTCTATTATATCTATCTTCTGAGCTAACTTTTTTATTAGATAACTTTTTTATTAGATTCTTCTAATTTCTCTTTTAATTCCTCTAATTCCATTTCTACAATTATTTCTCGTTCTTCCATATTTTCCACTCTTTTTCCTATCTCTGATATGGCCATTTCTATTTTATTCATTTTTTCTTCTGCATTCTTAATTCTTCTTTTTATCTCATTAAATTCTTGTAATTGCCATTTTTTCACTGATTCCATATATTCTTTAAAAAAAGATACATCCATTGTCTTGCCTTTCTCTTCTTCTTCCATTTCTTTCTGTTCTTCTTCTTCCTCTGGGTTGACCATCTGTTGTTTCCTTGTTTTCTTTTTACCCTCTTCTTTCTTGTTGTTGTTATTGTCTGTGTTCTGCACCTGCTGCTGTGCTACAGGTGTCTCTCTCAGCTGTGGGGATCGACTCCGCAGCTGTTCCCCCCTCCTGTCAGTGTGTTTTTTTTCATGCGCATTGCACATGCGCGAGGAGTCGAGCATGCGCGGTTGCGCACTTTTACTCGGCTCTGCGAGCCATTTTTGTAGTCCCGAGCCCGGGACTTCCACTGACCTGAGGGAGTGGGCTTCTCTCTCTGTGGCGGGCCTCTTCGGACAGGTAAGGCCTTCACCTTCTTCCGACATTCTTTCTTCCTCTTTTCTTCCCGTTGTTTTCGACTTTTCTCTCTTCGCTGCCATTTTCTTCTCACCTTTATTTTTACTTTATTATAAATTTTAATCTTGTACCTTTGTGCTTTGTGTGTTTTTTTTAACTTTTCGGGAGAGGGCTGGAATTCCCTGACCGGCCACTACTCCATCACGTGACTCCTTAAGAACCCTAACTTTACACATTTTTTATTGCTGAATTTTTTTTTCCTGTATTTACACAGTCACTTTGTTTACATTTCTCTGTTTTGTATACATATCTTTTCTCTCGAGTAGAGTTTACACTACTGATAAGTAGAAATTTTGCCTGGCCCGCAGGAAAAAGATCTCAGGGTTGTATGTGATGTCATGTATTCACTCTGACAATGAGTTTGAACTTGAACTAACCTGCAGTCTATTCCCTTTCACGATTACATCCAATTCCCTTCTGAATGTCTCCACCGAGTTCTCCTTTCAGTTGGCCTTTCCCAATTACAACCCACTGTCTCTGTTTTCCTTTTGACACTGATCAAGTCTCAAGAAATCGAAGACTTGCAAGTCAAAATGGTCTCTTCTTTTTCAAAAGTCTTCAGATTTCCGTGTGTTTATGAGATCACTACGAACCCTCTTGACACAAAGTCAAGCCAAAGTCTCGCAATCAACCTCTTCTAAAACAGTCAACTTAAAACCCACTTGAATCCTGCAGCTCTGCCACTCTAAGTTGATAGATTCCTGAATGAAGATAATTTTACAATGCTCTCCCAAAGTAAGAACATTTAAAAAAGGGTACGAATGCTGACTTGCATTTATTTTGGAATCAATGTCATTATTAAAATAAAATTGATATGGATTTTGCAAAAATCCTTGCAATTATATGTGTGTTAAAAGCCAAGATGAATAGGTTACAATTGCCATTTGCATTTATTTTTGTTGACTGACAGCCTGCATAAATATAAAGGTTTGAAGCTTTACTTATCTGAGCTCCATTAGCCTCTGATGTTGTGTCAGGTCTTGTATGCAGTGAAAGTTACTGCAATGGGTGATAAGAATTGTGTTGGGGTTATTCTTCATGAGAAGGCCAGGGATTATTCTGCACTGAGTGGTCACCCATATTATTACTGCAGAGAGGGAAAGCCAGTGCATCTAATCCAATCAAGCAGCTGTTTGTTACCTCTTGCAAGACAAAATCATGGGGTTTTACAGCATAGAAACAAAACCCTCAGTCCTACTCAAGTTCGTCCCATTTTCCTGTTTGTTTTCTGCCCATATCCCTCTCAACTTTTCCTATCCACATACCTGAATAAATCTCTGAAACGTTCTAATTGTCCTGGCTGCTCCTTCCATGCAGTCTTTGAACCCATATAGTTCCCTGGAAATTTATATTACTATGTGCAGTAAAGCCCCTGGTATCTGGAAACTAGTAGATGTTGGATAAGTACATTTTCCAGTTGCTTGAGATTGCATGTTGCGTGATTGGCGAGGCGCGCCAATTTGAAACTTTCCGCATTTTTTTACCTATTTTTTTTTGCTGATTGCTTAAGACTACTTGAATTCTGGATAACAGGGGTTTTACTGTATCATCCCAAAAAACATGAATTAAAAGTATGTTGGGATCTTAATACAAGTGACATCGCGTAGTCCAAAAAAAAACCTCCAAGTCCAGCACTATCTCAGTCCCAAGGATGCTCCAGGGGAACATTGGAATTTTACATTTATCTAGCTGAGTGCTGGTGATCAAGCAAGAGCTATTTCTCCAGCTTTGTATTTATTACTTTTTTTGATTGCCTCCAACCGAGTTGTCCATTCCCTGCGCCCCATGTTCATTCACGTTAAAACTCCCATCTGCGTAGTCACCTCCCGTGACGTGCCAATGCCTATTTTGTTTCCAAAAGAATGTGAAGATTTTCTTGCCCTCAGTGAACAGATGGTCAAGGGAAATGGCAGGAGATGATGCCTTAGTCCTCATTGCTGTACAATTCCAGCCGAACCATATGCCTCTTCACCAAAAAAACCAAAGGACTGCATTTGGTCAGTCAAACGCTACAGATCGACTACAATTTCCATTGCATGCAAAGGATCAGTTCGAGAGATTTTCCAATCCATTGGGTCTCGTAAAACAGGGTTGCAATGATTTTATAGTTGTTAGGAAAGTTCATAAAAGAAAAGGCTAATTGATCAGCCACCTAATTACTGTAGGATTGAGAACTTTTCCAGCCTGTAAATAAATCAGATGATTACATTTTCTTGTGAGCCAAGCTTTGAACAAATTAGTCCTCCCCAACTTTCCTTCAATTTTCTTCGTGCTTTTACTGAGACAAGACTCCACACGGGAGATCCACTGCCTGCTCAATGATGGTGGAACAAACCCCTTCAATGCTTTGTCTACTGTAATCAGAATTTATTGTCATGAACATCTCACAAAATTTGTTGCCATCACAGTCCAAAGATTTATAGAAACCACCATATAAAATAAATAAATATAGTGCAAGAAGAAGTCAAAGTAAGACAGAGCCTGTGGTTCATTGTTCATTCATGAATCTGATGGTGATGGGGAAGAAGCTGTCCTTGTGCCACTGAGTGCTCGTCTTCAGGCTCCTGTACCTTTTTCCAGATGGTTGCAGAGTGAAGAGGTACGTCCTGGGTGGTCCTTGAGGATAGACGCTGCTTTTTTTTAAGACAGTGCCTCATGTAGATATATATCAGAAGTCAAACCTCATGAACAGAATATGCACACTCCACAGAACATCAGCATCATCTGTATTTATAGACAATACCAGAAACTGTCTGCAGAGTGATCTGGGAGATGTCAGCAAATTCAAGCAAAGACAAAACAGCTCCAAATCACAACAGTGATTAATCTTCAGGAGTCCAATTCTGCTCTCTTGTTCAAGATCATAGAAGTTGGTCCTCAGCCGACTGAGCCTGCTCCACCATTCTTCATGAGGTGATCCTTTCTCTCATTCAGACCCTCTCCCTGGCTTTCTCCCTCGAACCCTTGATGCCCTGATGAATCAAATTCCTGTCGATCTTTGTCTTAAATACTCCCAGTCACCTTGCTTCTGCAACTGTCTGGGCAACAAGTTCCACAGACTCACGACTCTCTGTCTAAAGAAATTTTTTCCGCATCTCTATTTTACATTGACACCCTTTTATCCTGAAGTAGTGCCATCTTGTCCTGGAGTCTCCTACCATAGGAAACAACCTTGCTACATCTGCTCTATCGAGGCCATTCAGCATTCAAAATGTCTCTATGAGGTGCCCCCTCATCCTTCTGTACTCCAAGGAGTACAGTGCAAGAGCTGACAAACAGTTTTTAGATATACAGCACAGTATTTGGCACTTCCAGCTCATGAGCCCATGGGGCCCAATTATACCTAATTGACTTACAACCCCCTGTATGTGGGAGGAAACCGAAGCGCCCGGAGATAACCCACGCAGACGCAGGGAGAAAGTACAAACTCTTGAACAGACAGCATGGGATTCGAACCCCAGTCCCAATTGCTGATGCTGTAAGAGCATTGTGCCAACCGCAAAGTTAACTGTGCTGCCCCTTAAAACATGTAAAATGGAGAAGGAGAGGCAGTAATTACAAACAAGCTATCCATGACCGGGGAAGAGCAAAGGGTCAAAAATGCTTTCCTCTCGAGTCTACTGTGGTCAATTTAAAGCAAACAGCAAAACACAGGTTGTGCAAATTCATGCATTTCTAACTGCAGGTTGGTTGCATAAATATTTTCACAGCTTTTGCGATACAAACTTTCTCCAGCATTGAATCTAATTTGTCTTTTTTTTTGGTCATTGACCACATCTTGAAAGGAAATGCAAATTACATTTTGAAAATAATGGGCCACTGTACAATTGCCCAAAGGCTTGCTGAGAATAATTAAGCGATGCATCATTACAAAGGCAGGGGCAAAAAATTAATCCACTCACTGTGGAAAACACGGGAACAATATTAATGACATTAATGTCATTGGGAAGCAAATAAGAAAACATCTGCAAACACTGGAAATGAGAAATAAAAACAGAAAAGCTCGGAAGACTCAATGGGTCGGGCAGCATCTGCGTAGAGAGAAACAAAGTAAATATTTCAGGTGGATGAATCTGCACTGGGGCATGAGAGCAATGATGGATGAAAAAACCTTGAATTTACAAAGGGCTGTTTGAAATTGACCAACAAGTGGTCAACAATAGCACTGGACTACAATTTATTTCAAAAGGTTTGCTTCCTGAAAGAAAAAATGGGTTTATGGTTGAGAACTTCAAGCTGAACACAAAGATAATTTCAGATGCTGCATCACCAACTAAGTTGGAGAAACATTAAATCAACTTGATTGAATTAAGCATGTTTAATTGTACAATCATGCTGACTCATTGCTTTAGTTCAATGGACCTATAGAGGGTTTGCGGCTGATTTTCATTTGTACTCAGCATCTGATGCCTCGTGTCAGTGTCTAAAAATAGTTGGCCAGCATTGATGGATTCTAGTTGCCCTGATGCCGCGTTTCCATGGTCACAATGTCCTGGTAAAACCTTCCACCATGTTTATCACTGACTGCACCAGGATCAGCAGGGAAGAAGGCCAAGTGCGAATGCAAAAAATGATGCATTTTCAAGACACGTTGCACTTCGTGGTTTTGTAAGCTTGATGTAGATTTAAAATACGACAGGAAAACACAAAAATAGGCTACATCTTAAAGAGATTTTCATGATCAGCAACCCAAAATCCAAAAGTGTACAGGAAGCAAAATCTTTTTTGTCCAGTGTAACGAGTAAAACAGAAAATATACAATTTGCCTGTTTGAGCTTGTTCAGCCATTTAATATGATCATGGTCAATGATACAAATTCACTATTCTGTTCCAGCTCTCTTGCCATATCCCTTGATCCTTATATCCCTGAATATAGTATTGAATAGATGAATATCGTTAATGACTTGGTTTTAAATGCAGAGAATTCCGCAGGTTCACCACTTTTTAAAAATATTTTATTTTAAGACCCACAAGCAAATATATACAAAAACATTTTCTTATCTCACATTATATAGAGTCCAGCATATTTTTTTCCTTCCCTGGATATTAAATAAACCATAAAAGGCAAAGGAAAAAACAAAAATAAAACTAAAAATTAAAACACACGTCTTCTGTGCACAACTTTAATTCACTCTCTATTTATCTGTCGGGATGGCTTGCATCTTAACTCATTTCTCAAGGGGAGGGGGAGTATCGATCATATCTGTGCACCAATGTGCCTCAGATATGGCTTCCACACTTCAATGAATGTGTCATTCTTCTTCCTCAAGCAATGTCATCCTCTCCAGGGGAATGCAACTCTGCATTTCCCTACTCCATCGCGTAATACTAAGTTGAGAGTCAGACTTCCATGCAACCGCTGTACACTTCCTGGCTCCTGAAAAAGTGATCATCACAAATTGAATTTGGTGTTTGGTTCACCACTCTGATTGAGGATTCAAACTCCATCTCCTTCCTAAATGTCTTGCTGCCTTTCTTTTAACCGTGACGCCTCATTCTTACATCTAACAATGCAACCCTGTGTCAGATTTTCCAAGGTTTCTTTAAATAGTTATTATAAACCAAAACTGGAGATACAAGGACATGAGATCCACAGTTAACCATGGCAAGGAAACAGGCCATCTCAGCCCTTCAAGTCTATGCCAGTTCACTCAAACAACTCTGCTAGATCCCACCCCCCCCACCTATTTTCCGCCCATAACCCTCCAACCCCTTCCTATCCATGTATATATCCATCCTCCTCTTAAATGAAAGGATTTACTCTGCCTCAACTATTTCCTCTGGATGATTATTCCATTCAGCCACCACTCTCTGAGTGAAGAAGCATTCTCTAATCTTTCTCCTAAAATTTTGCCCCCTTACCCTCAACTTGTGTCCTCTTGTTTCAGCCTCCCCTGCTCTCAGGGGGAAGAGTCAACTTGCATCTAGTCTATCTATTCACTTCATAAGTTTAAACACCTCTATCAAATCCCCTCTCAACCATCTACGTTCCAATGAATAAAGTCCTAACCTTTTCAATCTTTCTCTGTACTCTAGGTATTTTAAGCCTGGCAACATCCTTGTAAATCTTCTCTGCACCCTCTCCAACTTATCTATATCCTTCCTATAATTTGGAGTCCAGAACTGAACACAATACTTCAAAACTGGTCTCACCAATGCCTTAAACAGTCTCAGCATCATTTCCCAGCTCCTATACTCTTATGCTATGATTTATGAAGGCTAACATACCAAATGCCTTCTTAACCACCCTGTCAACATGGGAATCCACCTTCAAGGAATGCTGCACCATAACTCCAAGATCTCTTTGTTCTTGTGCATTCCCCAATGTCCTCCCGTTTACTTCATATGTCCTATTTTGATTATTTTTTCCAAAATGAAGCACCTCACACTTTTCTACATTAAATTCCATCTGCCATCTTTCAGCCCAAGTTTCTAGACAAACCAAAACCCTCTGTAATCCCTGAAAACCTTCCTCGCTATCCACCACTCCCCCTATTTTTGTATCCTCTGCATATTTACTTATCCAATTAACCACCCCATCATCCAAATCATTAATATCAATTATGAACAACAGGGGACCTAGCACCAATCCTTGAGGCACACCGCTCATCACAGGCTTCCATCCTGACAGTTGTTCACCATGACCCTCTGCTGTCTCTCCTCCAGCCACCTCTAAACCCATCTTACTATTTCTCTATTAATCCCTAGTGACTGAACCTTCCTTACTAACCTTTCATGTGGAATCTTATCAAAAGCATTGCTAAAATCCAGATAGACTACATCAGCTACCCTACCTTCATCCACCTTTCTTGTCACTTCTTCGAAAAACTCAACAAGGTTCATCAAACATGACTTCCACTTCACAAACCCATGCTGGGTGCTCCTGATCAATCCCTGCCTATCCAGATATTTATACACACCATCTCTATGAATACCTTCCATAACTTTCCCTATCGCCAAAGTCAAGCTTACAGGCCGATAATTACTTGGCTGACACCTCGTGCCTTTTTTAAACAATGGAACTACATTAACAACCCTCCAATCCCGTGGTACTACACCCTCCTCCATTGCAAAATCACTGACAGTGCCTCCGCCATTTGCTCCCTTACCTCCCTTAATGTCCTGGAGAAAATCCCATCCAGACCAGGAGACATCCGCTTTTACTGACCCTAGAAGCTCCAAAACCCTCTCTTTACTAATCCCCATCTTTTCCATAACTAAGTCATTTGCCTCATTTATCTCACATAGTCCAATGTCCCTTTCCTTCGTGAACACAGATGAGAAAAAAATTGTTTAATATCTCTCCCATCTGATACAGTTCCTCGCATAGTTTACCGGTCTCATTTTCCAGCGGTCCAATTCTATCCCTTAACCCTCCTTTTACTATTCACATATCTGTAAAAACCCTTAGGATTCACTTTTACCTCATCAGCTATTGACACCTCATACCTTCTTTTTGCCTTTCTAATTTCCTTCTTACGGTTTTTTCTGCAATCTATGTAATAATCATACATCTTATCCATTTTTTGCTTCTTAAACTTAGTATAAAGAAGTTTAAAATTGGCACACCTTCCTTGGAGCAAAGGAAGCTGAGGGGATAACCTCACGACAGAGGCAAAGAAAGAAGTAGAGGTACCAAAAACAAAAGGTGAGGAGAGGGAGTACGACAGGAAATCTGGTGAAAGTCTTGAACAGAGTAATTGGTATCTGGAATGTGTTGCCAGAGCTGGTGGTAGAATTTGATACAATCACTATTCAGTAAAACTTCAGTTCCCTTGAATTCAAGCCAAGACAAAAAAGGTAAACAAAATTAGAGAAGTTTAAAATTGGCATGCCTCATCGCCTATCAACGCAGCATGCAATCTCAAGCAACCAGAAAATTCATTTATCCGGCATTTAGCAATCCTCATAGATGCCAGATACCAAGGATTTCACTCTATTTAAGAGACAATACACATGCATGACCAGGCAAGTCAGGATACAGGCTTAATGAAGAGGGATAAAAAGATCAGCATTGACACTGGGCAAAGGGTCCATTTCTATACAACTCTCTAAATATGGATAGAGTCCAACCAAAACAGAAAATTAATTGTTTTTGAAGGAAGGCAGCATTCTCTTTTGTATCGTTCCATCTGCTAGGCCAGGTGTTGCAAACCAAAATGAAACTGTTGTTCTCTGAATAAAACTCTGGAGTGTTTGGACCATTTGATTTCAAGTTATACATTGTACCATCTGGAGTTAACAATTAATTTAAACACAAGATGAACCACCTTGTTTTATTAAGCATGAGAAAGGAACCTTGTTTGGTCATACCTCTGGCATTACTGGAAAAAATAATGCATGCACATTTGCCACAGCATTGCCTGCATATGCATATTTTCCTTAAAACCAGGGATACAAATGGAAGAAGAAAACAAATTATTGAAATTACAACAGCGTTGCGGGCTTTCAGCTGCAGGGAAAGGCTCCAATGAAGCATTGGACTGTTCTCCGTGTATGGAAGAGATGATAAAGTGGAGGCTTCATGGAGGTGTTCAAAGCCACATTAAGTATTGGTAATAAATAGCTGTTTACACTGGCAGGAATTGATTATACTCAATCCTCCAATCTGTATATTTGCAAGGCTCTCTCAGATTTCTTTGCAGCATACACTCAGAGGAACCAAATATCATTGGTAAAAATCAGTTTTCAGTCCGCCTCGGTAAAGTAGCAGTGAACAAGAAAATCAGCATATGCTCGGGTCTAGTGCAGTGCACAAAGGTGCTGGAGAAGCTTAGCAGGTCACACAGCATCCAAAGGAAGTAAAGGGCAGTTGAGGTTTTGAGCATGACTGAATTTTATATCTTATAATGAAAATGGCTCTGTACAGGCTTTTAATGGTCTGTTAAGGAGCCAACCATAGCTTATTTTAAAATCCCGCAACATAGGGTCTGGGGCCAACTGAAGAGCACACAGGCAGTGTGGCTGTTGGCAACTCAAGGACTCACAGCAGATTAAAGACTGCTGGAGACTGGCTGAAGGTGTACCAGGTATTGGAATCGGGATGAGAAAGAGCGCTGGAGGCTTCTTCCTCTGATTGTATCAGAGGTGTGAATCTGGATCTCGTGTTGCTGATGGTTTGGACTGTAGGCAGCGTGGCTGCGGTAGTGGGGGGGGGGGGGGGGGGGAGGGTGCTGCGCTGCAAATCCATGGACACTCAGTGACTTTCTTTTGCTTCTCTTTCACTGACTGTAAGGGACGCTTGGGCAATTTTTGCTGATAGTGGATTGTTATCTGCCTTACGGTAGACTAAAGGAAATTTCATGTAATATCTTTTTGTTTTATTACATGACAATAAAATATTCTGAAATCTATGAATACTGTGTGATGCGCTGACTTTCTCCAGGAGCCTTTTGTACTCTGATAGTGGCTGCCTGCTGCGTGCTGTTCTGACACAGTGTGGTTTTGTTTGCACAGTTGCATTCGATGATTGCAAAACCATCATTGGTTGTAAGCTTCAGTGGATGTAGTAAGTCAATTAGTACAAGATCTTGATGAGTATTTTACCATTTAAAATGATTCAATGTCCGTTAAAGAGGATGTGGACTGGTTGGTTAATTGTCCACCATAAATTGCCACTGGTGCGTAGGTGAGTGGTAAAATTTAGGGTGAAGCAATAGGAATGTGGGGGGAAATAAGTGTTAATGGGTGCTTGATTCAAGGCTGAATAGTCTGTTTCCATTCTGCACACTGGAGATGATGGTGGACTTCAGGGGGATGAAGGTCGACCACTCTTCACTCCACATCAATGGTTCTGACATGGAGAGCACAAAGCTCCTTGGTGTGCACATAAAGGATGAACTACCCTGGACCCACAACACATTAGTCAGGAAGGCAAATCAACACCTACACTTCCTACAGAGGTTGAGGAGGGCAAGGCTACCAGCCCCCATCTTGACAACATTTTACAGGAACACAATTGAGAGTATCCTGTCTGGCTTCATCATTGCATAGTGTGGTAGCTACAAAGCATCAGAAAGAAGACAACACAGAGGAGCAGAGAAACAGCCGTGAAGATCTCAGGGGTCTCTCTTTCCTCTAGTAACATCAACTTGGAACATTGCTTAAATAGGGCTCAAAGAATCCATCCATCCATCACAGAGCATCTTTGGCCCACTACCATCAAGGTGGTGGTGGCGGTGTTGAGAATGGGAGAGAGAGCGTGCACGGAGTAGTCAGAGAAACAATGATTCATCTGGTTGTATATGTACAGTAACATGATAATGAACTTGGTCTACAAGCCATGACCATCACTGGGGAAGAACTGAACCTTCAAAAAAATCTACCGGGTCTAGGTTAATGGGGTATCATTTAGGGAACATGGACTCTTAAGGCCGAATTGGCCTGCTACAGTGCTATATGTAATTTTTAAAAAATTTATATATGAATGTATGAATGAAGAACAAATGAGAGTGGGGGAGAGCAAGGAAGAATTGGTTAAAAATTGTTTATATCTTCAAATTAAATTTCTTTCTGTGTTGTTCAAGAGGAAGTGTTATCATAGATATTAATTAGAGAAAATATTAGCCAGGAATATGATAATTACATGCAAAGCAACTGCATAATATCAGAACCAGTGCATATTATTTTAAGATTTATCTGAATTCTTATTTACACTGAGAACATCAAACTTCAAGGCAAGGTCAAAGCTGTGAAAATTTAGCTGGAAAAACCATAGATAGCTGTCATTCTTTCATGAACTCTAATCACTGGAAGCAGTGAAGAAACCAAGCTGCATTTCAAGTTTATGGTTAAGGTCACAGATTGAGATTTAAGGCTTCTTAATCCACTTCATTACAAAATTAGATTTCCACTTCAAAGTAGGAACACGAGCAGAAAGAGAACCGATTGGAAATTTGCAGGATGAACTACTGATCAAATTCAATCAGGGTACTTTGACAAAAGCTTTATCAGCAAGCAGCTTGTTAGACACTAGATTTAATATTGCTGGTGGTACAATAGGGGGTGATGATGGGTGGGATGTGGAAGATGAAAACTGTTTTAATACTTCAGGTTTAACATGCCTGTTGAAAAGGATGAATATTTTATTCCACGTCATTGCGCTGTCTCCTGACGGTGAGGATAAATTATGGAACACCCTTGTCTTAAAAGGTAAGCAGACTCAGTAAAGTAGAAGAGTAAAATTAAGGAGTGTGGAAGAGGAGGATTTCAGTCAGAACAGAGGGAGAAATTCTGAAACAACGGGGTTTGTGCCTAGATGGTAGTGCCTATGCTTGGCGGTGGCCTCAAGGGGTTGTAGCCTTCGGGGAGCAGTGGACCAGTATTGGGCACCAGAAATGGGGAGGGCACCCCTATTGAGGAAGCGAAAACCCCTACAGGACAGTGACAGACCAGTGAGAGGTTTAGTGACTGAGGGACCCACACAGGCTGTGGGCAACATGCGGTCAGAAGGCCTCACATAGGCTGCTGGAGATGGCCTCATGGGAAGAACTGGGAATCGAGAGGGTGCTGAGGCCAAGAAGGACTCCCAAAGAGCCTCAGGGGTTGAAGGCTTTGTGATTGCATTGGACGTCTGGATCTAGAGCTCAGGTTGTTAAAGAATAAAGAATCGGCAGAGTCACAAACAGCAATGAGAAAGCATACAGGAGGGAGATAGATCAGCTCGTTGAACGACAACAACCTTGCATTCAACATCACAAAACCAAGGAGATGATTGTGGACTTCAGGAGGAAGTTAGGGGAACACAATCTAGTCCTCATCGAGGGCTCAGTAGTGGAGAGGGCCAAGAACTTCAAATTCCTGGGTGTCAACATCTCCGAGGATCTGTCCTGGAGCCTCCACAGTGATGCAATCACAAAGAAGGCTCGCGAGCGGCTATACTTTGTGAGGTGTCTGAGGAGATTCTGTATGTCACCAAAGACGTGAACTTCTGCATGTTTACTGTGGAGAGCATTCTGGGTGGTTGCATCACTGCCTGTCAACTCTCAGGACAAGAATAAACTCCAGAGGGTTGTTAATTCGGCCTGAGACATTACAGGCACCAGGCTTCACTCCATCAATCTACATGAGGTGGTGTCTTAAAAAATCAACCCCTATCCTCAAAGTCACGACCACCTCAGCCATGCCCTCTTCACTCTGCAACCATCGGGAAAAAGGAACAGGAGCCTAAAGATAAGCACTCAGCGACACAAGGTCACCTTCTTCCCCGCTCCCACCAGACTTCTAAATGAACAATGAACCTTACTTTTCAGGCACTATCTTTTTCATAGTAATGTTATAAGATGGGTATAATCTGAATGTTTGCACTAATGATGCTGCCATAAAACAGTGAAGTTCCTGACTAATTAATGGCAATAAATTCTGATTCTGAATTAGACAGGAGTCTGTGCAGATGCAGAGGCTGCAGGAGCCTTGAGGATAGATCTGGACGCAGTGATACTGAAGGGACTCTCTTTTGCATCTCTTTCTCTCTTACTGTAAGGGGCACCTGGTGAAACTAAATGTGACTCTTTGCCTTCTGCTTGGCAGAAGGCAATTTCGTGTAATATTAAATAAAAATAAAGGAGTGTTGAAATCCTTTCTCACAACTCACACAAAGCCCAGATTTGAGGCCTTGAATTATAATGAGAGATCAGAGAACTCTCACACAAAGTGTGGTTGGTATCTGGAGATGGTGGTGGTGGTGGAGGTGCAATAGTGAGATCATTTATGAGGCACCTGGACAGGACCTGAGATGAGCAGGGCATAGAGGGAAATAAATTTAATGCTGGGATTAGTAGTGATAGGTATGGTCAGCATAGGTACGAAAGGCTGAAGAGCCTGTTTCTACTTTTAAACTACATTTTAATTTTAAATTAAGACATACAGCCCAGCTACATGCCCTTCTAGCCCACAAGCCCATGCCACCTAAAAACCTCAATTAACCCACAGACCCCATACGTTTTTGGAGGGTGGGAGGAAACCAAATTGCCCAGAGGAAACTCACGCAGATATGGGGAGAACATACAAACTCCTTGCAGACAGCAGTGGATTTGAACCTGGGTCGCTGGCACCCTATAGTGTTGCACTAACTGCTACTCTAATCATGCTGCCTTTCGAATATCCATCTCAATCAATTGATGATGTGACATCGACCCAAAGGACAACATTCCAATCACTGTACCAGTCTCTCAGTCCAGATTATTCATTAAGTAATAAGATTCAAAATAGACTCAGACATCCAAATCTTCTGTTCAAATGCTGTTCATAGACTTCAGCTCAGCATTCAACACAATCATACCACAGCACCTGATTAGGAAGCTGAAACTGCTGGGCCGAAATGCCTTCTGTAACTGGATCCTCAGCTTCCTGACTGGAAGCCCTCAGTCAGCCTGGATTAGAAACAGCATGTCCAATACCATCACACTGAGCATGGGGGCTCCCCAGGGATGCGTGCTCAGCCCACTGCTGTTTACCCTGTTGGCCCATGACTGTGCAGCGAGATACAACATCGTTCGCTGACAACATGACATCATAAGCAAGAACGATGAGTTCCCTTACAGAGAGGAGGTGCAAACACTAATGGACTGGTGCAGAGACAACAACCGATACCTGAACGTCAACAAAACAAAGGAGATGGTGTTTGACTTCAGGAGAGTCTGAGAGATCACTCTCCACTGACTACTGACGGCTCCACCATTGAGGTGGCTTGCACCTGGAGGAGAATCTCTTCTGGTCCCCCAACACTAGATCCATTGCCAACAAGGCCTAACAATGTCTTTATTTCCTGCAGAGGTTGAGGAAATCCAGTTTTCATCCTCCACCTTCTTACAGGTGATGCATTGAGAGCATATTATGTAACTGGTTCAGGAACTGTACCATCTCAGAACGCAAGTCTCTGCAGTGAATAGTAAAGACTGCTAAGGAAATGTTTCTCTCCCTCTCTGCCATGATGGACTTTTACAATGGTCGTTGATTGCAGAAAGCCATAGACATCATGAAGGACTCCACACACCTTTGCTGCAATCTGTTCTCCCTCTTGCTATTTGAGAAGAGGTACCGAAGTGTTCAGGGTCTCACGACCAAATTGTGAAACAGTTTATTTCCCCAAGCCATGAGGCTTCTGAATTCCAGGGACACAGGGCTAGAATATGTAACATGATATTTTGAAATAATATGTTTTATTTATATTTTAAGGAGTTTCTGATGTAATTTAGTCATGTAAATAACCAGCTCCATGCTCCGGAGAAACACTATTTCATTTTTTACTGCACACTGTAATGGTTATGGTATATGAACGACAAACAAACGCGACGACTTCAAATCCACAAAACCCTCATCTACACCCACCCTCAACTTGAATTGAGCAAATCTGCTTCAGGACCACTGACGTTTGAAAGAGAGCCTTCAGAGGAGGAGACTGGGGCAGCACAGTGGCAGAGCTGCTTCACAGATAAATCATCCTGACCTCTGGTTCTGTCTATGTAGAGCAGTGTTTTCAAACATCATCTTTCCACTCACATACCACTTAAAGTAATCCTTAGGCTAGAGACACTCTGTGATTTGTAGGGATTACCAGTACTTAAAGGTGGTATGTGAGTGGAAAGAAAAAGTTTGACAACCACTGTAATTGACTCATTATGTGCATAGTTTTGTAACTTCAAAGGAAATGGGCCCAATGACAATTTTTATCAAGCAGAATATTTCAGTAACAATTCGGTCTTGAGCAATGTTCCCTTAATTTTCTTAGTCAGTGTGTGCAAATATCTTCTGTTGTACAAATTTTGTCCTGGGTCAAAAGTATGTGTGCACTGAATGCTTGTGCAAATGTAAACTTAAAATTGTTTCAAGATAATTTTGGCCCAGCCTATCTCTCATAGCTAATAAAACTGTACTGGCATGTTTTATATAATACAAGTATGATTGCATTCTAAAAAGTAACGTATTTAGTTAAGATTTTATTCTCTACTTGGAACCACTTTGTTCAGATTGTTGTTCCGTTAAATAAAACATCAGTGAGTATTTCTTATTTTTGTATGATGCAGTGTCAATCGGTGTCAAGCCACTCTTTTGCAGATTCTTACACAGTGCAGCCAGTTCTTCAAAGACATCACTTAAAATCTGTAAAGAGTTATTCATTTCAACAGCTAACAACACTGTCAATAAGAACTTTGATCTCTTCTGGGTTTGATTGTTTTCGGTCTTGCTCATCTGAACTCTCAAGTAACATGCGCAGCACCTCCTGTAGTGGGTAATGACGGGTTTTGTTGCCTGAGCTTTTGTAACTTTCCAAATATAATTTACTTGCCAAATGATTCTTCAAAAAGTCAAGTTTCCAAATATCATCCTACTTCTTTCCACAAGCAAATTTTCCAGCAATTTTACCATCATGACAAGACAAACAGAGAACTCTAGTTTCCATATCATACATAACTATTTCTCGCAGCTGAACATTCATCACCTCATGAGCTTTCGGAGACACAGTTTCTATTTTGTGAAGCCATTCAACTTTAAACAAACTTGCAGTTCTTTTATACTTCACACTCTTCACTTCTTTTGAATTCAACATAGTGAATTAATGTTTTTTTTGAATTAATGTTTTTTTTAAATAAAACATCAGTAAGCCATCTACAGAATTTGAAACAGATCTTCGTAAACTTTACGACATGAACACTGTCCAAACTGGAAAAGGAAAGGGGAGGTGACATAAATTAGCGATGTGCAAATGTGGTATTTGAAAAACTTACTAAACTAGTTATCAGAAACAGTCAGCTAAGAGGTTATTTTCAATAAGTAATAATTATTACATTATTTTTAGGTAACTAACCTTTTCTGTGCACATTAATTTCCTTTGAGCTCTGGAAGCAAAACGTGCGTGCACACAGCTTCGAGGGAACAGTGGTTCTCAAATTTTTTCCCCCCACTCACACTTTTTCCGGATGGTCTGGAGTTGGATCGAGCGCATAGAGCATTGAGGAAAAAACCATTTCCAGGTCAATCTCCAAGGGCAGTTTTGATTTGTTGTTTGAAATATCAAGATAGAGAAATTATACTATGGGTTGCGGTGCAGAAGGCGCGGCAAAATCAGACTCCAATGATGGTTCAAAATAACAGAATGTTCTTCTATGCAGATTTTTTTTTTTGAGGTTATTAATTTTTTATTTTTCACACCATAAATCACATTAGCCATGATACACACTTTTTCCTTTTCACACATATACAGTGACTTTTTCTCCCCCCCACCTCCCTCCTCCCAACCCACCCCCCCCCATCCATTTAAGGTATACAATCGAGGATACATTAAACCAGTCAGACATTGTTGTCACTCAACAAAAATACACCAGAAATTCTACTGAGTCCATTCTTTTCTTTCCTTCTCCTTCCATCAACTTAGGTAATGATTGTCCCCGGTAGGTTTTCGCTATTGTATTTAATGTAAGGCTCCCATATTTGTTTGAATATTTCAATATTATTTCTTAAACTATATGTTATTTTTTCTAATGGAATACATTTATTCATTTCTATATACCATTGTTGTATTTTCAAATTATCTTCCAATTTCCAGGTTGACATAACACATTTTTTTTGCTACGGCTAGAGCTATCTTAACAAATCTTTTTTGTGCATCCTCCAAATCAATTCCAAATTCTTTGTTTTTTATGTTACTTAGGAGAAAGATCTCTGGATTCTTTGGTATATTGTTTTCTGTTATTTTATTTAATATCTGATTGAGATCTTCCCAAAATTTTTCTACTTTCTCACATGTCCAGATTGCATGAATTGTTGTTCCCATTTCTTTTTTACATCGAAAACATCTATCAGATACTGTTGGGTCCCATTTATTTAACTTTTGAGGTGTAATGTATAGTCTGTGTATCCAGTTATATTGTATCATACGTAACCTCGTATTTATTGTATTTCTCATCGTTCCCCAGAACATAATTTCTCCCATGTTTCCTTGTTTATCTTTATATTTAAATCTTTTTCCCATTTTTGTTTAGTTTTACCATTTGTTTCCTCATTCTCCTTTTCTTGCAGTTTAATATACATATTTGTTATAAATCTTTTGATTATCATTGTATCTGTAATCACATATTTAAGGTTACTTGCCTCTGGCAAACTCAAACTGCTTCCTAATTTATCCTTCAAGTAGGATCTCAATTGGTAATATGCTAGCGCTGTATCTTGAGTTATATTGTACTTATCTTTCATTTGTTCAAAGGATAAGAATCTATTTCCTGAAAAACAATTTTCTATTCTTTTAATCCCTTTTTTTCCCATTCTCTAAAGGAAAGGTTATCTATTGTAAAAGGGAATAACTTGTTTTGCGTCAATATTAGTTTTGGTAATTGATAATTTGTTTTATTTCTTTCTACATGAATCTTCTTCCAAATATTGAGGAGATGATGTAATACTGGAGAACTTCTATGTTGTACCAATTTTTCATCCCATTTATATAATATGTGTTCAGGTATCTTTTCCCCTATTTTATCTAATTCTAATCTCGTCCAGTCTGGTTTTTCCCTTGTTTGATAAAAATCTGATAGGTATCTTAATTGTGCGGCTCTATAATAATTTTTAAAGTTTGGCAGTTGTAAGCCTCCTTGTTTATACCATTCTGTTAATTTATCTAGTGCTATCCTCGGTTTCCCACCTCTCCATAAAAATTTCCTTATTATTTTCTTCAACTCCTTGAAGAATTTTTCTGTCAGTTGTATTGGCAATGCCTGGAATAAGTATAATATCCTTGGAAAAATGTTCATTTTAATACAGTTTATCCTTCCTATTAGTGTTAGTGGCAAATCTTTCCAATGCTCTAAATCGTCCTGTAATTTTTTCATTAGTGGATAATAATTGAGTTTATATAGTTGGCCGAGATTTTTGTTTATTTGTACACCTAGGTATCTTATTGCCTGCATTTGCCATCTAAATGGAGATTCTTTCTTAAATTTTGAGAAATCCACATTATTCATAGGCATTGCTTCACTTTTATTTACATTTATCTTGTAACCCGACACTTCTCCATATTCCTTCAATTACTTATATAATTCTTTTATTGATAGTTCTGGTTCTGTTAAGTACACTATAACATCATCCGCAAATAGACTGATTTTATATTCCTTGTCTTTTATTTTTATTCTTTTTATATTATTATCTATTCTTATCAATTCTGCTAGTGGTTCTATAGCTAACACAAACAATAAAGGTGATAGTGGGCATCCCTGCCGCGTGGGCCTGCTTAAGTTAAATTGCTTTGATACATGTCCATTTACTGTCACTTTCGCTAACGGTCCCTTATATAATGCTTTAATCCAATTAATATACTTCTCCGGTAAATTGAATTTTTGCAATACTTTGAACAAATAATTCCATTCTACTCTGTCAAAGGCCTTCTCTGCGTCTAAAGCAACTGCTACTGTAGGTGCTTTATTTCCTTCTACTGCATGAATTAAGTTAATAAATTTACAAATATTGTCTGTTGTGCATTTTTTTTTGATAAATCCAGTTTGGTCTAAATTTACCATTTTCGGTACATGCTCTGCTAATCTGTTTGCTAATAGTTTAGCTATTATCTTATAATCTGTGTTTAGTAAAGATATTGGTCTATATGACGCTGGTGAGAGTGGATCTTTCCCTTGCTTTAGTATTACTGTAATTATTGCTGTTTTACATGAATCTGGTAAGCTTTGTGTTTCATCAATCTGGTTGATTACATCCAGGAGGGGCGGAATTAATAAGTCTTTAAATGTTTTGTAGAATTCTATTGAGAATCCATCCTCTCCTGGTGTCTTATTATTTGGTAATTTTTTTATTATCTCTTGTATTTCTACTATTCCAAATGGCTCTGTTAATTTATTTTGTTCCTCTATTTGTAGTTTTGGTAGTTCAATTTTAGTCAGAAATTCATCTATTTTCCCTTCTTTCCCTTCGTTTTCAGTTCGGTATAGTTGTTCATAGAATTCTCTAAAGTTTTCCTTAATTTCTTTTGGATTATATGTAATTTGTTTGTCTTTTTTCCTTGATGCCAATACCATTTTCTTCGCTTGTTCTGTCTTAAGCTGCCATGCTAGGATTTTGTGCGTTTTTTCCCCTAGTTCATAATATTTCTGTTTTGTCTTCATTATGTTCTTCTCCACCTTATATGTTTGTAGTGTTTCATATTTTATTTTTTTATCCGCCAATTCTCTTCTTTTAGTTGTATCTTCCTTCATTGCTAATTTTTTTTCTATATTTACTATTTCCCTTTCCAACTGCTCTGTTTCCTGATTATAGTCCTTCTTCATCTTGGTTACATAACTTATTATTTGCCCTCTAATGAATGCTTTCATTGCATCCCATAGTATAAACTTATCTTTCACTGATACATTTTTATTTGTTTTTCAATAAATTCTCTAAAATCCTGCCTTTTAAGTAACATGGGGTTTAATCTCCATTTATACATTCTTGGAGGGATGTCCTCTAGCTTTACTGTCAATATTAAGGGTGAATGGTCTGATAGCATTCTAGCTTTATATTCTGTTTTTCTTACTCTATCTTGCATACGAGCTGATAACAAAAATAGGTCTATTCTTGAGTATGTTTTATGTCTATCCGAGTAATATGAATATTCCTTTTCTTTTGGGTGTTGTTTCCTCCATATATCCAAAAGTTTCATTTCTTCCATTGATTTAATTATAAATTTGGTTACTTTGTTCTTTCTGTTAATTTTTTTCCCAGTTTTATCCATATTTGAATCCAAATTCAGGTTGAAATCCCCTCCTATTAATATGTTCCCTTGTGTATTTGCTACCTTCAAAAAGATATCTTGCATAAACTTTTGATCTTCTTCGTTAGGTGAATATACATTGAGTAGATTCCAAAACTCCGAATATATCTGACATTTTATCATTACATATCTCCCTGCTGGATCTATTATTTCCTCTTCTATTTTAAATGGCACATTTTTACTAATTAATATAGCCACTCCTCTTGCTTTTGAATTATACGATGCTGCTGTTGCATGTCCTACCCAATCTCTCTTTAATTTCTTGTGCTCCAATTCAGTTAAGTGTGTTTCTTGCACAAATGCTATATCAGTTTTTTAGTTTTTCAGTAAATTTAGCAGTTTCTTCCTTTTAATTTGATTATGTATTCCATTAATATTTAAAGTCATATAGTTCAACGTAGCCATTTTATACTTTGTTTATCTTCCCTTTCCGTTTTTCCATCATTACCTTTCCTCCTTTTCCATTTCTGTTTTCTTATTTTAAACCGTTTATAAGACAACATTCCTAAAACATCAAACATTTTCCTTATTCTCCTATTTAAAACTTCTTTAGCCCCAATCTCCCCTTCCCCTCCTGAGTTGTCCTTTATCCCTTGTCGGACAACCACATCTCCCCTCTCCATTTGGGTTTGCGAATTCACTCGCAAGTGTCAGCTGATTTTGCAGTGACCGCAACTCCTCCCCACCCAGCCCCCCCCCAGAAAAGATTTCACTTTTCATATGTAACAAAGGTCACTCTTTTAGTTCCCTCCTTATTCCCTCTATTCCATTTCCTTCCCTTATTAATTCTTGTCTATACTATCTATATTTTCCTCTAAATATGGATTCATTCACGTATGCACATTATACATATACACACTTATACCTCTTTACCCACATACATATAAATCGTGGTCATTTTTACTCTCATTACACGTCTTCATCCCTCAGTCTATTTTGTAATTGTTCTGCAAATTTTCGTGCTTCTTCTAGATCCGAGAATAGTCTGTTTTGTTGTCCTGGAATAAATATTTTCAATACCGCTGGATGCTTTAGTATAAATTTATACCCTTTCTTCCATAAAATCGCCTTTGCTGTATTGAACTCCTTTCTCTTCTTTAGGAGTTCAAAACTTATATCTGGATAAATGAAGATTTTTTGCCCTTTGTACTCCAGTGGCTTGTTGCCCTCTCTTACTTTTTCCATTGTCTTCTCCAGTACCTTTTCTCTTGTAGTATATCTTAGGAATTTTACTAAAATAGATCTTGGCTTTTGTTGTGGTTGTGGTTTAAAGACCAATGCTCTATGTGCCCTTTCTATTTCCATTTCTTGCTGTAGTTCTGGACATCCTAGGATCCTAGGGATCCAATCTTTTATAAACTCTCTCATATTCTTGCCTTCTTCATCTTCCTTAAGGCCCACTATCTTTATGTTATTTCTTCTGTTATAATTTTCCATTATATCTATTTTCTGAGCTAACAGTTCTTGTGTCTCTATAACTTTTTTATTAGATTCCTCTAATTTCTTTTTTAAGTCCTCTACCTCCATTTCTACTGCTACTTTCCGCTCTTCCATCTTGTCCATTTTCTTTCCCATTTCTGTTAAGGTCATATCTATTTTATTCATTTTCTCTTCTTAAATCATTAAATTCCTGTGTTTGCCCTTCTTTAAATGACTCCATGTATTCTTTAATAAGAGAAAGTATATCCTTTCTCTTGCCTTTCCCTTCTTCTTCTATTTCACTGTACTCTTCCTCTTCCTCTTCTTCTTCCTCTGGGTTGGCCATCTGTTGTTCCTTTGTTGCCCTTTTCTTCTCTTCTTTCTTGTTTTCATTGTCTTCTGTGTTCTCTTCTTGCTGCAGGTGTTCTGCAGCTGTCGTTGCCGGCTGTGGAGATCGACTCCCCAGCTGTTCACCCCTCCCGTCGGTGTGTTTTTTTTCATGCGCGGTTGCGCACTTTTACTCGGCTCAGCGAGCCATTTTTGTAGTCCAATTTCTACCGACCTGAGGGAGTGGGTTTCTCTCTCCACCGCGGGCCTCTTCGAACAGGTAAGGCCTTCTCCTTCTTCCTCTGTTGTCTTCTCTTCCTCTCTTCTTACCGTTGATTTCGATTTTTCTTTTTTTGTCGCCATCTTCTTTCCACCTTTATATTCACTTTTCTTTAACTTTTATTTCTGTGCCTTTGTGTTTTTCTTTGTTTTTTCTGACTTTTCTGGAGAGGGCTGGAGTTCACCGTCTGGCCACTACTCCATCACGTGACTCCCCCCCCTTCTATGCAGATTTGAGTCAAGAAATTATTAGAAGGCACCGAGAATTTAATTCAGCTAAAGAAGTGTTGTGGCGAAAGGGTTACAAGTTTGCCTTTCGTTACCCAGTTGTACTTAAAGTTTTGTATGGGAATTTTCAGTCTCAATTTTTTGAAAACGATCATGATGCATTAACTTTTGCTAATTTGTTACCAGATTTGCGAGGAAAAGGTCGGTCACCATTATCGTCACCTAAAAGGAGGGTAAATGGAAATAGGAATGGAAAGAATGGGAAACACAGAAAGAATGGAAAGAAGGTTGAATTGACGCAAAGTCTTCTTGATATTGAAGACCCAGAACAATCATTAGGATTGGAATTGTTGGGTTGAATTTGTCTGTATAATTACTTTATGAAAGTCTGATGGGGGGGGGGGGGTGGATGACATTGAGACCTGATAGTCGTCTGCCACTAGTGCATTTTAACCACACTCAGATTTTTAGGGAGTTACTACTTTTTAGTAGTTTACTGAGGGGAAATTTAAATATTTTTTTTGTTTTTGTGGTATTTTTATATAGGGGGGGGGTTTTAGAATATTTATGGAATTAGAAAGGGGAGTAATATTTTATAGTAGAATTTTTACTGAAATGTCTAACTTGAATTTTTCAACTTTTAAGGGATTGAATAATCCTATTAAGCGTAAACGAGTATTGGCTTATATAAAAAAAATGAAAGTTGATATTGCTTTTTTGCAAGAGACAGATTTGACCGAAAAAGAACATATGAAATTGAAGAGAGATTGTGTTGGTCATGTATTTTCTTCTTCTTTCAATTCCAAGGTGAGACGTGTAGCGATCTTAATTCATAAGATATTACCATTTGAATTAGAATCCTTTGAAGGTAATGCAGGGAGGGTTTTGAGGTTGAATTGTAAAATTTTTGCTGAATTATGGACTTTGTAAAATATCTATGCACTTAATGTGGATGACAGAAGGTTTATGTTGGAGGCTTTTTTCTTGTTAAATCAGGCCAAGGAAAATATTTTGGTTGGAGGAGATTTTAACTGTGTTTTAGATCCTTTGTTGGAGAGGTCTCCGAAAAGTATAAGGAAATCATTTGGGTCCTTGATGAAAGATTTGAAATTAATTGATATTTGGAGGAGAGTATATCCTACAGAGAAAGACTTCTCCTTTCATTCATTTAGACATGATTCATTTTCTAAAATAGATTATTTTTTGGTATCGGCACATTTACAAGGTAGAGTTCTTCAAGGCGAATATAAAAGCCAGGTCATATCAGATCATTCTATGTTGTTTTTCTCTTGTGCAAGTCCAGAAGTGGTCCAATTGTCTTAAAGATGGCGGCTTAATACAATGCTATTAAAGAAACCGGAATTTGTTACTTTTGTTAAGGAACAGATTGCTTTATTTCTGGCTGAGAATATTAATACAGTAAGCAGTACTTTTGTATTATGGGATGCTTTGAAAGCATATTTGCGTGGGCAAATTATTAGTTATACTATGAAAGTTAAAAAACAATATGTGGTGGAAAGCTTAACATTGGAAAAACAAATTTCTGAGTTGGAAAAGGAATTTCAGAAAAATGTTACAGAAGATAAAAAGACAGCTTTAGCAAAGTTGAAACTACGTTATAATACACTACAAACCTATCAGTATGACTGTTTAATTAATCGATCTAAGCAACGTTACTATGAATTAGGTGAGAGGGCTCATAAGGTGTTAGCATGGCAATTAAAAACAGAACAGACATCGTGAATTATTAATGCTATTAAAAATAATTCAATAGTTACCTATAAATCTCAGGAAATTAATGACCAGTTTTATTCATTTCATCAACAATTATATACTTCTGAGGGAAAGCAGGATGCTGTTTCTATTGATTCTTATTTATCTAAATTAAATTTACCTGTTTAGGAGAGGAGGAGGTTAGGGAATTAGAAGCTCCATTTACAGATTTTGAGATTAAATAAGCTATACAAGAGATGTTGAAAGCTATACAAGAGATGTTGAAGTCACTGGGGGATGATGGATTTCTGCTGAATTTTATAAAATATTTTATGAAGATTTATCCTCGGTATTTGGAGATGTTCTACAGCAAATAGCTGAGGATCAGGTGTTACTGGAATCTTGTTCGAGTGCTATAATTACTGTGATTTTAAAGAAAGATAGGGATCCATTGAAAGTATCTTCGTATAGGCCTATTTCTTTACTAAATGCAGATTATAAAATTATGGTGGAAGTATTAGCGAATAGACTTGCTAAATATTTACCTCAGTTGATACATGTAGATCAAACAGGTTTTATTAAGAATAGAAATGTGTCTGTTAACATTCTAAGATTGATTACATTTGTCAATGCATCTCAACAGCAACCCAACCATCCAATGGTGGTTGCACTGGATGCAGAAAAAGCTTTTGACAGGGTTGAATGGAATTTTTTATTTAAGGTGTAAGAGAAATTTTATTTTATTTTATTGGTTGGGTTAAAGCTTTATATAAAAACCCAATTGCTAGGGTGGTGACAAATGGTCAAACCTCTTTACCATTTAAATTAATGCAATCGACTCGGCAAGGTTGTCCATTATCACCAGCCTTGTTTGCATTGGCTATTGAACCATTAGCTCAGACAATACAACAGAATGATAAGATTAAAGGGATGAGAATTGCAGATGATGAATACAAGATTAATTTATTTGCGGATAATGTGTTGGTCTATTTGACAGAACTGGAGCAATCTTTGAAATATTTGCAAGATTGTTTGCTGAAATTTGGGGAGTTATCTGAATATAAGTAAATTGGGATAAGACTGAAATATTATCAGTTAGGGAAGGAGAATATTTGGAATATAAAAATATTATAAAATTGAAATGGTCAGAAAAAATTAAATATTTGGGAGTAACAGTAAATGCAGATTACCAATCTTTATATAAATTAAATTATGTTCCTTTATTAAAAAGGATTAAAATCAATTTGATTAAATGGAAAGATCTTCCGTTAATGTTAATTGGTTGAGTAAATTGTATTAAAATGAATATATTTCCTCGAATCCAATATTCGTTCCAGTTGATACCTTGTTTACATTCGAAGAGTTTTTTTTCAGGATTTGAATTGTGTGGTACGGGAATTTTTATGGAAGGGGAAATTAGCACAAGTAGCTTTAGATAAACTTACATGGAAATATGCATTGGGTGGTCTTCAATTACCTCATTTTCAAAATTATTATGAAGCAGCTCAGTTCAAATTTGTTAGTAGATTGATGGATATGGACCAACCTCTGAGTGGTTGAAGGTGGAAATGGCTTGTATTTCTGAAGTTGAGGTACATCAGTTCATATTTAAATGGAATATGAATTTATTACGGGAATGCAATAGCACCTGTTAAAGATATGGAGTAAAAGAAATATGGTTTTAGGGTTGAAGGAAAAACTATCAATTCAAACTCCATTATACCATAAACAACTAATTCCCTTTTCAATGTTTAATAATCATTTAAAGAGATGGAATTCTAAGGCTATAAAGATAGTTCAGGATTGCTTTGAAGAAGCATAGTTTCTTTCCTTTACTCAATTGAGGGAGAAATTTGATATATCTGTAAATTCTTTATTTGTGTACTATCAACTCAGAGCTTTGATAAAAGAGAATTATGGTAAAGAGATTAATTTATCTATATTGACAAAATTTGAGTCTTTGATTTCCTCTGTACTAAAGAAAGGTTATATTTCAGATATGTATCAATTGTTACAAGATAGTATGGATAAACCAGGATAGGAGAAATCTAGGCTTAAATGGGAAAGTGATTTAATTTATATTTTTCCTGAAGACAATTGGGAGGTTATGTGCCATGACAGTGTAACTAAATTGACGAATGCAAGATATGGAACAGTTAATTATAATTTTTTACATCAGTTATATTTGACTCCAGAGAAATTGAAAAAATAAGGGTTTAGTAATTTGGACTCTTGTTTTTGATGTAGACTATGTACTGGAACGTTTTTTACATGCTGTCTAGTCTTGTGTTAAAATACAACCATTTTGAGAAGGAATTAGATTGGTCCTGGAAAAATTATTTAAGATTAAATTACCATTAGACCCATTTATTTTTTTTTGTTAGGTTTTATGGTTTCTTTGAAGGGACTGGGGTTGGATAAATTTCAAATTGCATTTGTACGTTTAGTGTTATCTGTAGCACGAAAATGTGTAGCTAGTTCTTGGAAAGATAATGTGGAGATTAACAAAGCATGATGGCATAATGAATTAAGAGCTTGTGTTCCGTGGGAAAAAATTACATGTAACTTGCATGATAATTATTCCTTCTTTGTTAATATGTGGTCTTCTTATTTGGACTATATGAATTTGAAAATACTTTGAAATATTCTATATATTCTGTTTTGTTTTTGTATTTGGCTCCCCTTAAGGGAGTTACCTAAAGGGTTGGGAGGGTGGGGAGGGTTAAAAAAAAATGCATGTCAGCACCTTTATTTCCTCAAGAATTTGTGGAAGTTTGGGATGATATCAGAAACCCTGGAAAATTTTTACAGATGTGTGGTGGAAAGTGTGCTGACCACTGCATCACGGTCCAGTATGGGGGACACCAATACCCCGAACAATAAAGCCCTCTATAAGGTAGTGGCACAGCTCAGGACATCACAGACAAAACCCTCCCCACCACATCTACAGGGAACATTGCCGTCACAGAGCAGCAGGATCAAGGATCTACACCACCCAGCACATGCTCTGTTCTCGCTGCTGCCATCAGGAAAGAGGTAAAGGTGCCACAAGGCTCATACCACCAGGTTCAAGAACAGCTACTCCCCCTCCATCATCAGACTCCTCGACAACAAACTCAAATCAGGGACTCATTTAAGGGCTCTTACTTTTTCACTTTGTTTTTTTCTCCTCTCTGTCAGTTCTTTATGCTTTTGATTTGTGTTCATGTGTACTTTGTGCACATTTGTTTTGCACAATAAGTTGTCATTATAGCTCTCCCGCTGGAAAAATGTAAAGGTAAAGGTTCCATTATTGTCACATAATACTACATTTAGAATGTAACATGCATAAAATTCTTTAACTTTGTCCACTGTAAGCAAGACAGGGAGTTGCCACTGGTCCAGTGCCTCTCACAGAAATGCAGCCCCAGCGAGGAACGAACTTATGACCCCCAGTTTACAATATCAGTGCTCTAACCACTCAGCTATGGAACCGTCAAAAGAATCTCAGGGTGGTAGGTGATGTCATATATGTTCTTTGACAATAAGTCTGAATCTGAGTTCAGGGGCCACAATGACAATAAATAATGTAAAAATACGACTCAAATCAAGATGAGAATGACAGTGGCATGAAGCTGTCCCTATTATAATTTGGTGCTAAAGTAATGTATGCAGGCTTGAAATATTTATCTGGGGCTTTGTCAAAGGAACAAGGATCATTTAGGGTGGAGATATTCAGTTACAAATCTCATTGCATCTTTATCACTCTCGGGGAGAATTATTGCCATTGAGCATAATTTAGGCTGAGAATGATGAAGTCTAGAAGATCAAGGAATCGGGGGAATATGGAGAATGGGCAGGGAAATTGATGAGTGGATGCACATAATGCTTAAGTTGAGGAGCCCATTTGAAGGGCCTCATGGGCTATGCCTTCTGTCATTTTTCGTCAAGTCAAGTTTATTGTACAACCTGACAAAACAGCGTTCTCTAGTCCTCAGTGAATAACACGCAGACACACAACCAGACATAAACACACTTACAAACAATACATATGCAGGACATATGTATTCTCGCTCCATCAGCATTCTCGCTCCCTGTGGGAAGAAGTTGTTCCTCAGCCTGGTGGTGCTGGTTTGGATCCTCCTCTATCTCTTCCCCTATGGAAGCAGCTGAAAGATGCTGCGTGTGTGGGGTGGAAGGGGTCCTCGATGATTTTGCAATGATTTTTTATGCTATTATGCCGTCAATCACTCCAATCAATGCCTTAACTATTAAACCAATAACTTGGAATGAGTTGATGAGCTTGCCTGACTGGTCTGCTGAAGTTTACAATCTGAAGGTACAACGTTATTGTTGTTGATGGCTGCGCAATTAGGATTTTTCAGCATCTGTTTCCACTAATTATACCTGCCAAATGTGGCCGTCTTGTGTGCAATTTCTAATTCAAAACCATCTGCTTGTAAAATAATCACAAATGCATTCTCTGTCTCTGTCTTCCCTACTTTAGAAAAGCAAACAAAATCCCCCACTGTTTTGAGGGCCACAGAACCACAATTTTGATGTAGAATTTACAGACCATTGTCGCAATGAAAAAGAGAGTCTAATGGACACCTGGGAGTGATTATGAGGCAATAAGTATTCTAACAAGAGGTTCAAATGAGATCTCAACTCTTGAGAATGATGCCGAAAGAGTTTCTAATTATCAATTAAAATCTAAAGTGGGATGAGAGTTTTAAAATGAGCTTGTGAATAATATGCACTATTTCTATTTAAAGTGTTTACTTGTTATGCCAGAAATATCTGACAATATGAAGGAAGAACCCAACTGTGAATGCATACATGGTCCTTTCTGTTTGCTGTTACAATAAGGAGGGATCAAACTTACTCATGAGAATCAGATATGGGATTCAAAAGGGTGCTGAGGGCAAGAAGGGCTCCCGAAGGGACTGGGGACTGAAGGCTTCCTCGTGGTGCGGCACAGTTAGCTGAACCCTGCTGCAGCGCCAGCAACCGGGGTTCTAATCCCGCGCTGTCGGCAAGGAGTTCAATCGTTCTCCCCATGTCTGCATGGGTTTCCTCTGGGCACTCCAGTTTCCTCCTACCAATCAAAACATGGGGGTGTAGGTCAACTGGGGTGGCACAGGCCTGTGGGCGGAAAACGGCCTTTTACAGTGCTGCATTTTTACAGTTTTAAAAAATCGTGTCAGAGGTTTGGATCTGGGCTCAGGTTGTTGATGGTTTGAACTGAACTGGAATCTTGTGAGGCTACAAGAGATAGACTCTTTTGCTTCTCTTTGACTGCAAGGGGCGTCGGGCAATGCTCATGGCAAATCTTCTCTACCTTATTGCAATTTCATGTAATGTAAAATTTCTGTTTTCTGACATGACAATAAATGGTATTGGATCTGAAACACTGGGGTACATCCCAAGG
This sequence comes from Narcine bancroftii, assembly GCF_036971445.1. Taxonomy (NCBI): domain Eukaryota; kingdom Metazoa; phylum Chordata; class Chondrichthyes; order Torpediniformes; family Narcinidae; genus Narcine; species Narcine bancroftii. The sequence goes on from NC_091474.1 coordinate 82,873,485, forward strand.
ACACTGGAGAAAAAAATCAGCCACTCTAACAAGGAGGAAGCTTTGTATTTTGTACAGGCCTCACAACACTCCAAACCATTTCAGAGTCAATGAAGTAACTTCTGAAGCATAGTTACGGCTGGAGAGCAGAAAACCAAATTGCATTATAATTTAACTTGGATAAGACAAAGTTTGATGGGAATTTTTTCTTCAGCAAACAACCGAAGGGCGATAGATGGCATGGAGAGAGTTTATGCAAATGAATAGTAGATGATTCCAAGCGCAGAGACTCATGCTGCCTTCATTTTCACTGAAGATGAGATTGCGAGGGACACATTGCAGCTCTTTAAATTAAAAGGCTTGGAAACTTTAGAGCACAGAACGATACAGCGACCGGCCCTCTCAGCTCAAGATGTCTGTCCCCATGACAAATTCAACCACATCTCTTCTACCCGCAGCAAAGCACAAAAGTCTGCAGACGCTGTGGTTGAGGCAAAAACACAATGCTGGATAAACTCAGCAGGTCAAACAGTGTACTTTATAGAGCAAGGATAAAGGTGCATCACCAATGTTTCAGGCTTGACCTCTTCATCAAGGTATGAGCAAAACTAAGGCAGGTGTCTAAACAAAATGGTGGGGGGGAGGTGGAGGGTGACTGCCTACATTTTGCTCATTTCTTGAAGGATTCAAGCCCAAGATGTTAGTTACGTATTATTATCTTTGCTACATAAAGTACACCATAAAGGTCACACCATAAAGTGTGACCTGCTGAGTTTCTTCAGCATCATGTTTTTACTTTTCTATTCTTCCTGCAAACGATCCACACCCATCCATCCCAAAACCTATGATTGCATCAGTGTCCATCACTAACCCTGCAGCCCCTTCCAGTTATCGATCACTCTTTGTGCAAATTAAGCTTTTTTTAAAAAAAAGAGATAACAGGCCCTTCCTGCCGACGAGCCCATGCCACCACAAAAACACCAAATCCCCTCCAATTTTGGAGAGTGGGGAAAACCAGAGAACCCGAACGGAATCCACGTGGTCACAGGGAAAATGTACAAACTCCTTACAGACAGTGCTGGATTTTGATTCCCAGATCGCTGGCGCTCCAATAGCGCTTCACTAACTGCTACATTAACTGTGCCGCCCTGCATTTCTCTCTCAAACTTTCCTTCCGTCACCTTCTAGTATTTGACGTTTCCACCCTTAAAAAAAGATTCTGTCTCTCTACCCAATTTATGCATCTCATAATTTAATAATTAATTAAATTTCAGCTCTGACCTAGTTATTCAGCAACTGTTGTGCTATCCAAACCTCCTAAGGAATCATGAATATGAAATTCAGAGTGACAGATCCTGAGCAGGTGAAACAGTGAGAGCCCTCAATCAATTGCCAGACATGTATATATTTTTTTAAACATACAGGAAATTATTGCAATGTTCCTGGAATGGATGCTGTGTAAAAAGGTTGGAACAGGAATGAGGACGCCATTCCCATTCCAATATTTTACCTCCTCGACTGCAGGCATTCTGTGAACAACGGGCTAACGAATAGCACGTATTGACAATGCGCATTGCTAGTCCCGCCTCTTTAATTACCGCATTTCTGGTACACAAGCAAAAACATTAACCAAAATTCAAACAAACAGGAAACCCAAAGAAGTGGCATTAAAAAAGAATTGAGGAAATTAATAAATAAATACATAACATTTAAAATAAACAAGAATAAGTTTAAAATTGTAAATGTTTGTCGAAGCAACACACAAGCCCCTGATGAAGATGGGAGCAGACATTCCACCAGTGATTGTGTCCCACTCGCAGCACCTGTTTGAATAAAGTTTTATTTGAATAAAATGGCAGCACCCAGAATGAAGAATCAGCCGATGCCTCTGGGGTGACTTTCCCAAAGAGCTTCCCTATCCCTGCCTCATAAAGATCTTGATCTGTATTAGGGATATTAGGCTTTATCCGTAAACTTGGAGGAGGATGTGTTAATTATGTTGGCAGCACAGTTAACACAGCGGCTAATGTTTCATCTTGTATTCATATGTCTGAGTTCTTAGACAACACATGGATGAAGGAAAAGGTTCTTTATTTGAAAGTTACCATGAGGCATGTCATGAAGCTGCAAGCCTCCATTACAGATCTAACATAATTGCCTCTTGCTCTGTGTCAGCCCCCAGCTGGCAACCAAGTATAATCAAATGGGAGCTATAATCCTTAAGCCATTGCTAGTTGCATTGCAACCATGATCATTATCATTACAGAAGGTGCCACTGTTACAGCAGCAGTGACTGGGATTTGAATTGAAATTTTGTAAGTTCTGGGAATTACCTGATTAAAGTGAACTTGAGACAATTAAATACAATATTGATTTTTATTCCAAATTACTTCACATTTTGCACTATCTTTTGTCTTTTAAACTGTTTATTCTAAATTCAGGTGTAATAGTTAGGCATTGTCACAGTGTGTCTCAGTCAACCAGAAAATTCACATATCCAGCATCTACAATCCCCATAGGTGCTGGGGACTTTACTGTATAATATTGTTTCGTAAAAAGGATCATCTTGGGAGCCCTCAGAAGGCTTGACAGTGGCGATACTTTGCAAGGTGTCTGGAGATTTGGCATGTCACCAAAAACTCTCAAAAACCTTGGCAGGTAGAGAGCATCTGGCTGGTTGCATCATTACCTGGTACAGTGGAGACAACTCTCAGGATAAGAATAAACTCTTAGAGCAGGAATTCCCAACCTTTTTGTTTCTCTGTACCCCTTGGGCATTTTTATAGGTTCCCGTGTACCCCTAAAAATTAAGGATAAAAAAAATGACATTGTGAAATCTGACTGCAGATTACAACACCATGTATTGTACAGTAGTGGTTATTCTCTCAGACCCAATGTACTCCCTGAAAAGTGCAAATGTACCCCAGGTTGGGAACCCCTGCTCTAGAGGGTTGTTAACTTGGCCTACGACATCAGAGGCACCAGACTTCACTCCATTGAGGACATCATCATGAGGCAGTGTTTTAAAAAATGCAGTCTCTATCCTCAAAGACCCCCACCACCCAAGCCACGCCCTCTTCACTCTGCTACCATCAGGGAAAAGGTCCAGGAGCCTAAAGACGAGCACTCAGCGGCACAAGGACAGCTTCTTCCCTGCTGCCATCAGATTCCTGAATAATCAATGATCCAAAGACACGGCCTCACTTTTCGTGCACGATTATTTTAATTTTTTTAATCTATAGTAATGTTGTAAGGTGGTTATGAAATGTTTGCTTTCACTCTAATGCTGCTGCAAAACCCCGGATTTCATGGCTTGTTCATGACAATAAATTCTGATTCTGAAGCACTGCTGATTGATGACATGAAAGTCAGGGTGAGGGTGCAGAGAGGTGCTTGTAAATTGAGTGTCGGACAAAAATAAAATTGCTAACTGACTGGTCTGGTCTTAGTTCCGAACGGGAGAATGGGAATGACAAGTGATGGCTGAAACACCTGTTACCATCCTCCCATCATTCACTTGGAGGAAAACCTGCTCATCTCACACTCACCAGCCAGAAAATATCAACTGTACCACAAATTATTGCATACATTTACTGGAGATCATTTCAAATCTGGTCACAACAGGTCTCCCAAGCTATTCTCTGTTCCATTTTTAAAAAAATCTAACACGCACAAAACAGAAATTTCTTGAAATGGATCATAATTAAGCACAACAATGTTCCCTAATTTGCAATGTTTCTGATTTCACAGAATGAGGTACAATTCCTGCAAATTATTCTTTGTTAAGACCATCTGTAGATCCAACCGTAATATATCTTTTGAATTCGTTACCTCCTGATATTAAATTCTTGGCGAGTACTGGAAATTATCTCTTCAATGTCGATTCCTTTGCGTAATGAGTAAAATATTTTCACTGTTTGCAATAATTACTAACTGCATTTGGAGATGGCCAATATTGCTCAGACCACAAAATGAAGTTTCTTCTTCCAATAGATCAGAGTAAAACACTTTACTGTGAATATTAGAACCAATGACCCACTGAAATGAAGAAGACCAGAATAATTAGAAGACTACATGTCTAATTAACTGGTTAAAAACATCTCAAAATTATTGGCTTCTATCACTTCATTTCATGTCAGATATCCACCAAAAATTTCCCAAATCAGATCCATTGCAAGATCCAGTGAACATTTTTTATAACCTTCTTGTAAACCCACTGATTAGCACAAGTTAAGAGCTTTAATTTATTTTCCTTCAGGTCAGAAGCATGTCCCACATTTCACTCAACATGCAACTATTTCCGAACTTGCTGTTCCAGAACAAAACAAAACTGTACTTACAATAACATCAACGACTGTGATCCCAACTGAGACATTTTCGTACAAGCTCACGTTGTACAGGGGTTGGCTGAATACCGGCCTGTTGTCATTTTCGTTGACGAGGTCAATCTTCACTCGGGCAAAGCCGACGTGATCAGATAATGTCTCATTGGCAAAAAGCTGTTTTCAGGGCAGGGGAAGAAACACGATAGAGAAATGAGAAAACCATAAAATTGCACCTTGGTGAAGCTTCAGAATATACATTTCAGAACCACCCCCCCCCCTCCACATTGTCACTGACACCACCCCAAATGCACCTCCAACACTCGTTCTGACCACTGATGAGAAGACGAAAACACAAAAGTCTGCAGACACTGGGAGTAAAAACAATTGTGGAGAAACTCAAAAAGCAAAGATAAAGATACACAGTCGCTTATTGCCCATCTCAATTTGCAGTTGGTACAGGTCATTTCAGAGGGCAGCTGTAGATCTGGATTGGCTATAAACCAGATTGGGTGAGGACACTAGACAGTCCTTTCGAAGGGGAGGGCAAGATAAATTTTTCATCCTTTCCTGCCCAACACTTGTTGAAATACAGTAAATCCTTGACCAGCTCAAGGGCAGTTAACCTTTAGAATTCTCTAACTCAGAGAGTTGCACATGCTTAGATGATGGCTAAATTCAAGATTTGAGGTGGGTCAATTTTTGGGCATGAATGAAATTAAGAGAGCAGAAATGCAGAGGGAAAAATACAATTGGTCCAACTTCAGGCTGTCAGATTGGCCAAAAAAGATAAATGTTAACTCTAGCTGCTTGATCCAGCGATCAAACCCGAGCACAATTGATTTCTTTTGTTCAACATGGAACAAAGATTCCTCGATAAAACTCTCTCATGAAGACCGTGCATAGAAGAACTACAACCTAAATGTCTGCCTACTTCCAAACACCAACCTCTGCTGCATCAAAGATTACCCAGGTTTCCAACTTTATCAGACTCCAGAATGAACCTCACACTCATAATAGCATTGCCTCTGCTCTGTTCTATCACTCCTTGTAACTCTGTGCTGTGATTAAACTATACAAAAGTTGTATACAAAAGTGATTACTATACAAAAGTTGACTTTCCAGACTGATCACCAAATTAATTTTCTCAAAACATACAACAATAAACTTGAACTTTACAACTGGCTAAAAGAACTTTAAATCTCTCTCATTTGCGGTTTCAAACCAGCTGACAAGGCCATCCTTGGGAACTTGAATTACACATGCTATCGAATTATAATTGGAAAAAAAACTGTTAACCAATTAACTCTTCAATAAACATTCATGTTCTGTAAGATCAGAAGCCCATTCACCTTACGGTACAGCTCACATTGGATTACAAATTGCCTCCTCAACACAACAAGGTTTTATTTCCAGGAAGGGGCATCAGATCGAAAAATCATGAAATGCCATTTACCAGCTCTATTTGTAGTTAAACAAAAAATACCCCATGCCAGTGAGCAAAACACCTGCAATTGGTATCAGAATACAGGTACACAATCCTTTATCCGGAACCCTTGGGGGACAGTGTATCCCAAATTTTGGATTTTTACGGATTCCGGAAAGACAGATTTAAACACACCCGAATTGTGCTGCCTTATCCACCCCCACCCCCCTCCAGTTGCGCTGCCATCTCCCCTCCCCCCCGCTCGCCTAACTCATGCTACTGGTCTTCCTCCTCCCTCGCCTGCCTGTCTCACGCTGTCGGTCTCCCCCCCCCTCACGCCTGCCCGACTCAAACTGCTGGACTCCCCCCACCACCTCGTCCGCCCGACTCGCTCTGCCAGCCTCTCCCCCTCACCCAACCTACTTGCGCTGCTGGTCTCCCACCCGCCCGACTAGCTCTGTCGGTCTCTCCCCCTCGCCTGCCCGACTCGCACTGCCGGTCTCCCCCCACTCACCCGCCCGACTCGCACTGCCAGACTCCCCCCTCTCACCCGCCCGACTCGCTCTGCCGGTCTCTCCCCCTCGCCCCCCCCCGACTTGAACTGCCAGTCCCCCCTCTCGCCCGCCCGACTCTCGCTGCCATCTCTCTCCCCACTTGCCAGATTTTAGAGCTTTCTGGATTTTAGATGTCCAGATAAAGGATTGTGTACCTGTACACAACTGGTTCCAATTATATAACTTAATACATGAACGTAAACCACTCATTCACACAACAAATTTCCATTACTCCCTTGGTGATGGGATGTGAATACACAGCATTTCTTTTTCTTTTTGAATTGGGACCCAACTGCATGCATGTTTATGCATGTCTCTGAGAAAATCAAACAGTAAAAATATACGAGACAGTGGTGGAAGGCAACCTGGCCACTGCAGGAATAATGAAGACAGATCCTGCTGCATGGACACAATCCAGATGGGTAAAGTGCTTACATTCAACATTGAAAAGGTTGATTTTTAATGGAGGAGGCTCTGTGATTTTTGGAAAATAAAAACCAATGGGATAGAAAAGCAAATGAATCCAAGAGGACGTATTTAAATTTTAACATAGTTTGGCCCTTTCAGTATAAAAGATAGCTTGTGCTATCCAATGACACCCAATTGACCTACAACCCTTTACATTATTGAAGGGTGAGAAGAAACTGCAGCACCCAGAGGAAACCCCACGCAGACACAGTGAGAACGTACAGACAGCGCAGGATTTGAACCCCTGTCTCGGTTTCTAGTACAGTAACAGCACTGCGTTAATCGTTTCGCGATCTGTTCCGGCCAAACTGGGATTTAGAACACAGAAAATGCAAAAGCTAAAAAGATGTCGAGAGTGCAATCTAAGTTTATGGGTCCCTTTTCCTGTGAAGCAGTCACGTTTAGTTGGTTTATTCCATTCTTCTCTACTGCCAAATACAGAAAAACAAAAAATGTTATGATTTCAGTCACTGCCCCACTTAAATGCAATGTGGCCGTATAGCAGCCGTTGAGAATGGCTGGAATAGGTTGTGTGGATTTTGTCACCATGAAACAGGTGACGTGGTAAATGTCTTCCAAAAAGGATTTTTAGAGGTTTAGCGTAGACAGATATTTCCATTGATGGGACGGGTTGGGAATTCAAGTTTTAGCCACAAATCTAAAGCAGGCAAAGAAAAAATCCAGAGATAATCCTTGAAAAATCAAAATCAAAACTGCAGATGTTGGGAATATGAATTTTTAAATAAAAACAGAAGGTGCTGGAAAGACTCAGGAGATCAGGCATCATCGACGGAAATTTAAATAGTTAGTTTCAGGCATGGGGCAATTCACTGAATTGTGTCAGTTAGTATTCAAGAACAGAAAAATCGCATGAGGGATGGGTTAAAAAAAAAGAATATTTCTGATAGGATGAGCTCAATTTGGGAAGTCACCTGTGCATCAAGTTACTTTGTGTAATGTGTTGAAAGTGCTAAGGCTGTGGAACACGTCAAACCATGCCAAGAGAACCAGAAGGATGATGACAAGTCAAAATGGTGAGTTTTGATAGAGATTAAAGAGAATGAGTAAGACTCTAAAAATTCAGGAATTTGATACTGCAGGAACTGGAAAGTCAAGTTTATTAGCATCTGGTTGCACAAGTACAACCTGATATAACAGCGTTCTCCCGTGCTTGGCGCACAACATGCAGACGCACCACCAGACATAACACACACACAGACAAACAATACACACGCAGGACTCACAGACACATATAAATGTTTCAGAAATATGAGAGTTCTTTTGGTTGTTCAGCATTCTCACTGTCTGTGGGAAGAAGCTGTTCCTCAGCCTCGAGGAGCTGGTTCTATCCTCCTGTATCTCTTTCCCAGCGTGAGCTGCTGAAAGATGCTGTGCGCGGGGTGGAAGGGATCCTCAATGATTTTGTTGCTTTGTACAAACAACAATCCAGGTAAATCATGTTGATGGGTGGGGGCAGAGAAAGTGGGAGACAGCAGTGATCCTCTCTGCCACTCTTATAGTCCTGTGGATTGATTTCCGAAAGGTGCAAAAAAGTTTTTCAGGACGGTTACAAGGGCAGTGGGGGTCTTAAGTTAGGAGAAGCTGGGTGTGCTAGGATTTCTTCTACTGAGGCATAGGAAGGTGAGCTGTGACATAAAAGAGGTTTCCAAAATCATGAAGGTGCATGATAAGATGAAGTCACAACTTTTTCCCCAGGATAGAGCCTAAAACTTGAGGTACAATAAAACCCGTTATCCAGAATTCAAGCAAATGGCAACAACAAGCAATGGGAAAAAAAATCAGGAAATTAGTTAAAAAATAAAGAAGTTTAAGATTAGTACCTCACCGTTAGTTCACACAACACGCAATCTTAAGTAACCAGAAAATTCACTTATCCGGCATCTAACATTCCCCATAGATGCCGGATACCAGGGGTTTCATTGTAATTCTTTGAAAATGGGGGGGGGGTGGGGGAAAGAATGAAATGGGACTCGAGGAGCAACTTTTTTCACACAAAGAGTAGTGGCGCGTTGTGTGATTTGCGAACTCATGGAGTATTAGAGCCAGCACCACCAGGCTAAGGAATAGCTTCTTCCCACGGGCAGGGAGAATGCTGAACGACCAAAGGAACTGCTCATACTAACCATCTGAGACGCTCATATTCATGAAACAATATTTATTTGTATATATGAATACTTGTCCAACGTACGTATTGTTTGTCTGTACATGTATTATGTCTGCATGTTTTGCACTAAGAACCAGAGAACGCTGTTTCGATGTTTTGTACATGTGCAAGATGACAAGAAACTTGAGTTGACAAATGCAGGGAAATGGGACATACTCAGGGATGCAACTTGGTCATCATGGACTGAAGGGCGGGTTTCCACGCTGTACCTCCTCAGAAGTGGGATGGGGTGGGGGGGGGAGGTGGATGGTGACAACAAGGAACTCCCCATGACCTGAGCAGTTGATGAACATAGACCCAATGTGCTTGCGGTGATGAGCTCCAAAGTTCATAACTTTATCAAAAGAAATTTCTTCTGCAGACCCTTCAATCCTAAGACCCTGCTCCTCTGGTCATCTCCAAAAGCATTGCAAAAGGTAGTTAAGCATGGCAGGAGAAAGAAATGGTGGACGGGAGGTGGTGCACGCAGAGAATTAATTCAAACTGATTGGATGAAATAGCTTCCTTCTGCACTGCTGGTTTTCTGGAAACATCCTTACCTCTGCATCACTGAGCAGTCCCAATATTTGTGCTTGAATTACAGTTCTATCAGAAATATCATCATGTAATCAACCCTCCAAGTCAACTCCTTTTTGGGACTTTTAAAAGAATATTCTCCCTTTATCCACATCATTACCCTGGTTGACGAGGCAATTATACCCGCATACAAACAAGCACACTGTGCACATATGGCCTCAATATTGGTTAATGACTGATCTCTGCTTGACTAACATTAAGACACAAGGCCTGTCTCAGATATGCCTGCCTTATGAATAAGAACTATTAAGCAGTTGCGTGTTTTCACAGCTATGAGCCATAAAGATACTTGCGGCTGTTTAATCTGAAAATCGCTTGCCATTAAAACGCGTAAGGAACAATTAACCAACTCAAAGGAAAATGGGCCACAGACGAAAACGCCAACTCTGGTTTGTGCAGGTCTCCAGCGGTGACAATTAGCTTGATGAATGCAGTGGCCATTTACGGAACAGAAAAACCCCACAGATTATCAGAGTATTCAGGAAAATCTCCTCAACCACATTGAAAAGAGATGAGGAATTATTTATGTTCCTTTGAGACAAAGTAGGTGTGTGTTTTTTTCATGGTTCAGCAGAAAAAGGTGTTGTCAACATTTTTCACTGGAGCAGAGTCACAGTAAATAAACTGGCTATGGCTGACATCAATGATGAATGGCTGGATGCAGCCAAGACCCGTCCGGAGGTTAGGACACGGAGGACCAGGAGAGATGCTGCCACGTGAAAACAAATTGCTGGAATCCAGATGCACACACTGCAGCTGGCCAGCAGTTGCTTTGGAAGTAACTGGATGGGTACTAGTGTGTTTCAGTCCATTAGGTGTAGAACATGAGACGTTTGATCAAAGGAGAAGATTTTAAGATGATAACGGAAGGAAGGAAGGGGGAGGGGGGAAGAGAGAGAGACTGAGAGTGTGTTTGAGTGTGTGTGGAGATGGTGTAGAGAAACCTTCACACTGTCTGACCCCATAGTGTGTGTGTGCACGTGTGAGGAGAGGGTGTGTTCATGAGGAAAGTGTGAGTGTGTTAGAGAAGGAATGGGAGGGGAAGCCAGAGTGGGGGAGAGAGGGAGGAACAGGAAGGGGCAGCGAGTGGAGATGGAGAGAGGGGGGCATGTGGGAGAGAAGGGGTGCAGGAGAGAGAAGGGGTGTGGGAGAGAAGGGGCGCAGGAGACGGGGAGCGGGAGAGAGGGGGAGCGAGTGAAGGGGGAGTGAGAGAGGGGGGAGCAGGAGAGGGGGGAGCGGGATAGAGGGGTGGGGAGCGGGAGCGTCTGTATTAAAGCAAGGCAGGAGGACCCAAGTGAGGACATTCCAGAGCTTCGGACTTTGGCAACTGAAGTCAATGGAGTGATTCAACTTGGTGATGACAGTGAGGAGGTAGTTTTAAGCTGCTGCACCTGGGTAGTCCTCTTGGGACCTAAGTGCATTGAATAGTTGATGGTGCTCCCAGTACCTTTCAAGCTGGGGTGGGATCGACCCAGTGAATCACCAACTCGTGATTTAAGGGGGATCCCGCCCCTCCACAATGACACATTGAATGATGCATCACGCAAACTGTCAATTATTTTCCCCTGTCCCCTCCACCAACTGTCAATTGCTCCCGCCACCCCCTCTGCCCCCGTTGATCTGCCCCCCCACCGGCTTGCTGATCGCAGAGACCCCTCTGCCTTGCGAGTGACCCCTCTTTCCCCTTCTGCTGGGAATTACCTGTGATGCCAGCATGCAAACGCTGACGTCACAAGACTAAATGGCTGGGCCATTTTTGCTTTGAAACCACTGGAGGACATGACTGAGGTGAGTATTAAGGGGTTCCCTGAATACCTCTGAGGTAGGGCAGGGACCTGGTTGATTTTGGACATTGCTAACCATGTCAGACGCTTTCACACTGCCTTGTGAGTGGGGCGTTAACTGGGCAATTTGCCAAGTTAACTCCATTGTACAAGGCATGAAAGAGCCTTGGGAGGCCGGAACTTGGAGAGCTGATAGGTTCTGGTGGGCTGGAAAATCAGGGATTGTACAGGTAGCGATGAACGAGACCCTGAAGGGGTTATCACAAGGATTAGCATGTTAAAATCAAGGGATTGCTCAAACATATGTTCAGCAGAACATAAATCACTTGTTAATGAGACTTCTCCCTGTGTACATACTTCACAGTGCTGGCATTTTGTTTCACAGCTGTCCTGTGGTTCAGGGAACAACGTGTACATACACTTGGCACTCCGGGGATTTTAGTTTCACCACACTACAAACTAGGTCAAATGAGCTTTTCCAACTAGTGTCCAAAACACCCTTTGAATCATCAGCCCATTTCACACCGCAAGTCCTCCAAAAAGGTGAGTAAACAACCCAGGTTGCCTTTCACACTTGACCATAAATTATCTGTTTAGTAGAATCCTAGCGAAGATTTTGCCTGCAATGGAGAGCAACGTGATTCCCCTGTAGTTTGAGCAGTCTGATTTCTCGCCTTTGTTTTTGTACAGGGTGATGATGGTGGCATCACGAAGATCCTGAGGCAGTTTACCTTGGTCCCAACAAAGCTTGAAAAACTCATGCAGTTTGGCATGCAGAGTTTTGCCGCCAGCCTTCCAGACTTCTGGGGGGATTCCATCCATACCTGCTGCTTTGCCACTTTTCAGTTGTTCGATTGCCTTATATGTCTCATCCAGGGTGGGAACCTCATCCAGCTCTAGCTGAGAATATTCTCCCAGAATCACAGTGCGGCTTTCGCGCAAACAGAGGAACCACTGACATGGTCTTTGCCCTCAGACAGCTCCAAGAAAAGTGCAGAGAACAAAACAAAGGACTCTACATCACCTTTGTTGACCTCACCAAAGCCTTCGACACCGTGAGCAGGAAAGGGCTTTGGCAAATACTAGAGCGCATCGGATGTCCCCCAAAGTTCCTCAACATGATTATCCAACTGCACGAAAACCAACAAGGTCGGGTCAGATACAGCAATGAGCTCTCTGAACCCTTCTCCATTAACAATGGCGTGAAGCAAGGCTGTGTTCTCGCACCAACCCTCTTTTCAATCTTCTTCAGCATGATGCTGAACCAAGCCATGAAAGACCCCAACAATGAAGACGCTGTTTACATCCGGTACCGCACGGATGGCAGTCTCTTCAATCTGAGGCGCCTGCAAGCTCACACCAAGACACAAGAGAAACCTGTCCGTGAACTACTCTTTGCAGATGATGCCGCTTTAGTTGCCCATTCAGAGCCAGCTCTTCAGCGCTTGACGTCCTGCTTTGCGGAAACTGCCAAAATGTTTGGCCTGGAAGTCAGCCTGAAGAAAACTGAGGTCCTCCATCAGCCAGCTCCCCACCATGACTACCAGCCCCCCCACATCTCCATCGGGCACACAAAACTCAAAACGGTCAACCAGTTTACCTATCTCGGCTGCACCATTTCATCAGATGCAAGGATCGACAATGAGATAGACAACAGACTCGCCAAGGCAAATAGCGCCTTTGGAAGACTACACAAAAGAGTCTGGAAAAACAACCAACTGAAAAACCTCACAAAGATAAGCGTATACAGAGCCGTTGTCATACCCACACTCCTGTTCGGCTCCGAATCATGGGTCCTCTACCGGCACCACCTACGGCTCCTAGAACGCTTCCACCAGCGTTGTCTCCGCTCCATCCTCAACATCCATTGGAGCGCTCACACCCCTAACGTCGAGGTACTCGAGATGGCAGAGGTCGACAGCATCGAGTCCACGCTGCTGAAGATCCAGCTGCGCTGGATGGGTCACGTCTCCAGAATGGAGGACCATCGCCTTCCCAAGATCGTATTATATGGCGAGCTCTCCACTGGCCACCGTGACAGAGGTGCACCAAAGAAAAGGTACAAGGACTGCCTAAAGAAATCTCTTGGTGCCTGCCACATTGACCACCGCCAGTGGGCTGATAACGCCTCAAACCGTGCATCTTGGCGCCTCACAGTTTGGCGGGCAGCAGCCTCCTTTGAAGAAGACCGCAGAGCCCACCTCACTGACAAAAGGCAAAGGAGGAAAAACCCAACACCCAACCCCAACCAACCAATTTTCCCTTGCAACCGCTGCAATCGTGTCTGCCTGTCCCGCATCGGACTGGTCAGCCACAAACGAGCCTGCAGCTGACGTGGACTTTTTACCCCCTCCATAAATCTTCGTCCGCGAAGCCAAGCCAAAGAAAAAAAAAAAAAAATAAATTATCTGGTAAATGTGTAACTAGCGAATCTAAGGGGGGGGGGCGCAACATCCAGCAGACCGTCACGAGTGGTGCATTATATACTCGCAGGACAGTGAAATCATAGTGGGAATAAAGCACGTATGTGGGAAAAAACATGCACAATTTAATAAGACACACAATGTATAAAAGACAAGAAAAATCTACCGCAGTGGGCTTCAGACAGTTCAAACTTAGGCAATGTCACAGACCCAACCAGCTGGATCTTATTTCCTAAACAACAGAGTATAACAAATATTTACATTTTATTTGGCATTACAATTAATCTTGAGATGATTTATAGGACACATATGTGCTGACAGCCCTGCTGGCCAGTGGAGCTGAATAATCTCAAGATCAATTTTGCTACCAGAATAACGCACGCAGGCACTAACGTCACTGATCATACCCAGTTGAGCAGGTTGACCATTTACACTGTCATGGAGTCAATGCCGAGTTAACTCGGCTGGACTCTGATACAGCCCCCTACCAGAAGTCAGAGTCCGGTTGAATTTTACCGACCCTGCCCGGGTGGGACCTTTCACACCACCAGATTACCTGCCACAGACCTGGTTCAATCCACTTTATTTGGCAGTGAAAGGGGCTATTATCGGGTACCTGAAATCACTGGAGTATTAAGTTGCTTGTATGACACTTCCTGATCTGCAATTTTATCCCTTCCATTCGCTTTGCCATTTCACTGGAAGGACATCATGAAAGTCTGCTGACACTGTGATTGAAGTAAAAACACAATGCTGGAAAAACTCAGCAGGTCAACAGTGTACTCGACACAGCAAAGATCAAGATACATAATTAACATTTCAGGTTTGAGCCCTTCATCAAGATGTAGGCACGCGCCTGAACAAAATGGTGAGGGGGTGGAGATGGTGAGGTAAGTAGAGAGGAAGGCAACTTGGATGAGGAAGTAAGTATGGGAGAGTCAAGGCAAGTAGAGAGGGTGGAGGATTGGTGTCGATCCAGGTTCTGGGGTGAGGTCCAAATCAGCAGTTTACTCTCCTGAGGAGTGAAGGACTCTGATTTTTTTTTAGCCAATTCAGGCATGTGGGAGGTCCATACCACTTACCACCACCCCACCCCCCCCGGGAGATCCAGGAGCTCCCTGAACATACAATTGCCTCAGTTTGTATATCCTTCTGCAATCTGACTTGACCTGGCATGCTTAATACAACACCTTTACAGCAGCAACAATCGGGACCCGGGTTCGAATCTCATGCTGTCTGTAAGCAGTTTGTACATTCTCCCCGTATCTGCGTGGATTTTCCCCGGGGCTCTAGTTTCCTTCCAGTATTCAAAACAAACCAGGTGAGTATGTTAATTGGGTATAAATTGGGCAGCACAGACTTGTGGGGCAAAATGGCCTGTTACCTTGCTGCATGTCTAAATTTAAAAAGTCTTCTCCCAAGTGTGATATGTAGTGATATTATTATGTGTACGGGCTGGCCCGCCCTTCGGGTGTCCTCCTGCCTTGACTCCTCCCTTAGTCCTGCCCATGTGACTCCAGGCCATAAAGGTTGAGTCCCCTCTCCTTCCCGCTCATTCCTAGCCTTGGACCCAGGCCAGCAGTCTCTAGTACAATAAAGCCTATCGTTCCCTTCAGTCTTTGTCTGTGTCATTATTGGGGCTACTGATAGTGCCCAATAATATATTGTTCTAGATTTTGGAGGTCTCCGGCAATGGAGAAATTGCTACGCTCAGAATGGTTGAAAGTTGACCCCCAAGTCCCAGGTGCTTTGGTGCTCTTCGAGCTGTGGATGAACTGCTTCAACTTCCCCGAAGCTGTTGCTGAGGTGGTCGACTCCGACGAGAAGTTCTCCTTCCTGGCCATCCAAAGCAGTGCGACCTACAACGAGGCGATGGCTGAGCTGTGAGCGCTGTACAAGCCTAAAGTGAACGTGGTATACTCCTGTTACCTGTTGGCATCCAGAAAACAACGACCTGGTGAGTCCACTGAAGAGTTCGTCCGGTCCCTGGTCACACTGAGAAAAGACTGTTTGGGGGAACCCACGGCCACTATATCACTAACCCAGTGCGTGGAAGAACTGATTCGAGATGCCTGCGTGTCGGGTCTAAGGTTGGGTTATATCCGTCAACAACTCCTCAAAGAGGACCCACTCCCACTCAAAGAGGCTATTGACTTGATCAGGACTTGAGACTTGGCCCAGTGCCACGTGGTGTCGATCGCGGGCAGAAGCGGGCCATCTCTGTATGTTCTACCATGAGGGCCTTCGGCCTGGGACTCAGCATCGGGTGTTACTGACACGACTGCGGCTGCAATTATGCCGACTGCATCGTCGAGATGCAACTTCTGCGGGCAGTCCAAGCATTTGTGACGCATCTGCCCAGCGAGGGGGGCTATGTGCTCGGGCTGCGCGAAGAGGGGCCATTACCAGAAGGTCTGCAGGTCCCGACTGCAGTCCGGGAGCAGCGCAGCATGCGTTCCAGAGGAGCTTCCACCACTGACTGCGTGCATGGTAAGGGGAGCGCCTTGGCCTACCACCCTTATGACGTCACTTCCAACCGCCATGACTCCACTTCCGCCTTCTTATTGAATACTGCGTGGTCAACATGGAGGTCGCCATCTTGGGAAGGCCTCCCCACCAATGATGAGGAGGAAGGGATGCCTATCCTGGCATCGTTGTCTCTGAACCAAGCCAGTCCTCACCCGATCTCGAACTCCATGATGCAGATCAAGGTGAATGGGCATAAAATGAACTGTCCTTTTGATAACGACAGCACAGAAAGTTTTGAGTACCCCGACCGTGGTCTAGAGACTCTCTCTCCCGGTCCGACCATGACCAGGATGGTTTCAATGGCTGCAAGGGATCAACAGACCAGTATCCGGGGGTATTGTGTAGTGTCGCTGATGGTGGTGGTGGTGGGGGGGGGGAAATGTTGTAACAATTTTGTATTGTTAATTATGCCTTGCCTCTGCGTGCTGATCCTCCTGGGCTTCGATTTTCAGAGTCAGTTCAAGAGCGTGATGATGGAATTCGGGGGGCCCCATCCACTGCTGATTGTCCACAAACAACAGTCCCAGGACCACCTTGTGATCCCAGCACTCAGCCTCCAGCACCATCCTGCGGCCTCAGCACCCAGTCTCCAGCTCCATCCTGCGGACTTACCACTCTACGGGTGCCCCCCCCCCCCCCCGTCACTGTTGGTGAACCTCACCCCGGATTGCAAACCGATCGCCACTAAGAGTAGGCGCTATAGTTCGGAGGACATGCAGTTCATCCGGGCTGAGGTTCATCGACTCCTAGTGGAGGGGATCATAGCCCTTAGTGCCAGTCCCTGGATAGCGCAGGTCCTCGTGGTCAGAGGTGCGGGCAAGTCCAGGATGGCAATTGATTATAGTCAGACCATCAACCGCTTCACCCAGTTGACACATAGCTTCTACCCCAGATAGCCGACTTGGTCAATAAGGTCACCAAGTACAGAATTTTTTCGACCATTGACCTCAAGTCGGCTTACCATCAACTCCCCCTCTGTCCAGCCGATTTAATCTATACAGGTTTCGAGGCGGATGGGAAACTTTTCCACTTCCTGCAGGTGCCTCTAGCGGTTATTAACGGTATTTCTGCTTTTCAGAGAGTAATGGACCAGATGGTGGAGGAGCATGACGTTCGTCAACCTAGACAATGTCACCATCTGCGGCCATGACCAGCAAGACCACAACGCTAATCTCACAAAGTTCTTGTGTATGGCTAAGTCCCTCAATTTGACGTACAACAAGGACAAGTGCGTGTTCAACGTGGAGCGCCCGGTCCTTCTTGGATGCGTCGTGGCACATGGTGTCATTGCCCCCGACCCTGACCGCATGCGACCCCTCATGGAGCTCCCTGTCCCAAACACCCTGAAGGCACTTAAGAGGTGCCAGGGGTTGTTCTCATATTATGCACAATGGGTGCCCAACTACGCCGATGAGGCCCACCCCTAATCCGTACGACCACCTTCCCATTATCGGAGGAGGCACAGGCTGATTTTGACCAAATCCGAAGAGACATCACAAAGGCCACGATACATGGCATGGATGAAACCGTCCCCTTTCGGGTGGAAAGTGGTGCCTCCGATTTCGCACTGGCCGCCACATTAAACCAGGCAGGCAAGCCGGTAGCATTTCTTTCCTGCACCCTCCACAGTCCCGAACTCCGGCACTCCTCTGTCAAGAAGGAGTCTCAAGCTATTGTTGAGGCGGTGCGCCACTGGTGGCACTACCTAGATTTACCCTGTTGACTGACCAGAGGGCAGTGGCCCTCATGTTCAGTGCCAAACAACGGGGTAAGATCAAGAATGACAAGATTCTGAGGTGGAGAATTGAATTATCCACCTACAGCTATGATATCTTGTACAGGTCGGGTAAGCTCAATGACCCCCCCCTCACCGATCCCTATCACGAGAGACATGCGCCAGCATGCATCTCGACCATCTCCAGATCTTGCACAACAATCTGTGTCTCCCCGGAGTCACGAGGTTGTACCATTTCGTAAAAACTACTCCGTAGAGGATGTCCGGTCCACGACCAGATGCTGCCAAATCTGCGCTGAGTGTAAGCCCCAGTTCTACCGGCCAGAAAAGGCACACCTCATTAAGACCACCCGCCTTTTCAAATGACACAATTTCGATTTCAAGGGCCCCCTCTCGACCACAAATAGGAGCGCCTACTTCCTGACAGTGGTGGACAAATTCTCCAGGTTCCCCTTTGAAATTCCCCCCTGCCCAGATATGACCTTGGCTACGGTCATCAAGGCCCTGAGCAGTATCTTCACTCTGTTCGGGTACCCCGACTATATTCATAGTGACCGGGGGACCTCGTTCATGTGTGAGGAGCTGCGACAGTACTTTTTGGCCAGAGGCATAGCCACCAGTTATAACCCCTGAGGTAATGGCCAGGTGAAAAGTGAGAATGGCACCATCTGGAAGACGACACTCCTAGCCCTTAGGTCCAAAAATTTGCCAGTGTCCTGCTGGCAGGATGTCCTGCCCGAAACTCTCCACACCATCCAGTCGTTACTGTGCACCACTACTAACACCACCCCGCATGAATGCCTCTTTGCTTTTTCTAAGAGATCGGCGAATGGTTCCTCCATCCCTCTCTGGCTGACAACCCCAGGGCCGGTTCTGCTTCGGAAGCACGTCAGGGGCCATAAGACGGATCAACTGGTTGAAGTGGTGCACCTCATACATGCAAACCCTCAATACGCATTTGTGAGGTACCCGGATGGCCACGAGGACATTGAGCCAATGCGAGATCTGGCAAGGGCCGGAGACCCTGAGACTGCCTTGCTGGCTACTGACCACACCGCGGTCACAATCGTGCTGCATCAAAGTATGACCCTGGAGTCCGAGCTGCCTGCCTTGCAGCCGGACATCCAGGCATCTACCCCAATGCAGCAGCGGAGGACCCACCAGCACTCTGAGAGTTCACCGCCAGCACCCCATCCCAGACAGTCCCTGCAATGGATGCTCCCCCGTCGGTCCCCTCTCCGGAGGAGCACTGTACGGACATGCTGGTTCCACAGCAGTTCGGCAGACAGAGGAGGCCACCCGTGCGGCTCAACCGCTAGCTGGTATCTGCTTCTCCTGCCCCTTTGTAATAAATGTTAATACTGCTGCTGTTGTTCTGAGGGTATTATTATTGTTATGGTTCTTGCCGTTATCCCCCCCAGTTTTGCCGTCTGTTTTCTGGTGGGTCCCATTTTTTCAAAGAGGGGGTGAATGTCATGATATGATTATACGTACTGGCTGGCCCACCCGCCGGGTGTCCTCCTGCCTTGGCTCCTCCCTTAGGTCCCATGCGACCCCAGGCCATAAAGGTCAAGTCCCCTCTCCTTCCCGCTCATTCCTAGCCTTGGACCCGGGGCAGCAGTCTCTGGTACAATAAAGCCTATTGTTCCCCTCAGTCTTTGTCTGTGTCATTATTGGGGCTACTGATAGCGCCCAACATCCAATCAGCTACACAATATTCATCTGCAATTTGCATCGTACCATGAACCAATCATGTAATTAGGTCCCCTTTCCTCAGGCATTTTCTTGCATGTCACCTGAATGAGGGAACTCCAGGCTGGTAGAAACTAACTTACTGGGCAGGGGTTTCCCAGCAACAAACCATGATTGCATTGCTCAGATGACATTCCTGATTAGATTACATTGTTCGGGCTCTTACTTCTACAAGAGGAAGGCAATGTGGGTGTGGAAATGATGAAATTTGCCGGTTACGGCTGACCTCAATGATGAGTGGCCGCGGATGTAGGCAGGTCCTGCCGAGTTGTTAGTTCATGGAGGAGCAAATAGCAGGAGGACAGAGGCGGCCTAGTGCAAGCAAAGGCATTGAAATCCAGATGCACACACCCCGCCCCCCCACTATTTTATTCGGAGACCTGCCTACATTTTTCTCATACCTCAAGGGTTCAAGTCCAAAACATTGGTTATGTATCTTTATCTTTGCTATATGAAGTCCACTGTTGAGTTTCTCCAGCATTGTGTTTTAACATTTTTTTACTTTAATTTCACTGGAAACCAGGTCAATTCTGTTTGGATCCAGGATGTTTTAAGAGCAACTCTCTGCAGCTTTTTGTTTGGAATCATCCCAGTCAAGAACATCTGTTAATTACATCTTCCAGCTTCCCGTTTTCCCACTGAAATGTTGGAAGGGAGGAATTAAGATATCAGAAGCAGAATTTCTAGCTCAGATCCGGATGTATCTGTGGGGAACCAGATCTGGACACGTCCGTGCAGAATCAGATCTGACAAGATCTTGGAATAACCAGAGGTCATGGCGGTGCCATGATCTAGGCTGAACTCCATACAGACAGCATACAGAGTCAGGATTGAACCTGGATCACTAGAGGTACGAGACAGTAGTGGTTCCATACCATTCTGTCTTTCAATATTACAGCGTGATATGGTGCTGATGGAGACTATTACAGATGTGTAATAAATGCTGATTCTGCCCATACCACAGATGCCAACTGAATGGCGGAATCAGGCTCAAGACACTTCATGATGAACCTGTTTCATTCATACTTTGGCATTCTGGGTGTTGCTGGTTCAGCCAGCATTTATAGCTCAGTAAGAGGAAGGAAGACAATAGTGAGCTGCCTCCTTAAATGCATGTGGGCATCTCTCTCCCTCTCTCCCATATGACTCTCAGGGTGAGATGGAACCAAGGCAACTTACTGAAAACTTGTAGTGAGCGATGCGCTCGTAATCTAAGGGCACAGCCACTCGCATCCGCAGGTCAACCCGGCCCTGGCCAGAGGTCGGCGAAATGGTGAAGTGATCCGAGTTGTTTCCAAGGAGCTGGACATCAAACATGCTGTTGGGAACCTGAGAAGAGATGAAGCTGAGCTTTGGTTATGATGACATGGAGAGTTGTGGAAGATCGACACCTTGAACACAAACCACAGGCCCAGTGGTGACAGAGGAAAGGAACTAAATGTCAGAATTATTCAACACAATGGTGTTGAATCAGATTTCTTTGGAATCAAGTGAAAACCATCAGGAAATGGTGTCCAATTTCATGCATCGAATGCCACTAATGGCTAAACTGCCTGACTGTGACTCGGATGTGTCAGGGCCTCCTGCCTTGGGCGTCACAGGCCACCGAGAGGCTGCTCAATGTGGAATTTTCAGTTCATCAACAGCAGGGTGTAAGCTGGCTGTCAGGAGATGATTTGTCAATCTCAGTGCACATACACACAAAGGACAGGCAGAATTCTGGAAAGCTGGAAGTGGAGCTCAAAGAGAGTGGGAGAAGATGAACGTGCAAGAGAGCACATGTGCAGGAGTGGGGTGTCGGACAGGGAGAAGTTGATGCTTGGGAAGCAGGGAGAGTGTGGGAGGGGGATTTGGAGAGAGTTCGTGAAGGAGATGGGGAGGGTAAGGGTGTGCATGCCATGGAAGCAAACAATTGTGAAAGAGAGAGGGAGAGAGAGAGAGAAAGAGAGAAAAACAGTGGTCAGAGAAACACTGATTCATCTGGCTGTATATGTACAGTCACATGATAATGAGCTTGGACTAAAAGTCATGGCCATCACGAAGGAAGAAGTGAATGTATGAATGAAGAACAAATGAGAGTGGGCGAGAAAGCCAGGAAGAATTAGTTAAGATGCCATGAAGATGTCTGGGATCTCCCTTTCCTCTAGTGACAACATTTACTGGGAGCATTGCTTAAATAGGGCTCTTAGAATTATTGAAAACCCTTTCCATCCACCAGAGTTTCTTTGACCCACTACCATCAAGGTGGTGTGTGTGTGAGAGAGAGGAGAGAGGGAGAGACAGAAGGAAAGGGGAGGGTGAGAAGGAGAGGGGTAGAGAGAGAGAGGGTGGGAGAGAGGGTTGGGGGGAGGGAGTATGTGCTGGAGGATCAAGGCCAAAAACCATAGGATTTTCACACATGGGTGCGAGTCGGAGGGGGTGAAAGAGTGTGGGGTAAGGTTGCAAAAGAGGGAGTCAATAAAGACAAGATTGAAAAAATGAGATTAAAATGAAACTCAACCTGTTTAAACAATTAGCAGATGCACTAAAGACCAACACAAATCTGCAGGGCCCTCCATAATGTTCGGGACAAATGACACAGTTTTTCCCTTATTTGCCCCTGTGCTCCACAGTTTTAAATTCATCATCAAACAATTCACGTGATTTAAGTACACATTCCACATTTTATTCAAGGGTATTTATCAACAATTTGCTTTAACCATGTGGAAATTACAGCACTTTTTATAGGTAGCCCCCTCATTTCAGGGCACCATAATATTTGGGACATAGCACTGGCATGTATATTAAAGTTGTCATATTTAGTACTTTGTAGCAGATCCTTTACATGCAATGACTTAAGTCTGTGATTCAGAAGCATCACCAGGTGCTGAGTATCTTCTCTGGTGATGCTCTGCCAGGGCTCGACTGCAGCCAACTTCAGCTCCTTCTTGTTTCAGGGCTTGTTCCCTGAGTTTTCTCTTCAGTATATGGAAGGAATGCTCAATTGAATTTAGATCGGTGACTGACTTGGCCATTCAAGAATCTTTCAGATCTTAGCTTTGAAAAACTCCTTTGTTGCTTTAGCGGAATGTTTGGGATCATTGTCTTGCTATAGGATGAAGCTCCGTCCAATGAGTTTGGAGGGATTTTTCTATACACCTGTCTATACATTGCTACTGACATCAGTGGTTACATCAGGTTAATCTTGATCTCGTCTTTTTCCAGAATTCTGCAGGCTCTTTTAAATACTTTTTGGCAATCTGTAATTGGCCCATTCTGTTTCTATGACGAACGAGTGGTTTGTATCTTGCAGTGTAACCTCTGCATTTCTGTTCATGAAATCTACACAGACAGTAGTCATTGACACATCCACATGTGCCTCCTGAAGAGTGTTTCTGATCTGTTGACAGGTGTTTGGCAATTTTGCTTCATTATGATGAGAATTCTTCTGTCATCAGTTGTGCATGTCTCCCCTTGCAATTTCTGAGCTCACCACTATGCTCTCTTCTTAATTATGTTCCAAACAGTTGGGTTTTGTCATCCTAAGGCTTAAGCGATGTCACTTACTGTTTTATTCTTGTTTTTCAGTCTCATAATGGCTTCTTTGACTTCCATTGGCACAGCTCAGGCCCTCACATTAAAAAATGGCAAGTGCAGACTCGAAAGATGATCTAAAGCAAGCCAAGCTCACTCATAGCTGTACCAATTACACAATTAAATATATCTAAGTCACCAGAAACAACTGTGAAGCCAAATGTCCCAAACATTATGGTGCCTTGAAATGGGGGAACTATGTATAAAAAGTGCTGTAATTTCTACATGGTCAAACCAAAATGCATACAAATAACCGTTAATAAAATCTGGAATGTGTATTTTAATTACATGTGAATTGTTTGAGACAAATTTAAAACTGTGGAGTACAGGGGCATGGCATGCTGGCCTAATTTCAACTAAAGGGCAATCTACACAAGTGGTGGACCTTCAAGATTTCTTTGTTTTCTGATTGGTTCCAGAGGCCAGAACTAAATATTTGGTAACACAAAACCCACCAGAGCAGCTGGGAAATGTTAGTCTGACAGTGAAACAAACTAAATGCTTGTCACAGCAAAGGTCACTGTGTAATTCCCAATTTGCAGTGAAACCCCTCTGACTCTCCAACATCCTTTTGAGAAGAACAACTGCTTTGACAAGGCTGAATCACGACTCCTTGCCCATACAATTGTGTCTGAATCACACTCAGAAAATGTATGGCAAGCCATTCAACATGGTTACACATAAAGGAGTGAGAATTTACTGAAAAATTCTAATTCAGCAGCCTTGCAGAACTTTGAAAGCTTTTGATTTGTAATTA
The DNA here is from genome assembly GCF_036971445.1 of Narcine bancroftii. NCBI lineage: Eukaryota > Metazoa > Chordata > Chondrichthyes > Torpediniformes > Narcinidae > Narcine > Narcine bancroftii. The sequence continues at coordinate 82,897,548 of NC_091474.1, forward strand.
ATTTGTACCCAATACCAACAGTTCACCCATAATAAAATGGTTTACCCTTTAATTTCCATGTTGCATCACCTCCAACCTGTCCCACACACAGACTAAACCCCCCCATACCCCCAAACCCCTCCTTTGCCTCCCAATACCATTAATGAAGATCTGTGTCATAAATGAACAGGTGGCAGAGCAAGGTTCAGTCAGCATCCATCTGGAGTGTCATTAAAACATTATTTGGTGGCTTTCAGATGAGATTATCTGTGTTTATTGATTTTGTTTTTTGCTTCAGCATATCTGGGGCCGCACAGTGGTGAAGGTGGAAGATCTCCTGCCTCAAAGCTCAAATGATCTGGGCTCAATCCTGACCTTGGGTGCTGGTCAGTGTGGAATTCTTCTGATAGCCACATGGATTTCTTTTGATGCTCCAATTTCCATCCTTGCCCCAAAATCATGCAAGTTGGTAGGTTAATTAACCGCTAGAAATGGCTCCCTCGTGCAAAGCAAAGCCAGGCCGTGGAATTTTAAATTTAGACATACAGCACAGTAACAGGCCCTTTCAGCCCACATGCTGCTCGATTAATCTACAATCCCAGTACATTCCGGAGGGTGAGAGGAAATCAGAACAGCCGGAGGAAACCCACAAAGACACAGGGAGAACATACAAACTCCTTACAGACAGAGCTAGATTTGAATCCGGGTCGCTGGCACCGCAACCATGTCATTCCTGTGTCGGAGAGTGATAGAATCTTGTGGGAGGGATGTGACGGGAATGTGGGGAGAATAAGATTCATGAAGGTGTGTGCTTGATGGTTGACAGAAACTTTGTGGGCTGAAGGGCCTGTAGAAATTTAGAATACAGGGCTTGGAGTCCACAATGTGCTTGGAAGTGTGGCTAGTTCCCAAATGCATAATAACATAAGAAATAGGAGCAGGAGTCGGCCACCTGGCCTGGCGGAGGGGATGGGAATTCTCAGCATGGCTACAAATTTTTAAAAACGGCAAGGAAGCTGTGGAAGTGTGTTCAATTATGATGTTCAAAAGACATTTGGACTTCAAGAAGTGTTTAGAAGGCCAGGGATCAAATATAGACAAGTAGGAGGAGCTCAGAATGACAACTTGGTCAGCATCAATGAGATGGGATGAAGGGACTGTTCCATTCTGTATGACTCCAAGGTTCTTAGTATCACATCTTACAACATCTATGATGACAGAGGAAAGAGTTGACGCTTCAGGATCCTCTGCTAAATATGGGATGTGGTCACCCTACGCTTGATGGTTGGCGTAGCAGTTAGTGCAATGCCTTTACAGTGCCAGCAATTGGGAAAGGACCAGTGTTTGAATCCCGCACCGTCTATAAGGAGTTTTTATGTTATCCCCATGTTTGTGTGTTTTTTTTTCCAGGGACTCCAGTTTCCACCATTCAAAAAAAAAATTACCGGAGATGTAGGTTAATGAGGTGTAAATTGGGCGGCATGGACTCGTGGGACGAAATGGCCTGTAACTGTTGCTGTATGTCCAAATTTTTTAAATTTTAATTTGTCCCTTCATGGAATACAATAGCAGCCTCAGTCGTCTGTTCCTATGCCTTCTCCCATTCTATCTAAACCACTTCCCCAACACCTAAATAATCTCCCACCTCAAACATTGGCTCTCCATCAAATGCACGCAGTTAAATGTATTCATCCACCCAGTCACTCACAAAACCCTCCTCTAAAAATCCCTGCTGCAAGCTCCTCTTCACTCACACTCCCTCATCAAACCTTTCACTCACTCGTCCTCCAGCTCTGATGGTCGTTTAAGTCAATGTGCGGCCGAAGAAGAAGCTATCCATCCCTCAGATATTCCCCCCACCCCCATTAGGGACGGTTTTGGAGCATCGCACGTGCACTATTGCAAGTTCATGAGGAAAGCGACAGTGTGTAGGCGGCAGATCACCTACTTCCCATCTGTTGGGATCACAAATTTTAAATTTAGACCTTCAGCATGGTAACAGGCCCTTTTCAGCCAATGAACCCATGCCGCTCAATTACACCCAATTAACCAGTACGTTTTGAACAGTGGGAGGAAACCGGAGCCCTCAGAGGAAATCCACGCAGATTCAATGTGGTGATCTGCTCATTAAACTGGTTCTGCCCTGTCCTGTGACTCCTCCCTCTTGACCCTGTTCAAAGGCTCCAACATCATAACTCCTCCCCAGAAAGCCTGGGTCACAGCACAGGATGACCTTCAAGTTTATTGTAACTAAGAGCCTATAGTTCCATAACATTAGTCTTTTGAGTTATTGATAGCGCATCACAAGGGGAGAACAGAAAACCTCCTTCCAGACAGTGCGGAATTCGAACCCTGTAACAGTGTTGTGCCAACTGTGCTGCTCATCATGCTGGGGACTCAAAGAGGCAGAAGGAAAATCAAGAAATGTTGCACAAAAAAAGCATCGTAATTACTGTTTTTTTCAAAAAAAAGAGTTTAGCCCAATATGTCACATTTGGGAATTTAGAAAAAATACGAAGTATTCCCCTTTGGGTTTGAAACCTGCACATTTTAAATCTGGGTTTTAAAAGAAGCAGCTGAAGGCAGTGATGCGGACATAGGTCCATGCCTTATTCTTGAAGTTAAAGAGTGAAAGAATCATTACAGTTTTACTATTTCTCTTGTCCTGCTGTCACCCTCTGAATTATCACTCCAGCTCCATACAGATAGATGCAGGAGTGATCAATCAGATGCAACAGGTTTCAAGCTTATCTCTGCTTGATGACTAAAGCCATTGATTTCCCCCCCTTTCAATCTATTCCTTGATACATCACGGCATAGCCAATGCCAAATTAAATCTTCCTTGCAGCAGTCTGCTCATGTGTACCTGCAGAACGCACAAAGATGTTGTAAACAAATTTCCAGAGGACAAATGGACAGATGGGCTGCTGTGGCCTACAAGGCCCAGGGAGAACCAGTCTCCCCAACTTCCTGCAAATTAACACGGAAATGGTTTGGACTAATTAGTTAGTGCCTGTTGTAACTCAATCAACTTTACCACCAGGATCCCAAGCCATATTATAATATAGTTGATACCTTTATCAAATCTAAGGCCGTGTGCTTTCACACTGTGCTTTGAATAAGTTGGAAAAAAGAACGGGGATCATTTTATTTTTCCTTGGCATTATTTTAGCCTGCTTTATTGATTGAATGAGAAACCATGTGCTTATTTCTCCAGACCAAAGTTGCTCTATGAACAACACTCGCAGATGTATCAATTCCTGGGAGTGCAGGAGATAAAGAATGACCTCATCAAGGAAGACATAAACATGAGAAAAATAGATGAGGTGATTGCAGTCTTTTGCCCAAAGTAGGGGAATCAGAGCCATTCCGACATTGAGACCCATCCACCCAATTAACCTATAAACCTTGTGCGCTTTTGCAGGATGGGAGGAAACCCGAATACCCAGGATAAACCCACATGGTCACGAAGAGAACATACAAACTCCTTTACGGTCATGGCCAGATTCGAACCTGAGTCACTGGCACTGTAGAAGCATTTAAGGTGAGGGGGGAGAGATCTAATAAGAAACTGAGGTGTAATTTTTAAAAAAAAAGAGGGTGGAACAAGCTGTCTGAGAAGGCAGTTGAGGCAGGTGCTATTGCAATGTTTAAGAAGTATTTGCACTGATATATAGATAAGATGGATAGAAGGATATTGGCCAAATGCCAGCAGGTGGGACTATAATTTGTAGATGAGAGATTGGCATTGGAGGTAGAAGTTTGGGAGGTGAAGTGACCGACGGTGACGTTTTTTGAATTTGGGAGGTGAGAAAGTGCTGCAACACAGTTGTGTGGGGGAACAGAGAAAGTCAATTAACCTGGCTTCTGTCCATGGGATTGATGTAACGATGGTTCACTCTCATAGATCCCTGCAACATCATCTCCTGGAGGAGGTGAAAAGCTTCTGAAAGAACCATTTTCAAAACCGGACAATCAAATATGGAGGGATGAACACACCAAAAAGGTAAGAGACTGATGACAGGATTGTGCTCACCATCATTTTGCAAGATTAAAAAAAGGTTTCATTGCTAATAATAAATAGGGAATTATCTTCGAATCTTTGATTAATTATCCTAATATAAATTCACATTAGTTGGACATTAAACGACTTCAGAGGGCCTTGAACCTTGTTGAAGAGAACAGCCTGTCCATGGCTCCACAGGTGATGCATGACCTGTGGAGTGTTCTGACATCTCTTTTCAACCCCCCTCTACATATCCACTCTTATCTCCTTTAAGTAAGCATAACTAACATTCTTCTGTGTTATAGGCACAATGTAGATATCAGTCCTTAACAAAACCATAAAGTTAGAGATGTACAATACAGAGACCTGCCCTTTGGTCACTCACTTTACACTAAGTTTAACCTCTGCACATTCCCATCAGCTGAACCAGGTTCTACCATTCACCAACAGGCAAGAAGAAATTTACAGTGGTCACTTAACCTACCAACCACACCTGGAAGAAAGGTGCGTGGACAAAGAGAGATGTGCAAACTGCCCTCAGGTAGCACTGAACCTTTGTCTCCGGGACGGAGTAGGAGAAATCTACAAGCTTCACCACGGTGCGGCACTCGGATGCTCCAATGCTAAGGGCGGTAAATGACTCGTTTGCAGTGAATGAAAAAAAAAGGATCAACACCCACACCCCAAGTAGTTGCGACCTTGATGAGCTGGGCTGTGGACTGCGAGAGACTGGCTCGAGACTGGCTGAAGGGGTACCAGGTATCAGAGCTGGAATGGAGAGGATGCCAAGGGTGCTGGATGCTTTCTTTTCTTATTAATATATCTATTGAAATTCACATTAAAAAAGTTGAAAAATTTTTGCAATATTGAAAAAGAAGCTTCCTGATCGTGTCAAACATCTGGAGCTTGGGTTGCCAATGGTTTGGACTGGACTCTGTGTGGCTGTGGGGGCTGCAGCAGCAATGGAGGCAAACCCACAGACATTCGGTGACTCCGAGGGGATTATCTTTTGCTTTTCTTTCTCTGACTGTAGGAGACAATCTCTGCCGAAGGCAAGTCTGTCCGCCTTACGGCAGATGTAAAACAAAATTCTGTAATATTGCACTGTCTTTCTGACACGACAATGAATTGAATCATGAATCTGTACTTCGGTACTTACATCATCTTTATCCTGCACTTGGATGAAGAGTGGGAGAGCAAAGCCCACCTGGGCCAGCTCTGTAATGCTGACACTGTACTCAGACCGGTTGAACTCTGGAGGATTATCATTGACATCAATGACCAGGATATTAAATGTGGTGGAGACGGTAGCGTTTGAAGGTGTCCGGTCATCGTTCAGTTCAGTTCCCTACAGTGAAGATGAGAAAGACAATGTATCAACAAGGGATGAGAGTTGTCCAACAATGCCCAAATGTCTCAAAGCCCAGTCTCCTGAATGCAGAAGTTCACATCAGCAAATATAGCAGCCATTTTGCACACAGCAAGATCCTACTGAAAGCATCCACCAGTCAGACAATGGTGGTGCTTGGCTAGCAGAGCAATACTTTGCAAGACATCAAAAACATTCCCAATTTTTCCTTGCAAGAGTCGATGAGTCACTAACGCTCACCAGACGAGATGGAAGTTTGATCACATCTCCTGCAAAAGGCTTCATGACTACAATGGATTACAATGAATCATTTTAGGATCAGGGCCATTTATTGACAGAATCTAGCCAGAATATCGTACAAAGCTGCAGCAATGAAGGCATTCAACCTGTGATAATGCACCTTTTGCAAGACCTCAATAAATAATGTTTGTTGAAGTGCAATAAATATTTCTTTTAATATTTTCCAGCTGTTAGGGTCCCAAAATAAATGGCAACTAGAGTCAAAGTCATAAATGCAGATTTCACAAATATATATTCCAGTGGCTGCTCCATTTCTCATATTGATTTTAATTTTAAAAAAATCTGCACATTAACTCAAAAAGTTAAGTCAGCACTTTTTATGGTGTGTAAATGCTTCAATGCACATTTTATTAAAACTTTTAGGTTTAATTTAACGAGCCAATAGAGAGCTGAAAATATAAAGGAGTTGATTGAGAATGCAAACTGATAAATGACCAGTCCATCGTGACGGAATCAAATTCTGTTTCCATTGCGTGACATTTATACTAGGCATTGTTTGCTCCTACCCACCCAAGTGGCATCAAACTGTTCTTACTGAGAAATATTGACGAGATTCCCCCTCAGTGGCTATGGGAAACTAACTTCACATGCCCTCTCTGTTTTCCTTCACCTTCCTTCTGGTCTCTCCAGCTCATTGCCCTTCTTACAGATTAGCCCCCTCTGTTCAAACCACATCCATGCACCATTTCACTTGGTCTCACTCTTCTCACAACCTTGAGGCAAAGCCATCACCATCATTTCTACCTGTGCACTTTCATAAACATGTCCCTTTCTCCACATCAAACCTTCATCATTCCTTGTCTATCCCCTGACAAGAGTCTCTCTCAATTCACTTGGAAATGTGCTTCCAAAATTCCGGAAACTGTAATGGTTAGCAGAGGGGTGACACAGTTAGCCTGGTGGTTAGTGCAACGCTGTTACACAGCGATCAGGACCAGAGTTCCAATCTGGCGCTATCGTTACGTTCTCTCCGTACCTGAATGGGTTTTCCTTGGGTGCTCCAGTTTCCTCCCACCCTTCAAAAAAATGTACCGGGGGTTGTAGGTCATTTGGGGGTAATTTGGCATCATGAGCTCATGGGCAGAAAGGGTTGTTACTGTGCTGTACGTCTAAATTTAAAAACAATTAAATATCACCACCAAAATCCATGACATCAGCACCCCCCAGTGGTGCTCCACCAAGTCTCTGGTCACTTAACTTGACCCCCCCCAACTTTCTTGATTAATGGTTCTCATGAATTAAAATCCTTTACCTCATGAACCAATATCCTTCTCCTTTAAGAAAACAATTTTTTTGAATTTTATTTATAAATTTTAAACCACAATATTAATTACATTACATTGCATTAAATTCAAAAATTATTCAAAAAGTTATACATGTTGGATATATAAAGTAAAAATCCTACTCCCCTTGCCACCTCCCCCCCCCCCCCAACAAAACCCTAAAAAGACAAAAGGGACTGAAGAAAGAAGAACCAGAAAATGCCAAGGGAATAAAGCATTTATTACATAAATTCTCATCATGGAGGTTACCAAGAAGTGAGGTCTTCAGAGAGTTCATCAAACATACAAACCCACATTTCGTAAATATGAACGCCATATTTTCTAAAACAAGTAATATTTATTTTGTAAACTTTATGCAATCTTCTCTAATGGTATACAATTACCAAGTTCTCCATGCCATCTTTCCATACCTAAATCTATATCTGACTTCAATGATACTGCTATGCATTTCCTAGAAACTGCGAAAGCGATTTGAACTAATTCAATTTGATGCATAGTTAATTTTAATTTAGGTCTTAATAACCTTAATATTGCTCAATAAAAATAACATCAGATCCCGTGGAAATTTGACCCCCGTAATCCAATCCAAAGAATTACTGACTTACAACCAAAAATGTCTGACTTTAGGGCATTGCCAAGAAGAATGGAAAAAAAAAGTTCCAATCTCATGTCCACATCTAAAACATAAATCTGACATCACAGGATTTAATCTATTTAATTTTTGTGGAGGCAAATATATTTGATGCAAACACTATATTGAGCTAACCTGTATCTGACAATTATGATTTTTATCAAATTATTCATATATAGTTCCATCCAATCATTCTCATTTATTTGTCTGTTTAAATCTAGTTCCCATCTTAATTTTGATTTATGGAACCCCATTTTGAGGGCTTTCCTTTGAAGTAAATTATATATTATAGAAATAAATTTATTTACATTACTATTGCAAATCAGTGATTCCAATTCACTTTGACAAGGTCATGTCAAACGCTGACCTATTTTACGACACAGAAAGGCTTTAACTTATAATAACAAAATAAAGCGTTGTTCTGCACATTAAATTTATTCTTTATTCGTTTAAATGTTATAAATTTCCCATTCTCAAAACAATCTTTGATCTTCCTAAAATCCATCTGCAACCAAGTCTTCCAAAATCGATTATCCGTTGAAAGTGGAATGTCTATTTTGTCAGAGGGGAATTTTTCAAGATATTAAACTTTTCATACTTACTTCATTATTAATATCATTCCATAATTCAATCAGGTGTTTCAAAATAGTTGTTTCCCTATTTCCTACCAATAATTTAAAATTCCATTTATAGATAAAATCCTGTAAATTTATTTCTCCTATCTTACCAAATTCTATATTAACCCAAGCAGGAATTTTATTTAAACAATACATTAATACATCTCAATTGAGCAGTTTTATAATCATTCTTAAAATGGGGAAGTTGTAAGCCCCCCAATTCAAACTTCCAAGTCAAATTTTCCAAAGAAACACTTGCCTTTCCATAAAAACTTCCTAACACTCACATTTAAATCCTAAAAAAATTGAGGAATTGAGATAGGGATCGACTGAAAAAGATATTGAACTCTGGGAAAAATATTCATTTCAATTCAATTTATTCTATCTACTAAAGTAATAGGCAGATATTCCACCTTTTCAAATCGTCAACAATTTTATAAAGTAAAGGCAAATAATTTAATTTATATAAATTTATTCAATCATTATCAACCCAAAATATTTAATACCAGTGTATAGCCACCTGAATTTAGTAACCATTTTACAATTTGTATAATCATCCTTAAATAAAGGCATAATTTCACTTTTCTCCCAATTAATTTTAAATAAAGAAATTTCTCCATATTCTTCCAACCTTATAATTGGGACCAAGAATTTATAAGATAAATCATATAAATTATTTTTATATTCCTCCTGATTAACCTTTATACCTTTAATCTTAGGATTTCTGCTGAAGATCCTATTGCTAAAATAAACAAAGCTGGTGATAAAGGGTGACGATCTAGATAATGGAAAAGAAATAGATATTTCTCCACGAGCAACTACTTTTGCATACGGATTTTTATGCAGGGCTTTAACCTAATTTATAAATGTCAACCTAAAGCTAAACTTCTGTAATACTGAAAACAAAAAAAAATCCCATTCTAATCTTTCAAAAGCCTTTTCTGCATCCAAAGTTACTGCCACACTTAAAACACCTCTTTTTTGAACAAAATGAATTAACTTTGACACATTATCAGCAGATTGCTGATTTTTAAAAAAAAATCCTGTTTGGTTCATATGAATTAAATTGGGTAAATGTTTAACTAGTCTATTTGCTAAAATGTTTGCAACAATTTTATAATCTGCATTGAGTAGTGATATCGGTCGATAAGATCCCCGATTTTATTCATCCTTATCCTTCTTTGGTCAAACTGTAATTATCACAGTAAAAAAAGATTACAGGAAGGAATGAAATTCTGCCACTTGTTTTTACATTCCCATAAAAGGAGGTATTAAAATATCATTAAACATCTTAAAAAACTCAGGCAGAAAACCATCCTCTCCCAGAAACTGAACATTTTGCAATGAACTAAGTGCTTCACTAACTTCTCTTGCCATAAAAGGAACTTCTAAATTACTTTGATCTTGATGTTTCAAACTAGATAAATTTAGCTGAGATTTTAAAAATTCTTAATTTTAAATTCATCTCTAGTAGATTCAAATTTATATAAATTAGAATAAAAATAAATCATTAATTTATTGGGTTGATAAGTAATCGTCTTTGAGCTTTTTCTAATAACATTAATTATTCTAGAAGTTTGTTCTGTTTTTAACTGCCAAGCTGAAACCTTATGGGGCCTTTCACCAAATTCACAAAATCTTTGTTTATTTCTCTCAATTAATTTTTCCGTTCTGATGGTCTGAATCAAATAATAATGAAGTTTTTTTCTTATCTCAAACCTTTCTTTGTAAATTCTTCTCCAAATTCTCTATTTCTGTTTCTAATTGATCAACCTTTCATATAATCTTTCTTAATTTTTGCCATAAAACTTATCTATTCTTTCAAATATGCCTTTAATGTGTCCCAAACAATAAATTTATTAACAACTGAATTAGAATTTATTGCTCTAAATTCCTGGATTTTCTTTCTAATACATTCACAAAAATCCCTCCTCTTTTAACAATGTAAAGTCTCCACTTGTAAACCAACTGCTCCTTTTCCGGAAGCAAACATGCCATTAAAAGCAGTGAAAGATCAAACACAATTCCAGCTTTTTCATTCACTTTCATAACTCTCCCTTACAATTGTGCCGACATCAAAAGTAAATCTATCCTAGAGTAAGAATCAAGCCAATGTGAGTAAAAATAGTCCCTTTCTTTAGGATTTAATCTTCACCAAATATCTATCAAATTCCACAAGGCTTCAATAACTGATCATTGTTTTATCCAAAATTGAATCAAGACAGCAATTAAAATACCCTCCTATCAATATTTTTTAATGCGCTTCAGCTAAAAACATAAAAGTATCCTGAATGAATCCCTCATCATCTACGTTTTGTGTATAAATACTCATCAACGTTCACATTTCAGAATAAAGTTGACAATGAAACAATCTTGACACCTCCTTTTCAATGAGCACCCTGTCCAAATCCTTGAACATGCTTACTCCCCATATTACACCGAATTCGAATCAGATTTCTGCACCGCCACAGAACCAAACCAGCTCTGACGTGAATGTGACAAGGGTAATCTCTCCCTCCCTGTCCAGTTGCCTGCTTTTCCGATGAGGGGAGGGGGCTCTCCAACCTTCCTCCAATGCTTTGTTACTGTGGGTAGAGTGAGATGCGCGTGTGTGTGCTCACACACACACACACACACCCCCAACCCATGCCCCCACCTTCATTAACTCTCGCCTACCATAGTCCACAACATGCACCAAATAAATAAGCAAAGACCTCTGCCTTTCCAGTGGACAATATATAATTTGCGCAACGAAGTGTTTTAGCCTGGCCGTAACTGTTAATTGTGACCATTATGTTTGGACACCTGCATACATTTTGTCAAACCTTGATGAAGGGCTCAAGTCCAAAATGTTAGTTTTTGTATCATTATTTTTGCCACACAAAGTACACTGTATGACCTGCAGAGTTTCTCCATCATTGTGTTTTTACTTCAACCACGGTGTCATAATTTTTTGAAGAACAGGCAAACATTTGTTGGTGTCTCATGCAATAATATTGTCATTGCTGTGGGACAGAATGCAGTCTGCCTTGAAACACACATGCGCACACTGAGACACATCTCTGCACCTTTATCTCTGTATCTCCCTAGGATATCTCCTTGTATTTTTTCCACCTTCAGTTTCTGATTCCAATAACACTTCATGAACACTTCCCACCACATCCTGTCAGCCCTTAAACTGTCACGTGCGGTAATGAATGAGTTTCCTCCAATTGAATGCAGTCTGGCAAAGACTGAAGTACTATTTTCATACCCAGGTCATGACACTCGAGGCCTCTCTGTGCCAAGGTGAATCACCACCTCGAGCTTGCACTTGGCCAATAGACAAGCTCTGGGCCTCACTTCTGCGCCATGAGGAAGCTTCTGGGGATCCACCTTGAAAAGCAGTACAATTTCCATCTCTGCCATCCATCAGCATTTGGGATTGGTTCCCAGTCGACATTTGACATTACTACTCAAACATTCATCTGCTATAATGGGCAGTAAATGCTCTTCTCAGTAAAGAGATTATGCTGTATTCTGCCTCAGAAATTAATCTCACTCCCATTTGTATAGCAATGCGGGATTAATTTTAAGGCAGATTTTATTTTAATCTGCTGATGTGAGGGAATTTTAAGATTAAAAATAAAATCAACCAGCAGTGATGAGGCCACTTGGCCCTTCATGCATTTGCAGGCTCTTTTATAATACTGTCAAATTAGTTTTGATGGAAGCTTATTGCCTTGAACCTTAATTCTGCTTCTTTCTCCATGGATACTATTTGATTTGCTTCTTCAGCCTCTACTCTTCAATCACTGCTCTTTCTCCACAGCCTAGCCGAGTACTGATCCAGCTGCCTCATTGAATCTGTTTCCACCATCCCTTCAAGCATCACACCATTGATTCAGTGCACCAAAATAATTCACCTGGACCCCTTTGCCATCTATCTTGTGCTCTTTAATAGACTGCTGGTGGTGAACAACGGTCTCTCTTGACTAACTCTTCTAAAACATCTCTCCTTGAACCAAGGGGAACCGTCTTGGCTACTTTATTTCCTGCAACTAAAATGCATATCCTCAACTCACACGTTCTTTCAACACTGTGGATGGTTTTGAGTTACCTCGGAATCATGAGAACGAGGAGTTAAAGAAAGATTCAAGATAGTGCTGCCTGAAGGTGAAGTCAGAATACATATTTTACTTTACAAAGCTTTATAAATCCAAGAGTGCCACCTCAAATCACTGACCCTGTGGTATTGATTTATGGTCAGACCAAGTCACCACATCACATTAATGTGACAAGACAGTTTTAGAGCGAGCTGATTCAAGCACAGTCACCACAAAGGTGCATTTTAATACTTAACTTTTTAAATTTCACTGAGTGTTTTTGCTCTCCTTTTTTAATCATTAGGTTAGGCTTTCAAAATTATCAAAGCCCATTATTCTCACTGACATGACACCTTGATTACCAAAATGATAGAGTTAATTATAATGCTCACTGACTTGCCCCAAAGGACCAACCCTCTCTATCCCTGATTACTTGACTATTGTTGGGTTGAGCATCTTCCACATGGCCCAGGGCTCTGTCGGAGGTGGGTGATGAGAGAGTGACAGGTGGAAATGAAGGAAATAGACCAGCTTTGAGTGAAAGAAGACTGGGGGTACACAAAGAAAAGGAGAGGCGGGGATTGGATGCCAGTCGGGCATTGAGGCAAAAGCTGATTGATCTGAGGGGTGGGAGGAGGCGGAGTAGATTGCTGAAGGGTTGAGAGATGGAAGGGAAAGTGTAAATGGAGGGAAGAAGGGACAGGGAAAAGAGAACAGAGTGGGAGGCAGAGGAAAAAGGACAATGGAAGGGGCAGAGAAAGAACAGGAGAAGAGGAACTGGAATTAGGTGAGGCCCCATTTGGAGTATGGGTTTTGTGCTCCTTCTTTAAGAAAGGATGTGCTGGCATTGAAGAGAGATCAAAGAAAATTTACAAGAATGATTCCTGAAATGGATTGAGAATACGAGGAACATTTGACAGCTTTTGGACTGTCAGAAGAATGAAGGCAGAATGTATAGAAGCATTCTGACTGTTGGAAGACCTGGACAGAGTAGATGTGGTAAAGTTGTTTTCCATGGTCAGGGAGTCGAGGACCAGATTTCAGGATTAAATCGATGCATATCTTTAACCAGAGAGTGGTGAACCTTTGGAATTTGCTACCATGGGTGGCTGTGGAGAACGCCATTGGGTGTGTTTAGGGCAGAGGTAGATAGTAAGCTAAATGGTTGAGTTATGAAAGGTTATGGGGAGAAGGCAGGGGAATGGGGCTGAGTGAGAAAATGGCGGAGAAGACCTGATGGGCCAAATGGTCTACTGCTCTTGTATCTTACAGTCTTAATAGGAAGTAAGAAAAGTGGCTGGTCAAAGGGAAGTTGGGTGTGAGTCTTGAGAAGATATATTGTTGTAAATCAATTTTCAATATTTTCTTTCCATTCACAGTCCACCTTAAGGAATCCCTATGCCATAGGTGCTCTGTGATAAGTAAAGGATTCCTTAAGGTGGATTGCGAATGGGGGGGGGGGGGAGGTTAAGAACCATTGTTCGAGACCCAATTTTTACTGAAATATTTCTCTTGAGAAAAATGATAATTGGCCCAATTCTTTTGGAGTTCTGAAACCGTGCACATAAACGAGTAAATTAGGGACAATAAAACAGTGGTTTTCCAACTTTTTCTTTCCACCCACATCCCACCTTAAGTAATCCCTTACTAATCACTTAAAGTGGGATGTGGGTGGAAAGAAAAAGTTGAAAATCTAATTGAAAAGATGAGGCCATTATATCACATCACATGCGCATGGCTGAGGTGAACCTCCACACTCAAGGTCTAACTGTACAGTGCAATAGCAGCCAGACTGAAACCACTGTCCAGAATTACTCTTCTTCCACCAACCACATGGGTTGCGCAAAACTGAGTGCAGATCTCCATCGCAAAGGACATTTTTAACCCTAAGCGTCTGAAAGAAGGAACACAAAATTAACTAAGAAAAAGTACAAAGTTAGCCGCCAGCACATCAATAACTGAGAAACCTGAACAATCCAGTATCGCAGACTTCTCCTGGATCAAGGCTCAGTGATCAATTTTTCTTCCCACTAACTATGACAGCAATTTATCTAACCAAGCAATTTAATACTTGCTCTTGGGACAAATAGAGATGACTCTGTCCAGCAGGGATTCCACTCGGCTCCTTCCCAACAATAATAAGAGACAGATTTCACATCTTTGAAAACTCCCAAAGGGCTTTATATCCAATACAATAGTTTTTATTTCTGAGTCGCAGTTGTAATGCAGAGCACTCAGCAGACAATTGGTTCATAGCAAGGGCCTATAAACAGCACCACAGCAGTAATTAAATTATGTTCTTGGTGATGTTTGTGGAGGCTCAAATATTGACTGGATCAGGGAAGAATTCAAATTGACAATCAGCAAATTGCAGATGGTAGAAATCTGAAAGAAAACAAACAACAAAAAAAGACATTTCCTGTTCGACTCCCACAGAAAAATCCTCAGCACCTTTTGAAAAAAAACACCGTGGGAAGAATCACAATCACTTGGGGAAGGTTCCTCAGTTTATTGTCTATAATGTAAGGAATAGCATAAGTGCATATGATTGATAGTGTGTAAGCATACATTTACAAGAATGAAGGGATAAGCATATGAGGAAAGTTGGACAGCTCTTGGACTGTACTCCTCAGAGCTCAGAAGCATGAGGGGAACCTCATGGCAGCATTTTGAATGTTGGAAGGCCAAGACAGAGTAGATGTGGCAAAGTTGCTTCCTCTTGTCTCAGACAAGAGGGCACAACTTCAGGATTGAAAGGCGCCATTTACAACAGAGATGCAAAGGAATTTTGTCAGCCAGGTGAACTCTGGAATTTTCTGCCATGGGTGGCTGTGAAGGCCAGGTCTTTGGGTGTATTTAAGGCAGAGATTGATAGGTATCTGAATAGTCTGAGGATCAAAGGTTATGGGGAAAAGATCTGAGTGGGGAAAATGGATCAGCTTGTGATGGAGTGGATTGGACAGGCCGACTTTTGCTCAGAAATATTATTCCCCAAACTTTCGTTGCCCTTACTTCCTACAGCTGCTGCACAATATGAAGTATGCCGGCACAACCTGCTTGTGTGCTTCTGCCAGGATCTTATTTCTATTGTTCCAACGATGATGCTCCCATTAATTTCACCTCCCCCCCAATAAACATCCTTTCCACCAGGAAGAATGCAAGTTCAACTTGCAGCTGATTGTGGGTTAAGTGCGATAATTGCATGGTGCTGAAATGCCAAAGCATCCCTTGTGGAGAAGTATTATCTCTCTTGTGTAATTACCCAAGCTGTTTTCAGCTCAATGCCCTTGCATAAATGTCGATTGAGAGCAGTGGCACAAGCTCACTTTTATCCTTTTTATCCTCAAATTATGGTCTCTTGTCCTGGATTCCCCTACCATGGGAAACATCCTTGCCACATCTACTCTCTCCAGGCCTTTCACAGTCGAAATGTCTCTGAGCCCCCACCCCCACTCATCCTTCTGTACTCCAATGAGTACAGTACAACTGACACAACTGCACTGTTCAAAATGTAATGAAGCTTCCTGAGACAAAAACACGGGATACTCACCAGATCTTTAGTGAACAGGAACTTGCTAAATTTCACTCCCAAACAACCTAAACCAACTCTACAAGAAATGAGGAACAAGTCAAGGTTACTGGACCATTCAAGTCTGTTCCACCACTCAACAAGTTCATGGCCAATCTTCTTTGGGGCTCAGCTCCTCTTCTCTGCCACTTCTTCATAGCTGTCAATACTCTAATCCTTCTAAAATATATTTGGTAATTACATTTAAATCTAGACATACAGCACAATAACAGGCCATTTCATACCAAGAGTCTTTGCCTCCCAATTTACACACATTAACCTCCAGCACGGGACATTCAGAACGGTGGGAGAAAACTCAAGACCCTGGGGAAAACCCTCCCAGACACGGGAAGAATGTACAAACTCATTACAGACAGTGTGGAATTCGAACCCTGGTCCTGATCGCTAGCACTGTAAAGGCATTGCGCTAACCACTACATCAACCATGCCGCCCCAGCTACCTCCTCTTGAACCACCAACACAATCATCCAATGTGGAGGATTCCTAGATTCACCGCCCTTGGCGGGTAGAAGTACCTGTGCGCGTCAGTTTTAAACGATCACCTCCTTATCTTGTAACTTAGTCCCCTTGTTTGTCTCTCCCACAACATGCCCATTTGTGACCTTGTACTTATCAATTCTCACTCAGTCTTCCAAACTCCAAAGAATATGGATTCCACAGATACAATTAGGACTTTTAGACCGGTGGATGGATTGGAATGTTTGAGAGGGATATGGTCCAATCACAGATAAATGAGTCAAACTCAGGTAGATAACTAGATTGGACTGGATGAGCTGGGAGAAAGGACCTGCCTCCATGCTGTACAGCACAATGACTCTCACTTCTGAGGCCAGGAGACCAGATGCTCCTTTCATCCTCGAAATCAGCTTAGTGAATTTAAATGGCTTTCTTAAATAAGGGGACCAAAACTGTGCACGTACTCCAGCTGTGGGCTCATCCACACTCTGTACAACCATAACTATTACATCTTGACCTAGTTCAGGATTCCCTTTCCACATTCAGCAGTGTGCCTTCTCTGCCAATCCCTTTTAGACATGCAAGTGGGCACTAATTGTTTCAAATGTTCAAATTAACATAACAAACCTTCACTTAGATTGTGATTTTTATGCACAAAGGACATCTCAATGTTGCAATCAAAATCAAGAGTCCAAACTAATCAAAGTTTGGATAAACTGGGAGGTCAAGACAAGTTCATTGTCATCTGATTGTTCAATTACAACCTGATGAAACAGCGTTCTCTGGTCCTTGGTGCAAGACACGCAACCAGACAACCCACATACTGACGAACAACACATATGCAGGACAAGTATTCACATGTACAAATAAATAAATAGATAGATTTTGTTTTGTGAATGTGAGAGTCGTGGATGATTCGTGTGAGCCATTTTTTGGCCATTCAGCATTCTCACTGCCCATGCAAAGAAGCTGTTCCTCAGCCTGGTGATATTCCTGTATCTCTTTCCCAATGGGAGCAGCTGAAAGATGCTGTGTGCAGGGTGGAAGGGGGTCCTCAATGATTTTGCGTGCCCTCTTCAGACAACGATCCCTGTAGATCATGTGGATAAGGGGGGGGGGGGGGGAAAGACTCCAGTGATCCTCTCTGCCACTCTTTATTGTCCTGTGGATTGACCTCTCATCCAATGCTCTGCACCAACTGCACCACACGATGATGCAGCCAGCCCAGACTCTCGATAGAGCTCCTGTAAAAGGCTGATAAGATGGTGATAAACAATGCCAGAGAAAAAGTACATAGGGAATTCAAGGACCCCCAGACCTTATAGTCATCTGAGTGAAAAGCAGAGTTGCCATTAAATTGTAAGAACAATTATGAGATTGGAGTTGGACAGTCTGACCCATTAGAGATGAAAGAGAAAAAAGGCCAAGGACATCTTACCTCACGTCTGATTCAGCAGACCCATCTCCAACTAAACCTCACATATGATCAACAGGAAGGGTTCATTAAAAAGTACAATCTGTATACAGTTCAACAAGCCTCAGGTTGGAAACCTGTTACACCATTACAGAACTTTATCAGACATAGACTTCAGGAGGTGTTTTTGGGGAAGAACATGATAGATAGCTCAGTGGTTAGAGCACTGGTCTTGTAAATCAGGGGTTGCGAGTTTGTTCCTCGATAGGGCTTCATTTCTGTGAGGGGCGTTTGACAAAGTGGTGATTCTCTGTCTTTCTTATGGTAGACAAAGTTAAAGAATTTCATGTATGATATATTCGAAATGTAGTATTATGTGATAATAATAGAACCTTTAACTTTAGATCTTGGAAGTACATAACTGCTCAAAATTCAATGAAACTTCTCAGGAGAGTGCAGGCAAGTGGAAATCTTTCTCCACGGAGGGAATAACGTGTCGATATTATGGCTGCTTGAAATGTCACAATATTTTACCACACAAAGATTGCATCTTTAATGCAGCAAAAGGCTTCAGAGGAACATTATTAAGTAAAGGCAGATACAGAGTCACACAACGGCAATCAAAACCCTGGTGAAGGGAATGGTTTTAAGGAAGGCATTAAAGGAATCCTTGGTCAAAAAGTTTAAGAAGATTACAAAGGTAAAAGAGTAATTACATTTTGGGGAACATTATGTGTTGATATTAAATCTTGGTTTCTTCAGTTTATACGTTTCCCCTCTCTCTCTCTTTCATCACATGGTCTGACCAGAGATGGTGACAGCTCATCTCTCAGTTGTGCTTTAATTAGCAATTCTTCTTATTGATATTTCTCCATATTCCATTTAAATCAATATAATTTCAACCAAGACTGAAAAACAGAGGATTTATCGAGTAGTTGTCAAGTATGATTTTATCAGTCATGACAACTGGCAGTTGTACTGCTCAGATACAGGACCTTAAGCCCATCAAGTTAATACTATCACACATACATTTACACTTGGCTCCATTGATTCCAAACTTCAGATTTATTGTCGGAGTACATACATGACATCACAAACAACCCTGAGATTCTTTTTCCTGCAGGTGTGCAAGAATTATGTCTAATTGGTAATGCAAAAACTGTACACAACATAAACCTGTAAACAAACAAAGAATTGCAAACAGACAATGAATGCAAAAAGACAACAAATGCAAACAAACTGACTGTGCAACACAGAATAAAAAAGATCTATAAAGTGCACAAGTATTGAGTTTGTTGTTGAGGAGTCTGATGGTAGCAGCTGTTCCTGAACCTGGTGGTGTGGCAGCAAAAACATAGTGAGTGCTGGGTGATGTGGATCCTTGATGATTGCTGCTGCCCTCCGATGTTCTGAGCTGTGCCCCCTACCTTTTGGAGAGCTTTACGCTCAAGAGTATTGGTATCCCTTTCCCAGACTGTGGTGCATCTGGTCAGCACACTTCCACGACACCTCTGTAGAAATTTACCAGGGTTTCTGGTGACATACCAAATCTCTGCAAACTCCTGAGAAAGTAAAGGTGCTGACGTGCTTTCATCACGATGCCATTAATGTGAAAGTTCCTCTGAGATAGTGACTCCCAAGAACTTAAATTTCTCTTCATATTCTACAACTCATCAACATGCTGGAGGCAATTTACAGTGGCCAAGTAAACTGCTAACGGATGTGGGAGGAGATCCACATGGCCACACGCAGAACATACAAACTTCAGCATTTGCTGAAATAAACTGCTCACTGATAGGCTTTTCACAGATGCAATTCAGTCAGGATTTAAATGCACTAATTTGTTTTACACTGGTTATGGCAATGGTTGTTCTGAGTAACTCAATGTGGGCACAGAAGCCTAGTATTTTGAGCAGCAGAGTTGATGGTGAAGATTATGACCACTGAGCCATGTCAAAAGGCTTCTTTGGTTGTATTGAAGTGAACAGGTTAATGAAAGGTGGGATAGATCAGGGCTCTTTATTTATGGCGTGTGAGCATAATGGGGTGTGGAACCATATTGGGGCCTCAGAAGAAAGGGATCACCAATCTCAGGATTGCCGAGCACTTGGTTCCAGCAATAATGAAGAAATCACTGACTGGGATGATGTGCAAGCTAATAGGGACCCTGTGGGTGGTCCGCCTGTATGCACAATTCTCCAGTATCTCACGGAAGGAGACATTGATGATGAAATTTACCATTACCTCACCAGCATGGTTAGACACCACAGTAAGCACAAGCTTATTCTCTACTAGACAACAGTTGAACTTTGAAAGTATGGACTGCGCATGGCTCTTAATACAGGGAGCCAACTCACCAGCATTACCTTAGTAGCACTGTCCAAATTCACTGGCGAATTCATGATAAACAGCAGTGGCCTGTCTCAAGCCAACATCTTCACCATCTGGTCTCTAACTATCTTTGGCCATATTGTTTACAAAACCAATATCAGACTCTCAAATCTTCTCTGAATTCCCACATGGCAGGAGCAGAGAGGAAAACAGTGAAGGTTCCCAAAGCATTCCTGAAAAATTCTAACATTCCCAGTCTGGAAACACCTGGGCCACCACCAAAGGACAATATTCCCAGATAGAAGTCCTAGATTTGGGAAAAGACAAAAGCCAAGCAAAAATTGGGGGGAGTGCAGGGGACATGGAGAAATGAGGGGCAAGAAGAAGGAATGTATTACCTAACCCAAACCCATGGCAAGATCGATGGAGCTGAATGACCTCAGAACCTGAGGAAAGGAATTCATCCTCAGGGGACTAATGAGGAAACAAGTCCAGACTTCCCATTGTCATCCCAATGTAAAGCAAAGGATAACAACATTCCCATCAATTGTCACTATGTCATTTTGGAGATCCTTCTGAACAAGTCAGTTGCAACATGTAGGTTTGTATTGTGGCCAAAAAAATCTCTATCCATCCCCTCCCTCCACCCTTTCTATCTCTCTCTAGCCTTTTTCACACTTGCATCCCAGTAAATTAGTCATTCAGGGTCATGGAATAGGAATGGGGGTTTGGCCTTTCACACTTGCAAGGGTTTATCCCTGTGTTTGGTCAGTTCTACTCTTAATAGGATGTGCCTGCAATGTTGCTGCCCACTTCACACTTGCCTCCATCTCTAAATGCCAGGGATTTTACTAGGGGGTCAAGGCCGTCAATCCCCAGCGTGAGATGACATCATCTGATGTCGGAGATGAGTTGAGCAGATTTTGCTTTCACACTTTCCACTTTAAAGGCCGATTCCTGGGATCACTGGCAAGTGTGAAAGGGGCTTCTCTCTCTCTCTGCCCTCCATAATGTTTGAGACAGACATTTCTTTCTTTTTTTTGGCCATGTTCCACAATTGCAAATATGTAATCAAACAATTCACATGTAATTAAAGGGTATGTTCCAAATTTTATTGAAGTTTATTTGTATACATTTTGGTTTAACCATGTAGAAATTGCAACACTTTTTATACATAGTTCCCTCATTTCAAATGTTTGGGACAATTGGCTTCACAGGTGTTTGTGATGACTCAGGTTTATTTAATTGCTTCATTGGTGCAGGTATAAGAGAGCTAGGCTGGTTTCTAAGACTTTGAACACCTTTGGAGTCTGTAATTGCCATTTTCCATACAATCTTTTGCTCTCTCTCCTCATATATTTTTTCCAGAAGATGCCATTGGGATCCTGCAGCTTTACCCAAACTACTGAGTGGGTTTTACTTTGATTTGTCACTTCAGTTGCCATGATTCAGGAAAGAGGCAGAGATCAGGTAACTTCTGAATCCTGTTCATCCAGGAATGGAATGACATCTTCTGCTTAAGAGAGCTCCAGGCAACTGTCCAATCCATAGCCAATTTGTCAAGTCCTGAACAGGAGCTCCACAGAGTTCGAACTTGCATCCTCAGCCTCCCTCTTCCCTCAGGACGAATGCAGGAACTGCAACATTGCCCGTAATTGCTCAGGTGCCCTGACTGATGGGTCTGCTGCACCAGCTGTTATCAGCAGTCAAAGATATTTTGTGGCAAGTGCCCTCAGGGAATGTCCCACTGTCACCCGAACATCAGCAAGTGCAGCAGTCAGTGGCTGACAGCCAGGTTTGGAGGCCCTGATTCCACACTGTGTGAAATTAAACACCAAATTCTCAGCTGATCACTCAATGCTATGCAACCGGGACGCTGCATTGTCACAGACAGTGATTCTTGAACAGGCATGAAAAATCCAATTGTACTTGTTCAGATATCAGTGAGGGAGTTCACTCCAAATTCCTGGCTAATATTTACTCTTCAATTAACAGCCCCAAGTGGAAATTATCTCACAGAAGTTTCTGGCAGCTTGTTTGTAAAATCTATCCACCATATTTGCACGCTTCAAATACATTATAATGGCTGCTAAAGTATTTTGATGACACAGACTGTGAAAGGCAAAGTCTTTCTTGAATCAGTTCCTGAACAAATGAATTAATTTTTTAAAATTTCAGCATTCAGCAAGATAACAGCCCAATTAACCTACAACCCTTGTATACTTTTTTTTGAATGGTGGGAGGAACCTGGAGGAAATCCACATGCAGACATGGGAAGAACGTACAAAATCCTTACAGACAGCACCGCTGGATTTGAACCCTAGTTGCTGGCACTGTAATAACATTGGGCTAACTGCTACTCTAACCGTGCTGCCCAAGAACCATGCCATGAAGAAATCCACTTCTCCTCCACCACCTCTGATTACCTATCCTTGAAATGTGCACATCAAAGATTCAAAAGATTGTTTGAGATGACTTGCTCACAAATGACCCAATGATGCACAGATACAGCTGAGTGCTTTGATGGAGATGAATAGTCACATGGATTAAGGCAGATAGAAAGTCTGACAGTTAAAAGATACAGTAAACACACAATGCTGGAGAAACGCAGGAAGTCAAACAGTGTCCTTTCTATAGCAAAGGCCAAGAGACATAACGATATTTCAAGCATGAGCCTTTCATCTTGATCTCGAAACATCGGTTATGTCTCTTGATCTTTGCGAGAGAAAGGACACTGTTTGACTTCCTGAGTTTCTCTAGCATTGTATTTTTACTTCAACCATGGTGTCACCAAAAGATAGCAGTGTTGGGAGTGTGAAAGCCATAGATAATTCCAGACAGGTATCCAGATGCAGTAGCATTCCGATAGTCCACTATCTCATTATTCACAGAGACATGGGAAATGGCTCAATAGTCTCTGTTTCCCATCTTGCCTGAAAACTCACCAATTTTCGGCTCTCAAATTCAGTAGTAGCACATTCCTTCTGCTCCCTTTAAACGCAGCAAGGCTCCGTTTCCAGCACATGCTTTAAACCAACCATATACACTGGCAAATTTATATCCCTACTGCACAAGAAAAATGAGTTGAAAATGAGTCAGTGCATTTACAACTAGGTATGAGCACCAGCCTGTGAAGAATTTTGTTGCCGTGGCAAATCTGGACATAGACAGGTTATGCCGCAACTGAGAGATTTCTAATCAACACCTGAGCCAGGTATCAGGGAGGCTTCCTGCCCTCATGAACACGAGGATGAAGAATCACCTCCAAACATGCTGACAGAGGGCCCAGGCTCAAAATGTTGGTGACCCTTCACTTCTGCGAGACCTCCAGCACCTTGCACTCGATCCCAGCATCTGCAGACTTTCTTGTTAAATTGCCAATGATCCGAGTTATTACAGGTCTTTGAGATCTCATGTGTGAAGGCCTCTTGGATCAGATGGTGCATTTTTGAGGAGGATGGATTTACTGGTGGGAAACATGGATCCTGAACGTCATTTCTACTCAGGATGTGGATCAAGTGGAACTGATGAAAGTCACACAAAAATGGAAACATTTACAGATACATGCAAACCAGGAGAAAAGGAGGAATGGCTCCACAGAAACGCATGCACAACAGATTAATAGAAAACAGATAAATGTTGTCCCTGTTTAAATGATCCCACTTTGCTCCAAATGCAAATGCATAAAAAATCCTTTTTAAAGTTAATGCTGGATTAAGAAATCGTTATGGTTGGGCATTAAAAGCTTGAATGTGCTGGCAACTTTAACTATGAGTTCTTGCACAGACAGCTCAGAATAAAAATCAGATGTTTGCAGCCATCGATAAGAGAACCATTCTTTCCCCAGTGTTGGCATTTTATTGAATTCTCTGAATTGCTCTTTATTTTAAAGAGATGTATCACTGCTTCCACATGGGCTGTGTGTGGTCCAAGTGCATCTTTCAGCTGAAGATTTGCATACATCAGCTCACGGACTTCAGTAATTACAGCTCCCGATAAACTGTTTATAGGTTTGTGAATCCCAAAGCAGCACATTAAACATTCCTATCAATAGAGAACAAAGTATTTAATGCCAGAAAATGGTCTAATGAGAGGGAAATGCTTTGCTCAAATCCCAGCCTTGAGTAGCTGCCCGGGAAGCCCATCAAGAGAGAAGAGAGTGACTGAATGTTAATACCCACCGCGGCATTGTAGTGGAGTCATGGAGAGATCTGATTAGAATAGACAGCAAATGCATCAATAGAACATGCCCTGAACTCCTGATTATTTACTTAAACATTTATTTAACATCTCTTTCAGCAACGAACAGCACTGAATCAACCCTGGAGATTATTAAGGGTCGCTGGAAATTCCTCACCAAGTGGAAGAGATGACCAAGTTGAGGGCAAAATGATAAATTAGAGGGAGAAATTCACCTTTAGTCCAACCCAAGGTGCTCTGGCCATGAACTGGATTTACCACCAATACAATGGCTCTGGACCTGCATCAGGATGTCATTCCAACCACTACCAGTCATCTCACATACATTTTGTACCAGCATATTCACTAAACTTTGAATCACAAGATCTCCAAAGATATAGTAGCAGAAGTCGGCCCATTGGCCCATCTAGTCTGCTCCCTCATTTTAATCATGAGCTGATCCATCCTCCCACTCAGTCCCACTCCCTGGCTTTCTCCCCTTAACCCTGACTCATCAATTTCTATTTTAAATACACATAATTACTTTGCTTCCACAGCCATCTGTGGCAACAAGTTCCACAGATTCACAACCCTCTGACGAAATAAACTTTTCTGCAATTGATGCCCTTTAATCCTGAAATTATGCCCCTTTGTTCAAGACTCCTCTACCATGGGAAACATCTACTCTGTCCAGGGCTTTCAGCATTTGAAATCTTTCTGTACTCCAATGAGTACAGTCCAAGAGCCAAAAATCATTCCTCATTTGCTAAACCTTTCATTCCTGGTATAATTCTTGTAAATCTTCTCTGAACCCTCTCCTATGCCAGCACATCTTTTTTCAAATAAGGCACCCAAAACTGTACACAATTCTTCAAGTGAAGTCTCACCAGCGCTTTATAGAGTCCAATATTGTTAATTCAGGAGCCAGACAATCAATTTTCCTTTCTTCTTGGATATATTATACTTAGGCGCCACATCCAAATTAATGATAGACACTTGGAACAGCAAATTCAAATTTCAGGAGTCTCTTCATCAGAGGACCTTTCCTGGATCCAACACATGAATGTCATCAAGAAGAAAGCACATCAGTTCCTCCAACTTATCAGGAGCTTGTGGAGGTTTGGTACGACTGCAAAAACCTTTTTGAGCTTCATCGCAGCCTGGCATGTGGGCACCAATACCTCTGGGTAGAAAGCCCTCTAAAAGGTCATGGACACAGCCCAGTATATCACAGGCAAAACTCTCCCCACCATCAAGAAAAACTACATGAACGCTGCCGTCAGAGAGCAGCAGCAATCATCAAGGATTCTCACCACCCAAAACACACTCTGTTCTCACTGCTGCCACCAAGAAAGAGGTATCAATCCCACAAGACTTGCACCAGCTTCAGGAACAGCTGCAACCCCTCCACCATCAGTCTCCTCAAAGACAAACCCAGAGACTCACTTAAGGAGTCTTTCTTTGCACATTATTATTGAATATTTATTTTCTGTATAGCATGGTTTGTTTGGACTTTTTTGTTTACATTTCTCTCTTTTGCATACTTGTATTTTCGAGTACTCCTTTAATTTTTTTGCACTACCAATAAGTTGGAATTCTGCCCAGTCCTCAGGTAAAACAATCTCAGGATTGTATGTGATGTCATGTATGCACTCTGACAACAAATCTGAACTTGGAGCTATAAATACCAGCATTCTGTGCTAAGATGAGTCCCTTGTAAATATATTTTTAATACATACGAATCAACTGCTTTCAGATGTTTTAAATCTTAAGGTGAATAAAAGGAACAAACCCAAGGTTATAATTTTCTTCTTGGCCTGATGTTATGTTAAGTCACATTTCCTATCTTGTTAGGCTAAATAAAAGAGAGGCCTCCCAAAATCTCACAGCATCATCAAGGCTCCAGGGTTGCACTAGAACTCTTTCAAATCCATTGGGATAAATCCAACCTTACCAAGAAATCAGGCCACCAGAATACAAAACTTTCCACTGATCTTGGTATTGCTTCCCACTGGCAATAATTCCAAAGCAGTGCAAATTAACAAACATCACTGTTTTCTTATGCTCAAGTATCACAACAGTTCCAAGTTAAATAATGCTTCTGAAGTAGACGCGAATGTATGCATCTGTTAGACAACATTATGAGTGCTAAATAAGTTGATTCATTTATTTGTTAAAATGTTGGAAAAATACTTCAAAATTCATGTGTCACAATTTTGTAGAATATTTGGAGCACCTAATTTTAAAGGGATTGATCTGTTGGTACCGTGAATATGAGAAAGCAATAATCAGCGTGGGATTCAGTCCTCAGTAGAATCTTCAACGTGATCGGGTGATGCATTGTAATGTCATATTGCAAAATTCAGCTCCACTACACAAACTGGAGCCAATACTGTACAACACCTTCAACCTAGGCAACTGAGCATGTACCTCCTCACGCACAATTCACAGAGGGTGTGTGGACAGATACAGTATGTAGTGTGTGTGTGTACATACACACACTATATATAATCAGAATATACATGCATATATATAATTAAATACATTACATTTACAAAAATATGTACATAACTAAATATACACACATCTACATACACACACAAGTATACATACATATGTGTATATAGAGAGAGACAATGAGAGAGAGATGCACAGGTGAGATTCCTTTAGACTGAAGATTTGATAGGATACAATTTATTGTCATGTAATAAAACAGAAATGTAATATTACAGGAAATTGCCTTTCATCTGGTATTTGGCCATAACAACAGAGAATAAAAGTAGAAGGGACAAGTGGCATTGTGAGGCATGGTCAGACACACTGGGCATATGGAAGAGTGAAGAGAAGTGTTCAAGGTTGTGATTAGACCTGTCAGGGCAGATGTGAGGTTAGTGTTGGAGTTCAGGCTTCCTTTTGTGGTGAAATCTTGAATCTGGGGTCACTGTTTGAAGATGAGAGTTCACCCATGCGAGACAGAGATAGGACAGTTTTTCCAACAAATGGTAGTGGAGGCAGTCTTTAAATATTTTGAACCAGAGGTAGACTGATAATTGATCTGCAAGAAGATGAAAGGTTATCATGGATGTTTGAAAACATGCAAACAACCAGATCAGCCATGGTCTTCCTTGAATAACAGCACAGGGTCAATGGGCTGAGTGGCCTACCCATTCTCCTAATTCAGCTATTTGTCTGTCTCATTGTGTGAAGACAATCACGAGGTTCAATACAGGAAGACGTTGCTGAAATATTCATCGGTCATTTTGTTTCCTTCTGGATCCAGCACTCATGGTGATGGATTCTCTAGCACCTAACTCTGTTTGCTTCTATGTATGCAAAACATGGAACTGGAGCCACTCACCCTTACAGTCAATGTAAACCCCGAGCTGTAGAGGGGGTTTTCTCGATCAAGAGGGCCATTGAGAGTCAGAGCTCCACTGATGTAATCCAAGGCAAAAATGCTGTTGGTATTACCTGTGAAAAGAAACCACCCAGTCTGTTATTTCCCTTAAACATTTGGATATGCAAAGTACATTCAAAAAAGCTCTTTTTTATTTATCCATCTTCTTTCAGAAACACTGTGGCTACTGCAAGAGCAGCTGTCACCTCATCATTCATACGGTCATTGAGCAAGGTGAGGTTCCTTTAACTTTGACACACCAGTGTACCTCAATCACATCCTCTGTCAGAACATAGAAATCTACAGCACAGAACAGGCCCTTTGGTCCAGAGTGTTGTGTTGACCTGATAACCTACTCCAACGAAGAAAGAAGTCAGCTTAAATGTTTTATTAAACACATTTGAGCTCACAGTCAACTGTTTGTTAAGTTTAAAAGAAACAAATATTGAAAGAAGATATGAACCTGTCTGTTGACGATGGAGTTCATGAGGCAAAGTTGCAGCTGTACAAGACCTTGGTTAGACCCCGCTTGGACTATTGTGTTGTGTTCTGCTCGCCTCACTGAATGTATAGAGAGGGTGCAGGGAAGATTTACAAGGATTTACAAGGATTGGAGAGAATTCCTCATGAGGATAGGTTGAGTAAACATCATGTTTTTTTTCCTTGAGCAACAGAGGATGAGGGGTGACCTGATAAAGATGGACAAGACGATGAGAGGCATTGATGGTGTGGATGGCCCAGGGCTGAAATGGCTAACATGAAGAAGCATAGTACAGGGCGGAATGAAAAGGTCAGTTCTTCACACAGAGAGCGGTGGGTGCATGGAATGCACTGCCAGCAACAGTGGTGGAGACAGGTACAATAGAATCTTTTAAAAGATGATGAGATGGGCACTATAAATCTATAAAAGCGTAGTTGTGAGCTCAACACTGTTATAGTGCCAACGATCAGGAGCAGGCTTCAAATCCCGCGCTGTCTGTAAGTAATTTGTAGTTCTCCCTTGTCTGCATGGGTTTTCTCCAGGTGCTCCAGTTTCCTCCCACCATTCAAAACATACCAGGAGCGTTGGTTAATTGAGTGTAATTGGGTGGCACAGACTCGTGAGCCAGAAGGGCCTGTTACCATGCTGTATGTCCAAAATTTAAAAAGAAAATTAAATGTCAAGTTAAAATTTAAATTACATGGAACTGAGTTAAATGGAGGGTTATAGAGTAAGGAAATACGAGGCAGTTGATGGAGTAACTTATCAGGTCAGCACAACACTGTGGGCTGAAGGGCCAGTATTATTTCTATGTGCTGACTGAAGATGTGATCAAGGTACACTAACACTGGGGTGGCGAAGCTAAAGTAATTTCACCTAGCTCAATGACTATATAAATTGACTCACGCTACTGACTTAAAACCATGGGGTGAGGTAATCCTGATCACACAGTCAGAAAGTCAGGACAGGATGAAACCTCTGCTCAAGGTCCATGTCAGAGCATCAGATTCCACTCAGTTCAGCACAGGCTCTGCCCACACATATCAGCGGGCTGAAGAACTCCTATAATGCCATGACTTCCATGACTGAACAGCCAAATTTGCAAGGAGTCCTGGGAACTCTGGAAAGGCTCAGTGTTCCTCCTCTTCAAAAATCATTCCATCCTAGTTGTTCTGATGCTCAGACATGTTATATCTTCCCTAATTAGGAAATCCATACTGAAATTCAACCCTCCATCAATTGGTACATGACAAAGTGGCCAAGCCTGTGGCTCCCAATTCCCCACAGTTTATCAATGACAATAACAAAAATAATACATTGGAAATCCTTTCAATGAACCCATTCCACGAGGGCTCAGAGAATCATTAAGGACCTTTACCATCCACCCTGGAGCATCTTTGAGACACTACCTTCAAGGAAAAGGTACAGGGCCATAAAAACTTGGAGTGAGACTGTTGAACAGTCCTAGAAATCTCCAAATTATTTGTCTATTATGGATTGCCCTGTATATCTGTCATTTGTGTGAGGATGGACAGGGTGTGCACACTATTGTCCAGAGATTTGCTGTTTTGCCAGCTTGTATCTGTATCTGTACATTCAGATGATAATAAACAAAGGAATTTCTCACTTCTAACCTCCATCTGAGCACACACCTCATTTGTTCCTTTCGAGCCCTGCTTTCAAGATTCCTTTTATTGGCATGTAATAGTAAAAAAATGTAATGGACACAAAATTCCTGAACTTTTGCTTGCCATCAGGCAAACAAAGAGTCACCATTAGCACTGCCCGATGCCCCTAACAACGAGAGAGAGTAACCTCAGAGACACTGAGTGTCGGTGCCTCCAGCTGAACGACCAAAGGAACTGCTCACACTAACCATCCGAGACTCTCCTATGTACAAGTGAATATTTATTTATTTTGTATAGATAAAATACTTGTTCTGCAAATGTATTATTTCCCTGGTTGTGTGTCTGCATGCTTTGCACTAAGGACCCGAGAACACCGTTTCGTCTGGTTGTTCTTGTACAATCAGATGACAATAAACTTGACTTGACTGTGCTCCTGCAGCCTCTCATATCCTGTTCAATCGAGTGACAGCCCGAGCTCCAGATCCAAACCTCAGACATTCGCTCTCATCATTAGCTTTTTCCAGGTCTTCAACACTAAACACGAGTCTAGATTGGGCTCGACCAAGCCCACACCCAGAACTTTCCTCACATCCCACCCCACCAACCCCTCCTCAATGGCCTTGAGCAGTCATGATCTCACTGCTGGAGCAATGATGTCAGGTGGAGCAACTCAAGGGGAATGACTGATCCTCAGGCAACAAACCGCGAGTCCCCTCCCTCCGACTGATCTGATGGCATTTGACATCTAGAGCTGCTTCAGGCCTCTTCACTTGTTTTAGAACACTTAGAATCAGAGACAATGAATGGTAGTTGAAATATCGAGACAGAATTAATTGAAATAATTATCCAATGTAAATTAAAATATTACCAAATCAAGATAATGGATAAAGGAATAAACTTGAACCGCCTGCAAAAGTGTGTTTTCGATCATTAACTGGTCCTTCACTGACAGTCACTGAGAGAGCGTTGGTCTGTTTGTGTCCCACCCCAGAGATCTGTGGCGTAGAAGATACAAGGTCTGGGGAAGGTTAGCTACAAGACAGGCTTAAGGAGCCAAATGGCCAATTTAATGCAGACAAATGTCAGGTGTTGCACTTTGGAAGGACAAACCAACATAGGTCATACATGGTAAATGGTTGGGCACCAAGGAGTGTGGCAGAACAAAGGGATCGATGAATACTGATGCATAATTCCCTGGAAGAAGCATCACAGGGAGATAGGATCATAAAGAGAGCTTTTACCACGTTGCCCTTCCTAAATCAAAGTATTAAGTATAGGAGTTCAGATGTTATGGTGAAGTTTTAAATGACACTGGTGAGGCCAAATTTGGAGTATCATGTGAAGTTTTAGATACCTAACCACAGGAAGGATGGCAATAAGATAGAAAGAGTGCAGAGGAGATTTGCAAGGATGTTGCCAGGTCTTGAGGAACTCAGCTACAAGGAAACGTTAAACAGGTTAGAACTTATTCATAGAGTGTAGAAAAATGAGGCAAGATTTAAGAGGTATTCAAAATTATGATGGGTGTAAATAAAGTAAATACAAGCAGGCTTTATCCACTGAGGTGTGAAGTGATAAAAAAAAACTACGGGTCATGGATTAAGGGTGAAAAGGGGGAAAGTTTAAAGAGAACATAAGGGGAACTTTTCACAAAGAGAGCGGTGGTAGTGTGGAATGTTTTGCGAGCTGAATTGGTAAACACAGGTTTACCTTTTGACATTGGAGAATAATTTGGAGGTGCTCCAGAAGAGGTTCACCGGATGATTCCAGAGATGTTAGCCTAAGGAGGAGAGATTGAGTCGTCTGAGACTGTACTCACTGGAATTTAAAAGAATGAGGGGATTTTTATTGAAACATATAAAATTATGAAAGGGATAGAGGTAGGTAAGTTTTCCCATTGGTAGGGAAGAATAGAACTAGGGGACATAGCTTCAGGATTCATGGTAATAGATTTAGGATGGAGATGAGGAAGAACTGCTTTTCCCAGAGATCTATTTAAGACAAGGATGGAGAGATTTTTTTGAAAAGTAGGGGAATTAAGGGATATGGGGAAAAGGGCAGGTAGGTGGAGATGATCTAACTGAATGGTGGAGCAGGCTTGACGGGGTGGATGGCCTACTCCTGCTCCTATTTCTAATGCTTTCATGTATGTATATAGGAAGGGTTTGGAGCGAAATGGCCTAGGGGAAAGTCAGTGGGAATATGCAGAATAATAGGTCAACACAGACTCGAAGGGCTGACGGGCCTGTTTCTGGGTTGTGGTGTTCTACGGTTCTATGCTCTATTTTTATTTGAATGCATCTTAGAACCATCTTGTTTCCAGCTGTGATGGAGCAGACTGCAGCACCACTGGGATGAATCTAAACTCCTTGCGCCTTTAACAAAAGGAAGTGAAACAACTTCGAGCTGAGAGGCTGACAGCTCTACAGTTGCATTATTTCCCTGAAGCCTGACTTGGCTTTGTTGGGAATATAAGATATAAATAGTCTTTAACCTGGAGTTCACAAAGGCCTGTCAAACAGTGAATTCATAATTTAAGAGGCTGACACGCAGGCAACCTCTGAACAATGACAGCACTTCCTGTAACCGTGTTTTAAGCTTTTGTACTGCCAGGCCTTCCAGACCAACTCACCATCCAAAACAACTGGACCAGCTATTGATTTATACATATTTATATTCTATTTTATGTATATATGTGAGTATTGTACTTTATGAGAAATATAGTGTCTGTGTGTTCGCCATGGTCGGGAGAAACACTGTTTTGTCTTGTTGTATATGTACCATTAGATGATAATAAACTTGAACTTGGTGATTCCAAAGAGAATAAACTGGGTTGATTGGACCAAAAGGATAGTGATACGTGTCTTGTGAAGCAAGGTGAGCAGAGAGAGGGTTTTTTGTTTGGACAGAAGAGGATGAGAGGTCACGTAATAGAGGCCTATGAGAGGTGTAGATAACCAGTCTATTTTTTTTCCCTGGAGTGAGAAGAGCAAAGACCAGAAGACATTTGTACAACTTGAGGGGAGGAAAGTATGTCAGGAGTATTTTTTTTATTTTTATTTTTTTTTTTACACACAGAGAATAGTGGCTACCTGGAATTCATTGCCAGGGCTGCTGGTAAAATAGGGACATTTCAAAGATTTTTAGACAGGGACCTGGATGAAAGGAAAATAGAGGGTTATGAGGTAGGGAGGGTTCCGTTTTTTTGAGTACGTTTATATAGGTCAACACAACAATGTAGGCCGTAGGGCCTGTACTGTTCAGTTCTGTATTAAGAGGAAAATGCAGGTCGGATTGCGAGGGATGAGTCTCAGCAGGAGTGATGAGATCCGGCACAAATCGGACTAGCATCTCTCATCAACTGCAATGCCCAATTCTGACTCCCATCTTTCTCTCGACCCTTGAAGGCCCGGTTTGGGCCCCTCCGA
This sequence comes from Narcine bancroftii, assembly GCF_036971445.1. Classification (NCBI taxonomy): domain Eukaryota; kingdom Metazoa; phylum Chordata; class Chondrichthyes; order Torpediniformes; family Narcinidae; genus Narcine; species Narcine bancroftii. Next base: position 82,930,721 of record NC_091474.1, read on the forward strand.
CTGGAACAGGTAATACATTGACGAAATAAATTTCTTACCGCTCCCCCTATGTTACTGCATCAAGGTAGGGCCATACTTGGACCCAATATGTCCCGTAGAAAATACCTTATTTGAAGATAGCAGTGGAATGTTTGATTTGGCAGAGCATATTTATTTTTTAGCAGCTTAATCAACATTAATTGCCCCTGCTCATAACAGTCCTCTATGTACCTGATGCCATTAGAGCACCAGGTATCCAAAATCTTGTTACCTACCATTAATGGTATTAATTTATTAGGAGTCAGGGGTGTTTTTGGTGACAGCTCCACTTTAGTGTTCAGATACTGTTTAATTTTGGTCCACATACCAATCACTTGTTTTAGTGTGGGGCTGCCCTTCTTCCCTGACAGCAATTTGGCGACCCATTTGTAAATGAAATCCTCTGCTATCTTCTCACCCACCAAGTGCAGATCAATTTGTGCCCAGGTTTGTACACCTCCTCCCTGAAAAAGGGAGGTGATGTATCTCGACTGAGCTGCCCAGTAATATTTTTTTGAAGTCTGGCATTCTCAATCCTGGGTTAATTTTTCCATAGGGACCCTTAGCACCTTACTACTCAAGAGAAACCTTCTAACCTTATGTAGCAGCTGTTTAAAAAAAAGCCCGGAGCGACGCCACAGGCAATGCTTGAAAAAGATACTGGAATCATGGCCACACATTAGATGCAGTTAATCCTGCCCTCCAATGTCATAGGCAGGGACATCCACCTATTTATGTCCTCCTCGACTCTCTCCAGCAAGGGGATATAGTTTAACGTATAGATTATTTAAGTTACCATCAATATTAACTCCTAGATATTTGATCCCCTCCTGTGGCCACTTTAAATTACTATTTTCTTTAAATTGTCTATAATTACCCTCGGTGAGTGGCATCACCTCGCTCTTTTCCCAATTAATCTTGTACCCAGAAGGTTTCCCATACTACGTGAAGTCAAGGTAGAGAGGTCGCAGGGTCTGCCAGATATATCAGCATATCATTAGTGAATAAATTAATTTTGTGCTCCTCCTGACCCACTCTATAATCTTTAATGTCTGGATCTTGACAAATGGCCTCCGACAGAGGTTCCATTGCCAGCACAAAGAGAGCCGGTGACAGCAGGCACTCTTGTCTACTAGATTTGCTAAGTGGGAATGCTGAAGAGACCTGCCACCTGCACATAGTATAGTGTCCTGATCCAATTTTCAAAAGTTGGTTCCAACCTCGTCTTCTCAAGAACCTTAAATAAAAATTCCCACTCCAGTCTGTCAAAAGCCTTCTCTGTATCCAAGGAAATGGCCAATCCCCTCTCATTACTAGATTGTGCCAGATGCATTACACTCAGCAGTCTACCAATATTGTCTGCTGCTTGTCTCCTGCACAAAGCCTGCCTGGTCTTTGTTTATCTATTTCGGCAAATGCAACGCCAATCTGTTTGCCAGGGCTTTGGCTGGGATCTTATAATCAGTATTCAGCAAGCAAATTGTCCTATAAGAAGAGGGCATGAGTGGATCTTTACCTGTTTTCAAAATCGCATAACAATTGCCATTGTGAAAGATTCCAGGAGGGTCTGTGTTTCCCTAGTCTGTCTATCTCCTCCACATATAGAAGCATTAATAAATCCTTAAATTCTCGATAGAACTCGGGTGGGAATCCGTCCTCCCCTAGAGACTTGCCTGCTTGTAGTCCACTCAATGCTTTACCCTCTATAAAAGTAAGATCTAATCCCACCTGTTCCTCTGGATTCAGGTGTGGGAGATCGAATCTGGCCAGGAACCCATCCATTTGATTGGGATCCCGAGTCAATTTAGATTGATACAATCCTTCATAGAATTCCCTAAAGGTCTCATTAATTTCCTTTGGTTTATACGAGACCTGACCATTCCCTGTTTGTATTGCATTAATTGTTCTAGAGCAGGGGTGTCAAACTCAAATTCACGGAGGGCCAAAATTAAAAACTTGGACTAAGTCGAAGGCCGAACTAAATATTTATTGAAAATTTTCAACAACATCTGCATGTTTTCTCTTCTTTCAACATATGTAATGTTAAACTTTAGGATATAACTTTAGGAGGATAATGTTACAGGTCAGGAGTAGGTAGCTCAAGTTCACCCTTTGCTTGACCTGAGGGAAACATATTTAGTCCCTGTGGAGATGTAGTCAGCATTCACAGGCTGTGTCCATTTTGGCCTGCATCAGGACTCAGCATTTCCTGCTCACTCCTCAGGCTCTAGGCCTCTATTCACCCTCAACCCACCATCCCTCTACCTGACCAGTCCTTTACCCAACCTCTCCTCACTCCACTCGCTCTGCCTCTACCCACCCCATCCTATACACGCCCCTCTACTGCCACTCCCCTCAACCTGTTCCTCCCTCTACCCGTCTCTCACCCTCTAATCACCTCTTCCCTATCCACCCCTCCTTCTACTCATCCCTCCCTCTAACTGCCCCTCGCACCACCATAACTTCCCCTGCCCATTACTCCTCACCTACACCCTCTGCCCACCCCTGCTTACCCACCCACTCAGGCCCAGCGCGCTGCCGATCAGCCTTTGCGGACAGCCACCATCTCTCTCTTCACGAGCAGGGTCGAACCAGCCGTCCCTGGGGTCCGCGTGGGTGCAATCGCTGAAGGCCATGGCGACCGGGAGAAGTGCGCTCGCGCTGTGGAAGGGCCGTCCGGTGCCAGTCGCGTGGGGCTCGCGCTGCCCGGGGGCCGTGAGCAGCCTGCCATGCCCGTCGCGCCGACAAGAAATCACAGGCGCTCGCCCATCCGCCGCACCGCTCGACAAATGGGAGAAGTGACTGGTTGTGCGGGGAGCCTTCCAACTGGCTTGCCGGCTGATGACATCGACAGACTTCTCGTGTTACAATTTCTCATGTTACAATGGGGAAGGATGTGCAGTGAAGGGGGAGGATGGTGGGGGTGACATTACCAAAAAACAGCATCGGCTCTCGCTGCAGGGCGGGCTACCTCTAATACATTTTTGAAATGATCTTGCGGGCCAAATATAATTATATTGGCCCGCGGGCCAGAGTTTGATATGTATGGTCTAGAGGTTTGTTCTGCCCACAACTGCCAAGCAAGGACATTGTGAGCTCTCTCCCTCATCTGCATAATGGCCTTCTCCATACCATATGTCTGAAGCACATTATATTCCAGTCTCTCGTCTGTGAGAACCTGATTCCTGAAAATCCTTCTCTAATCAGGTAATGTTCTTTTCCAAATCCTCCCTCTCCCTCATATAACTCTTCTTGTGATTCATCATACAACTTTTTGCATCAGCGGCATCTAACGCTGCAGAAAATAAACAGGTCAAAACTTAAACTCTTGGACCAATGCTTCAGATGTGGCATTGCAGCCAGGATGTTCATGCACACAACCTGGTCATGTACCAAGGTGAGGCCCTTTTGGGTAGATCTAGGCCATGACCTGAAGAAAAGAATACGCAAGCGATTCCCATAGGACCCAGAGTTGTTCCTGCTGGGAAAAATAATGGACATAAGGCTTACAATGAAGCTGTCCAAATTTCAAATCCAATTTGTGTTTATTGCATTGGCAGTGGCCAGGAAGTGTATTGCGGTGACTTGGAAGTCCGACTCTAGTCTTAGCATCGAGCGATGGAACAAGGAACTGTAAAGCTGTGTTCCCCTGGAAAAATAAACTTGCAACCTGAGAAACAAAGGTTTCTTAAGGTAACTTTCATAAGATCTGGCAGTCATACATGCACTGCATAGGCGCATGGCAGTGATTGGTTTCCCCGTTCCTTGCTGCGGCTTCCTCTTCCTCACACTGATCCCAATCAAGGAAAGTCAGAAATGAATATCGGCCCATAGGCCACCCACTGAGCTGCGACAATCCCTGCCCCTTATTTATTTTCCTGGTGTTAAAGTTTTGTTGTTGGTTGAAGTTGAGTGAGTCGTCTTGTTTTATGTGTGGAGGGAGGGGGGGTTGGTAGAGACACGAGCTTGTGTATATAGTCATAAAGAAAATTAATATATGTATATTTGAATGTGAACAGCCATTGTTGGCAGGACACTGTCTATGGCTATACAAGCTTGTGTCAAAACTTAAATAAAATATTCCGAAAAAAAAGTGATGAGATCCACTGAAACAGAGGAATAATATGTCTGCATCGGTCAGGAACACGACAAGGATACTGGCATGCAGAACTCCCACAAACCTGGAAAACTTCAACTATATCTCAGCGAGAGGGCACCAACATCTTCAGGTGCCACCAGTGGGGCTGCAGTCCACAGATGTACCTCAACTGTGCAACCACGTGAGAACCCCAATCCAAGCTCATGTATGGAATCTGATTTGTAGTACCTGCTGTAGATTTCCAACAGTGGCAGTTCAGGCACTGGATGCGCACAATTTCAAGCCAGAAAAATACATCCAAAGAACCATTCAAAGAGAGAGAAAAGCCATTAAAAATTGTCTTCATTGCTTCACGAATGGCAGACGAGCCTTCAGAAATTTACAATCACCTCCCTGAAATCCATCTCTCTCTTTGGCCTTAAACGTGACCCTTAACATAGCTTGAGGATGAAGCTGTTGGGCATCTGCTTCAATATATTCTGAAGTGATCTGGTATCAGACATTAGCATGTTCTCTTGGTATCTTGGAACGTTTAACACATTACTGGTAGTTATTAGCGCAATGCTATGCCAGTGCCAGTAACCTGAGTTTCAATCTTGCACTGTCTGTAAGGAGTTTGTATGTTCTCTCCATGTCTGAGTTTCCTTTGGATGTTTCAGTTTCCTCCTACCTCCAATCTCCCCAATTAATCTATCATGCCCTGTATATTTTTGGATGGTGAGTGGAAACCAGAGAACCCGGAGGAAATGCACACAGACATAGGGAAAACATACAAGTTCATTTCAGACAGTGCCAGATTCAAACTAGGGTTGCTGCATTGCGCTAACTGCTAAGTTAGTCGTGTGCTCTTAAATTAGATCTGAAATTCCAAGCAACTCCATGACAAGCCAAAGAAACCTGTGTGCAAGTGAAGTTATTGAGGACTGTGGAGATCAGAGCAGTTATTTTAACATGAATGTTCTGGGGGGGATTTAGCCAGCAGGTAGGTGTAGGATAGAGGAAATGGGGAGCCACATGTGAGGGGATTTGGGAAAATTACTGGGTGAATTGAAATGCAAGACCTCAAACTGCTTTCTTTAATCTAACCACATGCCTACAGCAATTCTCTGCAAGGATATAGAGTTATCACTTGCCAGTTACAATTTACATCAAGCAATTGGGCTGACCTGACAAATTAGAAAGTTGCATGTGAATTACAGCCAGCATAATACACCATCAACACAAGTACCTTGTAGATATTACACTGGAAAGCACATCAAACAATTATCTTTGTTCAGCCGTGCTTTGCATATGGCAAAACATCCTCAAATGCTGAATCTGTCATCCAAGATCTCAGCTAAACTGCCATCAAGAAAACTAATTAAAACAGTTCGGATGCTGTAACAAATATATTTTAAAATTCAATTCTTTTCTGATCCAATAGCAAGAGGTATTCACACAAAGATTGAAGAAAACTACTGATCAAATGCTTCACAAAGTACAGATGGAAAATCCTAATCAATATTATGGGAACCACTGGTTTAGCAATACACAAAATTGCTGGAGAAACTCAGCAGGTCATGTAGCATCTAGATGAAGCAAAGGGTTACCAAGGTTTCAGGCCTGAGCCCTTCATCGAGGTAGGAACAAAAAACAGACATATGCCTGAATCTACAGGTAGGGGAAGAAGAGGCAGGGGGAAGGAGCACAGGCCAACAGGCAAGAGGTCAGAGGTGCATAAGGGTGAGAGGGCAGAAGAGAGAAAAGCTGAGGGAGGGGATAGCTTGAGTGAGAGGAAAAGAGACAGTGGGATAGGGAAAGAGAGAGATGGGGATGGGCCTAACAGAAGTTGGAGAAGTCAATATTAATGCCATCCAGTTGGAGAGTGCTCAGACGGAAGGTTAGATGTTGTTCCCCCCCCCCCCCACCCCCCCCCCCCCAATTGCAGGTAGCCTTGGTTTGGCTATGAGGCCATGAACAGTCACGTTGGTGAGGGAATGGGGTATGGAATTAAAATGGTTGGCCAATGGGAGATCTACACTATTGCAGTGGACACAATGTAGCTGCTCAGCGAAAGGATTTCCCATTTTGCGACCTGTCTCTCCGACGTAGAGGAGGCCCCAACAGGAGTTTCAGCTGCAACAGCCAACCCATGCAGATTGACAAATGAAGTGCGACTTCACTTGAAAGGACTGTTTGGCGCAACAAAAGGTGAGGGAGGAGGTGTGGGCATAATTGGAGCATCTCCTGAGGTCACAAGGGTAATTACCGGGAAGGAAGTGGATGAGGGAGCCCCATAGGGAGTGGTCCCAACAGAAGGCAGAGAGGAGGAGAGGTTCAGCAGCCTTCTTTCTCCTGTTTCCTCTCACTCTCGTCAGCCTGTTAACACTGACTTTTTTTCTCCCCAAAATAAACGGAATTCGCAATAAAATGATGTGCAAAGGAAAACTATGCCAAGTATTTTTTGCATCTTTGCGTGGTATTCATGTATACACCCCCATTACTGTACATTGTTACATTAATTTGGTACACTAACTCTACAATCTGCAACCGAGATGCACCTTGGGAGGGTTGGCGTGGTTAATGCAACACTATGACAGAGTCAGTGGCCTGGGCTCAAACCCAGCGCTGTCTGGAAGGAGCTTGTACATTGTCTCCATGACCTGCGTGGGTTCCTCCGGATCTTGAGCTCGGGCTGCTCATGGTTTGGACTGGACTCAGTGTGGTTGTGGAAGCCACTCCACGGGCACTTGGTGACTCTGAGGGGATGCTCTTTACGCTTCCTTCTCATTGTAAGAGGGCTTTAGGGAATTTCTGCTGATGGCAAATCTGTCTGCCTTATGATAGACAAAAACAAATTCTGTGTAATAATGCACTGTATTACGTGGCAATAAATTGAATCCGGAATCAAATGTTGAAGCTTGCAGGTTAATTGGTCTATATGGGCAGCACATGCTCGTGGGCCTGTTACCATACTTTATCTCAACAATTTATAAAAATTTATAAATCTCCTGTTGTGTGCTCAACCGACCTCTTCTCAGTTCTTCAGGTGGAGTGAAACAAGAAAACCTGCAGGTGCTGGAGTCCAGTGCAATATACAAAGTGCTGGAGAAACACTTAGGCCACGCAGAATCCATGGGAGCTATAAGGTAACCAATGTTTCGGGCCTGGGCCAGGTACAGATAGTTTTCAACTTACGATGAGGTTGTGTCCTGACATTCCTATCAAAAGTCGAAAAAGATTGCAAGTCAAAAAAGGGCAGCTGGATCAGTGTGGGGACCGACACAGGGCCGTGGAGAGAGAGAGCAGGGCAGTGGGATCAGTGTGAGGACCGACACAGGGGTGTTGGGAGAGAGCAGGGCAGTGGGATCAGTGTGGGGACCAACACAGGGCTGTTGGGAGAGAGTGGGGCAACGGGATCAGTGTGGGGACCAACACATGTCTGTCAAGAGAGAGCAGGGCAGTGGGATCAGTGTGGGGGACTGATTCAGCACAGTTGGGAGACACGGAACATCATAGTCCAGCCAAAATTCGAAGTACAATACGGATTCGAACCATCGTAACTTTGAAAAATCGGAAGTCGAGGACTCTCAGTAGATGCCTGAATTAGTTCTTCAAATGTCCTGTTTTTTCAAAAAAAAATCCACATTATATGACACGATTGTTGGCATGTAACACATTTGCACATTTAAATTTTGCATTTTATTTCCTTCATTAACCTAACATTGTTCTTAGCCCATTCATCTTCTGTGGCGTCAGTTTATAATGTCTTATCTCTTATGACCTTAGCCTGATCAGCACATCTTAGAAACAGAGTAAAATCTGCAAAAAAGCTTTCTCCACAACCCAACAATTACCATGTTATTGTTGGACACTTCACACAAACTGAGGAGAAATCGCAATGCTTTTTGTCAATTTTTTTTTCTCCAAATGCTTGTGGAAGATCCCATGGAACTGTTCAAGAAGAAAACAAGAATCTTTGGCCATTGTTCTCTCTATTGAAACCACTACCATGAAAAAAAGGAACCAGAGAAAAGATACCAGTTAATTTAATTGAGCAAAAACATTCTGCTGTTGCTTCATGGTGTCTGAATATGTGAGGGGAGGGGCTGGATGGAGAGAAGGTGAAGGAGAGCACACTGGGACAGGGAAGGAAAAAGAGGTACAAGGGTGCAGATAGATGAGTCTTTCAGTTGCAGAATGAATTTTGCTTCAAAATTTTAATCAATTAGCCAATCAATCAAAGCCTCTGGACTTGTTGAGCAAAATCCCCAAACATGCAGGGGCTTCCTGCAATGCAGCATCTCCCAGCCAGCATTTCACTCAAATCCCCACAGAACTTAAATTGATCGCCTTTCAACTCTGGCTATAGATTACAGGAACAATGCTCTAAATCCAGTGCCAGCTCTAAGTAGTTTTGTTCATTCTCCCTGCAACATGGGTGGGTTTACTTCAGGTCCTCAGGTTTCCTCCCACTTTCCATACACATAGGTGTTGGCAGAACACTCTCCTCTCTCTCCCCCACGGCAGCTGATCCATCTCCTCTCTCCCCTGCAACAGCAACCCCTCTCCTACTGATCATGGCACCTCCCCCCCACCCCCACCCCCCACCCGTGACATCAACCTCTCCCCTCATGGACACATGGCTGGATTTGGAAGGTGCACGGTCATGGGCCAAAAGAGCTCATGGCTGATAATATTCAATTAAGCTGTGAGGGAAAGGCCCCAGTAAATCACCAACCCGGCCATTTAATGTGGATCCCGCCCCCACAATGACACAGTATGGGACGTGTCACACAAATGAGTCCACACCCACCAGCTGTCAGTCTCCCTCCCACCGTCAATCGCACTCTCCCACAACCCGCAAAAGCCCAACCCTCTCCTCTCTCCCCCACGGCAGCCAACCCCTCTCCTCTCTCTCCCCTGTGGCAGCGACCCGTCTCTCGCTGATCATGGCACCCCCCCCCCCCCCCCCACTGTGATGTTGACCTCTCCACCCATGGCAGCAACCTCTCAGTCCCCCCCATCCCCCACCTCTCCACCCCGGGCCCTGGCAGCGGCCCCTCTCTCCCCGATCACCCCAGACAGTTCAGCTGGGGTTTCCCTGTGATGCGAGCACGTAAGTCCTGACGTCACAGAAGTAACCAGGTTGGCCATTTTCCTGATCAAGCCACCGGTCGACGCATCCTGGGCAAGTTTAACTGGGTTCCCTGACAATCTCCGAGGTAGGGTAGGGATCCGGTTGACTTTGGGTGACGCTGACTGCGTCAGACCCTTTCAAGCTGCCTTGTGAGTGGGGTGCTAACCAGGCAAATTGTCCAGTTAACCCCATTTTACAAGGCATTTTGAAAGCGCCTCGCGAGCCAGGCAGCACTTATGGAAGGAAAGGAACTGTCCGTGTCTCAGGCCAAGACTGTGCGACTTCTGCTATTATGGCTATTTGGATGATGAGAAAAGGAGAAGGGAATCACTGAACGAACCATGTGTTTGCAACTTTACTTGAAAGTTCTCTTACACATTTATCTCTCCCCCCCCCCCACCGGCAACTTTCTTTTACAAAACATACTTCGACCACAAAAGAGAGCCACTTCTATTCAGAATGTCAGATTGATGTCAATCGCTGATTCTCGAAAGGACTGCATTCAAGAGGCTGGGAATTTAATGCACTCATACCAGTACGTGCATGCTTTATACTGGCTGTAACTCCAGTATTTAATACAGTTTAACAACTTCATTAAAACAGCAGAGAGGAATGTTGAAGGAATGGATTGAACATTTATAAAATTATACTGCATTGTAAAATTTCCAGATGTGAAGCTTTAAAAGGTCCATCAGGCAGTCTTTCAGGAAACTCTGCTGTTTCAAAGCATTCAGTGCTTGTGATTTCGTTTTTATTGGGAGAGGAAGCAGAGACATTCAACCCAGACATCAAAGGGGTTCCCTCCATGCATTTCACAGCAGTTCCATAACGCCAAGTCCCCACAGGATTTTTTTTAAAGACAGGCCACCTTTGCTGTTTGTGATTGAAATCAAAGAGGGGAAATGATCAGTGGGCTGGCGAGCAGCAGAGAAACGAGGTTTCTGCATCACTGCCTCTACTTTATCCTCACGTCACTTTCAAGACATGAACAAATAACCTTAGCACGCACCCATGCAGCACTGTCCTGCCAGAGGTGTCTTCTCTCAGAAGCAACATTGAGTCGACCCCTTCTTCCCTCTTGGGGAAGATCCCATAGTTGTCATTTTACAAATGGTTAGGTGCATTAATAAGTAAAAAACATTTAACAGCAGGTCCCAACCTGAGAGAGACAGAGATTCTTCAAGCCAAGTGCAAGCAAAATGCAGGTTCCACAATGCAAGTGTGAAACATGAAAGGCTGGAGATGCTGTGATTGTAGGAAAAACACAGAAATGTTGAGGAACTCAACAGGTCTCGCAGCATCCAGAGGAGGTAAAGGTATATCATTGGACCTGAGGCCTTCGTTAACAGTACATCTCTCAAGGTCGCTACACAGGTTGATAGGCTAGTTAAGAGGGCTGATGGAATACTGGGTTTCATTAGTTGGGGATTGAGATCAAGAGTCGAGAGCTCATGTTGCAGCTCTATAAATCTCTGGTGAGACCACACTTAAAGTATTGTGAAAGTGCAGAGATGATTTACCAAGATGTTGAAAAATAAGTTTGATGAAGCAAAGTTGGCAGACCAGGGAGTTTTCTTTTGAAAGCATCGAAGGAGGAGGTGAATTAATAGAGGCCTACACGATTCTGAGTGCCATACTTTGGGTGGACAGTCAGCACTTTTTTCCCCCAGGGTGGGATTAGCAAACACCAGAGGAGATCTGCACAAAGTGAAGGGAAGAAAACTTAGGGGAGACATCAGGGTTAAGTTTTTCCACCTAGAATGCCTTGCTGGGGTGATAGTGGAGGCTGGACCATTTGGGACATCCTTAAGAGACTTTAAAATCAGACTCCTGGACGAAAGCAAAACAGAGGTAGAGGTTCAGGTTTTTTGATAGGTCGGAACAACATTAAGGGCCATAACTGTGCTATAGTGTTGTAGGAGGCATAGAACATGGAAGTTAAAGTCAGCCTGTGTTGTAATAAAACTAACAGCAAAAAACAGTAGAACCAGTTTCTTTATTTCACCTTGGTAATGCAAACAGGAATGGGGAGTGATAAGAAAGAGTTTAGTAACTCGTTCTCTCCACTAAACCCGCACTCAAAGCATCGGAGTGTTCATCGTCCTTTTATACACCTTTTAGGCAGGGGTCTGCATGAGACCTTACAAGTTTCACACACCTAGAAATTTTGTGTATATGATAATATGTTACCTTGTGATGTCTAAGACTGTCTGGGAAAGTTAGTGGATTAGCTACTTACTACCACAAACAAGAAGGTCATGTGAAGAAAGCAATTAGGTTCCCACCCCAACTCACAAACAGCTGCAGCTGCTGTATTTTGTCATCTAATCCATTAACCCTTTGTTAAGTATCTTCGTCACTTATTTTTTCCACATAGGACCTTCAGCCCATCCAGACTGAGTGTCCATCAGTTGCTCATTCATCTTACTTTATTCTCATACATTCCCCAATGGACTGTCAATGCTGCCAAGGAACATCCAGCTCCCGGAGTAGATGAGACAAAGGGTGAAACACTATCCAACAACTCTCACCATACCTCAGTCCCTTGGTGCAAGACTATAACTTCCACTTCTAGTGCGAAGTCAAACACATGACTGGAAGCTTCAACCATTTCTATACTCGCGCTCAACATAAAATTTGCAGCAAGATTTTTGGGGTTAATATTAATCAATCCATCAATATGAGGGCAGCATGGTTGATGTAACGGGTAGCGCATCTCCTTTACTGCGCCAGCCATCAGGACAAGATTGGAGTTGAAATCTCATGATGTCTGTAAGGAGTTTGCACTTCATCCCCATGTCTGCGTGGGTTTTCTCTGGGGGTTGTGTTTCCCTCCCACACTTCAAAACAAACCAAGAGAAGAAACAAGCCTTCCGTCGCGCATGCAGCCATCTTCAGCGCAAACTCCGGGAGATCCAAAATGAGTGGTGGACGAGCCTCGCCAAGCGAACCCAGCTCAGCGCGCACATTGGTGACTTCAGGGGTTTCTACGAGGCTCTAAAGGCTGTGTACGGCCCCTCACCACAAGTCCAAAGCTCGCTGCGCAGCTCAGATGGCAAAGTCATCCTCAGCGACAAGATCTCCATCCTCAACCGATGGTCAGAACACTTCCAATCTCTTTTCAGTGCCAACCGCTCAGTCCAAGATTCCGCCCTGCTCCAGCTCCCTCAACAGCCCCTAAGGCTAGAGCTGGATGAGGTCCTCACCCAGGGTGAGACATATAAGGCAATCGAACAACTGAAAAGTGGCAAAGCAGCAGGTATGGATGGAATCCCCCCAGAAGTCTGGAAGGCTGGCGGCAAAACTCTGCATGTCAAACTGCATGAGTTTTTCAAGCTTTGTTGGGACCAAGGAAAACTGCCTCAGGACCTTCGTGATGCCATCATCATCACCCTGTACAAAAACAAAGGCGAGAAATCAGACTGCTCAAACTACAGGGGAATCACGCTGCTCTCCATTGCAGGCAAAATCTTCGCTAGGATTCTCCTAAATAGAATAATACCTAGTGTCGCCGAGAATGTTCTCCCAGAATCACAGTACGGCTTTCGCGCAAACAGAGGAACTACTGACATGGTCTTTGCCCTCAGACAGCTCCAAGAAAAGTGCAGAGAACAAAACAAAGGACTCTACATCACCTTTGTTGACCTCACTAAAGCCTTTGACACCGTGAGCAGGAAAGGGCTTTGGCAAATACTAGAGCGCATCGGATGCCCCCCAAAGTTCCTCAACATGGTTATCCAACTGCACGTAAACCAACAAGGTCGGGTCAGATACAGCAATGAGCTCTCTGAACCCTTCTCCATTAACAATGGCGTGAAGCAAGGCTGTGTTCTCGCATCAACCCTCTTTTCAATCTTCTTCAGCATGATGCTGAACCAAACCATGAAAGACCTCAACAAAGAAGACGCTGTTTACATCCGGTACTGCACGGATGGCAGTCTCTTCAATCTGAGGCGCCTGCAAGCTCACACCAAGACACAAGAGAAACTTGTCCGTGAACTACTCTTTGCAGACGATGCCGCTTTAGTTGCCCATTCAGAGCCAGCTCTTCAGCGCTTGACGTCCTGTTTTGCGGAAACTGCCAAAATGTTTGGCCTGGAAGTCAGCTTGAAGAAAACTGAGGTCCTCCATCAGCCAGCTCCCCACCATGACTACCAGCCCCCCCACATCTCCATCAGGCACACAAAACTCAAAACGGTCAACCAGTTTACCTATCTCGGCTGCACCATTTCATCAGATGCAAGGATCGACAATGAGATAGACAACAGACTCGCCAAGGCAAATAGCGCCTTTGGAAGACTACACAAAAGAGTCTGGAAAAACAACCAACTGAAAAACCTCACAAAGATAAGCATATACAGAGCCGTTGTCATACCCACACTCCTGTTCGGCTCTGAATCATGGGTCCTCTACCGGCATCACCTACGGCTCCTAGAACGCTTCCACCAGCGTTGTCTCCGCTCCATCCTCAACATTCATTGGAGCACTTTCATCCCTAACGTCGAAGTACTCGAGATGGCAGAGGTCGACAGCATCGAGTCCACGCTGCTGAAGATCCAGCTGCGCTGGGTGGGTCACGTCTCCAGAATGGAGGACCATCGCCTTCCCAAGATCGTGTTATATGGCGAGCTCTCCACTGGCCACCGTGACAGAGGTGCACCAAAGAAAAGGAACAAGGACTGCCTAAAGAAATCTCTTGGTGCCTGCCACATTGACCACCGCCAGTGGGCTGATATCGCCTCAAACCGTGTATCTTGGCGCCTCACAGTTTGGCGGGCAGCAACCTCCTTTGAAGAAGACCGCAGAGCCCACCTCACTGACAAAAGACAAAGGAGGAAAAACCCAACACTCAACCCCAACCAACCAATTTTCCCCTGCAACTGCTGCAACCGTGTCTGCCTGACCCGCATCGGACTTGTCAGCCACAAGCGAGCCTGCAGCTGACGTGGACATTTACCCCCTCCATAAATCTTCGTCCGCGAAGCCAAGCCAAAGAAAGGAAATAGGTGGCATGGACTTGTGGACTGAAAGGACCTGTTACTGTGCTGTATGTCTAAATTTTAAAAATGTTTACCTTTAAAATTTAAATCAGGGCATCAGAATAGTCAGCGATTGGCAAAGTACAGTACCATAATGGGGTTCAGATATTTCTTTAACTAGGGGAGCTTTCAGTGTGAATGGTGAACTGAACTTGTTTGGAATTTAGCTTGATAAGAATGATGAGATATGTGTTTGCATTTTCAATAGACCAGCATAAGCAGACAACCTTGAATACTCTGACTGTCAGGCAAGTGACGGCATACAATCTAACAGAAAATGATGGTTCCAAATTGGTTTGTCTGCTCCATTGCCCTGACCGGATTTGCAGTCTAGAAGTGTTCATATCACTAACGATATTTAGTCACCTATGTGAAGCCTTGGAGCACATCTAATGTAACTTCTTGCGTCTAATTTTTTTTCTAATAGCTTCATTGTGCATATAAATGTCTCAAATAGAAGTGTGTGTTTAAAGCAAAGTCTTGGTCATACCAAATCCGTAGCAGAAGTGTCAGAAGTATTCAAGAGAGGGAAAAGGAGTCAGAGATGGAATGATCAAGGTGCAGGGGGAAATAAGTGAGGTCTAGCATTAGCTCAGCCTGACCCCAAATCCATCTGTTTCTGCACCATTGTTCTTCTCCATCTTCTTGCTGGTACACAGATTTCAGAGACACCTTTCTCCTTCATCTTTCTTCCCTCAGTATTCGGAACAGAACTACGCAAGCACGGGAACAGGCCGTTTAGGTCAACGATCTGTATTGTTTATTCTTCTCACAGTCACTCAGCGCACAAACCGGTCCTTTAGCCGCCAGGTCCATGCACCCATCAACAATCACCAACATTTGATCCATGGATTTCTGCACCTTGGTGATCCAAAGTTTCTTCTTGATATCTCTTACAAGTTGTGACAGTGGTCTCTGCCATTCACTCAGACAAATGTGTTCCAGAACCCAACTTTCATTGCCCTGAACCTCCACCCACTTGTTCTGGATTGTTCTGCTGTGAGGAAATGCTTGCTGCTGTCTCCTCAACTCATGCCCTTCACAGCGACAATGACCCAGGTCCAATCCCCACTTCCACTGTTGTCCACATGGAATTTCTATGTTCTCCCTATTACCATCCCCAAGCCTGAACATGGAACATTACTACACAGTTCAGACTCTTCAACCCACAATGTTGTGCCTCATTTTCGACCCAAATACATGTGGGTTGGTCAGTTAATTGGCCACTGTACATTGTCCCTGACATCTCTGTAGGCCTTTTCATATTGGCACCCCGCAAAATAGGTGTGTGAATGGCCCATGTTAAAATACCAGGTGGGAAGTTCACACTGAACCATGAAATCTTGTGTCCATGAGCCCTTTCACATCAAACACATTGGAGCCAAGTCAAAACAGCTCCGCTCTGATACTAGCTCCTTTGCAGTATCAATCCTGGGTCGATTTGTACCCCCCACCCCCTCCACACTTGGTTCAGAGCGTTCACACTGGCAGGTGAACTGGTGAATTCCCACATTCCACTGCTAGTGTGTAAAGGTATTGGTAGGAAGTGGCAAGGTGGGAAGAATAAAATGGGATTAATATTGTATTTGTTTCATAAGTAAATATGTCAGCACTGAAGTTCAATGGGTTGAGTGGCCCATTACTGTGCTATGCATTTTAGAATACATGGGTGCACATCTTTTGCACCCTGTTCAGTGCTTCCTTTAGAGTGGACACTGGAACTGTGCGCAGAACTCTAGCTCAGGCCCAACCAATGATATAGAACTCGACAGCACAGTACAGGCCCTTTTACCCTTGATGTTGTGCTGAACCATATATTCCTTAAAGATACTAACACTCTCGACCCTGGAACTCTGTATTTTTCTTCCACCCATGTCCCTGTCTCGGAGTCTCTTAAATGCCCCTAATGTTTTAGCCTCCACCACCACCCCTGGCAACACATTCCAGGCCCCCACAACTTGTGTAAAAAAAGTACTCCTCCTGTCTCCCCTAAACTTCATTTTGTACAGATGGCCTCTGGTGTTTGCTATTCCTGCCCTTGGAAAAAGGTGCTGACAGTCCACCCTATGGCTGTTCAAATAATCTTGTAAACCTCTATTAAGTCTCCTGTCAACCTTTCCACACTTCTGTGGTAAACCACTGTAGTGCTATGATTGGCTGCTGCTGGCTGGACACGCCTCCCAAGACCAAACCTACACATAACCCTTTGCATGCTCCCCATTCCACTCTGCCTTGATCAGTCAATGAGGTTGACGGCTGTTCCCGTCTGAAGTTAATAGTCTTTTGTGATCATTGATAGAGTATCAGGTCTAAAGAGAAAAATCCCTTGCCTCATCAGACTTATTTTCCAATTCAGGAGCTATAAACATAAAATAGTCACCAATAAATTCAATACATAAATGCAAATTTCTCTTGTAATTCAGGAAGTGGAACTTCCTCACATGAGAAATGAATGAGGCAAATTGCTTGAATACTTTGAAAAGAAAAACCATATGAAAATGAGGGAGAAAAGGGGATTGAGTTCTTCCAGATTGTTCCTATAATGAGATGACCAGAACAGATGGACAAATCTAGGTCATCACCACCCTGGTCTTGAATTCTCTGCCCTAGTTAATGAAGCCAAGTACCTCATGTTCTTTCTTCATTACTTCATGGTACCTTCAGGAATTCTTAGCTGAGTACGGAAATCCTTGTGTTCCTAAACATCCCCAAAAGATCCCTGAAGGCACTAACTTCAAGATGGAAGGGCACCCATTCTAAACAGAGATGCAGAGCATTTTCTTTAGCCAGAAGCTGGTGAACCTCTGGAATTTGCTGCCATGGATGACTGAGGAGGCCAGGTCTTCATGTGTATTTAAGGCAGAGATTGATAGGTATCTGAACAATCAGGGTGTCAAAGTTTATTGTGAGAAGGCAGGGGAGTGGGTCTGAGAGGGAGAATGGATCAGCTCATGATGGAATGGCCAAGTTTGGCTCCTATATCTGATGATCTTGTGGTGTTATGAACTTTTCAGCTTTCGATCCCCTTTTCTCCCTCATCCATCTGGTTTTCTTCCCAACATATTCAAGCAATTTGCCTCATTCATTTCTCATGTGAGGAAGTTGCACTTCCTGAATTCCTGCAATTAGGTATTGAATTTATTGGTGACGATCTTGTGTTTATAGTTCCTGATTTTGAATCCTCACACAAGTGTCCTCATCACAGCTTTAAAAACCATTATCAGTTTATATCTCATATCTTTCTAAAACAAATCAAAATAGCCCAATCATCCAACTGGAATCACCTTGTTCTGACATTACCTTTTACATTTCACTTTAATTTTTTTCGACTTGAGAGATACAGTACAATAATGGGCCCTCAGGCACAAGAGCCCATGCTGTGCAAATACACACCATTAAGCTACAACCCCTTTACATTTTCTGGAGGGTGGGAGGAAATCAGGGCAGACATGGGGAGAATGTACAGACAGCACCAAATTCGAACCCGGGTCTCTGATGCAGTAACAGCGTTGTGCTAACCTTGCAGCCCTTCTGTAAAACACTTCTGCACTTATCAAGCTTGGAGACGTGGTGCACAGTCCCACAAGCTGACCCTGTAAACACCACTTCACAATTTCAAAAGTTTCTGACACGTTCATTCCTTGCCACCTGAAGTAAATCCCAGAGTCACCAATATAATTGATTTACCAATTATGATGCAACTTTTTATTGATTTCTCCATGCCTCTTATCATATCATAGAACCAGACAACATTGCAGCACAGAAAAAGGCCCTTCAGCACTTCTAGTCTGTGCTGAACTATTTTTCTGCCTAGTCCCACTAACCTGCACCCAGTCCATAGCCCTTCATACCTCTCCCATTCATGTATTTGTCCAAATTCTTCTTAATTGTTAAAATTGAGCCCACATTCACCATTTCAGCTGTCACATTCCCACCACTCTATGTGTGAAGAAGTTCCCCCTAAACATTTCCCCTTTCACCTTTAACCCATCTCCTGGTTTGTATCTCATCTACCCTCAGTGGAAAAAGTCTACTTATATTCACACTGTCTATCCTCCCTTCATTCTTCCACACTCCCGGGAATAAAGCCCTAACCTGTTTAACCTTTCCATTCAACTCAGTTCATGAAGTCCAGGCAACATCCTCATAAATCTTCTCTGCACTCTTTAATTCAACCCAATTCCTACAGTTTGGAGGTGGAGTAGAATGAGGGCCAGAGTTGGACAAAAAAGTGGCAGATGAAGTTCAATCAAGAAAAGTGCGAGGTGATGCATTTTGGTCAGTCAAACCGGAAGGCTGAGTATAGGGTTAATAATGTGGAAGAAGAAAGGGACCTTGGGGTCAAGGTCGCTGCACAGGTTGATAGGATAGTGAAGAAGGTCAATGGGATGCTGAGCTTCATTAATTGGGGGATTGAGTTACAGAGCCAAGAGGTCATGTTCCAACTCTATACATCTCTGGTGAGACCAGACTGAGAATATTGTGTTCAGTTCTGGTCACCTCATTATAGGAAGGATGTGGAAGCAATGGAGAGGGTGTAGAGGAGATTTACCAGTGTTGGAAAATATGTCGTATGAGGCAAGGTTAGCAGTGCTAGAGTTTTTCTCTTTGGAGCACAGAAGGATGGGAGGAGACTTGATAGAGGTCGACAAGAATTTGAAAGGCTTAGATATGGTAGACAGCCAGCATCATTTTCATAGGGCAAGAATAGTAAATACCAAATCACAAAATGAAGAAAGGAAAACTTAGGGGGTGTTTCCCCCCCCCCCCCCCTCCCATATAGACAGGGTGTTGTGGGTGTGTGGAATGCCTTGCCAGGGTGGTGGTGGAGGCTGAAACATTAGGGGCATTTAAGAGACTCTTAGACAGGCACATTGATGAAAGAAAAATCAAAGGTCTACGGGGTAAAAAGAGTTTAGGTTTTTTTGGTGGAAATATATTGGGCCGAAGGGCCTGTACTGTGCTGTAATTTTCTATGTTTTATGAACCAAAAAACCAATAATCACAAGGCTCTCATGATTTCCAATCAATGCCAGCCATTCCCTGAATGAAGAATGATCCCTGTCACAGCTCACAATGAACTCTGAGCTGAAACAGTGAACAGAAACAAGACCCACAGATCTACCCTTAAAAACTATGGAAACTCTACCCAAAACTGGGATTAATTCCTGCTTCTGAAGTCAGCCGGAACCTTAGCAAGGAATCTGCTTTGCTATTTATGAAACAGAAGTCTCATTTGCAAAACAATGGCAGAAAATTTGCACTCCTAATTTAACAACCTATTTATAAACCATTTCACGGTAAAATTTGAATATCAGGCATCAATGTTTATGGAATATTTCCAGTTGGAATGTCTCCGGGATGGAACAGTGCTCATTGAAGATTCAGGTCAGCTTCCTCCCAGCTCCACATCTGTGAGGAAACACTGAACCAGGAACTTCACTTTCCAGAGGTTTAGTACTTAGTTCTGGCTTCATGTTAAATTGTTCAGAAGCAATTTTTTAACATCTGTCTACAGCCAAATTAGTGAAGGACAACAACGTTAGTGTCAGGCCTATTCTGAGCTTTTAATTTTAAATTAAATTTTCAAATGAGACATGCAGCACTGTAAAAAGCCAATTCGGCCCTACAAGTCTGTACCATCCACATTAACCTATATCCCGGTAGGTTTTTGAAGGGTGCTGTCCTTTAACTGCTCAATTTCAACAGCTGCTGGTTTTTGTTGAAGTCTCGGGGAAGTTCCTGTGCGATAAGAACGATAGAACTTTTGGTCCTTGGACCAGTGGCCAGTGTTTGGCCAGTTCTGCTGTGAACACACTTAAGACTTCTCTTTCCTCCGCTCCCCAGCAGAGCAGCTCGTGACTTTGAAAAGAAGATGAAGGAAAAGCCCATCAGACGAGCCTGTTGTGGAGAATTTATTATTCAAAATCTGCTCTGTCAGACTCTTCACCTGAAATAAATGTTTTCTGATGTGCTTCACGGAGCTTTCAACAGCCACAGTTATCATTATATAAATTACCCATCTATGTTGTCCTGAACAGTCATCTAATACAATACTGATAACCTTGAATTGCCTCTCAAAATCACCAGGACTAAGGCTCCATTTTAACAGAAACACCGTTTGCATGTAAAAAGCATCTGTTCTCTGTGCCCTGACAATATCCAGACGTACTATACATTGCTATCAAACTCATAAATATTCCAAGTATACATCTGTAAAAATTAAGAGCAGAAAGAATTTCACTAACCACCTTCTGCAAACCAGGGACGATCACAATTGATCACTTCAACTAGGCTATGCTAGAAATTGAAGAGAAATATCCAAAACAGAGTGGCAGACGCTGAAAATCAGAACATTGCTGAAATACTCAGCAGGCTGGGCAACGTCTGTGGAGAGAGTAACAGATTCAACACCCTCCACAAGAACTGGTGGACAGTGAAAACACCTCAGGTCAGTTCAGTCCAGTGACCCAAGTAAAGGATGGCACCTGCAACAGTATTCCTTCACATGGGAAGGTAACTCCCAGTTCTCTCTCCACACATGCTGCCGTCCCTGTTGAGCCTTTCCAACATTTTTCAGTATCGGTGTCAGATTTCCAGTGCCTGTAGCAGCAGAACTTGCCAGCTGACCACACTCGTTTCCCAGGAGATGTGATTGGCCAGAGCTACCTCTGTGAGATGCGAACAGCTGAGTGAGAGGATGCTCCATGCCAGGCAGGGAAGTGCTCTCCAAACAGATCCTGACAGTGACCCAGATCACCCCTTGACCACTTCTAAATATTTTTAATCATCTAAGGCATCTGCCTCACTTACTTACCTTGTAACTTGCTTCTTCCACATTCCCATCCACTCCCCCCAGATGCCACCATTCACCCACATGCAAATGGCATATCATAGAGTGATGCAATCACGAAGAAGGCTCGCAGTGAGGAGTTTGAGGATATTTGGTATGTCACCAAAGACTACTGAAAATGTCTACAGGTGGACATGGAGAGCATTCTAGCTAGTTGCATCACTGTCTGGATCGCTCAGGACAGGAAAAATTCCAGCCTGCGACAGACCTTACTCCATTGAGGACATCTATGAGAGGGAGTCTTTAAAAAAAAAGCCTCAAAGACCCCCCCCCCACCACACAGGCCATGCCCGCTTCACTCAGGTACCATTGGGTAAAAGCTGCAGGAGCCTGAAGATGAGCATTCAGCGGCTCAAGGACAGCTTCTTCCCTGCTGCCATCAGATTCCCGATGATCAATTATGAACCACAGAGACAACCTCACTTTGTCTTTGCACTATTTTATTACTTTGAAATGTGGTTTATATAAATGTTTGTCCTGTTATGCTGCCACAAAACAACAAATTTTGTGACATATTCATGACAATAAATTCTGATTCATTTCACCTACCAACCCACACATACTTTGGACATGGAAGGAAACAGACACTTCTTTTGGTTCACTTTCTTGCTGAAATAATGGCACTGACTTTTGGGCATGGTTTGTGCAATAGTTTCAGCACCAGTGATGTGTACTGGCACAGTAAGGAATTTGTAATTTTTCCCCATGTCTGCATGGATTTCCTTTGGGTTGCTCCAGTTTCCTCCTACCCTTCAAAAATGTCTGGGTTTGTAGGCAAATTGGGTGTAATTGGGTAGCATGATCTTGTGGGCTGGAATGGCCTGTTACCATGCTGCATGTCTAAATTACACAATGAGTCTCTGTTTGCCTTTGGAAAGCAAAATATGTGCAGATCCTGTGCACGTCAAGAAATTGTATCTGGAATCAGTCTCAGGGAGGGCATGCAAACTCCAAAGGGGCAGCATCAGAGGTTGAGATTAAACCAGGACAGCTGGAGTTGTGTGGCTGCAACTCTCTTACTTGCCAAACCGTGCTGGTCGTCTGATGCAAATTCAGCTGAAACCCCAATCAACTAAACAGCTCCCAACTCCTGAATAATGGTCTTTCTGCTCCTCTTCTGGCTGAGGCAGAGCAAGAAGTTGCAGGAGATCCTGCACAATTCCCAGGGCACAATCTGGGTCAGACTTCCTGGGAGAAGGGCAGCACCTTTAACGCGAAGCGGTTACAGCGCCAGTGACCAGGACTCCGACTCAAATCCTGCACAGTCTGCAAGGAACTTCCACGCTCTCCTAGTGTCTTCAACAAGAACCAGCAGCTGTTGAAATTGAGCAGTTAATGGACGGCCCCCTTCAAAAACCTACCGGGGTGTAGGTTAATGTGGGGCCGAATTGGCCTTTTACTGAGCTCCATGTCTCATTTAAAAATTTGACCAGATGCTCTGGTTTCCTCCCCACTGTTCAAAACGTACTGGGGTGGTAGGTTAATTGGGTGGATTAAAAGGGCCTTTTACCCTTCTGTATATCTAATTTTTTTTAAATTCAGAAGAAACAAATTTACCGTAGATCTATGCCAATCTTTGAATCATCTGGACGTCAAGCACTGGCTGTTCAGCTTTTGTATTGGCAATAACACCTCGGCCATTTGGTTACTAAGACACTACATATTTACAATCCAGGCAGCCAGGACCACCCACTCAGTCCAACAAAACGTCTTGCTCAGAGAGTCACTATCCAATAACATCCAAGATCTTTTTTTAATGTCAAACTGTGAAGTCCTTTCTCTTTCATTAAAGGCCACCCTCCGCAGCGCTACTTCATTAAGCAGTGAATTGGTCTGATCCCATCTCATTAAACGTCTAATTGCTATGGTCCTACCTCATTAAACAATGTATCTGTGCAGTCTCATATCACACACAGCAATGGTTTGGTGTTCAGCACAGATGCGAGGGTGGAATTGCCTGAATCCCATTGTCAGGTGACTAAATTAACACAGAGAAGTCACTATCTGTGCTAAAGAGATTCCCTGGATTTGCTCCTCGACACTGGGGTGCCAGTAAGGAAGCCATATTGTCCTTTCATTTGTTGGCGGAGATGCTCAAGGTTATACTCAGTCAATATAACAAGCATGTACCATTTGCAGTCCAACCCCAGGATCAAAACCCCAGGTCTCAGTCCTTGGAAGAATGATCCTATAACTATGGCATCAGTTGGGAGCATCAGCATTTTCACATTTAAAGGAATGCCAAGAAATGTTCACAAGACCATCAGACATAGGAGCAGATATAGGCTGGTTAGATTTTCCAAGCCATTTCTTCATGAGCGGATTCATTTTCCCATTCAGCCCCACTGCCTGGCTTTTTCCCCCATGAACTTTGATGCCCTGGTTAATCAAGAACTATCAATCTCTGCCTTAAATACACCCAACGACCTGGCCTACAACCGCCTGTGACAACAAATCCCACAGATTTAGCACCCTGTGGCTGAAGAAATTTCTACGCATCTCTGATATTAGTGGATGCCCTTCAATCCTGAGTTTGTGCCCTCTATCCCTAGACACTGGGAAACAAACCTTTCTACTTCCAAAAGTTTTTCATGAGATTCCCCCCTCATTCTCCTAATTTGCAGTGAATAGAGACCTCGAGCTGTCAAACACTCTTGAATGATAACCCTTTCATTCCTGGAATCATCCTAGTGAACCTCCTTTACCCAACATCAGCATGTCCTTTCTTAAAAGAGGAGCCTGAAACTGCTCACAATGCATTCAGTGAGGTCTCACCAGTGCCTTCTCGAGCCTCAGCTTCATTTATATTCTATTCCTCTTGAAACAAATGCCAGCATTGCATTTGCCTTCTTCACCACCGTCTCAAAATGCATGTTTACCTTCAAGCCATCTTGCTCAAGAACTCCCAAGTCCTTTTGCATCTGGTATTTTCAATTTTTCTCCCCATTTAAAAAATAGTCTGTTTATTTTTTTCTACCAAAGTCCATGACTGGATACTTTCTGACCTTGTATTTCATTTGCCACTTCTTTGCATCATATACAGATCTGGAGGGCACAGTGACTGTGCGGTCAGGTAGTTTCTGACCTCTACAGCAATTGCAGTCTTTGGTCTGAAAGGTGAGGAAGGTAGATCCCCTCTGCAGTGAGCTGGGATTCACTGTTAGTGTGTTGTGCTGATGGTGGCTCCACCCCAACTACTCACACCCTGGTTTCCCGCCTAAACCCGTGAGACCCTAGCCATTGTAAAAAGTGAAAAGAAGTGTTTGTTCTCTCTCCAGTCATGAGCTTTTATTCACACTCCAATTTTATGAGCTTATTCCCTAAACGATGGAAACACTACTCAAGCCTGGTCTGCTGCTGATAGACCCTTTATCCCCCGATGCGGCTGAGGAGTTCATGTACTGGCTAGACTGCTTCCAGACCTACCTGAATGCAACCAGAGATGTCTTCCACATTGTTGAACTCAGGAGGTCCGCATTCGTTTCGAGGGTAGGAACGAAAGGATATGTAGTCATAAAGGGTTGCACTATATATGATGCTGCTATCGAGGCACTGAAGGCTCGGTACATGAAGGCACAAAACGATATCCTAGTGAGGCACCAACTTGCTCAATGTCATCGATGGCCAGGACAGACCATCGATGACGAACTGCTGGACGCTTGCCAAGAAGTGTAGCTACGGGTCGCATTCGTGAAGAAGAACAGATCCGGGACACTCTAGCCACGGTGGTCCACTCAAGGTACAAGAGGCAATAACTGCTCGAGTTGGGAAAGAAGGATCTGGCTGGCCACATTGAACTGATCAAATCGCTGGAACATGCCAAGCTCAAAAACAATGACCTCGAACCCAGTGAACTCGCTCACCCAGGTGACCCCTTCCAAGGTCTAGCTGCTCCCGCTACCCCTGCCCTAATGGCTGCTGCTTCCCATGCTAGGGAGTGCTTTTTCTGTGGCAAGAGCCAGCATCCTTGATCTCGTTGCCCAGCTAAAGACTCTGTGTTTCGGCTATGGCAAGAAAGGGCACTGGGCGAGGGTTTGCCACATGAGGGGAAGCCAGGGAAGACCACGGCCTACACTGGTCCCGGATCTGATTCCAGCCCCAAACCATCTGCCCCAAATTCACCTGAACCCACGTGCTGCACTACATGCTGACATAGGGTGGCAGCGAGGAAACGGCACAAAAAGGCTCACCGGCCATCCTGCCATGACCCAAATTCAAACTCATTGCCATTATCATCGGAGGAGGAAGGAGGGCGGTCATCATGCCATGCCACAAGGTGAATACCATCTGATCTCCACGCAGGGCAACCCAGGATGGTGGGGACCACTCAAGTAAGGAGTATGGAATCTCCGAGGTCCCAGCCTCAATGATCCTAAATCAGGACAGACCACAACAGCTCAACAACTCCATAGTGACTGTGAAAGTAAACAGGCATTCCACTAAATGCCTACTCAACACGGGATCTACTGAATGCTTCATTAACTCATGGACTGTGGAAGAGTACAACCTAAAGATGCATCTTTCCAATTATCGCATATTCCTTGTGTCTCATTCACATTCTACGCATATCCAACAACATTGTATTATAATACAACTGTCATTTGAAGGATTGGGGGGGGGGGGGGGGAAATTCAGTAAATTTTGTCTCTATGTACTTGATGAATTGTGTGCTCCAGTGTTGTTGGGTCTGGACTTCCTGTGTCACCTTAAAAGTGTGACCTTGGAGTATTCTGGTCCCCTCCCCCCTACCCTGTAATGGTTCAGAATCAGAACTCACATGCAGCCTCTCCACACTGAATATCGATCCCCCACCTCTCTTCCCGAATCTGTCCTCGGACTGCAAATCTATTGCTACCAAGAGCAGGAGGTACAGCACAGCAGACCAAGATTTCATAAAGTCTGAGACACAATGTCTGCTCGACGAAGGTATCAGCGAACCTAGCACCAGCCCGTGGAGAGTGCAAGTGGTAGTGGTGTAAGGGGAAAACGAGTCAAAGCTATAATTGACTATACCCAAACTATTAATTGTTACACACTCCTGTATGCATACCTCTTCCCTTGAATTTCAGATGGTGAATGATATCGTGCAGTATCAGGTCTATTTGACCATTAATCTGAAAGCTGCTTATCACCAGCTGTCAATCCGTTCCAAGGACTGTCCATATACGGCATTTGAGGCTAACGGTCATCTCTATCAATTCTGAAGGGTCCCTTTCGGTATCACCAACAGGCAGATGGACAGAATAGTGGATGAGTACAGGTTGAAGGCTACCTTCCCCTACCTCAATAATATCATCATCTGTGGCCACACCTTGGAAGACTATGATGCCAATCTCCAGAGTTTTCTCCATGTGGCGAAAGCCCTGAACCTCACTTATAACTCTGACAAGTGTGTGTCCAGGACTAAACGTGTGGCTATCCTTGACTACATGGTGGAGAATGACATCACTGGCCCTGATCCTGATAGTATGCTCCCCCTGTTCGAGCTCCCATTCCCAGGACAACGAAGGCTTTGAGGTGAGGCCTGGGGTTTTTCTCATTTTATGCCCAGTGGATCCCTCAATACATTGATAAAGTTCACCCTCTACCCATTGTGACTAACTTCCCCCTCTCTTCCAAACGGCTTTTAACTACCTCCAGAATCACACTGTGAAAGCCACAATGCATGCGGTGGATGAGAATGTACCTTCCTAAGTGGAAAGTGACGCTTCGGATGTAGCCCTGGCCGCTACCCTCAACCGGGCGGGCAGGCCAGTTGTATTTTTTTCTCTCGGACATTACTAGGCCACGAACTCTGGAACCCATCTATGGAAAAGGAGGCTCAAGCCATTGCAGAAGCCGTGATGCACTGGAGACACTACCTGGCTGATAGGAAATTTACACTCCTCAGTGACCAGCGCTCTGTCGCATTAATAATGTCAAGGGGCAAAATCAAGAATAACAAAATTTCTAGGTGGAGGATTGAGCTCTCCACCTAAAATGATGACATTACCTATCGGCCAGGAGCCCTTAATGACCCTCTAGATACCTTATCCAGAGGAAGCTGTGCCTCTGTGCATACCGGCCAACTCTGGTCTCTGCATAATGAGCTCTGCTAACCAGGGGTCACCCACATGGCTCATTTTGTCAAGGCGGACTATCTGCCTGACTCCATAGAAGACGTCAGGGTCTGCGTGGAGTGCAAGCTGCACTTCTACTGCCTCACAAAGTCCCACATGATCAACTCATCCAGGCCCTTCGAACGGCTCAGTGTTGATTTTAAAAGACCCCTCTCCTCCACGAACGGGAATACCTTCTTCCTCTCTATCATTGATGAGTACTCCTGCTTCCCCTTTGCCATTCCATATCCATTTTTGCCCTGTTCTTGTATCCCAGCTATATTCATAGTGACCGGGGCTCATGCTTTATGAGTGATGAGTTACATCAGTACCTGCTGGTGAGGGGCATCACATCCAGCAGGGGGAACAGGCAGGTTGAAAAGGAGAACACCATGTCTGGAAGGCTGTCAAACTGGCTCTGAAGTCAAAAGGCCTTCAAGACTCACATTGGCAGGAAATCCTTCCTCTGGCACTCCATTCCATCCAGTCACTACTATGTACTGCGACCAATGCTACTCCTCACAAGCTCCTATTTCGAAAGAAGGTCGGCATCAGGAACTACACTCCCAACCTGGCTCACCACTCCTGGTCCAGTTCTTCTCAGGAAGCACATGAGAAAAAGCAAGACTGACCCCCTGGTAGAAAGGGCGAAACTGCTCCATGCCAATCCCATATACGCCTCTGTGGAGTACGCGGATGGCAGAGAGGACACCATCTCCATCAGGGACTTAGCACCCACCGGAACAGCGGGTCTGTTGCCTCAGGTGCCCTGCAAGCCACAGAGCTCATTCTCGCCACCTCCAGTCAGGGCCTCAGGGGATCTGGTTCAGGAAGAAAGTGCATCCCCCTCCACCACTGAGCCAGAGATCCAACCTGCGTTTCTTCCCTCAGAAGGGACCAGGAGACCCAAGTAGTCCAAGGCCCCCTGATGCTAAGGCGCTCCACCAGGATCTCCAGACCCCCAGACCACTTAAATGTGTAAATTTGTAAATAACTTTATATTTTTCAACATTTTTTCTGAACCATGTTCTCTGTCTTCATTCACAGATTCGGCAGGAACTGGGATTCACTGGTAGTGTGTTGTGCTGATGGCTGGCTCTGCCCCCATCTGCTCACACATAACCCTGGTTTCCTGCCTAAATCCAGAACCCAACTGAAGACTAGTGTGAGACCCTACCCATAGTTGTAAGCTAATAAAAGCGTTTGTTCTCCCTCCAGTCATGAGAGCTTTTATTCGCGCTATACCCTCTTCTCCACAAATGTGAGTTAAGGGCAGCAGGTGACCAGAAATGGGGGAACACTACAGACTGAGAAGGAGAATCCTTGGAGATGACACTACAGGGAAGGAGACCAGAGCAGTTGAAATCCAATAAAGTAGGAGCTGGCTAACTGGGGTACACATCCAATGAAAGCAACCAATGAACTGGCTGGCAATCCTCCTTCATGGCCAGTCTACAGAATTTCACAAGCAATGCACTTGATCAAAAGTGGATATCTTCTTGCTGCCACAGCATAAAGGGGTGAAAGCAGTGCAGGCTTGAGGAAGCCATTCAAGGCAATGTTTCTGGAAGATAACAAGTGACCCACTCTTTCCTCATTTGACCTTATTGAAATCCAATCCAAAGATGAAAATCAAGTGATAGAACGGGAAGCTTGCATAAAAACACACTAGCTGGCCCAGTTGACAGCATCCGTTCAGAGTACCAAGGTTGTGATGTTCTAATTAAAATATTTTATCAATCAGAGTCAAACTTGTCAACTCAATAACACTGGACAACTATTTTTTTCAAAAGGTTTGCACTGACACTAGCTATTAGGTACAAACGAAAGTCAGTGGCAAAACATTTTTAGGTCAGTTGAACTAAAGCAATGTGTCAGCATCATGGCATGGTTGGGTGTAGCAGTTAGTGCAATACCTTTACAGCGCAAGTGATTGGGATTTGGGTTTGAATCCTGCGCTGTCTGTAAGGAGTTGGTACGTTTTCCCCATATATGATTGGGTTTTTCTCCTGGGTTTCCAGTTTCCTCCCACCATTCAAAACGTTCCGGGGGTGTAGGTCAATTGGGTGGCACACGCTTGTGGGCTGAAATAGCCTGTTACCGTCCTGTATGTTTAAATTTTCAAACTCAATTTAATACAAGTTAATTTAATGTTTCTCCAACCTCTGACGTGATACAGCAAATCTAAAATTACTGTTGTGTTCTGCTTGAAGTTGTCAATCATATTCACTATTTTTTTCCAAGAAGCAAACCTATGAAAAAAATTATTGTCCAGTGTTACTTACTACATTGTTTCACAAGTGATTTTTTCCTGCTGAGATCTTCAGTTTACTGCAATTATTTGACCTTTCTCATGCTCACTATAAAATGGCCAGAGCTTCCTAATCAACTGTAAATGCAATCTGCAACCCAATGGATAAAAGATACTTGTACTTGTTGAAAGACAACTGCTTCATCTATCCACACGACAATCTCTGCACATGGAGCACTTCTGTGATAGTCAAACACTACTTTGTAAGCACCAATGTGTACCAATCTCAAAAGTTTTTCCTATTATTTTACCAGCTCTGGAAAAAAAGATCACATCAAAAAAAGAAGCCATATTACAGATTCTGTTCAATTTCTCTTTTCAAATAGGAAAAAAAAACAACCTTCAGTTAAGTCTTGCCAACTTAATGAGAAATTCCATGCTAGTGTCTCAAGGGAGCTAAAATCAGTTACTTCCAATTTAAAGATGACAAAGAGATTTCAGTGACTATAAATGGGCAGTCATTTGAAAGCATTCTAAATTTTAAATGCACCTGATGTGCATGCACTATTTTTAGCCATTGTGTTTCTTTTCCATCTGATGAACTCTGCTCTTATTGATGTTGAAATCAATACTTCAAAATCGATAAGTAACTATCAAAATTACTCTGCTACACTCCATTTGTCTGTTCATCAAACGCAAAGGGTGAACTTGTTTCCTGTAATGAAGAGTGTGAACAGAGATAGTGGACAGTTTATTTGGAAGGTAGAGTCCAATGTTGAAACTTGGTCTTTCTCTCTGTTGGTCTCGATAGATGGAACTGAACGACAACTGTCAAGTATGTAGTATTTCCAGGAAAGGCAGCCAAATGTGTCTACAGTGCAACATAGAAGTCTGCAGATGCTGTGATTGTCGCAAAAACAGAAATGCTGGAGGAACTCAGCAGGTTTCGCAGTGTTCATTGTGGAGGTAAAGATATATAACCAAAGTTTCGGGTCTGAGCCCTTCTTCAATGTATGAAGGTGGTTTATAGATTATCTGTAAAAACCGGTTGCGTTTCTATTCATAGTTTTCAATCTAAAGGGAAAATTAATGAGGTGGTGAAATGTTAGCAACAAAAAAAAACTTGGGTCATTATTCTGAAGAATGGACTGTTTGAATTCAAATGGGTCAATATTATTGGAGAATATTCAGCCAATCTGGAAGCATTGCTGAAATAGGGCTCAAAGAACTATAGAAAACCCTTTCCATCCAGCATCAGGAAGGAGGTACTGGAGTAATAAAATCAGGACTGCCAGGCTAGGAAATAGCTTCTTGCCGCACGCTGTGAGATTGACAAACAGTATCCTCTAATCATCCCAAAATATTTATATATACTTATTTTAAGTATATATGTGACTATTATGTACTGCCTATGCATGTGCATCATGGACCAGAGAAACACTCTTATACATGTGATAATAAACTTGAACTAACAATAGTTATGCATGTGAGGTTGGGAGGGATTAGATTGATCTGGAGGAGATTTACATTGGTCAGCACACACTGTGGGCTGAAGGGCTGTAATGTTTCAAGTTGCAATACCTGAAAAATATGAGTGGTGTCAATTTTTGGAAGTTGATGAAGATCTTGTTGCTTCCAATCAACTGATGCTGACCTCAACAAGCCCAAAAATACAGCGGTGGTCCACCAAAAGTGCTGAGTCAGGTGCATTGGTGCCTCAGTACCTTACTGCAACTCATCCCAAAATAGGCTGCAGGCAGTCATCCTATTTCTGTGTTTGCTTGGCTCAGTTGCTACTCCCCTGTCTCAGGCTTTGAAAATGACAAATGGAATAACCTCCACAAGAAGTATGGCATGGGAAGACCAGGTCAACACAGGATAAGTGTCAAGACTTGGGATAAGGTGGAAAAATCTCGAGGTATGGTGCGAGATTAACAACCTCAGGCTCAGCATGGACAAAACAAAAGAGATGATCATGGACTTTGGAAGGATTAGGATCAACCACCCTCCACTACACATCAATAGTGGAAAGAGTCGAGAGCAGCAAGTTCCTTGGAGTTCACTTAACCTGTGACCTATCGTGGGCCCAAAACATCTTCCCACTTGTCAGGAAGGCACCACAGTGACTGTACAGCCTGTGAAGACTGAAGTGTCATGCCAACCTTCTATAGGAGCTCTAATGAGACCGTCTAGGCCAGCTGCAGAGCAGTGTGTTACAGTTGCTACAGAGAAATGGATCAGATGTCAATCCACAGGACCGTAAGAGTGACTGAAAGAATTACTGGAGTCTTTCGCCCCACCTCACTGTCCCCAAATTGACGTGATCTACCGGGATCGTTGTTTGAAGAGGGTGCACAAAATCACTGAGGACCCCTTACAAACCGCACTCAGCACCTTTCAGCTGCTCCCTTTGGGAAAGAGAAACAGGGTTCTCAGAGCCAGCACCACCAGGCTGAGGAACAGCTTCTTCCCACGGGCATGATGCAATATTAGTTTATTTATTCGTATAAATATCCTGCATATGTAATGTTTTTCTATATGTGTGTTATGTCTGGATCTGTGTCTCTTGTGTTTTCCACTGAGAACCAGAGAACACTGTTTTGTTGGGTTGCACTTGTGCAATCAGATGACATTAGAGTTGTCTTGAGGTACAATATAAAGCTGAAGAATTAGATCCTCAAGGAAATCTTTCTGTGCACAAACCTTGCTACTGTGACAGTAAAAATCATTCATTCGATGTTGAACAGCTTGGAACTCAGAGCACAAACAAACAATGCAAATGAAAGATTTTGCCTTTGAATCCAATTTTAAATTTAGCTGTGGAATGACACAAATTTAAACCTTAAATCAACTATTTTTTCAGAAACTGAGGCTCATACTATACTTTCCAAGTCATAAAGAAGAACAATGAAAAAGTAATTTGTAGTCATTACCACATTAACCAACAATGAAAGTGGTGAATGCAATTTAAACAATTAGAATTAAACTGTCTGCAAACGCGAGTTTTATCCTTGAATTATGCTGCAAGCATGTGGAAATTGTTTTGACGTTTAAAAATACTCGCGTTTACACCAACAAATCAATCACAATTGGCAGAACTATAACATTAAGAAGCCTTTATTTCATCAACTTCATGACTTTGAACAGCAATGGATGGCTTGGTACAGGGCCAGAGGGAGAAATGGGGGCCAGAGGGGGAAATGGGAGTGAAGGGATTGAGAGAGGGATGACAGGCAGCCAGACAACATCCAATGTATTCATTTGCATGAACTATCTCCCCTTGAAGGAAGAGTGAAGCAGGACTGGGGGTGCGTTGGTTGAGATACTGTATGTTCCTG
Organism: Narcine bancroftii; assembly: GCF_036971445.1. Lineage (NCBI taxonomy): Eukaryota > Metazoa > Chordata > Chondrichthyes > Torpediniformes > Narcinidae > Narcine > Narcine bancroftii. The sequence goes on from NC_091474.1 coordinate 82,963,536, forward strand.
GACATGATTGATCAAATGAACAGAGCAGAGTACAAGTGAGAGTAAAGATCAAGCAAGAATCCCTGCCACTCCTCATCAAGACCCCACGTACCTCATCGACCTCACCACGTCACAATAGTTTGATGCACCTAAGTGGGCCATTCGTAAAGACATTGTGCCAATCTCTGGCCATTGTTCATCAAAGCACTTCTGGATTCATGGGGCTGAGAAGGCTCCATCACAGTGTATTTCACATGGATTTTTAGCTATGAGGGGCTGCAGTGGACCAACGCAGGGCACTAGAAATGGGGAAAACAGCCCCTCCAACCTTCTACTGAGATGGAGAAGAATGGGAGACAACCCTACAAGGTGGACGAGCAAGAGGCTCAGAGCCTGAAGGCTGTTGAGAACTTGCAGTCAATAGACCCACATGGGCTGCAGGAGACTGGCTAATGGTAACCACGGCTCGGAACTGGAATTCGAGAGGGTGCTGAGTGAGCTGAGGTTTGGATCTGGAGCTTGGGTTTCTACTGGTTTGAACAGAAGTCTCTGTGGCTGCAAAGGCTGCAGGAGCACTGGAACTGAATCCACAGACTCTCAGTGGCTCTGAAGGAATTCTCTCATACTTTTCTCTTACTTGGGGTGCTGGGCAATGCTCCTGGCTCCTCTCTGTTTGTCTTAAAGCAGACGAAGTTGAAGTCTAATGTCTCTTACATTTTTATCTATTATTACATGACAATAAAAGGAACCTTGAACCTTGAGTTTATTGCAGGAAAGTGGTGTTGAGGCGGAAAATTAGCTGTGATCACAATGAATTGCAGAGCGGGAACGAATTGCCTACTCCTGCTATTTTTCGTATTCTTCATAACTCTACTTGACTGTCACTCCCCGATGTTTAACAATAGCAGCCCTGGGTCCACCTGGAATGCTGCAAGTTTAACCATCGACCACAGCACGTTGCTGAATATCATCAAGCACCACACACGTCTATCCTGCTCAAACCAATAGCAGCTGCGCTGTCCAGAGCAACCTTTCCCTGCATTCCACTTATCAATTTTATTTCCGCTTTGAAGTACTTAGTTGCTCTTCATCGTAAAAGAGCAAGCAAACTGTGCCTTGGCTTGAAGGAAGAGGTAACAGTAGAAGTGAAATTTAATGCTTCATCAGAAGTGAAATGAAATACAAAGTGGTTGAGGAGTTGTACAAAACAAGCATTGCGGGCAATTTGGAATTTCAACATAGAACCAAGGTTGAGTTGGCTCCACGCAGAAGAATCCAGTCAATCCCAATGCCTTGTTACTTTTACAACTCTGCAAATTATGTTCCTTCAAAAGCCAAGACAATCGTCTTCTGGAAGCTCTGACTGAGGCAATTTCCACCAAGCCAAAAGGAAGTATCCCTCCCTCACCCCTTTCTTGAATCTTGAGCCTATCCTTTGTGGAGGACTTTAAATCTGTGCCCATTGCCCTGAAACAATTTACTAGCTTTTTATCCTGCCTGAACCAATCATGGCCTTGTGTGTGACAAAGAGCTCTCCCCTTAATTTTCTTTACTCCAAGAAAATCAGCATTCCCTTTTAAGTATTGGGCATTCAATATAAATTAAATGATGTCCATCATGATTGCAAAACATGAAGGTTTGGTTAAATCTACAATAAAAGGAGACAGAAAGAATCTCGGCACTTCTGGTGGTACGAAAACTCAGCTAAAATCTCATTTTCCTTAATAAACCTCTGAAGAGACCTAGTCTTGAGCACCAATTCTGAACATAATAGAGCAGAATTCTGCCTGTCCCACAGTAAAAAAGAATCTCAGGGTCGAATGTGATGTTCTTGGACAATAAATCTAAAATTTCAACAAGAGCAGTGAGGAAACAATCAGAATTTCGGATGAGTCATCTATTTTTTGGATCTGTGTAGAAGTTCCCTGTACTCTAATTCTGGCCTGGTTTGAATCACTCATAAAAGCAAATGCAAAAGAAAATAGTAGGAGTTGGCCACAAGGTACCCCAAGCCTATGTACACGATCCAATATGATTGTAGTATATACTTGAAGAACTGGCCAGGCCTGAAACGTTGGTTATCCATTACTTCCTATGTATGCCATGTAACTTACTGAATTTCTTCTGATAATTTGTGAGAATCAAATAAGATGGAATGACATTTCCAGACTTTCTGGAAAAAACAGGTTTACCTCAAGTAAACATCTCATAAATCTCTTGCTGACTCACTAAGTTTACACAGAGTTCCTTTGCCAGCCTGGAGTAGATATTGATATTGTGGGATAAAGTAGATAGTGATAGTAGATGATTGTCTCTCTCATTGGAGGTCTGTGACTAATGGTGTGCCTCAGGAATTGGTGCTGGGTCCATTATTGTTTCTCCTCTATATAAATGATCTGGACAATTGGATCAGCAAATTTGAAGATGATACTAAGATTGAGGATGTAGCAGGATTTGGGCCAGCTTGAAAATGGTAAATAGAATTTACTACAGACAACTATAAGGTGTTGACATTGGAAGGACAAAACAGGGTAGAATTTACATAGTACATGATAGGGTACTGGAGCATGTGGTGGAGCAGAGGGATCAAGGAATACAGCTACATAATTACTTGAAAGTGGCGACACAGGTAGAGAGGGTCATAAAATGGGCTTTTGGCACAATGGCCATAAATCAAAGTATTGAGTAGAGGAGTTGGAAAGTTCTGGTAAAGTTATCAGTGAGGGCAAATTGGGAGTGTTACATGCAGTTTTGGTCATCTAACTACAGGAAAGATATCCATAAGATTGAAAGAGTGGGGAGGAGATTTATAAGGATATTGCCTGGACTTGAGGAGCTGAGTGATAGGGAGAGGTTGAAAAGATTTGTATATTATTCCCTGGAGCATCAGAAAATGAGGAGAGATTTGAGAGAGGTATACAAAATTATGATGGGCCTAAATAGACCAAATGGAAGCAAGCCTTTTCCACTGATGTTGGGTGAGACAAGTATGGGAGGATATGGGTTAAGAGTGAAAAGGGAAATGTTTAAGGGGAAATTCTTCACTCAGAGGGTGGTGAGATCATGAAATGAGGCTGTCAGCGAACGTGGTAAATTTCAATATTGAAGAGAAATTTGGATTGGAACCCAGATGGGAGGGGTATCCAGGGCTGAAGTCCAGGGGAAAATCGACTGGACAAGGTGAAAAAGAGTTTGGCATGGACCAGATGGGCTGAAGGGCCTGTTTCTGTGCTGTTGTATTCACCAAACAATTAAATTGTGCATTCACCACTCTTGCATCTTGTCCAGGAGCCTTAGTGAGGAATAGACAAAGCATTAAACATGCTGATGTATCGCTTCTTTTTAAAACTCTACCTCATGACATCTTTTGCCATTTTAGAGCTACACAACAGCCAGGTTGGGTCAAAGTTAAATGAATGGTATTGTTGGGGTGAAGTGGAGATGGTGCAGAGTGTGAAATGGAGAGAGTTATGATGAAAACAGAGGAAGAGAAAACATAATTCTCCTTGTCCGGATGGTAAAAAAGAGCAGGATAAACACGATTGTCCCCCAGATGCCCCATCTCCCTTTACTGCCAGCTTCTGCGGCTCCGTGGACCAGGTATTTCCAGTCTTCAGACTAATTCATTGAATCAAGCCTTATTAAAACATCTTTTAATCCTAGTTTGCCGACCCACCTCCTTGACTACCCAAATCACATTTTTCTTAAATCAAAGCTGGAAGCAGAGGTTGGAGTCACAATTCAGATTTAAAAACTCTCAACATCTGCCACAATCCCAAGTCCACACTTCTTTACCTTTTTTAATTGATCAATCCTAAGATCATCTCCAAATTAGAAGATTCTTCAATTAAAAAAACACTGCCAAAAGCAACCTTGATTCATGCCCACAGTACCAGTACATTTCATCCTTTAACTCTCTCTCCTCCACAGCCTGAAATCTGCACTGAATAAATAAACAAGGACCTCTGCCTTCAAAATTCAATTTACTGTCATAGTAATAAAAAAGTGTCGTGTTACATGAAATTCTTTTGCCTGCTGCAAGGCAGACAGATTTGCCACCAGCAGGAATCACCTATTACAGTCAGAGAGAGAGAGAGAGTGAGAAGCAAAAGAGAGTCACCCCGGAGACACTGAGTGTCTGGAGATTCACTTTCAGCGCTTCTGCAGCCCCCACAGCCACACACAGGTCAGTCCAAACTATTGTCAACCCGAGCTCCAGTGGCAAACCTTCAACACATTTAGGAACCCTTCAGTGCCCTTGGCTCCTCCTCACATCCTGGTTCCGCCTTGCCAGTAGATAATATGTGCTTCGCGCAATTAAGTGTTCTGGCCTGGCTTGACTCATGCCATAATTGCTTGAAAGAAAGTTTACAATTTCTTGGTGTCTCATGTAATGTGCCATTTCTGCCTTGAAACACACACCCCTCCCCCAACAAATCAAATCAAGTTTCAGAAATGGATAAGCTCACAAGGTTGGATAGGGATAGAACTGAAATAAAAGAGGATAAAATGTAATGGAGAACAAAGGGGATGGATCATCATGGTCTCAGAGACAAATAATCAAAGACGTTGAAAATAAAAATAAGCACGCAACATGTTGATTGCATTAAAACTCGACCCCAATATCTGCCATTCATTACAAGAAAGAATTAAAGCCTTGAAGTTTGTTGCATCACATGCCTGCCAAAATGCTCAACCCCAAACAAATCAGATTACTACAAAGAATGGAAGAAAACTGGAAGGGTGCGGCAAATTGCAGTTGATCAGAGACTTAGTCAAAGGAGGAGGTTTTAATGATTGTATGGGAGGTCAAGGGGAGGAGTTTTAGAGAGAGTCGGTCTCAAATGGAGACAGTTGAAAGCATAGGCCTCACTGATAGGGCAATTATTATTAACAGGACAGCAGAAGAGGCCACAGTAGGAGGATGTAGAAATCTTGTAGGTCCGGACAGGGTAATGGAGACACAGATGGAGATGGAGAGTGGCTGTGAAAGTAGAGGGATGCGAGGAAGAAAGACCAAGGCAGGATGGAGTTGAGTCGACTTAAGCAGAGGCTGAAAGTGCAGCAATGAGATTTACATAAGTTGGAAACCTCATTCATGCCGCAAAATTAACAGCTAATTTAAATTTTAACCAATAGCATGGTAATAGGTCCTTCCGATCCACGAGCCCATGCCACCTAATTGACCTACATCTCCAGTATGTTTCGAATGGTGGGAGGAAACTGGAGCACCCGGGGGAAACCCACACAGACACGGAGTGAACATACAAACTCCTTAAAGAAAGCACAGGATTCAAAGCCAAGTCCCGGATGCTGGCGCTGCAAAGGCGTTGCACCAATCACTACGCCAACCATGGAATTGTGCTCAGCAACTGACAACACACAGCAAGCATGTGCTGATCCAGATGGGAATTCGTCATATTTTTTTCAGGTCTCTCCTGTGTGAAGGCAGGGCCACGAGCAAAGTTCCATACAGCACTGATGCGTCAAATCTCATTTGCCCAAGGCATCCAAATCAGGGAAGTTTGTGTGATTGTCGAAGCTGGGGCAATTCAGGGGAAGCTGATAAGGAATGAAAACACAGTGCTTTCTGAGGCTGAAGGTTCACAAATCCGATTGCAATTCAACCTGAAGACTTAAATCCACGAGGTTCATTCAGCACTGAAGGAGAAACAATGCAAAAAAGTTTTCCAGAACTTTCCAAACCCTTTGCCAATCAAGTAGAAACATCCTTGTTTCAGGGAGTAGAAAACCAATTGATTGTTTGAATGCTCATTTTGCCTGACTGCCTCATTGTCTTGTATATAAATTTGACTGAATCAGAGATAGAAACTCATCCCTCCCCAGTGACTGAGAGGTCAGGCCTCTTCTTTACAAAACCTCTTTGTTAAATGCACTTGAAGCTTCATGAGTTGAACAAGTATTGATCAAATAATGGTCTGGAAACCACTGGAAAAGTTCAACTCGTGACATGAGCTGAGCTTTCTCACCTCACTGCAGGTTGAGAACCACTGGAACGCTGATTTCTGACATGTCGCAGCCACACAAACAAGAGACCTGACATATGTTGTGACACTAGTACATCTGTTTAACCTATGACAGGAAGTTATCAACATACGGCATCACCTACGGCTCCAAGAACGCTTCCATCAGTGCTGTCTCCGCTCCATCCTCAACATTCATTGGAGTGACTTCATCACCAACATCGAAGAACTCGAGCTGGTAGAGTCCGCAAGCATCGAATCCACGCTGCTGAAGACCCAACTGCGCTGGGTGGGTCGCGTCTCCAGAATGGAGGACCATCGCCTTCCCAAGATCGTGTTATATGGCGAGCTCTCCACTGGCCACTGAGACAGAGGTTCACCAAAGAAGAGGTACAAGGATTGCTTAAAGAAATCTCTTGGTGCCTGCCACATTGACCACCGCCAGTGGGCTGATATCGCCTCAAACCATGTATCTTCGTGCCTCACTATTCGGCGGGCAGCAACCTCCTTTGAAGAAGACTGCAGAGCCCACCTCACTGACAAAAGACAAAGGAGGAAAAACCCAACCCCAACCAACCAATTTTCCGTTGCAACTGCTGCAACCGTGCCTGCCTGTCCCACATCAAACTTGTCAGTCACTAACGAGCCTGCAGCAGATGTGGACATACCCCTCCATAAATCTTTGTCCGCGAAGCCAAGCCAAAGAAAAGAAAGTACATCTATTTAACCTACGACAGGAAGTTATCAACCAAGGAAAAGGCCAAGGAAGGTCGCTAACATGAGAAATAAAGGGGGAAGTATATGGGGACAGGCAGGAAGCAAGTCAAATAAACAGCGTAACAATTCCCTTCCCCAAGCAGTTTCACCATTCTTCTTCTGACCCTTAAGTCGTACACCAGGATCTTACCCAACTTGCTTTCATGGTTCTTGTTCTGATTGGCTGTCATGAACTTACATCACATTGAAAGTGAAAATCCAGCAAATTCTTGACATGGCGTGACTGACAGGAGGATTATATCAAGTACATGGTTCTGAAATTATGGAGTGATGGGTTGAATTGTGCCAGGTTTAGCAACTGTTCTGAAGAAACCATGGCCATTCCAAAGAAACTGCTGACTGCCATCCATTGGATCCCTGGGAAATCTCATATGCATGGCTGAAGGTGAGAGTCCAAGAGATCCCTCAAAATCCTATCACTGAGCTTTCACTCCAGTGCTGGACTGCAGTCAATCACCTGCTGAGGAACAGATCTGGAGGCACTTCCCACCTGGCCCTTGGCTTTCCATCAGTGAGAGCCAGGGTGGTGAAGGCTCCGCTGTACACTGGCTGGGATCACAATCATATGCAAAATGATAAACTCCTATCAAGGTCTGGCTTTGTTTATGAAAAAAAGACGAATAGCATGGTAACAGGCCCTTCTGGCTCCCCCCAAATTCTCCAAGTAAGCAACAATCCTCGTATGTTTGGAACACTGGGAGGAAACAGGAGCACCCAGAGGAAACCCACACAAACAGGGCAAGAACATAACAACTCCTTTCAGACAGCACCGGATATGAACCCAGGTCACTGGCACTGTAATAACCTTGTGCAAACTGGTACACCAACCATGCTATCCTTATTTTGTTGCATTTTATGTGTTTTTAATTCTCCTCATGCCAGTTTATTAAATAAAAATAAATAGTTCAATTTAATATTTTCAATGAATCACTGAATGTCTTTTCTGAAGCCAATTGCTGCCTAACAGGTCCACTTGTCTGACTTCCACATCTAAAAAGTCCTGGAAGCACTGTGGCTCAAATCCTGAAATAAAAATCTGCAGCCACTGGAGATCAGAAATAAAAATAAAATCCTGGAGGGCAGGGAAAAACAAAACCGACAGATCAAGCTGCATCCGTAGAAAGAGAAATTGGTTAACATTTTCAGGTGAGAGTCACTTCTTCAGAACCACTTCTTCTGATAGGGTCCTGGATAGTTTGATAAAATGTAAACAACCCAAAAGGTCTCGGTCCCAATGGCACAATTCTGCTCCAAATTAGAAAGCTTTCTCCCCTGACCCTCCTCCCACCCAAACAATCTGATTATGTCTTGAATCTGAAGTGGTTTTCCAAACAATCTGTGGGCCAATTAGAAAACTTGACAGAGAGTGGAACAAATAAGTGACCAAACACAAAGTTCGCCCAACAAACAGAAATGGGGGAAAAGCAAAGCCGTCTCAACACAGCAGGTCTCATAGGAGTTAAAGATATATTACCAATGTTTCGTGCCTGAGCCCTTCTTCAAACAGCAGGCAGACACCTGAATAAAAAGGCTGGGGAGAATGATAGGAAGGGCAGGGGAAGGAGCACAGAGCAAGACAAAGGGTGATCACCTGTTGGCCTGTCCTCCTCCTGCTGCTCTTTCATCCCTTCTTTTAATTCAGGCACCTGCTTGCTTTTTACTCATACCTTGCCGAAGGGCTTGGGCCCGAAATCTTGGCTATCTCTGCCTCCTATGGACACTGTGAGACTGGCTAAGTTCCTCATTTCTGTGTCTTTACAAGCGTCTGAAAACTTTCATGTCTCACTCAAAGCCAAGTAGTCTGACGATTTACAGGAAGACAAACATTGAGTATCAACAATGCAAACACTGGACCAGTGGGAAAAAATTGAGCAGCTTGAGCTTGTCCGTGCGCTCATTCAATTGCTGCTGATCTTCGACACAAGTACCAGCCTGCTCCTCCCATTCCCATCACCTGCCAAAATCCTATCACTCTCAAGACTTAAAGTTAACTATTGACTGAGCCTCAAGTCCCATTTGTAACAAGCTCAAAGAACTCTGACGTCCTGTACAAAAATGTTCTTTTCTTGAGAAGATCAATAGTATTAACCTTGAATTGGATTGTGAATAACTGCAAGTTATCCTCTCAAAGGACCCAATGCAAACCCAAGTCAATCCCACAGGAGCAGAGTTCAGCTGAGAAGTGACAGTTCTGTGCTTCAGAAGATGAGTACAGAAGACCTATTGTGGGTGGAGTTGTTTGTGATAAACAAAAAAGCCACAAGGACATTGCCAACTACATGCATCACAAACTAAAGTTTCAAGGCTGGTGGCAGATGACCCCATGGGTCAGAAAACACAAGTATACTTATGCTGAGGGAGGTCAGCATGTAGGACCTCTGTAGATGCAGAGTCCACATCTTTTTAAAGGCAATCAGCTGGGTTCAGTGAAATTTAACATAATTGAAGTGGAAGAAGAGGCAGAGAAGTCGTATCAAGCGACTGGCACAGTCTGAAGGACCAAATGGCTTTTAAGACCTGCAGTCAGCAGCAAAGTGACGGTGGCTGATGTTAAGTTTCAAGAAAGTTGCCGAATGTCCAGCAATCTCTCACCACAAATGAGCCTTTCCCAACATTGTTTAGTATCAGCCACAAACTCAAGGACCATCAAAGAAACCTGCCATTAAATAGCCAGTGATCCAGTGTGATAGTTAGCCTACACTGTCAAGAACAGAAAATACTTGGCAGAATAATATATATCAAGACAGAAAATATACGGCAGAATAATAGATATCAGGACAGAAGATACACGGCAGAACCAGAGCATACAATACAGGGTTATTTTACACTAATGGGAGTGAGGTATATCAAGTTCAGGCAGACAGAGTCACCTTAGTACTGTCGACCCTCACTCAAAGATCACTGTGAAATGGTACAGTACTCATGGCATATTTTGGCTGCATATCTTCTTACAATTGATAAGCATATCTCTTTGAATTTGTTTGAGCCATATTGTTACAGTTCCTTGTTAATATTTGTCATTGTGTTCTTTCTTAAGAAATGTAAATCACTGACGTCAATCAATTACCCAAATTAACAGTTAATTCTGTTTAAGTTTAATGTCTTAAAAACAGTTGAGGTAATGTCTAGAGGTTTTGCATTTAATGCATATTGAACATCCAGGCTCTGTGTACATTTGTTTTAAGTTTTAATCATCACATGCTAATCACTAGTCTGGAGAATTATTTGGATCTTTAAGAAACCCAAAGCAAAGCAAGCTTTTCCTCAAGGTTCACAAAGCAAAGTAATTTTCATTGGTCCCTGATAGTGAGATGGGGAAAGTCTAGGACAAGAGGGCACAACTTCAGGATTGCAGGGTGTCTGCTTGGAACAGAGATTGGAGGAATTTCTTCAGTCAGAGGGTGGTAAATCTGTGGAATTTGTTGCCACAGGTAGTTATGGAGGCCAGGTCATTGGGTGTATTTAAGGCAGAGAGTGATAGATTCTTGATTAGCCAGGGCATCAAAGGTTATGGGGAGAAGGCCGGGCAGTGGGTCTGAGTAAGAAAATGGATCAGTTCAGTATTAAATGATGGGGCAGACTTGATGGGCTGAATAGCCTATTTCTGCTCCTATGCCTTATGGAATTGTTTCCAGATTTGTGAGGTGGGTGGAATGCCTTGGGAAACAGCAATGCATTTAATAGATTTCTGCTTTACTGCAGAACCTTTCAGAGTGACCTGCAAAACTGAGATAAGTCCCACATATCTTTGTTAGCTGACATCTCAGTGCAAAGTGCCTCAATTAATAAATATCCAGCAACCATTGAAGGCAGCATGTATAACTTTCCCCTGAAGGATGCAAGTATTTTGTTCAACTTACTCGGAGAGTAAGAACCAAGAACAGAGGAATTTCCCTTCAAATTTCACTTGGATTGACTGGACCTCAAATTTTTAGACCACCAGCCTGCCATAAAAGAAACAAGGTCCAGCCAAAAAGCTTCATCACTGTTTGCTGATATATATTGGTGTTGATGTATTTTTAGAACAGTGGAAATTCAGACAGACTGTCAACAACTGTGGTGAGAGTACATGCATCAGATAATGAGTTTTCATCAAAACAGGAAGAAAATTAAGGGATTACTATCTTAGAGATAACATGAAAGGAAAGAGGAAAACACAATGACAAAAGGGAAAGGTGACAGGGCGAAGAATTTCAATCTATGGTGGTACATTGGCAAAGAGATAGAGGCGATAGGGCTAGAATGATAAAATGTGCTGAGAAGCGCAAATGGGTAAAGCAGAGTGACATGAAACCATTAAACTTATTGCTGAGTCTGGAAGCCTGCAAAATATCTAGTCAGAAGGTGAAGTACTGCTCCTCAAGCTTGTCTGGAGCTTTGTTAGAACAGTTGGATCCCAGACCTTGGGAGGGGAACAAAATAATAAGTATTTGGCAACCAGGAGCTCCAGGGCGATCCAAGATGAATGGAGGTGTTCGTCAAAGCAAAGCTGAGAGGGGCAAGTTCTGAGTTAGCCCAGCAGTGGGATAGGAAAGTCTGCAGACACCGTGATTGAAGATAAAACACAGTGATGGAAAAACTCAGCAGGTCAAACTGTGTACTTTATATAGCAAAGATAAAGATACAGAACCAACGTTTTGGGCCTGAGCCCTTCATCAAAGTATGAGCAAAATGTAGGCAGCCGCTCCAACAGAATGATGGGGGCCAGGAGAAGGAGCACAAGCAGGAGGTAGGTGGATAAGGGAGGGGGAACACAACAGCAAACAGGGGAAAGGGGGTGGCTCTGCGAATGGAGAGGGAAGGGGGTGGAGAGCTAGAGGAAAGGAGAGAAAGGGAAGGGAAAGAGAGAGAGAACTGGGAGTGGGCTAGCAGAACCTGGAGAAATTGACGTCAATGCCATCCAATTGGAGAGGGGTCACACGGGATATGAGGTGGCCTTGGTTTGGCAGTTCACAAGGCCATGGACAGACATGCCAGCACAGGAGTGGGGTGCCGAATTTAAATGGGTGGCCATTGGGAGATCCCGGTCATTGATGTGGACAGAAGGTGCTCAGGGAAGCAATTCCCCAGTCTTTGGCCAGTCTCTCAGATGTAGAAAAGGCCACAATGGGAGCACTGAATACAGTAGATGACTCCTGCATATTCATGTGAAGTTTTGTTTCACTTAGAAGGAATGTTTGGGGCCTCAAATGGTGGTGAGGGAGGAGGTTTGGTCGCAATTATGGCAGTTCCTATGGCCGCAGAGGAAGGTGCCAATGGGACAATTAATGGGAAAGGGTGAGTGGAAGAGCGAATCACACAGGGAGCAGCCACTACAGATGGCAGAGGGGAGGAGAGGACAAGATCTGTCTAAGTTGACCCATTCCGTCAGCAGTAATTGGAACTAGAAGCCAAACAATTTTGCAAACAGAGGGAGAAGGACACTTCTGACAATGCAGCACTTCTTCATTGCTGAATGCAGTCATTTGCATTTCTGGTTAGTTACATCTTTTTTGTGCTACACAGGCATAGGCCAAGTGTTAATGAGGAAGGGGAGAGAGAGATTCTGAGATGGAGTGAGAGGGAAAACACATTTTGGGTCATATCTTTACTTGTATGAATGAAACTGGAAAACTACGTCAAAAATACAATCAGAGAAAGTGATTCTAACAGTGGAATGAATCAAGTCACAAAATGTAAAACATCACAGAAAACTCAATCAGACACCTTTCTAATTGCCTGGGATCTGAGACATGCAGGTAAATGTGAAAATGTACACCATGTCCTGAGGAAGTGCACAAAGCAGAAAGAAAACTATTCCTTTGATGGTGAGATTTCCCTTCAAGAAACACTTTACATTTGCCATGAGCTGAAATTCATCAATTCAATTTCACAGTCAGAAGGGATACATTTAACAATAACATTTTCACTCAAAAGCAGCTTTTTGAACCTCATGTTTTTTTCCAAAATCTTGACCCAGCTGCATAAAAAAAGTCTAGACACCTTGGAGTTGCACAATAGATCAAAGACTCGGAGCACTAACCAACCGTAACAGGCTGTCCATGCAGAAAGAATTGCACTATCATATTCAGGGCTTTAGAGAAGCACATCAGGGAGCTCAAGTGTTCATTCTGGAATACAATTCACTCCTCATATTTCTTCTTTGGAGGAACAATAACATCCCTCACAAACAGTTTATGTATGGTAGGTCTGACCATCGTTAGTGATGCTCATTTATATCAGGGGCATTTCTTTTTCTCGTCTATAAATTCACACAAAAACCTTTGTGTTGGAAAACAGTACTGGTACTTCACAGACCTCGAGGACTGTGAGTGATATCTCTGCAACCAGTTCCAAATACCATTATAGAAAATTATTTCATTTGGTCCCTTGTCAGTACTATCAGAGAATGAAGTGGGGTGACAAATGGGTAAAAACATGGACAATGACATCCTGTTATAAAGCAATCGTTGGGGTCCATAAAATCTCATCACGAAAAAGCAGGGTCACACTAAATAGGGAGGTTTCACTGTTTTTTCCTGATTAATTTGCATACCAACATCATTTCCATTTCTCCTTTATTTGGGTCATCCCAGTTATTCTGTATGCATTTTAAATCAATCTGGAAGCCCAACGTCCCCACCCCTGCCAGGAGCCCGATGACCCCGCTCCTGCTGGGAGCCTGACATCCCTCTCCTGCTGGGAACCCAAGTCCAATGACTCATTGTGTTAAATCCAAATTTGTGTTAAATCGGGGTGCGTAAAATTGGGGTTTCACTCCATTTGGAATTCTCTCAACAGTGACCACAGCAGATCCTCATGGTTCAGAGAAGACCACTGTCCATTGTGCCTATTTATCAGTCAGAGTTGTACAGCACATAAACGAGGGCATCAGTCAGCACCATGTCCACGCAAGGCATCAGGTACCTGCAGATGCCAAACCCACTCCCCAGCCCATGATTGGAACTCTCCACGTGAATACTCCTTCAGATGCTTCATTCACAAGTGTTGGGAGATTCTCTGCCTCCACCACTCACTCAGACTGAACATTCCAGATTTCAGCCAGCCTCTACGAGGAAAGCACTCCTCCTCAGATCACTCGAAGATGAGACAGCACAGGAACGTCTTTTCAGGCCACAATGTCTGCACCGAACATGATGACCAGATCAAACAAACTTTGCTACTTGATGCAATCCATATCCTTCCATTCCCTGCACCTTTATGTGTCTATCCAGAAGCCTCTTTAATCCTATTACCATATTTGATTCAGCCACTACCTCCCGGCAGCCTGTTCCAGACATCTTTGTGGGAAAAAAAACTTGCCCTCCCCACTTACTTAAACTTTACATCCCTCCCTCGAAATGAACTGTTCCGGTGTTTGCAATTTTTACCCTGTGATTTCTGTTCTACTAAACTTCTTCTGCAATACTATCTATTCCTTCTACCTCTGCTGTGGAAAAAAAATTCCAATGATCCACCCCTTCTATGCCCACCATAATTTGACCCAACTCAATCAAGACTGGCACCTCCGAACCAGCTTCCTCCACTCCAATATACATTAACCATCTGAAAGGGGGGACAGAGTGTACTGCATCTAAGTTTGGTGATCACAGTAAATTGAGTGGAAAAGCAAATTGTGCAGAGGATACGGAGAGATTATAGATAGGTTCAGTGAGTGTGCAAGGGCCTGGTAAATGGAGTACAATGTTGGTGACTGTGAGGTTATCCACTTTAGAAGGAAAAATGGAAGATCAAATTCTTATTTAAATGGTAGAAAGACTTGGGAGTGCTTGTACATGGATCACATTGGTTTCCAGGTCCAACAGGTGATTAAGAGGGCAAATGGAATGTTGGCCTTCATTGCTAGAGGGATTGAATTGAAGAGCAGGGAGGTTATACTACAACTGTACCAGGTACTGGTGAGGTCGCATCTGGAGTACTGCATGCAGTTCTGGTCTCCTTACTTGAAGAAGGATGTACTGGCTTTGGAGGCGGTGCAGAGGAGGTTCACCAAGTTGATTCCAGAGATGAAGGGGTTATCTTATGAGGTGTAATTAAGTTGCCTGGGACTGTACTCATTTGAATTTAGAAGAATGGGAGGGTATCTTATAGAAACGTACAAAATTTGAATGGCATAGATAAGATAGAGGTAGTTAAGTTGTTCCCTTTGGTGGGTGAGACTAGAATTAGTGGATATACCCTTGAGGTTCAGGGTAGTCAATTAAGGATGGAGATGAGGAGGAACTGCTTTTCCCAGAGGGTGATGAATCTATGGAATTCACTGCCCATTGAAGCAGTGGAAGTGACCTCAGTGAATACATTCAAGACAAGGTTGGATAGATTTGTACAAAGCAGGGGACTCGAGGGATGTGGAGAAAAGGCAGGAAGGTGGAGATGAGGCGATCATCAGATCAGCCAGTATCTCATTGAATGGCAGAATAGGTTTGGCAGTCTGGATGGCCGACTCCTGCTCTTAGTTCTTATTTTCTTCCTTTCTCCAGGGAAAGTAACCCCAGTTTATCTTGCCTTGCCTAAAAATCTTCTTTGTTCTGAAATGATCCCTCAACTGTTTATGTTGTTCGCTCTTCAACATTAGAATGGAATCTTTTCCAAAGCACACATGGAAGAAAATAATATAGCGGTGTTTACTGAGTTTTTCCTCAGGTGTTGTCATGTCTTGATAGGACAGAACCTGCTCGAGGAAATGTCATTCATGCATCCATCCGTATGTTCCAGCCTCCTGTACACAGCTAGAGTTCGGCAGTGTGTTGGAAGTCCAATGTGTGTAGGTCTGACCTCTCACTCTACTCTTAATCTGCATTGTCTGGAGTTGGACTGGAGTTGCACTGAGGGACTGGATACATTTCATACTTGGCCCCTCCTCCTTGGAGCCCCATTCACTGGACCCCCCCCCCCCCCCCCATGTGCTTGAACATTTTTTATCATTATATATTTGTGCTTTTAATGAACAGCAGCTTTTGGTTTTGAAAGCCTTTCATTTTTGCTTCATTTTCTTAATATGGAGAAAGAATTTGTTGTAGCCCTTTCCAGTGTCTTTGATCTTTGGACACATTTGGAAGCAGCGGAAAGTTCATCAACAGCTTGATCCGTTGAAAATCATCATGGTTGTCCCTGCACAGAGCACGAGAGAGCGCTGCCTCAGACTTGTAAAAACACAGAAATGCTGGTGCAACTCAGCCAGTCTCGCAGTGCCCATCAGAGCTGAAGATAATTATCGATCTTTACCTCCGATGGATGCTGCTGAGTTCCTCCAGCATTCCTCTGTTACTACAATCACAGTGTTTGTAGATATCTGTGCTCCGCCTCAGAATTGGTTGTTGTTCACTGACCATAGCTAAGTGGCTGTAGATCACCTACCCAGCCACTTCACAGACCAGCTGTAGCAGCGAGGCTTCAAGATTGGTTGGTCTCAGCTGCATGGCCATGGGGCTCACAGACCAGGCTCAGTGCTTTCTCATCCAGTGGTTCTCAACCTTTTTCTTTCCACTTAGATACCATTTCAAGTAATCTCTATGCCGTCGGTGGTCTGTGATTAGTAAGGGATTCCTTAAGGTGGGATGTGAGAGGGAAGGGAAGGTTGAGAATCACTGCTCTAGACCCAATTGTTAATGAAATATTTTGCTTGAGAAAAAATTGTCATTGGTCCATTTCCTTTGGAGTTATGAAACTGTGCACATAATGAGTCAATTAAGTACAATGGTTTTCAAACTTTTTCTTTCTATCTACATACCACCTTAAGCAATCCCTTACAAATCACAGAGTACTGATGGCATGGGGAAAATTTAAAGTGGTATGTGACTGGAAAGAAAAAGGTTGAGAACCACTGTTCTAACCTGTTCTACAGCCAACCTGCACCCAATATACATCCAACTGACTAACAGCTGAGAGTTGTTAGCAGAGATAAAATGCCAGCTCTTCTCTTTACATGCAATTAAATATTTTAATGTTCACCCAAAACAACAAACCAATTTCAATGTCTCAGTTGAAGCACATCATCTCCAAGAGTGTAGCAAACATTCAGCTATCTCCCGGTCTTAGCCTCTGTCGTCCCTCTACACAAATGGACAACAGTCGTGTTTTCCACTCCATTCAGAGCCAGCTCTTCAGCGCTTGACGTCCTGCTTTGCGGAAACTGCCAAAATGTTTGGCCTGGAAGTCAGCCTGAAGAAAACTGAGGTCCTCCATCAGCCAGCTCCCCACCATGACTACCAGCCCCCCCACATCTCCATCGGGCACACAAAACTCAAAACGGTCAACCAGTTTACCTATCTCGGCTGCACCATTTCATCAGATGCAAGGATCGACAATGAGATAGACAACAGACTCGCCAAGGCAAATAGCGCCTTTGGAAGACTACACAAAAGAGTCTGGAAAAACAACCAACTGAAAAACCTCACAAAGATAAGCGTATACAGAGCCGTTGTCATACCCACACTCCTGTTCGGCTCCGAATCATGGGTCCTCTACCGGCACCACCTACGGCTCCTAGAACGCTTCCACCAGCGTTGTCTTCGCTCCATCCTCAACATCCATTGGAGCGCTCACACCCCTAACGTCGAGGTACTCGAGATGGCAGAGGTCGACAGCATCGAGTCCACGCTGCTGAAGATCCAGCTGCGCTGGATGGGTCACGTCTCCAGAATGGAGGACCATCGCCTTCCCAAGATCGTATTATATGGCGAGCTCTCCACTGGCCACCGTGACAGAGGTGCACCAAAGAAAAGGTACAAGGACTGCCTAAAGAAATCTCTTGGTGCCTGCCACATTGACCACCGCCAGTGGGCTGATAACGCCTCAAACCGTGCATCTTGGCGCCTCACAGTTTGGCGGGCAGCAGCCTCCTTTGAAGAAGACCGCAGAGCCCACCTCACTGACAAAAGGCAAAGGAGGAAAAACCCAACACCCAACCCCAACCAACCAATTTTCCCTTGCAACCGCTGCAATCGTGTCTGCCTGTCCCGCATCGGACTGGTCAGCCACAAACGAGCCTGCAGCTGACGTGGACTTTTTACCCCCTCCATAAATCTTCGTCCGCGAAGCCAAGCCAAAGAAAAAAAAAAAGACATATTCCAAATCAGCCACAAGGACACCAAACATGACTGCAACTTTGAATATCTCCCAGCCAGAAAACCTCATTCAACTGTTGGGTAACCACAGACTGCAGCCTTCAACATCATACGCCCAAGCATAGTTATTCTCAAACTTCAGGGTCTCTGCACTCTGTACACCCATGACTGCTAAATAACACATTGCTAAATAACACTCTTCAGTGTTGCCGACAACACCACAGACGTGGGCTGAATATCAAATAACAGTATCTGAACAGAGGAAGGAGATTGAAATTCTGGAGTCATGGTGCCAAGATAACAACTCTCTCTCAACATCAAACTGCAAGTTAAACCAAAATGACTCTAAAGTATTCATCAAACAAATTTTAGTTATAAATGTAAGTTTCATTGCATGTTTTATAAACTAGTCAACACAACACGATAAACGTAACTGAAGAGGCCAAAATGGCTGCTGATCCCCATTCCACCAATTGAAACAACTGTTTTAAGGATTTACCAACCTGGTCAATTAACTGAGAATGTTTCTAAAGCAGAAGAGAAATATCTCTTATGATAAACCTTTAACCTTTATTATTATCCCTCTCAGGGTCCTCACAGAAGTACACCATTCACTCTAATCAGTTCTGTCCCAAGGAATCAAATGCAGGAACCTGTCCCTCATGAAGATGCAACATTGCTCCAAGCTCGCAATCAGTTCCATTTCCTAATCTGAGATTTATTCCACCTTGACTGGGGTGCTGCACACCACACATTGACTGACTTGCTCTTCAACACCCAACCTTAAATCATTCAACAAATTTATTTTCTCGCCTTCAGTTCTTGCAAATTGGAACATGCGTAACCTCCTTTAACAAAATCTATGCCTCAGTGGGTAGCTCTCTCACTACAATGGAAATTGTCGGCTTGGAAGCCTTCCCAGAAATAAGAGCACCTCAATTTCAGCCCACGCACCAGCACAGTGGCAATTATATGTTCTCTGTTCAGGGGTACCACTTCTCCATTGAAGCATTACACCAAAGACCACTTGCTCTCTCAGGTGAATGCCAAGGATCCCATTAATTATTCCACAGGACAGAGTCTACACTGATGTCCTGGCCAATATGCATGCTTTGACACCAGGGAAACAAAACGTCTTGTTATTAAAACATTGTGAATTGGGAAATGAGCTGTCCTCAACCAGATTGCCTTGTTTCCTGTGCTACATCTGAAAAATACTTCATTGCTTGTGTAGTTTTAGGACATGCTGAACGTGGTCACTAATTCAAAACATCCTCGTTTTTCGAGTTTCCCAATCAGAGATGAGTAGGTAATGGGCTGGGGATTTCACTGTTGCTAGGAAACAAAATAGCCACTGCAACCTCGTGCACACCATTTTTTTTTCTTGCTACCCACTTCCCTGAACATACCTAATATTTCCCATGTTTAATTCCTTTTTCTCTTTTCTTTGGCTTTTCGATGGGCCCTCTCTACCCTTTGATTCCAAGGGAAAGGTTTTTGGATCAGCAAGCATCCCTTCAGAGCTTTAAGCACTGTCTGGGTCCATCTCACCCTTGTCTGGTTATTGTTTTCAATGCATTCAGATTCTTCTCCAAACTTACAAACAGGTCCTTAGTCAGAAAACACAATGCGTTAAAGAAACCAGTTTGAATTTAAATTCAAATACATCCATGAATTTGATTAAATCATGTTGCGTGCTGCTTCAGATTAAATAACCACTTCCAGGCAACAGTTGCCACTTTTACAAATAGATACCAATTTATTAGTTTCAAATTTTTGAAATATCAATCCAATTTGCCCAGACAGAGATCATTAATTTTTAATTAAAACTCATGATCTCAGCACGAGATACACAATTTACATGTTGAGGGACAATATTTGTGAATTGTTCATTACAGATTTGTACATTTCTGAATCGTATTTGTTGAGACAGCACTTTTGATACTCAAGCACTTTGCCAAATCAGTTTTCCATTCTAACTGTTGTTTGAGGGAACTACACGTGGACTCATATGCTTTAGAAGCATAGAACAAGCCAGCACAGAAACAGGCCCTTCAGCCTATCTCGTCCGTGCCAAACTGTTTTTCTGCCTAGACCCATCAACCTGCTCCCTCCATTTCTCTCTCATCCATATACCTATCTTAATTTGTACATTATGATGAATCTCAGAAATACCTAACTGACAGACATTTTTGGATATCCCCTTTCATTATCACTGTTTCCTTTCACATCAAACCCAACTCCAGGATTACAGGCTGTTAAAAATCTTTAAAAAAATAGCTTTTTCTTTGAGGACTCTAGAGTCATACTTGAATCTATACTCAAAGCAATGATAATACGAGACAAGCATTCAAGACAGACAAGAGGTTCTCTCAGGACTGTGGCATTCATGCCATGATAGTTAAATTTCCCACTGGTTCAGTCTTGGACTCTGCCAGCTCCTGGCTAAGTAGGATGGAGAGGTTTGGTAGGTTTAGGAGAAGAGATGATTTCATGATCCAAAAGCGGTCCACATGAATGCAAAATTGAAAACCTTGGATTCAGAAATCCTTCTCCATAGGATGGTGATGGTCCCTTTCAGTCAGTTTGTGGGGTTTGACATGAGGATTCCCCACACCTCAGAAAGGAACAATGTGTGGGTGAATGGATTTTAGGTGAGTAGGGAGTTGCACAGGTCCAGACCCACCCTCTCAACATCCCCTCCCGGATCCAGCAGCATGGTGAGATCCAAGATGGCTGGGGGAAGAGAATGGCAAGACCAAGCTTCATTGCAAGGGATGCCCTTCCATGCTTCCAGGCACGTGTTTGTTAGATGGCCGATGACTCTATGAGAGGGTTTGTCTGCCCTTGAACAGGTTTTCTTTTTCAACCTGCAGGGTGGCTAGCCTGGTGTGGAGAGTGGCTGGTTCAGTCACTGACCACCCAACCATGTGACCGGTAGTATTGGGTTTTGTGGTACCGGTATCTCTCAGCACTCTGACATTAAATTCAGAATAGAGGATTATTATCTTCACATGTACAGAAAAACAGTGAGAAACTGTTCAGTGTCCTCTCCTAGAAATAAACGTGCAGTATATACAGCATGAGAGTGTTACAGGAAAAAGGTCCAATTAAAACAGTGCAAAGTCTGCATTGAGGTAGCTTTGTGAGAATGAAAGATCCGAGACTCTCAGATTCATGAAGCAATGGTTGGCACAGTGGCTAGCGCAACATCGTAACAGTGCCAAGTGATCAGGACTGGTGTTCAAGTCCACGTTTTCCTTAAGAAACTTGTACATTCTCCCTTTGTCTGTGTGGGTTTCTTCTGGGTGCTCTGGTTTCTTCCAACTGTTTGAAACATACCATTGCCATATGTACTGATTTGGAGGTTAATTGGGTGGCATGGACTTGTGGGCTAAAATAGCCTGTTACCATGTTATGTGTGTAAATTTTTTAACGTTTTTTAGATTTACAGATACAGGTACGTTTTGAACGGTGGGAAGAAACTGGGGAAAGCCCCTGGGGAAAACCCACGCAGAGACGGGGAAAACTCCTTACAGACAGCGCAAGCTTCAAACCCCAGTCCCAATCATTGCCACTGCATCAGCATTGCTACGCCAACCATGCTGCCTGCTATTTGGTATTTTTTATGTCCAGGGGTAATCAACACTTTTCCACCAAGTTAAAAACAAGAACTGGAGGGTATTGGCTGAGGTAGCAGTCGAATCAATTTGGAAAAGAGTGAATGAAGATCAGACTGATCTCATTGCAATGATCACTGACCGACTTAGCCAACTGCAATGGAAGGATTTGAACCCAAGACTAATGGTCCAGATCAATGGATACTTGTCCACTCTGAGGCAGCCCCTTAGAATCTCTCTATGCTAATGTGTTAAAATTACTTGCATTCCTGCAAGTGTCCAATATATTTCTTTTGGCAATAACCCATTTTGCAATTTATTACTGTCCCCCATCTCCCGGAGAGAGCATCTATCTGCTTATTTCATCAGAGACTACCCTGATAACGATATGCTAAGGAGCAAACACATACTTTCACTGTCAAAATAAATCTGTTTATTAAGATGCTGGAGGTGGAACATTCTCCAAATTTCCTTCATACTCACCCCTCCCCTCCTAAAATCTGTAAGGCGTCAGTGGCAAAGATTTACTTTACAAAATGAAGCAGGTAAAAAATATTCCAGAACTTATTCACATCTTGGGGAATATGTTTTGAACTCAAAGTACATTGCGCTTTTTTAGCCTTCCATTAATTAAACACTACAGTCATTCTTTGCAGCAGGAGATCAATAGTCTTTTGCACACTAAGGCAATCGAGACACATGGGGACTGGTCGGAATTTTGGTCATGATGTCAAGAAGCAGTTCACGACTGTTCACAGACACTGTGGTTTACGTAAAAGCACAATGATGGAGAAACTCAGTAAATCAAACAGTGGTACAGCAAAGAACAATACATTACCAACTCTTTCATCTTTGAGCATCAAGGTACCTTGATGAAGTGCTCAAGCCCGAAATGTTTATTATGTATCTTTACCTTTACATCATTTAACCTGCTGAGTTTATCCAGCGTTATGTTCCCCCTTCCAAAGTTCATATATTTTTATTTAACCAAGGAGCAACTTTTTAAATAAAATGATATTTTCAGCTTCAGCCAATTCCTTGAGACTTGCTTTATTTCAAGGCCATAATTTATTATGCTACTGTAAAAGATTGGCACGTGCACTTTCAGAAAAGAGTCAAGGAATGAACTAAGTCACAAACAAGCTCCAGGATCCAATTACTCACTTGATATAATTCTGAATCAAAGTTAACAAAACACACATGAAAAAAAAAATGCCACGAAAGGCTTTGTGTCAAGAAGTACACTCAATTCTTGACTCGGGTTCAACCAGGTCCATCACAATAGACAAGGTGAGAATAAGTCACACGGCTTCTTGTGATGCAATGGTAATGATTTGAACTCAACATAAAATTCAGCTTCCCGCAGGCAACCTTTCGATTCTTATGTACTGAATGAACTGAGACCTTGTGAATAAAATACTCTGGATTGGTGTCCCCAGAGCAAGCAATAAACTAATTTGTTGCATTTTGTATTCCATGTTGAATTTTGATTCTGTGTCCCCGTCTCTTCAAATGATGAATCGTTTCAGTAATTTTTTAAAGGGATCAAACCCAAGAAGGTTTATTTATAGACTGGCAGCTTCAGAGGGAAGCAGCCACAATCAGACTTTTAGCTCAAAATGGCTTTTCCACAAGTTACCAAAGGGTTAAAGAGACAAATTAGGGTATTGAGCTCTTTTGGAGTGATGTCAGAAAAACAAAGAGAAAAGCCGACATTGCCTCCACATTTATTTTTGTGTCCTTTTTAGGATGTTCTGAAGTGATTTGCAGCATGATGTTTTCTTGCATGTGGAGTTACGATGCATGATGAAATATTTGGTGGTCAATGTAGAGCGCATCGAAAGGACCAAAGACTTGTTGATCCAAACCAAGGTTTTTATTAACTAACAGACTGGAGCATATCACAAGTAGGTTGACCAGTCCAGAATGACCTGGTCTGGCTAGGAGCAACCCTTTAAGACCTGCCAGTAGGTGTGGCTACACTCTCAGCCAATCACAGTCATCCTACGCTGCCATCTGTACATATACACATTGGTGATGGAATCTGTACTATCACATCAATCCACACAAATATTGGCCAGGCCCAGGGGCACCTCCCCAGTTATATTTTGAAAGGTCATCATGGGAGTCCCGTTTGTGAGCCGGTATCTCTGACCGGATGGCACTCTCTTAATGCTGCACTCGAGTACCAGTCTGGAACTTTTGTAATCATTTCTCTCAGTCGAGATGTAAACCTGCAACCTTCTGATTTGCTAACTACCAACCCAAACATCTCATTCAGAAAGCAAATTACAGAGATGTGAAATTTTTCCCTTTTAAAATTTGTGCAGAGAAGGAGGGACCGATCTTTTGTACAATCTCACTCACACACTTATCTTGAGCTGATTGGTTTTTGCAGGGTGAAATCCCTCTGATTTTCCTGGTAGACTGAGCTGCAGCAAGGATCACCTAAAGACGCTTTAAAAGAGATTGCGTGAATACTGAGATTCTCTTCACGTGGATGACATTCTTTGGGGCGGGGTGGGGGGGGGGAGGGAAGGAGGGAGGTTTCAAAGCACAATAGCCGAGTTATGGCACAGACTGAACCTGCAGCTGAGGCATTTTCCAACAGTGGCACTTGCTCACACAGCATCGGTAGTACTGGTACTGGTCTTTAATACCCAAACTAGCTTGTCCTTGCACTGTGGGACTGTTGGTACACACAAGTACCAAGACAAGAGAGAAGGCTGGAATCCCTTCCCTCAAAGTTATTCATGCAGAACAACATTTGCAACAAACCATTTGCATACAAGACCCACAGGCATAAAAGACCAACCACCCCCCACCCCACCCCCCACCCCCCACCACCATTTCAGCAGGGAATATTAAGATATTTAAGGGTAAGTTTGCAAACATGTTCCTCCTGCACTTCTTGTACTGCTGGGAGGGGCCGCTGTGGTCAGCCTCCCACTGGGGTGGGGGCTGCAGCTCCAGAAAGCATGGGCCACCCAAGGGTTTCCCAGACAACTGCAGCAGCTCCGCAAGCTTGTTGAAACTGGGTGCAAGAGGTGCAGGATTTCAATTTCAACTTTGCATACAAGACCCAGGGGATCTTTTCGAGCCAATCTTTGGGAATAAGAGTGAGGCTTATATGTTGTTAAATATGACATTGCATAATTCACATTACTGATTCTCGGCCCCCAATTCCAATTTTTCCAAATAAACTGAATTTCAATTTTATGGCAGAGTTTGAACTCTCTCCCTTCATTTCCCCTCACCCTCTGAAGCCCAGAGCATATTTAAGTAAAAACATTATTTTCTTTTCACCACCAGTAATGTAAAATTTTTAATTTTTTTTTAATGTAGTCAGTAGGAGAAAAGTTCAGAAGAAACCAAAACTTGTCCGCTTTACAGCGAAGGGGGCTCATAAATTTGGACTAGAGTTCTAAGAGGACTAAAACCAAAAAAAAGGGTCAAGAAAGGCTGGTCTAGGTCTCTGAAGTCCAGCAACATGACCACTGTGCCCCTTCTCATAACAAATGACTTGTGTCAAATGCAGTTCAGTTCTTGAGTCTAGTGCAATTGACCAACATGCTGGAAAAACTCAGCAAGTCGAACAGCACTCGTGGGAAGTACAGATACTTCACCATTCTTAGCTGGCGAAGGGGGCCAAGCCCGAAACATGGGTTACCCTGAGTAAGTAAAGAGTAACCCACGTAAGTGGCCTGCTGAGTTTCTCCAGCACTTCTGTGCATTGCAGTTTAGTTCTTGATGTGCAAAGCAAAAGAATTAAACACATCCTCTCTCCATCCACTGCCTACAGTCACTGACCACAAAGTTCACCAAAAGAACAAATGATGCAGCTGGCATTCATTCAGGAACAGATAGAAGTGCCTCAACATAAACACAACATTGTTCCATGACTGTGCAAAGGCTCAAAGTGTTGGCATGAAGTTTTTTTTAATTGTCCACTCATATATTTGGAAAGTAATTTTTCACTGATAAAGCAATATAAAGGAATTTTCTTTTCAAGCTACTATCAGGAACAATGAATGAATACATCTCTATAAACTCCTGTTATAATAACCAGACGTCATAATTAGGGACTTTGCAACACGCAGAGCAAACAAAATGTTCTCATTGAGTCTATTATTCAGTCCTTGCTTTTTGGACTTAATGGATACAATTGCAAATTCCTTTAACTATAAATTTAAACTGCAAATCCCTGCTTGCTTTTCTTCAACTGATGGAAGGGAAATTGGGGGGAAAAGATCCACAACTTCTCTTACCCGAAACAATGGTGTAACCAATCCCACGTGGTTTTCCTCTGTCTTGATCCAGTGCAGTAATAACTCGTACTGTCTTACCCTGAAAAGTAATCACAAATAACAGCTTGTTTTAATTTAGTCACAGCACTGACACAGGCCCTTCCGGTCCACGAGTCCATGCCACCCAACTACAGCCAATTTACCAACAACCCCAGTTGAAAGGGGGAAGGAAACCAAGCACCCGGTGGAAATCCACGCAGGCACAGGGAGTACAAACTCCTTACAGACAGCGGAGAATTCAAACCTAATTGCTAGCTCGATAATAGCTTTGCGCTAACTGTGCTGATTTCTCAGGAGAACACTTCCCCAAACCCACAAGGTGATTAAATTCCATTTAATTTTTTTTTAATTTGAAAACATTTAGATATACAGCAGGGTAACAGGCCATTTCAGCCCATAAGTTGGTGCCACACCCAATTAACCTACACACCTGGTAGGTTTCAAATGGTGGGAGGAAACCAGAGCCCCAGGGAAAACCCACACAGACACAGGGAGAGTGTACCAACAGCGTGGAATTCAAACCACAGTCCCAATCACTGGTGCTGTAAAGGCATTGTGCTAACTGCTACTCCAACGAGTTTGCATTTTACGCAACGCCAACCATGCCTGGGGTGAATTTTTTTTATCAGGTTAGGAGTTGGTCTAAGAGTTAGAGGTGGGGTGTGGTCTTGGCTTGCTTGTCTAACAGCAGGTTGTGCAACAGTCAACTAACTCTGAAAACAGTCCACTTAAATAGAGGAGATCCTAAGGAACTGCAACAACGTCCTCCGATAGAAGGAGAATAATTCTCCCCTACGAAATGCAATGAGTGGATGGTGGTTCCGCAACATTTATTAGCATCACAACCACATTCTCGCAAATGTCACCAAGCCTGACGGACAAGTTAATATTGTCTCTGGGATGGATTCTGTTGCTCTGTGCAGTGTTTCAGTTTTGTAATATTTCAGATTTTTTCTTTGATACTGGAAACCATTCCTTCATTTGAGCCTATCATTAATTTCTATCACCCATTCCTGCACATTTCCATACAACCTACCCTCACTCTCATGCCCATCAAGTCCATTCTGATTCTCCTGCATAAGAGGTGGGGTTCTCTCGCGGTCCCATCATATCAGTGTCATTGTGAAGAAAGCACGTCCGCATCTCTATTTTCTTGGGAGTTTGCGGAGGTTCGATATTACATCAGAAATCTTGCCAAACTTCTGCAGATGTGTAGTGGAAAGTGTGCTGACCGGCTGCAAGAGGGCACCAAGACCATGGATCAGACAGCCATGCAAACATAACTGGGTGCAGCCTAGTTCATCACAGGCAAGACTCTCCCCACCTTTGAGTAGATCCACAGAGAACATTGCTGTCGGAGAGCAGCAGCGATCATCAAGGATCCACACTGCACTGGGCATGGTGTGTTCTCGCTCCTGGCATCAAGAAGGAGGTATAGATTCTACAGGACTCTTATCTCCAGGTTTAGGAATAGTTACTACCCTTCAACCATTAGACTCCTGAAAAATGGAGTCATTCAGTGATTCATTTAAGGACTTGTACTTGGCTCATATTTAATGACTGAATATTTATACTTCTGTGTACTGATAAGAGTGCAAGTCCTAATCCTGACCACTGGGGAGATGAGCTGTTGAATCTTGGGTAGATTCAAAATGGATGCCTCCATGAGGTCTTGTCTGTTGGTGTTCTAGCTAATAAATAATTGTTTTAAAAGAACAAAGTTTCATTATTACAATAATTAAACATCACACTTCTGTATTTGTATAATTTGTTGACATTTCTGCCTTAGTTAACATTTTTTTCTTTGAGCATAGTTTACAGTTACCGATAATTATTAATTTTGTCGCGCCTGCAGAAAAAAGAATCTGAGGGATGTCAAGCATGTACTCGGACAATAAATAGGAACTTTGGCAACCACTGTGATACATTAACCTCATCAATATCGTCCTGTATTGTACTTGTGTAAATGACTATATATCCTCAGCCACATGTTCCACATTTTTTTGCATCACACCAGTGCCTATGTTTCATATTTATCATGAAATAAAACACAAAATTCTGCAGTTAAACATCAATGCTGGTACGATCAAACAGTGGTTTTCAAACTTTTTCTTTCCACTCACATTCCACTTTAAGCAATAGAGCACTGATGGCTTAGGGATTACTGAAGGTGGAATGTGGGTTTAGAGGGGGCAGTTTGAAAACCACTGACTGAGATGAATTGCTGGATGAAATTCCTTTTTGCTTCCCTGAATTCTGAGCTTCCAGGCCATGCCACAACACTGCGCCTTCTCATTAACATTCAAACAAGCGTTCCACAACACTGGGCAAGAAGTGTCCCAAACCAATTTAAACCCGACAACCATAGATGTTAGTTATTTTTATAGGAAGTCAGCATCACTGATTAATTTCTCCCCTCATGCTGCCTTTCAACAGAAAGGACCAAATACTGCACAAATAGAGCACATCGATCTGGATAATGTCAACAGAACTATCATTTTAATTGTTGAACCAAAGATAATGTAGCACAAGTGATCTGCACTGCCAGCAAATGATTTTTAAATGTCAAAGGGCACATTGCTTCTTCGACTGACCTCTTCTGCTTTTAACGACGGGGAGCTGTATCTATTCTGTTTTATTCTGATTTAAAAATGCAAATCAAGATGAAAAGTATATTTGGAAGGACAAGTCATGGTTATGTTTAAAATAAAATCCTACTGCTGTTTCTCCAAAAGATCACTTTCACCAGAGCAAACAATAAC
This sequence comes from Narcine bancroftii, assembly GCF_036971445.1. NCBI lineage: Eukaryota > Metazoa > Chordata > Chondrichthyes > Torpediniformes > Narcinidae > Narcine > Narcine bancroftii. The sequence continues at coordinate 82,992,031 of NC_091474.1, forward strand.
TGCTGGTTTTTTCCAGTTATATCATGAACTCAAGGTGAAGATTGAAATTTAGACATAGAGCATGGTAATAGGCCCCTCTGGCCCATGCCACCCAATTACATCCAATTGACTTACAAGCTAGGGTGGGAAGAAATGGGAGCCCCCAGAGAGAATGTACAAACTCCTTACAGACAGCACCAGATTCAAACCCGGGACACGAGTGCTGTCACAGCATTGCCCTAAATCAGTGGTTTTCAAACTTTCCCTTTCCAGTCACATACCCCTATGCCATCGGTGCTCTGTGATTAGTCACTGCTCTCAACCCAAATGTTACTGAAATATTTTGCTTGAGAAAAATGGTCATTGGCCCATTTCCTTTGGAGTTATGAAACCGTGCATGTAACGAGTCAATCAGGTACGATTAAAACAGTGGTTTTCAAACTTTTTCTTTCCATTCACATAACACCTTAAGTCTTTCTTTGGCTTGGCTTCGCGGACGAAGATTAATGGAGGGATAATGTCGACGTCAGCTGCAGGCTCGTTTGTGGCTGACAAGTCCGATGCGGGACAGGCAGACACGGTTGCAGCGGTTGCAAGGGAAAATTGGTTGGTTGGGGTTGGGTGTTGGGTTTTTCCTCCTTTGTCTTTTGTCAGTGAGGTGGGCTCTGCGGTCTTCTTCAAAGGAGGTTGCTGCCTGCCGAACTGTGAGGCGCCAAGATGCACGGTTTGAGGCGATATCAGCCCACTGGCGGTGTCAATGTGGCAGGCACCAAGAAATTTCTTTAGGCAGTCCTTGTACCTCTTCTTTGGTGCACCTCTGTCACGGTGGCCAGTAGAAAGTTCACCATATAACACGATCTTGGGAAGGCGATGGTCCTCCATTCTGGAGACGTGACCTACCCAGCGCAGTTGGATCTTCAGCAGTGTGGATTCGATGCTGTCGGCCTCTGCCATCTCGAGTACTTCGATGTTAGGGATGAGGTCGCTCCAATGAATATTGATGATGGAGCGGAGACAACGCTGGTGGAAGCGTTCTCGGAGCCGTAGGTGATGCCGGTAGAGGACCCATGATTCGGAGCCGAACAGGAGTGTGGGTATGACAACGGCTCTGTATACGCTAATCTTTGTGAGGTTTTTCAGTTGGTTGTTTTTCCAGACTCTTTTGTGTAGTCTTCCAAAGGCGCTATTTGCCTTGGCGAGTCGGTTGTTTATCTCGTTGTCGATCCTTGCATCCGATGAAATGGTGCAGCCAAGATAGGTAAACTGGTTGACCGTTTTGAGTTTTATGTGCCCAAAGGAGATGTTGGGGGGCTGGTAGTCATGGTGGGGAGCTGGCTGATGGAGGACCTCCGTTTTCTTCAGGCTGACTTCCAGGCCAAACATTTTGGCAGTTTCCGCAAAACAGGACGTCAAGCGCTGAAGAGCTGGCTCTGAATGGGCAACTAAAGCGGCATCGTCTGCAAAGAGTAGTTCATGGAGAAGTTGCTCTTGTGTCTTGGTGTGAGCTTGCAGGCGCCTCAGATTGAAGAGACAGCCATCCGTGCGGTACCGGATGTAAACAACGTCTTCATTGTTGAGGTCTTTCATGACTTGTTTCAGGATCATGCTGAAGAAGATTGAAAAGAGGGTTGGTGTGAGAACGCAGCCTTGCTTCACGCCATTGTTAATGGAGAAGGGTTCAGAGAGCTCATTGCTGTATCTGACCCGACCTTGTTGGTTTTCGTGCAGTTGGATAACCATGTTGAGGAACTTTGGGGGGCATCCGAGGCGCTCTAGTATTTGCCAAAGCCCTTTCCTGCTCACGGTGTCAAACGCTTTGGTGAGGTCAACAAAGGTGATGTAGAGTCCTTTGTTTTGTTCTCTGCACTTTTCTTGGAGCTGTATTTGGGCAAAGACCATGTCAGTAGTTCCTCTGTTTGCGCGAAAGCCGCACTGTGATTCTGGGAGAACATTCTCGGCGACACTAGGTATTATTCTATTTAGGAGAATCCTAGCGAAGATTTTGCCTGCAATGGAGAGCAGCGTGATTCCCCTGTAGTTTGAGCAGTCTGATTTCTCGCCCTTGTTTTTGTACAGGGTGATGATGATGGCATCATGAAGGTCCTGAGGCAGCTTTCCTTAGTCCCAGCAGAGCTTGAAAAACTCATGCAGTTTGGCATGCAGAGTTTTGCCACCAGCCTTCCAGACCTCTGGGGGGATTCCATCCATACTTGCTGCTTTGCCACTTTTCAGTTGTTCAATTGCCTTATATGTCTCTTCCCGGGTGAGGACCTCATCCAGCTCTAGCCTTAAGGGCTGTTGAGGGAGCTGGAGCAGGGCGGATTCTTGGACTGAGCGGTTGGCACTGAAAAGAGATTGGAAGTGTTCTGACCATCGGTTGAGGATAGAGATCTTGTCGCTGAGGAGGACTTTGCCGTCTGAGCTGCGCAGTGGGCTTTGGACTAGGGGTGAGGGGCCGTACACAGCCTTTAGAGCCTCGTAAAAACCCCTGAAGTAGCCAATGTCCGCGCTGAGCTGGGTTCGCTTGGCGATGCTAGTCCACCACTCATTTTGGATCGCCCGGAGTTTGCGCTGAAGATGGCTGCATGCGCGACGGAAGGCTCGTTTCTTCTCTGGCCAGGACGTCTTTGCAAGGTAAGCCTGGTGGGCAGCTCGTTTCTTTGCCAGCAGCTCCTGGATGTCCTGGTTGAGTAATCCCTTACTAAAAACCTTTGCCTTAGGGAGTGGAAAGAAAAAGTTTGAAAACCACTGCGTTGCCCTAAATTATTGCAAATTATACGCAAAAATATTTCCTGTGTTTTCCCTGGAAAAAGGAGCCCCTATTAAAACAAGAAAGAGAAGCTCAAGAGAGCCCCTTCGGACACATCAAGCGCCCATGCACCTCGCAGACTCTCATGTTCCATCACATCAGCTGTGGCTCTGTGTGTCATAGAAAGCGAATCAGCAGGTTGATGGTCTAAGTGCTGCCAGAGAGTGGTGCACTCCAGGAAGGAGTGCCAATATGAAGCCGAGCACCTACAGTCTTTGGGTAATGTTCACCTCAATCAGCTTTGAAGACCAATGAGTTGAATGACATCATATGCCTCTTCATGGGAGTTTGCTGCGCATAAATCAGTTGGGACATTTCCTACTTCACATTATTGACTACAGTAAAAACCCCTGGCATCCAGCACCTTTGGGGATTGGTAGATCTTGGTTAAGTAAATTTTCTGGTTACTTGAGATGACACATTGCGTGATTCGGGAGTCACGTCAATTTTAAACCTCTGTTTTTTTTTCTCTATTTATTTTCTGCATTTTTTTTGCCAGTTGCTTAAGTTCCAGATAATAGGGGTTTTCCTGTTCATTTCAAGTGTTCTTCAATGCATGAAATGCCATTTGGGATTCTTAGTGGAGAGAGCTGAGAAATGCTATTTTTCTCATTCTAAACCTGATTAGCCTGGCCCTTCATATATTTCAAGAAAAATCATTGTCAAGTGAACTTCGTGATGAATTTCGCTGATTTACATGGTAACATTCCATTTATTTCTTCTAAGGAAACAGTTTGTGGGTACTTTACCAAGTGGTTCTATGTGTTCATAGGGTCAAGATTAAAGGGTCAAAGACCAACTCACAGTTTCCAATCTTTTGAGATGTCAGCCATTATTGGGCAAAACAAATCCTACAAAAAAAAATTAAGAAAATTAAACGTGTTATTTTTCTCATGCCTAACCAAATGGGATTTCCAATGAAAGAGAATCATTTAATGAAAGAGAATCATTTAATTCTGTCGGAATTAGAGTACAGTTGACAACTCGAGGCACCCTATGTTAGAAAAAGATGCAGAAGAGAGAAACTAATTAGGGTTTTCTCTCAAACAAATAGAAGATGGCACAGTTGATGTCGAGGTTAGCGCAATGCCTTTACAGCACCAGAGATCAGGGCCGGGGTTCAGATCCCACGCTGTCTGTAAGGAGTTTGTACATTCTCCCCTCATCTTCAAGGGTTTTCGCCAGGGTCTCCAGTTTCCTACCACTGGTCAAAACGTTGGTTAATTGGGTATAAAATGGGCAGCGTGGACCCGTGAACCGAGGCGGCCTGTTACCGTGCTGTATGTCCAAATTAAAATAAAAATTAAACAGCCAGCAGACACATTGTGAGCCAAATGGCTTCCTTTAATTCAGTAGGATTCCATGATTCTTCATTTTTCCAAACCAAACAGATGGCACCACACACCATTATTTCAATTCTATTGTCACATGTAATGAAGTGCAATGAGAAAGTTCATTTTGTGAGCAATCCATCTCCTCAACGGAGTAAAGAGCAGAGATACAGAGAGAGATCAGCTGGAGCAGAGCAAAGGCAATGTTAATTAACTGGTGTGAGGTTCATTCTGGTGTCTATTAACAGCAGGAAAGAAATTGTCCTGAAATCTGATGGTGTGCTTCTCACACTTGTAAATCTCTTCTTCGACAGGAGGAAGGTGAGGAGAGTGTGGCAGTGGTGGGATGGGTCTTGTAATATGTTGGCAGTGGGAAGTGAAGATGCAGGGCATGAGGGACTTTAAATCTTAATAAAGCAGTGAACAAGGACTGGCAGACATCCTTCATAAATACACTCGGCTCGGGGCTCCATTTTTCCCTCAGTGCTGGTCAAGAAGCTTCAAACTCTAGGCCAGTGGTTCTCAACATTTTTCTTTCCACTCACAAACCACTTTAAGCAATCCCAATACCATAGGTGCTCTGTGATTAGTAAGGGATTGTTTAAGGTGGCATGTGGGTGGAAAGAAAAAGTTTGAAAACCTAATTGACTCGTTATGTGCACGGTTTCATAACTCCAAAGGAAATGGGCCAATAACAGTTTTTCTCAAGCAAAATATTTCAGTTACATTTGGGTCTCGAGCAGTGACTAATCACAGAGTGAGTGGAAAGAAAAAGGTTGAATACCACTGCTCTAGGCCTCTCTATCCCACTCTGCAACTGGATCTTTGAATTTCTCATTGGAAGTCCACAGTCAGTATGAATTGGAAACAACGTCTCCTCCTCACTGATCATTAACACAGATGCACCCCAAGGATGCATGTTTAACCCACTGCTAGTTATATATCCATGACAGCGTAGCCAGGCACAATTCCAATGCTATCTACAAGCTTGCTGATGACACCCATAGTTGTCGGCAGAATCAGAAACAGCAATGAGGAAGTGTACAGGAGGGAGATAGATCAGCTCGTTGAATGGTGCAATGACAGCAATCTTGTGCTCAATGTCAACAAACCAGGGAGATGACTGTGGACTTCAGAATGAATTCAGGAGAACATAACCAAGTCCTCATCGAGAGCTGAGTAGTGGAGAGCATCAAAAACTTCAAATTCTTGGATGTTACCATCTCTGAGGATCTGTCCTGGAGCCTCCATGTTGATGTAATCACAAAGAAGGCTCACCAGCGGTGAGGAGATTTGGTATGACACCGAAGACTCTTGAAAATTTTTATAGGTGTACTGTGGAGAGCATTCTGACTGGTTGCATCTCTGCCTGGTATGGAGTTGCCAACTCTCAGGACAAGAATAAACTCTAGGTGGTTCTTAACTCAGCTTTCGACATCACAGGCATAAGACTTCACTCCATTGAGGACATATACACATGGCAGTGTCTAAAAAATGCAGCCTCTATCCTCAAAGACCCCCTCCACCCAGGACATGCCCTCCTCACTCTGCCACCATCGGGGAAATGATACAGGAGTCTAAAGACAAGCACTCAGTGGCACAAAGACAGCTTCTTTCCTGCTGCCTGAATAATCAATGAACCAAAGACACTGCCTTACTTTTCACACATTATTGTTTTAATGGTTTTAAACGATAGTCATGTTGTAAGATGGTTACAACATGAATGTTTGCACAAAGATGCTGCTGCAAACCCCCAATGTCATGACAATAAATTCTGATTCTGATCAACAATCACAGGCATAGATAGATAGAGACAAACTGCTTGGTCAAGATAGAAGGTCAACCTTTGTTGGATACTTCAAATGGAACCTTGTTCATGGTGTTCAGAGGATGTTATAAACCCCTCCTCAACTTACAAGGCAACTGTACCTGGTCAATGTCTCATTTCAACCTTGTACATTAACGAAAGAACATTAATTAGTAACTGCCCTCTCTGGCACACCGAATACATGGTATCTATTTGGCCAAGTCAGTCCATACTTCTTTGGTGGACCTGGGCTTCAGGTGTGACTGCAAATCAACATCATCCTGACACTTATCTATGTCACATTCTGCATCCACCTTTTGAAATTCCCATCCAACACTGAGGGGTATTTTCTCTCACAGCTGCACCTCCACTTCACCCTTTGGACTCCAGACTTTTTTAACCTTTCATAATATATACTCCAGACTGGGTCCACGGGTAAACCTTTGCAGTACAAACTAGCTGGTGGTTGGGTATAAAACTAGTTCCAGTGTGGCAGAATAAATAGATATGTTTTTGGAGATAAATTGGGAAAGGTTTGTGAGATTAGGTCACATACAAACACTTTAAAACAGATCTTATTTAAAATACTGGATCTCACATAAAGATGGTAGACGTATCGGCTCCAATGCTTTTGCAAGACTTTTGAAGAGTGCTCAATAGACTTCACTAATGGATTGTTGTTAACAAAAGGCAACAGATGAAAGAGCATGTCAGAGCCGCTTTGTCTGGAAGAGAACTTGCTGTTCTGAGAGGGTCATGTGGTTTTGCAAGCAGAGAGAGAGAGACATAGAGATCACTTGTACAGTGTTACAGCCACCAGAAATAGCTGGGACTGGAACAGGACAAACTGGCAAGCCTGTTTGGAAGATAGCCTGGTCAAAGTCCTTGTGGTTCATGCAAGAGGAGAGGAATGGCTGTTTAATGTTTCACTAGGAATAAGGGAAACAAAAAGGAACTCTGTGGTGACCAGAAAGAAAGAGATTATCATCTGGAGAACCCTGAAGGGGCAGGTTTCGTCAGCAACACACTGGAGTGGCTGATGGAAGTATATCAGTTGTGGATGTCCTGGAACAACAAATCACTCTCTCTGAAAACTGACAAGAAACTTCCTGAGTGGTAACCATTTACCTTTCAAGCACCAAAGCCTGGTGAACTTTAAAAATGTTAAATCCTGTGCACAGTATAAGAATTACCTGCAACCAGTGAACTTGGAGGAATGAGAATTTAGATTGGACTGTGAACCAAATAACTTTTCTGAACTTACACACACTTTACATACAAGTGTGCTTAGAATTAGAAGGGGGTTAAGTTAGGTTAAGTAAGTCAATAGAGACAAGTTAAAATTTGATTCTATTTTCATGTTTAAAGATAATTAAAAGCATCTTTTGTTTAAGTAACCATTTGTCTTGCTGAATATCTATTGCTGCTGGGTTTTGGGGTCCTCTGGGCTCATAACACCAGTAAACCAGGACGTGGAGTATATGGGCTTGTTGATTGTCCCCAAAAATGAGACATGGATTCCAAACCAATAAGAACAACTTGGGATGGACAACAAATGTTGACCTTATTAAAGTATCAAAGCACAATGCATCAAGGTTTTGGGTGAGGCTTGCTGGACCTTAGAAGCAAGAAACCTTTTAATCAAGATGTGCCTCCTGGGCTCAAATTCTGGGTCATTCTCATTGCGACGTTGGTTTCCTCAGCAGGCTCCTATTTCAGCGCACCATGCAGGTCGGCAGGACAGAGGAGCTTGAAGACGAGCACACAGAGCGGCACAAGGACATCTTTTTCCCCTCTGTCATTAGATCCCTGAATGAACAATGAATCGCTGACACTACCTCACTTTGTTCTTTTCTTTATCTTGTACAATTTTTATTTACTTTGAAATGTATAGAAATGTTTGCACTGAGACGCTGCTGCAAAACAATGAATTTTGTGTCATGTTCATGACAATAAATTCTGATTCTGATATTGCTTTGCAGCTGACCTATTGAACCAAAATGCAATTTACCATCTCCTAATCAGTGTTTCAAGCAGCACCAGGTTTTCAACATTAAAATCATATATTTTGTTCCTGAGGTCAAACAATGGTTTGCTCTGTTGAAATAGCTTGAAGTCTAAGTGAATTTTCCAGTCCGTTTACCGAGATTTCAAAATCAAAAGTGCATTTGACTTAAACAGTGATACCAATATATCCAAGGCCACTGACCTTTGTAGATGTCACAAGGCGGGGGGTGGGGGGGGGTGGGTGAGGGGGGCGAGAAAGGTATGTAAATGGTCTCCAATGGCAATATGTCACTCCGGTAATTATTTTTCAAAACAGCAACTGTATTGAAGGGAACCACAGGAAATAGAGGCAATGTGTAATATTCAACATCCCATGTCCACAATTTATGGCAGTTAATTTACTGCCACATCAAATCTGTCTGGGAATTTCTCGCTCAGATAAAAACTGACATTTTATTGGCTTAAAGAGGGTAAACAGTGCCTGACAGTTGTGTCAGACTGGTAAAAACACACCAAAATGCTGGAGGAACTCAGCCGGTCTTCTCAGCATCTATAGGACACCAAGATATATTGCAGAGGTTTCAGCCCTGAGTCCTTCTTCAAGGAATAAGCCAGAAGCAGGATATATCAGAAAGTCTCAGAATTCAAACAATGGGGGAGGATTCAAAAGGTGCTCATTGGATATGATACAGGACAAGGTAAGAATTTATCATGTTTGTGCGAATAAAGAGACAGAGGTAGGGAAAGGCAATGTTGGGGGAGGGGGTTGTTAATGAAAGGTAGATGTCAATATTAACACCATCTGGTTGGAGGGTGCCCAATCGGAAGATGAGGTGTTGTTCCTTCATTTTATGGGTGGTTTAGTCTGGCAGTGCATGAGTCATGGTCAGACATGCCGACAAGGGAATGAGATGATGAAATGGGTGGCCACTGGGAGATGCAAGCTATTGCAGCAGACAGAGCGGAGGTGCTCAACAAAGTGATCTCCCAATCTGCGTCCAGTCTCTCCGATGAAGAGGAGAGCATCAGATGCAGGAGGCAACACCTACAAGTTCACAAGTTGCTTCACTTGGAAGGATTGTTTGGGGCCCCAAACAGTGGTGAGGGAGGAGGTGTGGGCAGAGGTGGAAATCACATAGATAGATCCCAAGGGGACAATTGGTGGGGAGGGAGGAATGGACAAGGGAATCATAGAGGGAACCATCCCTGCGGAAGGTGGAGAGGAGTGAGGAATACATGTCTCGTGATGGCAACACGTGGGAGGTGGTGGAAATGGCAGAGGAAGATGTGTTAGAATGTAGAAGCTTGGTGTGGTGATAGGTAAGAACAAAAGGAATCCTATCTTTGTTGTGCGTGGGAGCAGAGTGGATGTGCAGTTGGAGGATATACAGATGAATGCCGAGTTGATGGTGGAAGAGGGAAAGTCATGTTGTTTGAAGGAGGAGGACATCTCGAATGATCTAGCATGGGAGTCCTCATCCTGTGATGGAGACAGAGGAATTAAAAGAATGGAATGGAATCCTTATAGGGGACAGGGTGGGAAGTGGTGGTCGAGGTTGCTGTGGGAGTTTGTAGGTTTATAGATGTCTGTCGAGAGTTTGTTTCCCGAGATGGAGACAATAAAATCAAGGAAAGGGAGTACTGCTAGAGATGGACCAATCAAAATTTGAGGTTAATGAGGAAGTTGGCAGCAAAGTAACATCAATGAGCTCAAGATGGATACATGAGGCAGCACCAAAGTCGCCATCAATGTTGTGGAGTAAGAGTTGAGGGGCCTTGCCTGTGTAGGCTTGTAGCATGTATTGCTCCACGTAGCCAACAAAAAGGCAGGCACAGCTGAGGCCCATGTGGGAAAAAGTGGGATGAGTCAAAGGAGAAATTATTGAGGTTAAAGAGAAGTTCTGCCAGCCGGAGCAGGGTGGTGGTGGAGGGGGACTATTGTCCAGAAAGAAACAAAGGGCTTTAAGGCCATGAGTATGGGGATGGAGAGGTGTATATGGATTGGATATCCACAATAAACATGAGCCAATCAAGTTCAGGGAACTGGAAGTTGTTGAAGCGATGGAGGGTGGGTGAAGTGCCCTAGATGTAGGTGGGGAAGGACTAGACTGGGGTGACAAAACGGAGTCAAGGTAAGCAGAGACTAATTCGGTGGGGAAGGGCAGGACCACACAGACATTATTCCCAATTTCCTGGAAAGCAGTCTGCGTGAAAAGATCTGAACGGGAATAAGGACTTATTCCCATCCTAGCATTTTACCTCCTCAATCCCCAGTAATTTTCACGGATGGCCTGCAGTCTAAAATGAATGGGACATTCAGCCTACAAAATTACCACTCTGTCTAAAGTTGCGGTGCGATACAGATATCTGGAAGTTAGTGAGACACTTCAGAACAGAAAAATCACACAAGTTCTTTGTAAAAAATTTTAGTGAAACATAAAAGTCTATAGTGTACTGTAAAAATCCAAATCATGGAGTATCTCCACCAACACATTGAGTCTGGTGGATCAAATGATGAGTGCACATCTTTCCTGGTGAAATAACTAACCAAGTCTTTATCAGAATACTTGTCAAAGGAATAACTCCATTTATATTTCCCCAGGATGTTGACTTAGATAGACTCTCTCAGACAGCCTTCTTGAAAGTAACATCAGTCTGACATAACAGCATCAGAAGATGAGAACGGCAGGTCACTCAAGTCTACAACACACAAACACTCTGAAAACACTCAGCAGGTCACGCAGCTTCCAAAGAATCAGAATTTATTGCCACAAACATGTCAAAAAATTAGATGTTTTGCAACAGCATCACAGTGCAAACATTTCTGTTAACCATATTTCAGAAGAAATAAAAGGAGTGCAAAAAAAAGTCAAAGTAAGGTAGTGTCTTTGGTTCTTTGATCATTCAGGAATCTGATGGCAGCGGGAATTAGCTGCCCTTGTGCCGCTGAGTGCTCATCTTCATGCTCCTGTACCTTTCTCCTGATGGTAGTGGAGTGAAAAGGGCATGGCCTGGGTGGTGGGTGTCCTTGAGGATGGAGGCTGCTTTCTTAAGACACCATCTCACGTTGATATCCTAGATGGAGTGAAGTCTGGTGGCCATGATGTCACATGCCGAGTTAACCACCCTCTGGAGTTTTTTCATGTCCTGAGAGTTGAAGCCTCCGTACCAGGCTGTAATGCAACAAGCTAGAATGTTCTCCACCTGAGAGTCTTCGGTTACACACAAACTCCTCACAAATGGACCCCTCTGTCTCCTTCGCAAACACCAAGAGAGAGTACCAGGTATTTTTTTTGCGGATACTAACATTTTCAAAAACTCGCCTTCTCCTTGAAATGCTGTCACACTCCCAGGGACAATCCTCAATCCATCATGTCAACATCCCAGGTAAAGTCTCACAGTGCCAGGGAGTTCCTGCATGCATCTCCCTCCTTATTCCTGTCACTCATCTGAAGAGGCAGAATCTTCAGTGATTTATCAAACACAGTTGCAAACTGACTGATACAAAATACGAGTTGAAATTTGGGAACCTTGTGACTGCTGTTTGAAAAGCAACACCATTCTGCATTACCAAAGGGACTGCAGCAGGCGGCACTGTTGACGTTGCGGTTCACACTATGACATTACAGCACCAGCGACTTAGGTTCAAATCCAGTGTTGTCTGCAAGGAGTTTGTATGTTCACTCCGTGTCTGCGAGGGTTTGGTCTGGGTGCTCTGGTTTCCTCCAACCCTTCGAAATGTACCGGGGCTATAGGTTCACTGGGGGCATTTTGGTGGCACGGACTTGTGAGCCGGAGGGGTCTGTTACCATGCCATATGTCTAAATTTAAATTATGTTGTAATGTTGCAAAATCATTTGTTAAAAAATAATCAGAGCACATATTGCATTTTTTTAAATAAATGTGTTCTTTGCAAAACTTTTAGAAGGAATAACAGTTTTGAATTAAATTGACCGTGCAAGTCACATGCAGTTGCTTCTAAAACTCTTAAGGCAAGCAGTAATTAACATTCTGAAGCCTTATTCACACAATGGTTTACTATCAAATACCCTCTTGTAAATATTGCTATCAGAAGCCCCTCTCCCTGAACATCCCAACATGACCATGGCATCCGATGCCACCCTGCCTCTTCCCACTTGCCTTCAGAGGGTGCCATAGACCCTGCATTCGAGACTGAGTCTCATCTAACCTAGTTTTAAAAAGAAAGTACTTGGGACAGAGTCAGAGGAAGATCAGTGTTAAAACAGATTGTGGGGCTGCATGATTGGCAAGTGACATTTCAGAATGGAAAGGAGCACTGTCTAAAGGTTTGACATCTGCAGCAAAGCAGGGCAGCACATCTGTAAACAGAGCCTTCAACACCCCTCTATACATTGGAAATGTCACCATTCCAATGAAGGAAAAAAGAATCCAATCTGCAAGTTCTCATTCATTCATCATAAAAGGATTGTTGGTTTTTAAAAAAAAATTATGGATTGCAAGAAAAAAAATCAGTGGCAGTCTGCCAGAGATGCTGAAACATCAACACTGCCACTGGTACGGACCTGTGGGGAGCAAAGAGCGGAGATGCTGCGCTGCTCCGTGGGGTCCAATTGCCCAGCTCAGCGCATGCTTTAAATGGCCTATTAAAGGTGCCGAGCGTGGTTAATTTTAAAATCTCACAACTGTGGGGTCTGGGCCCAAGATAGTGGTGCCTGGGTTCTGCAGCAGTCACGAGGGTTTGCAGTCTCAGGGAAACAGAGAACTGGCGCAGGGCACCAGAAAACTGGGAGACTACTCCCCTTTTGAGAAGGAGAAGCAGAAGAGACAACCCACAGGGTGGTGACCATGGTGGTGGACTAGCAAGGGTTCTAAGGCTGGAGAACACACAGGGAGCAGGCTGTTGGCGACTTGAGGAGATGAACCCATGCAAGCTGCAGGCTACTGGCGACTGTGCTCAGGAAACTCACACCAGGGTGAGGACTGCTGGAGACTGACTGAAAGGGGTACCAGGTATTGGAATCGAGATGCGAGAGGGTGCGGGGTACCAGGTATTGGAACCGAGATGCGAGAGGGTGCTGGAGGCTTCCTGATTGTGTTGGATGTTTGGTTGCTGGGTTTGGACTGAAGGCTGTGCAACTGCAGAGGCTGCGGGAATACTGGAGGCAAATCCATGGACACTCAGTGATTGGGAGGAACTCTCTTTTGCTTCTGGCTGTAAAGGCTGTTGGGCAATTTCTGCTGATAGCGAATCTTTGTCTGTCTTGCAGTAAACTAAAAGCAATTTTGTGTAATATCACATTTTTTGTTTTATTACATGACAATTAAATAATCTTGAATCTAGAACCAGGCAGCACATTGGCCATAACTTTGTTGTCCCTCTTCAACCATCCATCACCCAATAGTACCACTGACAACACACACCCCCCTCTCTGAATTCTCAGGCTGAATTCATCACCTCTCATCTCTGCTGTGCCTCGAACCTGTGGATATTTGATCTAAACCAGTGGTTCTCAACCTTTTTCTTTCCACTCCCATACCACTTTAAGTAATCCCTATGCGATCGGTGCTCTGTGATTAGTAAGGGATTACTTAAGGTGGGATGTGAGTAGGAAGGTTGAGAATCACTGCTCTAGACCCAATTGTTACTGAAATATTTTGCTTGAGAAAATTTGTCATTGGCCCATTTCCTTTGGAGTTATGAAACCGTGCACATAGTGAGTCAATTAGGTACGATTAAAACAGTGGTTTTCAAACTTTTTCTTTGCACCCACATTGTACCTTAAGCAACCCCTTACTAATCACAGAGCATTGATAGCATTGGGATTACTTAAAGTGGGATGTGAGGATTGGTATAATATTATTTAACTGATCTATATTCACAATCATTTTAACAATCACATTTAACAATTATGAATTAAATTTGAAATTTGTTGTATTGCGCATTTATTTTAATTATATATGTGCATGTTATCATTTTGCTTTGCTTTATCATTGCAACTTGTATATGGGATTGTTATATTAAACTCAATAAAAATATTTTAAAAAGAAAGTCATCCCTTACTAATTACAGAGCACCTATGGCATATGGATTACTTCAGTGGTATGTGAGTGGAAAGAACAAGCTTGAAAAGCACTGATATAAACACAAAGAGTAGGCAACCAAACAACAGATGAAGGCAGTGGAGAGAGAGGCACATGGATTACTTCTGAATCCAGCAAGGCAACCAACCAAAGGCACAAGATGTCGCACAAAAAGTACCTGGGAAATAAAATTTATGTTCAATTTGAAGTATTGGTTGCAGGAAATAATTAAATTCCACAATGGAGTTCATGAAATAAATGAAGTGAAAGACAAAAGTTTGCAAATGCTGTGATTGTCATAAGAACACAGAATTGCTCGAGGAGCACAGCAGGTATCACAGAGTCCATAGGAGATAAAGAGATATAACTGATGTTTCGGACGAGCTCTTCTTCAAGGTATGATTAAAAAGCGAGCAGGCATCTGAATTAAAAGTCTGGAGAAGTAAAGAAAGGCAAGGGGAAAAGTACAGACCAACAGGCAAGAGGTGTTAATTGGATATGGAGAGGTGGACAGGAGAGAGAAAAGGTAAGAAAAAGGAAAGAAAGGTGAATCATAATTTTCTTTATATTAAAAAGGATAATAGACAGAGTGGTTTTTAATTCTGTTTATAATGGGCATCCTCGAGCATTGGTTTAGGGTGGCATGGTTTGCCTTGAGGGCAGCACGTTTAACGTTGCAGCTAGCGCAGATCTGGGGTTCAGATCCAGCGCTGTCTGAAAGGAGTTTGTACTTTCTCCCAGTGTCTGTGTGGGTTTCTTCTGAGTTCTCCGGTTTCCTCCCGCTTTTCAAAACATCCCGGGAGTCTAGGTAAATTGAGTGTAATTGGGTGGAACAGCCTTGTGAGCCGGAAGGGGATGTCACCATGCTGCATGTATAATTTTTTTTAATACCCGCAACTATTTTAACCTCACACAGAGGGAAACATGCAGGGTGGATGCTGAAGCCACGAATACCTTGCATCTGAATTGAGAACACCAAGGCCCATCATTCTGTGATTCAGCAGAGTGACACCAATGTGCTGGTAATTATTTCTGACTAAAGGCACATGGGCTGAATCTTAAACATGCCAAAACTGACACAACAGACCTTCTATCCTATTAATGCAACACTTGAGGAAATGGTCGATTGAGCATCATTGAGACATGAGCACTTAATCTTTACTATTCACCCTAATTATCTTTAAATATTTAATTAAAGGGGTTGCTGCATGACTGTGCAAGGCAGTGTACAAAAATAGGGCTGTAATGAGGATATTAACCGATACACCTCAGGAAGATCTGCCTTTAACCAAATAGCCGAGCGCACATTTACATCTGTAAATAAGGAGCTCCAGATCTATTACAGGTTCCAGGCTGGTACATTCACTGGAATTTCACAGGGTTGTGGAATTTATGGGCTGTGATAAGCCTTAATCATATCAAGAACAAATGTCTTACTTCACCACATTTATCATTAAACAAATTTAATTGATGAACAAGTATAATGTTGAATAATTTCAAATCAATCCCTTGATAAAACCATTGTAAACATTTAAAAACATCTTTTTCATCCCCTTTGTGCATAAAAGGGCATGATACATAAACTTGCATTTATATGGTGAATTAAATATTTCACATAAATTACTTTGAAGTAGCTGTTTTACACTCCAACAAGATCACTCAAATATTGGCAAAGAGATTCATCAGCTTATTGATTTTTCGTAGCACTGGCTGGAGAAGCTGCACACAATAGAGTTTTTTCTCTAACCTCTCCAATAATACATGAGGGTATTATACAGCTGGATGTATCAGTGTTAGGCAAGATAGGGTGCCCAGTCTCTGCTTGCTGCCCCCCACCCCCCCACCATTCTGAGGTCAATATATGATATACTAAGGACAAGTATTAAACATTATTTGCATTGGTGTTTTTAATTCAGCGGAGTTAACAAAACTAAGAATGTTTCCATGGGGAAGCTCATATTTACATTTTACTTCCAACATACTGGAAGTCGATTCTAGCCATCGAGACCTGTACTACCCAATTAATCTAAAAGCGCTTGCGTTTTGAAGAGTGGGAGGAAACCTGGGGAAAATCCACACAGGGAGAATGTACAAACTCCATACAGATTCTGGCACTGTCATTGAGTGGTGCTAACCGTGGTGCCCATTAGTTTGTGAATCCGACAACACTTGGTAACATTGCTAATGGAAACAGTGTTTTTAGGTTTCCCTTCAGATGGGAAGTAACAATAACTGTGTGATGTATGATTTATCATGTGCACAGACAAAGCCAACAGGATTATATTAATCAGTTAAAGTAAAACAAAACTCACAGTCGACAAATTTATTTGAAGGTATGTCCAGCAGGATACATAAAGGAGAACAGTAAATGTAGCAGATTTAGATTTGGAGAAATAAAAAGATATTCCATTATTTGTCACATGAAAGGTTACTAAAAAAGATAAGGGCTCATTACTCTGTTCTGAAGATTGATTAGTGAAATCAAAATAGGGAGGATATTTTGAGATTAACAAACTGCAACTGAAGTACCAAAAGAATCAGCAATGGGGTTTTGGCTGTTCACAATCTACTTCAATGACTTTAATAAAGAGATCAAATGTCAGCGAGCCTTGGTCACAGAGAGAGAATACATTGACGCACCAAGTTAATCTTTTTTATTCCCTCCAGTTTCCAATCAATGCTCCCCAAATTCTATCCTGCACACCAGGGACAATTTTAAAGTGGTCAATAAACCAACCAATCGCACGTTTTGGGGCGGTAACCAATGCACCCAATGAAGAAACCTGCACGTTGCATTTCTGCCATGTATGGCATGCCAAACTGCATGAGTTTTTCAAGCTCTGCTGGGACCAAGGAAAGCTGCCTCAGGACCTTGGTGATGCCATCATCATCACCCTGTACAAAAACAAAGGCGAGAAATCAGACTGCTCAAACTACGGGGAATCACGCTGCTCTCCATTGCAGGCAAAATCTTCGCTAGGATTCTCCTAAATAGAATAATACCTAGTGTCGCCGAGAATGTTCTCCCAGAATCACAGTGCGGCTTTCGCGCAAACAGAGGAACTACTGACATGGTCTTTGCCCAAATACAGCTCCAAGAAAAGTGCAGAGAACAAAACAAAGGACTCTACATCACCTTTGTTGACCTCACCAAAGCGTTCGACACCGTGAGCAGGAAAGGGCTTTGGCAAATACTAGAGTGCCTCGGATGCCCCCCAAAGTTCCTCAACATGGTTATCCAACTGCACGAAAACCAACAAGGTCAGGTCAGATACAGCAATGAGCTCTCTGAACCCTTCTCCATTAACAATGGCGTGAAGCAGGGCTGCATTCTCGCACCAACCTTCTTTTCAATCTTCTTCAGCATGATGCTGAACCAAGCCATGAAAGACCTCAACAATGAAGAAGCTGTTTACATCCGGTACCGCACGGATGGCAGTGTCTTCAATCTGAGGCGCCTGCAAGCTCACACCAAGACACAAGAGCAACTTGTCCATGAACTACTCTTTGCAGACGATGCCGCTTTAGTTGCCCATTCAGAGCCAGCTCATCAGCGCTTGACGTCATGTTTTGCGGAAACTGCCAAAATGTTTGGCCTGGAAGTAAGCCTGAAGAAAACTGAGGTCCTCCATCAGCCAGCTCCCCACCATGACTACCAGCCCCCCACCATGACTACCAGCCCCCCCACATCTCCATCGGGCACACAAAACTCAAAACGGTCAACCAGTTTACCTATCTCGGCTGCACCATTTCATCAGATGCAAGGATCGACAACGAGATAGACAACAGACTCGCCAAGGCAAATAGCACCTTTGGAAGACTACACAAAAGAGACTGGAAAAACAACCAACTGAAAAACCTCACAAAGATTAGCGTATACAGAGCCGTTGTCATACCCACACTCCTGTTCGGCTCCGAATCATGGGTCCTCTACTGGCATCACCTATGGCTCCTAGAACGCTTCCACCAGCGTTGTCTCCGCTCCATCTTCAACATTCAATTGGAGCAACTTCATCCCTAACATCGAAGTACTCAAGATGGCAGAGGCCAACAGCATCGAATCACGCTGCTGAAGATCCAACTGCGCTGGGTAGGTCACGTCTCCAGAATGGAGGACCATCGCCTTCCCAAGATCGTGTTATATGGCGAGCTCTCCACTGGCCACCATGACAGAGGTGCACCAAAGAAGAGGTACAAGGACTGCCTAAAGAAAGCTCTTGGTGCCTGCCACATTGACCACCGCCAGTGGGCTGATATCCCCTTCAACCGTGCATCTTGGCGCCTCACAGTTCGGCGGGCAGCAACCTCCTTTGAAGAAGACCGCAGAGCCCTCCTCACTGACAAAAGACAAAGGAGGAAAAACCCAACACCCAACCCCAACCAACCAATTTTCCGCTGCAACCGTGTCTGCCTGTCCCGCATCGGACTTGTCAGCCACAAACGAGTCTGCAGCTGACGTGGACATTTACCCCTCCATAAATCTTCGTCTGCGAAGCCAAGCCAAAGAAAAGAAAAGAAGGATGCCCAGGTTGAAGCTGATGTCAAAATCCAGATCCCAACTTTGAAAATCTAAACCTACCCCTTCATCCATACTTCTTGTCATGCTCTCTAATATATTTGGCAAATGCCTCATCATATTGTACATCTGCTGATTTTGGCTGTCCATATTATGAATGATTCATGTAAATATGTCTTGTGAAAAATTTGGAAGTGGTCTTCATGAGGACAATGGGCTCTCCAATTTTTTTAGCCTTTTACTTACTACTGGAAACAGGTCCACAAATGTGAATCAAAGCTAACTTCAAATTCAACCAATGCCAAACAAAGGACAGTAGCTTCAGAGTAGACAGAAACTCATAAGTCTTTGCTCTTTGAAGTTAAGGTAAAGCTATCTTTAATCTTTTATAAATGCTTTGCTGATAGCCTGGCCCCTTACGCCTTGGCTGATCTGCCTCAGATCTCAACTTCTCTCCTGTATCAGATTTCCATTACTCTCAAACCTGGATCCTCCAGAAATTTATCTACCTCCACTGAAGTCAATCTAGTGAACATTACAGGCCTTTTGGCCCATGATGCTGTAAAAACACATTTCATTTTCTTCCCTTTTCCCTCTGTCTCCTTTCACAGAGTCAAAATCAATTCTCACCTTTACTCTTATCACATCCACTGAACACCTTTTGTCAGTCTAGACTCCTTCCCCTGCCATTTTTCAGTCATTATTCAGTGGCTTTCTCATTTTTTGCTTACACCTTTAAGAAGAGCTCAGGCCTGAAACCTTTGTAATATTTCCACAGCATCGACAGACTTTTATGTTTCAGCATGATGTTGTGCCAACCTATATAAACCTACTCAATAATCTAAACCAGTTGTTTTCAAACTTTTTCCTTCCATTCACCTACCATTTGAAGAATTCCCTATGTCATTGGTTATCTGTGATGAGTAAGAGATTGCTTAAGGTTTGAAAACCACTGTTTTAAATTGTACCTAATTCATAACCCCAAAGGAAATGGGCCAGCAACAATTTTTATCATGCAAAATATTTCATTAATAATTGGGTCCAGAGCAGTGAATCTCAACCTTCCCTTCCCACTCACATACCACCTTAAGTAAACCAGTACTAATCACAGAGCACTGGTGGCAAAGGGATGACTTAAGGTGGTGTGTGAGTGGAAAGAAAAACTTTGAAAACCACTGCTCTAAACCCTTTTCAATAATGGCCAACGTTCTGTTGGCAATCTGAACTTTCCTCGCTTGCCTGCTATTTGTGATTCATAATCATGGACAACTGGAACCCTCTGCATTCAGATACAATCTCTTTCCATTTAGATATTACAGCTGATCACAAGCTCACAAGATAAAGCAGCAGAAATAGGCCAATCGGCCCATCGAATCTGCTCTGCCATTTTATCATGAGCTGATCCATTCTCCCACTCAGCCTTTGCCCCGTAACCCTTGATGCACTGACTTATCAAATGCCTGTCGATCTTTGCCTTAAATCCACCCAGCGACCTCGCTTTCACAGCTGCCTGTGGTAACAAGTTCCACAAACATATGTCTCTCTGGCAAAAGAAATTTCTCCGCAATTCTGTCTGAAATTTATGCCCTTTTATCATGAAATGTTGCCCTCTTTTCCTGGGCTCCCCAACCATGGGAAGGAACACAATCTGCTTTCCCCGTCCTGATGCACTCTCACTCTCTGACATTATGCTCCATTTGCTAAGTTTTTACTCACCAACTCAATCCATCTCATTGCAGAGTCATAATACCCTCAGTCACAACTTGTCTTTCCCCTCTCTTTGCAACATCTGAAACATCCTTCTCCATCTGCATTTCTATTGTCTCTTTTCTATATTTCTATTGTCTATGAAAATCATAGGAAATTTTTGCAAAATTTCCATAATGCAGTGTGAGTAAAAAGATCGGAATGGAAATGAGTGACTCATTCCTGTTCTGAAATTTTTCCTGCTGCAGCCCTAGACATTTTTCTGGACTGCCTGCGGTCTCAATTGAACTGTGGACTAATGAATACGCCGTACATGATGACGCACCATAACGAGTTCAGTTCGCGACACTGCACTGCGGGAGATTTAAATGTGAAGCAAGGTGACATTTTCTTACCAGCAGCAGTCAACCACTACCTTAAATCATGGGAGAGCTGCTGTCATCAACAGGATCTGTGGATCTTAAGCCATTTTGCTCTTCTGTCTTGGAGCTTTTTTTTGGACACAGGTGAATGACATCACTGACGACGCTGTGCATTGCACATACATCGCGGGCGACATCGATTCACGTTCAGCCTACACAAGTACTTTGTCTAAGTGCGTGGTGATATCCATACACAGATCATTTTATGTGAACGTCCATTATAGAAGGCTAGTGTGAAAATTGACTGTGCAAAAATGATCTTTATGTGTAAAAACCATAATTGAGAGGTGTGAAAACACTGGTACTCACTGGAGGGGAATTCTCATGTATGTTTGTGCTGTAAGGAAGGTTGATGAAAATTGGGTCCATGTCCTGGATGTCAGTGATGGTGATTGCAAGGTTCGCCAGCGTGGAGAGGGGATGGTCTTTGTCTTGATCCTGCAACAAATAGGAATATAGTTACATTTTTATCTATTGTATTTCATTTCAGTGGCAACTTTCTTAACCCTTTGGCTATTTTTAACATTCCATAATATATACTGTGAACTGGGCCCATGAGAAATCTCCACCAGTACAAACAAGCTAGTGGTTGGGTATAAAACCAATCCTGGAAAACGCTGACATGGAGTATTTGTTGGTAGCCCCTGAAAACCAGGACATGGAGTCCAAAGGGTTAACCTTGTAATTGCTCAATTTATCATGAGCACCAAAGACCAACAACAAAGGACCATTACAGATTTCTGGAAGATGACTATATCCTGGGAGTTCATAACAAAGATAGACATCTTTGCTGAAATTCACAGTTCCCTTCAATGCTCCAACATAGCCTTTGACTCTGTGAAGATCAAGATCGTGGTCCACAGTGATCCCTGAATATCCCTGTCTACTGTCCTCCTGTATGTTTCTGGGATGCCAATTATATATGGCAGGCACATCGAAGCATTAGAAAACCACCACTGAAACCGGCTCCAAAATATCCTTCAAATCCAAAGCTTGAGAAATGAACGCTTTCCAAAATCTCTCCTGAACTGAAATTTTCAGCAGAGGGGCTGTATTTACACTCAAGTAAACCTCTTCATTCAAACCTCTTACACTGCACCCCCTTCAGAAACATGGTGTGCCGTCACTGCAAGAGATTTTTAACTTCATACCCACAGGAATTCCTGGAACACAGCAAGGGAAGAGCAGCATGGAGAAATGTTGAGGCCCCTCACTGAGGACACACATAAAATAAACTGTGGGAAGTGTGTGCCATGTCCCTAACCAGTCACCTGGCTGTCTCTCTGATGCATCTCGAGGGCCTTCACTGACCACACCAGCCACCTCAAACCCCACAGAGCAGGGGCATAGCCAGGTTCTAAAATTAGGGGGAAGCTAGCACATAAAAAAAGGTGCTATGACACATGCCAGATGGTGAGTCAGTGGTTGAATGGTGGGCCACACTGGTTTGTCAGCAGTGTCGGAGCTGGTGGGGGGGGGGGGGGGGGGATAGTGGCAGCAGAGCAGCGGCAGTGGACAGGGTGGGGGGGTCTGCCTTACAGTAGACAAAAGTTAAAGAATTCCATGTATGTTACATTCTAAATGTAGTATAACGTTACAATAATGGAACCTTTACCTTTGAAAAATGTGCTCCCCTGCACCCCCTCCCCTTTTTTTTTAAAGCTACACCACTACCACAGAGCGTGAAGGGACGTCATCCTCAAGAAGGACAATTTCTACATCTTATTGCAACTGCCAGTCCGAAACGGGAACATGTGCTTTTGAGAGTACAGCAAAAAAAGGGACAGTAAAATTGGCAAGTAAAATATTTCTCATATCGTTTAAGAAAGGAATATTGTCAGAGGCCACTAAGGTACGCCTCTGAACCTTAATTGCTAAATTATCTATTAGCACCTCACGTTGCACTCAAACTTTAAAAAATAATTTGCCCATTTTATGTGGAAGTGTCAAGATTTAATTGTTTCAATGGGAGCTAAATGTCTGATGGAGGCGTAACAAAAATCATGGACCGTCAGAATCTGTCACACACTACAGAACGTGCATTGAAGGTGAGGGGGAGGAAATTTAAGAGCAAAGCGCAGAGCACAGATGGCGCCTGGAATAGGAGTAGTGGCAGAAGCAAATTCAATTGTAATTGTTATGTCTGTGTTACTTGGGAGGCTTCTTAAATAACTTTGAGATGCAAGATTCAAATAACAAAAGAGACTTCACTTATTGATGCCTTCCACCATCACAGAAAAACTGATCACACACACATGCGCCCCACAGTTGTGCACTACAGTTACTACAGTGAGAAGGGTGTATTCTTATACCGATTCAAAATAGTTCTCATTATCCTAACAATATAACAGTAGTGTTTAAGGCACTTTTTAGATAGAAGGGAATGGATGGATATCTACCAGGAAAGAGGCAAATTTTTAGTTTAATTTGAACATCCTGTCCAGCACAGACATGTGGGCCAAAGAGCCTGTTCCTTAATTTAATTTAGGCACACAGTATGGTAACAGGCCCTTCAATCCTACAAGTCTGTACCACCTAATTACAGGTGCATAGATAGGGTGGACAGCCAGCAGCTGTTTCCAAGGGAAGAAACACCAGAGGAACATCTGTACAAAGTTGAGGGAAGTTTCGAGGAGACATCAAGGATTTTTTTTTAAATAGAGATTTTTGGGTGTCTGAAATGCTTTGTCAGGGATGATGGAGGGTGAAACATTAGGGGCAATAACACCCGATTGACTTATAAGCCCCTGTACTTGCCAATCAATCTGTTCCCTCTTTCAGCTGTGCCCCCAAAATGGTGATGCTGCCATGAAGAGGAGCAAAGATCCAGCACTCCCGCGGGGCCCAACCACCCAGTCATCTGCTGTCAGTTCCGCACAGGCTCTGAACAGCCTGTTAAAGGAGCTGATGGTAGTTTTATTTAAAATCCTGTGACCAGTGTCTGCACCCAAGATGGTGGTGCCTCCGATTGGCAGAAACCATGAGGGATTGCAGACTCCAGGAGACTGGAAGACTGGCACAGGCCACCAGAAAATGGGGAGACCACCACCCCCACCCCATTCCCTCCCCCCCTACCTGTCTGAGCTAACCCTTTCATACTGGTATAATTCTAGTAAATCTCTGAATTCTCTCCAAAGCCAGCATGTCTTTTCTCAAATAAGGCACCCAAAACTGTACACAGGTGCCAGGCAAAAGGAGAGAGAAGCAAGCTTTGAATAGTGATTCTTTCCTTTACACTTATTGGCAGACTTTTCCAGAAGCTGGGCATTACTTTGGTACATATTTAGTGCCACAATGTTTACAATCGAATGTCTCTCCATCTTTTTGTTGGTTCCGGTATCTCATTTTTTGTTTGTGTGTGTGTGTGTGTGTGTGTCCAGAGACTGTGGCTATGACTATGCCTTCATTTTCACTGGCTTTTACACCATCACCGAGCTTCTTTGAGTGCTGCAGAGCTAGTTCACTGGCGGGGCATATCTTCACAGCTCCATCTAAGTTCTGCCTCTCTCTCTCACTTTTATTATCATTAATTCCAAACACAATCTAGCAGTGAACCAAATTGACTATTCTTGCTTTTAATTTTAAGTCTAATGTAAAAATATCAAAGTTCTCTCTCTGCAAATGCGTGCACGAGCAAAACACGTACCTCTTGAGGGTTTCATTTTTCTTTGGTGAACACTGTTCATCAAACATCTCGATAACCTTGTTGAATTTGTTTTGGTCTTCTGCCTCAGCAAAAATAAATGTGCTGATAACCTTGAGTGCTTGAGATCCTGCCATGGTAAGTCGCAGTGCAATTTTTTGTGTATCCAGTTTGCTATTTATTCCAATGGCTTGCAAGTACACCATAAAGCTTTGTTTAAACAGCCTCCACTCATGGTCAATATTTCCAGTCCATTTTACAGCACTAGGAATTATTAAACTCTTCATATTTTCACTGCTGATATTGACTGTTACTCACAATGCACACTGTATTTCTTTTTTTTCCTTTCATTCCTCTGCACAGCAGAACTTGCTTGTTTCTTCCATTCCTGGCTATTTCTTCCACTCCTCATACCATGTGATGTTTCTTTTATTACATTAAAGAAACTTGGGTTCTTTTTAAACAACTAAATTTATTAACTAAGCAAACAGCACTGAGACAGAACATACACATGCCAGACCTCATGTGGAGGCATCCATCTTGACTCTACCCAAGATGCAACAGCATTCCCAAGATCCAACCTTCCCCAGAAGCTGCACACTCCATCTCTGCCTCCTCCTGGTGGTAGCACTCTATCACTACAGGTTGTATCCTGGGCTGGGAGTCAAGATGTTGAACAGACAAGTCCTATTCTGCAGACTCGAGAAAAAAAAGAGGCCAACCCTTCATTGCTGTATTGCACGGTTTTATATGGTGTCTTCCCGAAAAGGTCCCAAATCTTGCCCACTCTCTCACTCCATTTCAAAGAAAACAGGAACATACTCTCTCTTGAACAGCCATGATTTAGACCAAATCAAATAAAACCAAATATCAAATACTGAAATACATGGGTGAAATGGGGAAAGGATAAGGTGTTGTTACACAGAAAATGGTAGGTGCCTGGAATGCACAGATACAATTGTTAAGGTACCTTGGGGCCTGTGCTGAAGATTGTGGTGCCCGTGCTCAGCAGCAGCCATGAGGGGTCCAGACTCCAGGGAGAAGTGGAATGGTGTCAGGCCATAGAAATGGGGAGAACCACCACCACACCCCCCACCCCCACATTGTAAGGAGAAGCAGATGAGACAACCTTACAGGATGGTGACCACGGCAGCAGACCAGTGAGGGGCTCAGGGAACCAATGTAGGCTAGGGGTGACTTGCGGGCATGGGACTCGTATGGGCTGAGAGCTACTGGTGACTGGGTGATGTAAACCAGGTATAGGATCTGGGATTCACAAGGGTGCTGAGGGCAAGAAGGGCTCCTGATGGACCTCGGGCAGTGAAGATTTTCTGATTGTGTCAGGGATCTGATGCTTGGGATGCCAATGGATTGATCAGGAGTCTATGCAGCTGCAGAGGTGCAGGAGACTGAGGCCAATTCCACAACACTCAGATTCTCTGAAGGGTCACTCTATTGCTTTTCTTTCTCTGACTATGAGGATCAGGCAACCCTAATGGTGACTCTTTGCCTTACAGAAGGCAATTATGTGTAATATGGCATGTCTGTACAATTACATGACAAAGAAATCTTGAACATCTCAGGGTACTTTGACAGACACATGATGGGTTGGGAATAGAGGGATGTTGGACCATGTGCAGACTAATGGGATTAGTTATACTGATATTGTGGCTGGTACAGACATGATGGGCACGTCCTGAAGATGAGTGGGTTAAGTGGCCACCGAATTGTCTCTAGTGTTCAATGTTGACAGATATCAACTGACTTTGTGGGAAGAAAAAAAGTTGTGTATTTAAATAGGCAACAGAGTGAATTTGCATGCATTATGAAACCAGGACAATGAGTGTAACATACTTGTGGACATCCAAAACTCCTGAAAGCTGTAACCTTAGCCCAAGTCATTATTTTTCAAAGAAGTCATTCTTTTTCAAAGTTGACAATTTTCCCCTTTGGTTTCTGCAGCACACTTGCTCATTTGCAAGTGAAACCAAAATTGTCAGAAAACCAATAATCAAGTTCCTTTCAAGCAAACCTTGTGCATCATTCAAGCAAACTGTGTCACTGTGGTGAGACACCACTGCATACGGTTACTGGTACTGTGTATATGTATGGTTCATATGTATGGCTGGCCTGCTTTCCCTCAGTGACTCCATCCTCTAAAAAAAAGGCAGTTACACCAAGTCCCTCCCTCAATATGAGTCATGGGATTGGGCCACAACAGGAGCATGGCCAAAGTCTTATGTCATCTTGCAACTTTTGGTATTATTAATAGTGCATCAGACGTGTACCACGGTGACAATCTACAGACAAGAAGCTTGGCTGCATGCTCAGGTAGACATCAAGGAATGAGCTATGTTTCTTCAAGAGGTAACACCAGTTTCTGGATGATGGGCAACTGAACCATGCACAAGAATCTTCTAAAGCCAATTGTGTTGAACATTTAATCCTTTTTGATTGATGTATCTCCAAATGAGGTGATGCAAACAGGACTTGTGCTAAACAACTGATCATTTCAGTCATTTATTAGGCTTTGAACTAGCTTTGCAACGGACTTAGCAAGTTGCATTGCAAAATACAAAATCTTTAAATGGAAATATATCACAGTTGGCTGACAAAGGAAGTCAAAGCCAATTTAAAAGCAAAAATTAGCAGGAACACAGAGGATTTGGAAATTTTAAACTTGCAGAAGGTAACAAAAAACTCAAAAGGGATAAGATAAAATTATCAATGTTAGCTTATGAATAATATCCAAGAGGAAACATAAAAGCTTCTTCAAGTACAGTATATAAAGAATAAAAGAGAGGTGAGAGTAGACTTAGAACCACTTGAAAATGATGTTCAAGAAATAATAATGGGTACAAGGATCAAAATTAATATTTTGCATCAGTCTTCACTGTGGATGACATTATCAGTGAGCCTCCAAGGGTATCAGAGAATGGAAGTGGGTGCAGTTACTATTTTGAGGGAGAAAGTGCTCAGAGAGCTGAATGGTCTAAAAGTTGATAAATTTCCCAGACCAGATGAATTGCACCCCAAATTTCTGAAAGAAGTAGTGGTAGGGACTATGGAGCCACTGATAATGATCTTTCAAGAATCGATAGATTCAATTGTATCAAAATGAATGTGTTGCCAATATCTTTCAGACATTACCGATTCCATTACCTCAGAGGTTTTTTCAGACTTGAACAAAAACATCAGAAAATTCCTCTGACAAGGTCAGCAAACCCAGAGTCACTATTTAAAAATTAGCACGGGATTACGAGACAGGGAGGTTTGAATCTCCAAGAAATATTCTTGGGTAGCCCAAATGAAGTTTGTCAACTCCCTGTTTGGCAGAGGAAAGAAGTCTTCTTGGGGAAAAAGAGAGCTGCATAAGGTTTGAGGATAGCAGATTTTATATATAAATGGAATTCAAAATTAATTTTGGATGTCAAAGAAGTTCCCTTATACCAGAGAGAAAATATGCATTTGGAATGTTCATTTGTTGAACCCAACTTTGGCCTCTGACTTTGTGAAAGACTCAAGTCGCATCTTCGGCGACATTTGAATGTTGCAAATTTTTTAAATTTAAAAAATTTATTGGAATAAAATAAATTATCAAATCGGGCCTAGCTCCTAAAATGCCTCTAGCTCAAAATAGGTTTATTCCTTTAACAATGGACTATAAAATCCTGGACACCTGGTCCCAAAAAGGGATACGGCGTATCGAGGATTGTTATGAGCAGGGGAAATTAATGTCATTTAATCAATTAAAAACCAAATATGGTGTATCTAATAATACAATCTTCTTCTATTTTCAATTAATATTTTATTTAAAGGACAAAATGGGCCCAATGATAACCTTACCACAGTGGAGTCAACTCTTCCTTCTCCCCCATCTACCCCTCTCAATGCCTGGAAAAAGCAGCCAACAAATTGAAGTATTTATCCCACTCCAAGTTCTCTTCCTCCTCCTCCCAACAGAGAGATTCAAGAGTGTGAAGACACACAGGACAATTTTATACATGCTGTTATCAGGCTTCTGAACGAACCTCGCACTGGTAGAATAATGCTGTGCTCATTTTATTTGAGTTGTATTCTGTAATTCTATTCTCTGGTATAGTGTTTTATTCTGTGGATGGATGCTTGCAAAACAAACCTTTTCAGTGCATGCAACAATAAACATAACCTTGAACTTGAAGTGGAGTGGATAGCAAATTTTATCTCTCAATAAATGTCTCAAACAAGCAATGGAGTCATCTTCACTGTGCTGCTGTGTTTGCTGGGCACAGATTGTTTGGTGTAACCATGATCACAATTCACAAATATCTTTCAGGAAGCAGACTTTGAGTTGAAAATCCGAGTTGATCCCAACTGTCATTTTGGTGGGGGAAAGACATAATCGATAGACTTCTTTCCCTCATCAACATTTTTGTCAATAATGATCTGAACTCAAACGTGAAAGTCAGGGACTGGCCATTTTTTCTTTTCCTATCTCTCCACAATGTGAAAGAAAATATGAAATAATTGATGGACCAGTCAGTTGTAGTTTAGTGAGTCATATTTCAATGTTGGAGTCAACAAGTTCCAACACAAAAATTAAATTCTAAATTTAGATAAACAGCACAGTAAAAGGCCCTTTTGGCCCACAACATCCACTGACCAACAACTGCTGTACATTTTGAACAGTGGGAGGAAACCCACCCAGACAAACTCCTTACAGACAGTTCCAGATTCAAACCCTTGTCGCTATCATTTTAACAGTGCTGCACTAAAACCATGGAGCAGTTATCAGGTCTTGCTGCACCATTGGAGTGGCCAGCTTTTAATCAGACTCCATTTTAAAACCCTATTTCTCCTCAATGCCTGCCAACATTTTGAATCTCAACCAACACCCAGGAGAAAAGGGTTATCTCTGCTTGTGTGCAACTTATGGGATTCTCAGCAAAACAAATGTGACCAGTTCTCAAAAAACTGCAAAGGCTTAAAAAAATTGCAACATTCAAATGTCGCCGAGGATGCGATTTGAGTCTTTCACAAAGTCAGAGGCCAAAGTTGGGTGCAACAAATGAACATTCCAAATGCATATTTTCTCTCTGGTACAGGAAGCCATTGATGACTGCAAATTAAATTTTTAATAAATGAATAATAAATGACACCAACTTCTAGGTTATTTGTCACCCTCTCTGATTAATAAGCTCACATTGATAAAGATTGCAATCAAATTGCCTCACACCATTTTCTGCTGCATTAAAACAAATCCATTCAAATTAATTTCCATGCTGATTATGTTATGCACAACTTCTACTGATTCTTCTTTATACCACATTCAACATATTTCCTGACACTAAAATGGTTATTCCTGCATCAGTCTCTCCCATCCTGAATCAATGAGGCTACCCTCAACCATTACTCTCTACAATTCCCTCTGAAAATTCATAATTTGTCATCTCCTGCTCATCTTTGAAGCCTGTTCTAATCATTCTCTCACATCTTCATTGGTTGTTCAATGCCTTCATCCTCCTTGTATGGAGAACTTGTATGGAAGTGGGTTTCTTCCACTCCAGAGACCAGCTCACAAAAAAAACTCAAGCATTTTTGACACAGTGAATTTTGTTTTAGACATACAACACTGTAACAAGCTATTTCATCCTACAAATTCTTGCTGCCCAATTTAAACCCAATTTCCCTATGTGATAGTATAGATTCTATCACCAATGTGTAAATGTACATATTGTACAGATGGTAGTGCAGGATGACTGTGATTGGCTGAGAGTGTAGCCACACCTACTGGTAGGTCTTAAAGGATTGCTCCTAGCCAGACCAGGTCATTCTGGACTGGTCGACCTACTTGTGATATGCTCCATTCTTTTAGTTAATAAAAGCCTTGGTTTGGATCAACAAGTCTTTGGTTCTTTCGACGCGCATTACATCCTACAACCCTCGGAGACTGGAGTCCCTGGGGAAAACCCACACAGACATGGGGAGAACATACAAACTCCTTACAGACAGTGCAGGATTTGAACCCTGGTCCTGATTCCTGGTGCTATAAATGTGTTGCGCCAAACTCGTGGCCAATTATTGCAGATATTTTAAAATCATAACATGTTGATTCTTAAAATCAAAGCTGAACAGATGGCCACGTTTTCAGAGTGAAGGAAGGTGGAAGTTATGCTTCCACTACAGCTTAAACTACATTGGAACTACATTTCTGGGCATCAGATTGTAGGAAGAATGTATCTGGGTCCAAGGTTAACTTGTAGGTTTCAATCAAGACCTTGTAATGGAACCGATTTACAACATCATACAAACAAATAAAGAACACACTCACTCTTTTCTGTCAGCACACTATGAAGTTGACTTTCTTTTATTCTTCACTAGAAACAATAATGCATTCTTCAATTCCCAAACACTACCCAGCTGAACTCCTCTGACCTTCTCATTGGCTCTCTGCCACACAAGACACCCTGACACTCTCACTCTCCTCCTCCTGATGAAGGCAAGCTCGCGACCATTCCTATAAACTTCAACAAACACAAACTTAGCCTATCAAGCATTTCCCTATCAGACAAACCACTCATTTCAGGTGTTCTGAATGTGTGAGGGAAATTAAAAGATGGGGGGGAGGAGGGGTGGTTGGGGTGGGATGCAGGATCTAGTCTACTTCCCACTGCTCAAAGAGAGCTCTCTCACGTGCTCCCAGAAAGAACGAAAGGTGACAATGGAATCGTACCGTCGCGTTGACTTGCAGTTGATAGGCTCGTGTGGTCTCATAATCCAGTGGCCTTTGAACAGTCACCACTCCCCTGGCACCGTCAATGGCAAAAAAGCGAGATGGGGGCTGGAAGGAATACAGCACACTGCCACCAGTTCCCTGATCGCGATCCGTGGCATTGACAATAAAAATCGGAGTCCCTGTCGGTGTGTTCTGCAAGAAAGAGAAAGACTGAAGATAAATATCCCAATAAAACAGCAAGACACCCAGGCACCCATTTAGATGTACATTTTAAGTATCCTCAAGAGTGAGCAGATGCCTTCCTGAGGTTGCATCTCGCATGAATATTTTCAACAGACAGAAGATCTGAAAGAGTACACACAGTGAAACAAGAGGTGGGTGCATCAGGGGGAAAAACAGGCTTGGAAAGATCAGATAACTTGAATATCTTTCTGTGTGTTGATTTTATGCAGATTTTAATTGCAGACCAACAGAGCAATTCTAATGCACATAAATCATGAGCACTTCTTTGTTTTTTTTTAACCTTGTTGAGCTATATATTTGCACCTTGAGCTGTTGGTTTTGGTTTGAGGTGTTTATAAGATAGTAGCCTCAAGGAAGCATAGTTAGCCTAAGGCAGGGGTCTCCAAAGTGGTTGATATCAATCCCTGGGGGTTAATGGGGCTATCCAAGGGATCAATAAATACCAGGGGGTCAAAAGGGGTGTTGATAAATGGTGAGGGGTGGGGGGGGGTGGTCAGTTGAACTTCTATGGTGGAAATCAGGGGCAGATCAATGGAAAATAGTGACCAACTTCTCAAGAGTGGGCCTCATTGGCCGCCATGCGACTGAGCATAGAAGAAAGATGTATGTGTTCTTTGTATTCCATGAAAGGGTCAAAAGTCTAAAAGGTTTAGGGACACCTGGCCTAAGATCAGCATGGTTAGTGTAATGCTATTCCAATACCAGTGACCCAGGCTCGAATCTGGTGCCATCTGCAAGGAGTTTGTATGTTCTCCCAGTGTTTGCATGGGTTTCAAAACGTATGAGGTTTATAGAATGATTGGGTGACACAGGTTTATGGCTGGAAGGGCCAGTTACCGTGCTTTATGTCTAATTTAAATTTAAAATTTTAAAGTGACATCGAAGGCAAAAGGCAACACCATTACAAACAGCTGAGAAAAGACTTAAGCTATAGAGCATGTAACACAAAAAAACAGGTCATCCACGCTGCTGATCAAACATACATCCATATCAACCTCAATTTTGCGAGGCCCACACAAATGGCATGTGTGTGATGGCAAAGCATTTGGAGAAAAGTGATGTAATCAAAGAGGTACGTGCAAACACTACACAGACAGCTCCTGACATCAGGAATGTACCTCCACAGGTCACTGCAGCGGTGAGGCAACAGCTCAGTGAGCTGCTCTGTCCTAAAGTATCTAGAGTTGAACATGAAAATCTGGAGACGCTGGGGTAGATTGAAACACAAATGTGCTGGAGAAACCTAGCTGGTCATGCTGCATCCCCAGGAAGAAGAGAATAACCTCACAAAGGGCCCAGGCCCAAAACATTGGTTAGTTTTTCTTTCCTATGGATGGAGCAGGATCTATTGAGTTTCTCCAGCACATGGGTATGGCAGGGAAGCATCGAGAGATTGTCCTTCAACTTGGAATTTGAACACTGTCAATCCCTGTGCAGCTCATCGAATAATAAGGCTAACCAATCTCATTTTTGGAATAGAGAGGGCCTTAGACAATGCAATCAGATAACTTTTTTTCTTCTATCTCCCAATTTTATGCTTCTATAATCTTTGATTTGAGATTGCTGGATAAAAGTTGAGCCTCTCTCTCTCTCTCTCTCTCTGGATTTTTATTTGATGTGCTCATCGCTTGACCAAGTCCTTTTGAATTTTCTCAACACTGTTTGGTCTTTGCTTCATGAGTGATAGCCCGGTGTTGAATACTGAAACCTGAACCAAAGCCATCTTGTATTCAAAATGAGGCTTCGATGTGCAGTCACGTGTGGCCAACACTGGGAGATGAAAAGGCACACAGGGATGAAGCAGAGGATCAGGAGATAGAATTTAAGAGTTTAATAGAACAGAAGCTTATTAAAAAAAATCCAATTTCTAGCATCAAGCAATCAATTTGAAAGGCCAGATACAAGGACAAGGTAGAGTGGCTGCAGAAAGTACAGCAGAGACAGGTGAGAAACAAAATGCAGGAGCCCAGGGAGTTACTGTGCTCAGGAATGATTCGGTGAAGAGAAGGAACTCTTCTAAACACCTAAAAGGGGAAGAAAGCAAAAACAATAAAACATGGGGGGAAAAAAATCTTAAACCAACCATGAGATTTTTGGGAATGAAGCCACAACTGAGGTTTTGGGAGCATTGAAACATGAACTAAATAATTTTTAACAATTTTCTGCACTAAAACTACATGAAGACTGTATTTTGTAATTAAAATGGGAGACTGGCAGATTTTCTCAAGGATATTCAAATGTAATTATAGTTGGAATGCACACGCCATAGATTTAAAAGGGACTGGACTCGGGGGCAGAGGGTGGTGGGGTAATGGAAAGAAATGCCAGAGAAGGTGGTCAAGGCTTCTGTCATTTTAACACATTTCAATGGCCACAGATATGAAAGGTTTGGATGGATTATGGGTTCAAAGAGCAATGAGTCTGGACCCAGGCTGAACACAGGAAGGATCTTTATTGAAACACATATAAGGGGATCACAACAGCACATGAGTACTCTCAATCATCAAACACAGTATAATCAGTCACATCAGACTAAACACGACTGAAACTAGCATCTGCTTAGATTCTTTCAAACACAGTACAACCCAGTCACATCAGACTTAACACTACCTATATGAGCAATTGTGTACAAACTTTCAAGGACAGTGCAACCCAGGCACATTGGACAGATTTATAACAACCAAGGATTGGAGGAAGAAAATCTTATTTTCCAACTGGCCACCCTCCAGCCAGGTGGCATTAATATTGACTTCTCTGCTTTGTACTAAACCTGCTCACCTTTCTTTTTCCCTCTCCCTTTCCAGTGCACACCTTACCAACGACTCCTCCAGCATTGCACCCAGTTCACAACCTGGAGTGAAACAGGGTTCATCTCAGATTCAAAGAGCAAAAGATAAGTCTACATGGTGGACTTTATAGTACAGTAAGCTGGAGGGTCCAGCCAGGTAATCACCAGGTGATTAAAAAGGCCATTGGTCAGGTGTGCACTAATAGATGGGCAGAATCCAACCTTGATTAGTAGGTGTTGCGATTTCTGACGAGGTTCTAGATGGAGAGGCCACATGACTTCAGACCCACCAGGTTCTGGACTGAAGTCACACGACCCCTCTACAATCTACAGCTATTTCCTCTCGTGGGCCACTCTTGAAATAAGGGTCACCGTCAAAACAGCAAGGGCCGCTCATTTGGGATTGAGATGAAGGAAACTTTTTTCGCTCTCTGAAGGTTGAGTTGCTGTTCTGTTCCCCAAAGGACAAGCAGAAACAAGGTCCATGATACATTGCCTGGGTTATTTCCAAACTTCAGGTTTGATGGAAATGCATGTACTTCTCAGGCCCTGAGGTTGTCTCAAGCGTGTGACAAATATGCAATTATTATTGATGAGCTGTCACTGAAGGAAATGAGTTTTCTATGAATATTTTAAGGCAGGTTCTTGATAAGTAAGGAGGTGCAAGTTTCTTGCGGGGGGGCAGGAAAGAAGAGTTGAGGTTATAATCGAAACAACTGTGATCTGATTGAATTTAGATTTTAAATTTTGACATACAGCACGGTATCAGGCCCTTCCAGCTCATGAACCCCTATATTCGAAATACACCAATTAACCTGCAAACCCCATATGTTTTTGGAGGGTGGGAGGAAACCAGAGCACCCAGAGAAAACCCAAGCAGACACAGGGAGAATGTATCAATTCTTTACAGACAGCGCTAGATTCAAACCCAGATCACTGATGCTGTAAAAGCGTTGCGCTAATCACCAAGCTAAAAATGCCGCCAATATTGGAACAAACCCTACAGGCCAAGTGGCTTGGTTGGCTCCTAATTCCCTTGCTCACATGTCATTCTTACAACATATTTCACCTGACCGCGGGTACAAGAAGAAGTGCTAATTTCACGTCTCCCCCTATAGAAAACGTGCAGAACTTTCATTCTGCAACCATTTCCAGTGAAGTTTTAAACAACCTCGATCAACTTCTGGCTAATGATGGTTTTAAAACCTGTCAATGCCCCGTGGCATTGCAGCATCAAAGATTACAGCCTCTGATCACACTTGGATAACTTTTCTGCCGCAGTCATCTACAATTTTTTTTAATCACAGAAACTGGGATCATTAGCAAGGATCAAGACACTGGAGGTACTCAGTAGGTCACACTCACGGGTAGTAATTGCAAATAAAGGGAATGGACACAAATAGTTGGCTGGTCGCTACGATCCACAATCTTACGTGACCTGCATCTCATTGTTTGACCCAATTTTCTATCTTCCAACTCTGGACAATTACCCCCCCCCCCCCCCCCCCTTTCCTATTAAACAGCCAGTTTCACCCTCACAAAGCAAACCAATCAGCCACACTCTTCCCCCACCATTCACCTGTCCACGTTCCTTTACTATTCCCTCACCAAGCACAGTAAGAGTTCACAGTCACCTTCACTCCCTCTGAACATAATTCTACATCGACAGGTCAACTTCCTGGAAGATTTAGAAAAAGTAATGCTTTTGGTAGCTGTACTGAAATTAAACATTCAGACACATTCACATTCAGCAACACCCAGGCATTTAGTCATAGAATAAAAGAGTGCACAGAAACAATACCTTCAAGTGCCCATCCACACTAAACAAATTAACCTGAACTTGATCTGAAGCCTTAGATACCCAAGTGATTCAAGTGTTCATCTAGATCAGTGGTTTCTAAAATGCCTCCCTAAATCACATTCCATCCTTATATGAGAGAGGAAAGAAAAAGTCTGAAAACCACTGTTTTAATCGTACCTAAATGATTCATTATGTGCACGGTTTCATAACTCCAAAGGAAATGGGCCAATGACAATTTTTCTCAAGCAAAATATTTTAGTAACGATTGGGTCTAGAGCAGTGGTTCTCAACCTTCCCTTCCCACTCACATCCCACCTTAAGCAATCCCTTACCAATCACAGAGCACTGATAGCATAGCGATGACTTAAACTGGAATGTGAGTTTAGGGGGCAGTTTGAAAACCACGGATTTAAATATTGGGGAAATATCCTCTAAATCTCTTATTCATCATCTTAATAAAACCATGATCCTCAGCTATGGGTAAAGTTTCCCCCAAGACACTGCCTACACTCTTTATAATTATATTTTTAATTTTAATTTGGCCATATAGCATGGCTACAGGCCCTTTCAGCCCACGAGCCCAAGCAACCCAATTACACCCATTGACCTACACCCCTGGTACATTTTTTGAAGGGTGGGAGGAAACCCATGCAGACATTTGGAGAACATACAAACTCCTTACAGACAGCACCAGATTCGAACCCCAATCACTGTAACAGTGTTGAGTTATCCACCATGTTATCTGTGGCTGCCCCTAAATAGCCCCATCAGGCCCCAACTTGGTCTCCTTCACTCCAAGAGAAGCAAGTCCAGCCAATCCTGCATCTCCTGATGACTGAGATGCTCCATCCCAGAATACATTCACTGAACTTTAACTACCAAATCTGGCAGGCTTTGAACAATTTTCATTTCTACCTCACTCTCCAACTTGTCTCAAGATCAAAAACGAGAAGCCTTACAGAGAGATCATAGCAGGATGTCAACCACAGTAGGATTTAAGTTGAATACTTGAACTTGCATCCCATGAGGACCGACACCATCCCTCTCATGGCTTATTATGCTTTCTAAACCTTACTGAACGTAAACACAAACTAAAATGTCCATGTAATCAGTTTAATATATCACAATTCCTTATCCCCTTGCTGGTCTGGGAAAAAAAAAAC
The DNA here is from genome assembly GCF_036971445.1 of Narcine bancroftii. Classification (NCBI taxonomy): domain Eukaryota; kingdom Metazoa; phylum Chordata; class Chondrichthyes; order Torpediniformes; family Narcinidae; genus Narcine; species Narcine bancroftii. The sequence goes on from NC_091474.1 coordinate 83,029,025, forward strand.
AAATGAATTTTTATTTGTTCAAATGAAAAACTTTTTGAAATTTGTCCTCTGGGTCATCTTAAAATATATCTGAAAATAAACAGAGAACACAGACACTCTGAAGGGACACTTTTGCTTCCCTTACTCTTATCGTTCGGGGCAATGGTCAATGCTCACGGCAACTCTTTGTTTGCCTTATGGGCAGAAAGAGTTGGTCTATCATGTATATTACATTTTTTTGGTCTGATTACATGACAACAAAAAGAATTTTGAAATGTATAGAAGCACTAAAAATATTCTCGCAGATTAACTAGGAAGTTGATTACAAGTTGAGAATTTTGACCAGAATAAAATGCAGATTGATGGATAAGCAATGAAGGTTTCATTTCTCAAGTGTTCTTAGCAGCTAGTCATTACAGACAAATTCAGTGTTTTGTTGCAAACTGCACTAAATCCATGCTGACCACTGATGAACTCACTGATCCCATTATTTTCCAACATTCCTGATATTCCATCCCCCTCCTACACCATTAGTACAGATTCTATCACTAATGTGTCTATGTACAGATGGTAGTGTAGGATGACTGTGATTGGCTGAGAGTGTAGCCACACCTACTGGCAGGTCTTAAAGGATTGCTCCTAGCCAGACCAGGTCATTCTGGACTGGTCGACCTACTTGTGATATGCTCCAGTCTTTTAGTTAATAAAAGCCTTGGTTTGGATCAACAAGTCTTTGGTTCAACTGATTCCACCCCTCACTGACAGTGAAAATAATTTACAGTGGATGGTTAAGAATCAGACTTAACTGTCTTGAATATGTTGTGAAATTCATTACTTTGCGGCCACATCACAGTGCAAACATTTCGATGAATGACATTTCAAAATAAAATAGTGCAGGAAATAAAAAAGACAAAGTGTGTTTCATTGCTCATTCAGGAATCTGATGGCAGAGGGGTAGAAGCTGTCCTTGTGCCACTGATTGCTCATCCTCAGACTCGATGGTAGCAGAGTGAAGAGGCCATGGCCTGGGTGGTGGGAAGGGTGTCCTTGAGGATAGAGGCTGCTTTCTTAAGCCACCAACATGTAGATCTTTGGGTCATGGGAGAAAGCAAGGGAAACTGGAGGGGACTCACATGATCACAGGCAGAACATGCAACAGAGGCAGCAGCCAAGATCAGGACTGAAGCCAGGTTTCCAGAGCAGCGAGGCAGCAGCTATGCGTGCAATCTTCAGCAGCTGAACAAAGCAATGTGGAGGATCTTGAACTTTGCATGCAATGGGGCAAAGGGCTTTCCAACTCAGAGCCGCTTGATAGAGCAGCACCAACTTCAGAGGCCAAGTGAGGCACCATCCAGTGGAATACCCAATCAAAATGGCCCACGACTTTTCTCAATTAAAAAGTGTCTGAATATTTAGAATATCATGGCTCTGCAGTCCAGTAGGGATTCTACCAAATGTTATGAACAGTTTAAACATGGAACCAATTGTGGCATTACAACAAATGGTAGGCTCTCAATTTTGGTTTGCATACCCAAAGATTAATTAAGGTGGGGGTGGGGGGGGGGGGGAAATTGCAACCCGCATTGCCCAATGAGCCTAGTGACCTGCTTCTGTTCCTTTATCTGTGTGATGTGCTATTGAGAAGAAAGCAGACACAAAACATAAAGACTGTTCAACAGGCTTTATTCTACATAAACTTCCACTGAGCTGGCTGTGAGAGTGCTTTGCAGACTCTGAGACAGACCTTGAGGGGCTGGATCTAGCTTATATCCTGGAGGGTGATTGGCAGCCGACCGGGTGGGGCTTGGTCCATTCAGGTCGGCTGATTGACAACCGGCCAGGTATTGCCTTGTCCTCCAGTGCTCTTCTCAGGTACACAAGTTGCCCCCTGCAGTCGGCTAGTGGTGTATCACCACAATCTTGTGATCTTATCTTGCAATGAATTGTCAATGTTTAACATTCAGTTAAAATTGAAGACACACCCCTGATCAGATTTGCTGCAGCCTGTGAACTCTGGAGTTAACCAAGAACATCTGCAGATGCAGGGGTCGAGTTCACTACACAAGTGTGTTGGGGAAACTCACGCAGCATCCAAAAGGAGATGGAGGATAACCAGTGTTGTCTCATGATAGATCTGATGAAGGGTCCAGCATGATCTGCTGAGTTTCTGCAGCATTTTTCTCTATTGTAAAGCACAAACTATGCCTGGCAGAAGTTTCTCCTTCATTACATCAGCCTTTTTCAATGGGGATATTGATGGAAGGTGGGAAAATACAGACTGAAATAAAGTATTTTTTTATTTAGTTGGTAGGAGAGAAGTGCGGAAGAAACCAACTAAACTTGACTGCATCTTCACAGAGATGGGCTCAAAAAAATTGAGCAGTGTCCTGAGGGGGCCATAGCCAACAGGTTGACAATCGCTGCATCAAATGTCAGCATCACTGCAGGTCCGTGGTCTTCAACCTTTTTCTTTCCACTCACATACCATGTTATGCCCTAGATGCTCTGTGATTGGTAAGGGATTGCTTAAAGTGGTATGAGTGGGAAGGGAAGGTTGAGAATCACTGCTCCAGACCCAATTGTGACTGAAATATTTTGCTTGAGAAAAATTGTCATTGGCCCATTTCATTTGAAATTATGAAACTATGCACATCACGAGTCAATTAGGTACAATTAAAACAGTGGTTTTCAAACTTTTTCTTTCTATACGAATACCACCTTAAGTAATCCCTTACTAATCACAGAGCATCTAGGGCATAGGGAATACTTAAAGTGGTATGTGAATGGCCTGTTGATAGGGCCAAGCAATACAAGCTGGTGATTGTGCAATAATATATTGAGGCAATGAAGGGAAAATTAAATGTTTCACCGTGATTTAATCCTGTCTCCGTAAAGAGAAATTCCAATTAAGTCTTTCACTCAGTAATCATTTCCACAGTTGGCTGTAACTGCTTAATTGAAAGGATTTAATTTATGGCTTAATATTCCATTTGGCCTCCAACGAACCCCAAAGAGAAACCAACGCAGATGAAAGTTGCTGTTCATTCAGTTGTAGGACACACACAGAAATTCTGAGATGCAACCACTACAGTCACCATTCATAAAAATACGTTCTACCACTGAATGCTAATGACGCGATTCATAAATTACTTAACGGAATAAGACTTGAATAACTGCACTTGTTTTAAAAAAAAGAATTCTTTAATTGCATCACCCTATCTCCAAACTTTATTTTTAATCACATAAATTTATAATAAAGAACAAAATAGAAGAGATAAAGGCTTGCATTTATATAACAAATTATGGCCACAAGACACCTCAGCCCAGAAGCATTTATGAAGCAAATCTTTATCAAAGAGGAAGCATACAATATAAAATAAGATTTTGCTATCTGTGGAATAAATTCAAATCCTCAGAAAACCTAACATTGCAATGAGATTTTGAGTAAATTGGTTTGAACAAATCTCTTCAAGACTTCAGAGCGGTCAAGATTTTTTGGAGGAAGGGTGGAGGGGTTGGAATGGGTGGGAAAGTGAATAAAGATCCATACAAAGCTAACGCTCAATATTTTGGGTCACAAGCCCACAAAAAGACCTTGAAATGGAACTCAGTGTACAATGAGCAATATTTTTCAAAGGCACGAAATCTGATTCAGAAGGTGGACATTAGACTGTTTGCACATTTCACTCTGTCATTTCGCATTTGTGATGCCTGGCCCATTTCATGTTGTCCTATAAAGTGGGCACTCAGTTCAGGGGCAATAATAACCAAGAAACGAATGTTGGCTTGCCAACACTGGTCACATCATGTGAGTGAATGGGGACACCAATATCCCTGAGCGTAAAGCCTTACAAAAGGTAGTGAACACAGCCAAGGACATTGCAGGCAAAACCCTCTCCACCATCGAGAACATCTACAGGGAATGCTGCCATCAGAGAGCAGCAGCAATCACCATGACACCCATCACAAGGTCTGTTCTTGCTGCTACCATCAGGAAAGAGCTATAGGTGCCAGTTGTCTGGCAGTGGTCTAATCTCTAATACAAATCTGTATTCACATCCTAATTACATTGGACAATGAAAATTTTGCTTCCTGAACATTTCTGGGTGTATTTTATGGATTTTGGGCTGCTGATCATGAAAACCACCTTACAATTTTCCTACAATGTATTTTTTTTAAGAAATAACCTATTTTTGTGATTTCCTGTCATGTTTAGGTCTACTTCAAGCACACAAAACCGTGAAGTGTAACATGTCATTGAAAATTCCTTTTCTGCATTTGCACTTGGATTTCTTCCCTGCCGATCAGTGACCTTGCGATCATGGAAAAGGGGTATCAGGGCAACTGGAATCCATCAATGCTGGCTGACTATTGTTGGACACTGACACAAGAGGCATCAGATGTTGAGTATCAATTAAAATCAGCAGCAAAACATTTTGAGGTCAGTTGAACTAATGCAACGTGTCAACATCATTGTGTGATTAAACAGGCTCAATTCAATAAAATGTTTCTCCATCTTCTGACATGATGTAGCAAATCTGAAATTATCTTTGTTGAAGTTATCTATCATAATCCCCCATTTTTATTTAAAATCAAGAAGCAAACGTTTCAGGAAAAAAAAAATTTGTTCAGTGTTATGACTGAGATCTAATTAAGATCCCGTCAACTGTGATCTGTACTAATCTGCAACAAACCACCCTAAAAGAGCAACTTCTGCAATCTCAGCCAACAGCATTGCTGACATGTAAAATGAGTTGCAGTTCTCCGATCCCTTACGTGACCCAGTGACCGTCCCGTTGAATGGTGTGAGAGACCAGGAGCAGAGGGTGCCATCTCAGGATGGAACTTGACCATCTAAAGTTTGCAAAGATCAAATGCAGAGATCTCAAAGGCATGGGGAACCGTTTCAGCAGATGAGCAAAGACAGGGTCTCAAGTCAGAACATTGCAATATGAATACAATCACCAGTGAGATGAAGGAATTCTGGTCAAAAAGTTGCCATTGATGAGAGTTTGTCATGTACACAAGTACAATGTATGGAGACACTGAAATTCTTGCTGCAGATATACAGATGCATATGTTGCAGATATACAGATGCATAAAAACACAAACAATTAATAATTTAATTTCCACATGAGAAAAAAGAAAATACAGAAAAAGATAAATATTCACAACTGCAGTTAGTGCTAAAAAAAATCAATTTAATATTTCAATAGAACAAAGAGATCTTTGGTAGTCCTGGAATGGTGTGATGGTTAGGGTAGTACAGAGGTCATTGGAGATTAAATGAAGGGCTCGTCGGTAACATCTTTACCTCCTTTGGACAATAGGAGCTGAGTTCCTCCAGCATTTCTCTATCTTTACTAAGATGTGAAACAAACAGTACAGCACGTACCAATGTCTCAATCCAGATCCTTACTTAGGGCAATTACACAGAAGGGTTTGATGCAGAGAAAAAGACACAGCACTCTCAAAAACAGAAGTGGCTGGCTGCAAAATTGGTCATTGTGGCCTGACATGAGGGGGGTTAACAGATTTCCCTTTGTTTAAGACTTGGCGGAATTAGTGAAGCAGCAGACAGACAGATCCTTCTATGGGAAATTACATACCCAATCCAAGTCCCTTGGTGAATGCTCATGTCAAGTCACGCTCCATGGAGCTGAAGTAAAGCGGTTAAACATGTTTTTGTAGTCGAGTTATTAAAATACAGACAAGTAAAATTAGTTGTTCCAGATTCAAATTTGCTCAGCATGTGTGAATTTAATTAAAACACTTCCACTGAATGCAATCTTTGATATGTGTTCATAAATTAGCTACATCGGCAATTTTAACCTTGGCTCCTTTCATGACAAAACAAATCGTATATTCTATCAGTGAGTAGGTTGTTGCAGATGTGATGTGTGACACATGTAATATTTAGTATCTGAATTAGTTTCATTAATCACCCATCAACCAACTTTCCAAGACTTTGAAACTTTCTTCAGGTCACAGGAAGATAAATTGAGGGCGGCAACACTGTTACAGCACCAGGGGTTCAGATCCCGCGCTGTCTGCAAGGAGTTCATATGTTCTCCACGTGTCTGTATGGGTTTCCTCTGCATGCTCTGGTTTCCTCCCACCCTTCAAACTGTATCAGGGGTTGTCAATCAATTGGGTGGCACAGGCTCGAGGGCCAAAAGGGCCTGTCTAAATTTAAATATAAAAAATTAAAATTGCACTCTCATGAGCAAACATCTCAGGGGGCTTCACAGGTCTGTTAATTGACACAATTTCACATCAACTTACCACGAGAAGCACAAAAGTCTGCAGATCCTGGGATTTCAGTAAAACACACACAGAAAAGCAGGTCTTGCAGTGTCCATAGGAAGTAAAGAAACATTACTGACATTTCAGGCCTGAGCCCTTCTTCAAGGAATAAATTATGGACAGGAAGGTGTCGGAATAAAGACTGAAGAATGGGAGGAGGAGTCCAGAGCAACAAAGGGTGTTAATTGGATGTGATAAGAGAGGGAGAGCTGGGGGAAAGGTGACGGGGAAGAAGGCGGCATGGGGGGGTAAATGGAAACTGGCGAAACCGATGTTAATGCCATCCGGTTGGAGGGTACTCAGATGGAAGATGAGGCATTGTTCCTCCAATTTGTGGGTGGCCTGAGACTTTTCCAGTTTCCTTTAATTCTCCCGCACTTCTTCTTCCCCATCACTTTTCCCACAGCTCTCTCTCTCTTCCCTTTTCCCTCTGTCTCCTTTCACAGAGACAAAATCTGTTCTTACCTCTTCTCTCATCATATCCAATTAACACATTCTGTTGGTCTGGTCTCCTCCCCCTGCCAGTCTTCAGTCTTTATTCTGATGCCTTCCAGTTCTTTGCTTGTACCTTGAAGAAGGGCTCAGGACCTTTAATGTCAGTAATATATCTTTACCCCCCACCCCAACCCGGACACTGTGAGACAGGCTGAGCTCCTCCAGCATTTCCAAGTCTTTCTTAAAGCAGAGTTGGAATTTGTACCATTTCAAGGACTGTGGGAAATGCGTGCATCCCTTTCTCTGCCAGAGTCATCGTGATGGACGACATGGCGAATTTATCACAGCAAATAGGTACTGAAGGTCAGTTGCAAATATATTTCAGTCCTTAACCAATCTACAAGAAAGGCTGCAAGGCACTAGACATTCTGCAAATTGGAGAGTCATAAAACTCTATTACCAAGAATCAAATATCAGTAAGAGGACAGTGATTAGCATAAAATGAATACATGCAAATTTAATGAGGTTTGTCACATCTAACTTCAGGAATCAGGTCCTGCGACGCCAATACTGAATGATCCTTTAAGATGACAAAGGGATCATTATGGTGCCACAAAGAAAATTTTATGGAATTGGAAAAGTCTTCTTCATACTTTATTAATGAATAAGCATTTTGATTTTTATTTCACAAATTAAGCTGTAAAATTATTCCTGGATCCTAAATAATTTACGCAATGCACTGTCTGAGCCGATGATTCAGTCTTCTGAGATTTCTGAGTCTGTCCATTAATCAGACCAATAAAACAAACTACCTGCAAGTCCTTTGCACCAACTTTAATCATTTCCACATCGCCCGATTTATTTGGGATGTAACTGTAACAGTGAGATCCCACAAACTAATAGCCCATTCACACTGGCACTCTATCCCAGTAATTAACTGCCAATCTACCAGTTAACGTGCCAGTATGCATGCTGACAGATCGGCACGCGGGTGTCAGATCGCCCTGGGGATGGAACTGGTTCATAATCACATGACCTGTGCTTGATGGTAGATGCTGGGGAGAGAGAGCCATTGATCCACTGAGCACCATCTCGATGCATTTGCAGTGGCTGGAATCAACTTTCGCTGCTAGTTGTATGTTAATGATATGGAATCATTGACTTTGAGGCTACGTTTGCAGGTGAAACACAGACAGATTGTGAGGAATAAATGGAGAGGCTGCAGGGAGACTTTGAGAGCTTTGGAGGATGGGCAAAGAAGTGGCAGATGAAATAGAATGTTGGAAAGTGTACAGTCTTGCACTTTGGTAAAAGAAATAGATGGGCAGACTATTTGGATGAGGATAAAATTCAAAATTTGGAGGTGCAAACAGATGTGAGGCCTCCTGCAGGATACCTGAAAGGTTAACTTCCAGGTTGAGGTGGTGGTGAAGAAGGCAAATCCAATGTTGACATTCATATCCAGCAGAATAGCATACAAGAGCAGGGATTGATATTGAGGCATTAAAAGGTGAGGCCCGTTTTGGGCTCCTTTTTTAAGAAAAGATGTGCTGGCATTGGAGAGGTTTACAAGAATAATTCCTGGAATGAGGGGATGAGAATATGAGGAACATTTGACGGCTCTTGGATTGTACTCCTTGGAGTTCAGAAGAATGAAAGGGGACCTCATAGAAACATTTCAAATATTGAAAAGCCTGGACAAGGTAGATGTGGCAAAGTTGTTTCCCACGGTAGGGGAGTCTACGACAAGCGAGCACAATTTCAAGACTAAAATGTTCCCATTTAAAACAGAGTGGTGAACCTATGGAATTTGCTACGAAGGGCAGCTGGGGAGGACGTCAGGTGTATTTAAGGCAGAGATTGAAAGAGTATCAAAGGCCAGGGAGTGGGGCTGAGTAGGAGAATGGATCAGTTCACGATGGAATGACTGAGTGAACTTGACGGGTTCAGTGGCCGACTACTCTTAAGTCCTGTGGTCTTACACTGGTGTTTTTTAATTGATATTTTAAAGCATTGTGGGCAATATGATGGCACACGACTTCTGAAAAAAGGGATTCAGAGCAATTAAACATCCGGCTAAGGAAGTCGACAAGTTTTCATACAACTAATTTCCATTTAGAAATCCAGTGAAATTGGTCACAAAGCACATGGATTCAATGTAATAACAATGCACTGTAAAGGATCACAAATCATTAGATTTTGCTTCAACACAATCAGACTACCATTTTTGCTATTTTGCACTTTGGTTTCTTTTTTTGTTTGCCCCACCCCACTGAACATAACCTTGAATTATGTTACCCCACAGCCTCTTTAACTGCAGGACTCCACCCAGCCCCGGGAGAGCAGGTTCCGTGTGCTCCGACTTCCCCCTTCTAGCTAGCAGTGAGCATCAATTCGACCAGATGGGCTCAGGACACTTGACCAAATGCCTGAACGCAGCCCACTCTCACGACCACCAGAAAGGATGTTTGTACATTGGAGAAAGTGTGTGGGGACACAGTGGAGGGTTCTCCGAGATGAGATGGGGAGAGCTCAGAACTAAGAAAGGTGCTGTGATGGAGTTATACTCCAGGCCTCCCAATACAGTTCCCTCTGTAATGTTTGGGACAAAGAAAATTTTTTTTTCATTTTTTTGCCCATGCTCCACAATTTTAGATTTATAATCAAACCATTCATATGTGATTAAAGTGCACATTCCAGATATTATTCAAGGTTATTTGAGTACATTTTGGTTTGACAACGTAGAAATTACATTACTTTTTATAGTCCCCTCATTTCAGTCCACTATAATATTTGGGACATAGCAATGGTATATATATATATATATATATATATTAGTCGTCATATTTAGCACTCAGCTGCATATCCCTTGCATGAAATGACGGCTTGAAGTCTGCGTTTCATAGATATGACCAGGTGCTGAGTATCTTCTCTGGTGATGCTCTGTCAGGTCTTGACTGCAGCCACCTTCAACTCCTGCTTATTTCAGGGGCTTGTTGCCTTATGTTTTCTCTTCAGCATACGGAAGGAATGTTCAATTGGATTTAGATATTGTGACTGACTTGGCCATTCAAGAGTTTTCCAGTTTTTAATTTTGGAAAAACTCCTTTCCTCCTTTAGCTGTCTGCTTGGGATCATTGTTTCGCCATCCAATGAGTTTGGAGGCACTTGTTTGAACTTGAGCAGATAATTTAATACACCTCAGAATTCATTTTACTACTGACATCAGCAGATACTTGATCATTGTAGAAAAGTGTGCCAGTTCCTGTGGCAGCCAGACATGCCCAGACCATAACAACCCCACCACAGATAAGGTGGTATACTTTGGATCTTTGGCAGTTCCTTTAACCCTCCACACTTTGCTCTCGCCATGACTCTGATACAGGTTGATCTTGTTTTCGTCTGTCCACAATACCTTTTTCCATAATTCTAAAGGCGCTTTTAAATACTTCTTGGCAAATTGTAATCTGGTCATCATGTTTCTGAGGCTCTCTTATACCTGCTGCAATGAAGTAATTAAACATAACCAAGTTGTCACAAACACACCTGTGAAGTCAAATGTCCCAAACATTATGGTGTCCTGAAATGGGGGAAATGATGTATAAAAAGTGCAGTTATTTCTCCATGGTCAAAACAAAATGCATACAAATAAACATATAAAATCTGGAATGTGTTCTTTAATCACATGGAGCACAGGGACAAACAAAGGAACAAAAGGTGTCTTTGTCCCAAACATGACGGAAGGCACTGTAGATATAGACCAAGATTCTCCATCGTTACATCACTGCTCTTATCTCCATAAAAGGTCTGAAGACAGACAGACTGGTTGAATTCACTCCATCTTCCAACCGCCTAGGGAGTACACATAGAGGTGGAGTGCAGTCATCCACCTCTGCATAAAACAATTGCTGTTGAAAGTGCTCAAATAGGAAGGTAAGATTATTGACATTGCGCTGACAGCTCCATTGCCCTGCTGCATGTCACAGAGTGGCCAGTGGAGCCGTCAGGCTGTGCTCGCTCACTCTGCCACGCTCACTCACGCCACCCATTACCTCACGCCACCCCACTCCCACAAGGCACTCTCCTGCCATTCTCTATCACGCCACCCGCTCCTGACAGGACTGTCAGGCAGTGGCGCGGGGGTATGGTGGGGGGGGGGGGGGGGGTGCCTGTAACAGGGCATCCTCTGCTGTGCTACACATCCCACCCCCTTTTGCCCCTAAAAGCTGACGCGCTGCTCTGGGCTACATAAAAGGATTGCACAATCTGTCTTTTCCATCCTCTGCATAAAAGGTAAATTTGCCTTTTTTTAAAAAAAAATGAGCAGGCGATAACGTAGCTTTTGTGCATAAAAACCTTGTGTGTGCATGTCATTGAGAATGTGGTCAAAGGGGCATTTCATATGCTACACTCTTTGATGGTTGATTAAACCATTCGTTGATACAAACACATTTCTGCACCGACCAATGTTAAGCAGATTTGTAGTTAATAATTCTATTACAATGTTTGCTAATTAACAGCGAGCTGTAACCCTTATTGACATTTTATGAACTTGCATATCCAATCCAATCTCATCAATACAATCTTGCTGAAAACAATCTCAGACACAATCTCGGCCGTTGATTTTGGACAAATGCACCACTTAAACATAGAGCAGCCAATAATACAGGGTCAATGGTTGCAGTTGCAAATGCAAAGAGCCAGTATTTCTTATTCTGGCTTCAACAAATGCATCGACTTTAGGGCAATACACAAAATTGCTGGGGAAACTCAACAGGTTACATTGCATTTCCTGCAGACTTCCCTGTTTAACCAGCATCGATTTTAGAATTTGTTTCCTGGTGATCTACTTAATTTCTGTCGAGAACTGAAGGATATCAAGCAGCATATGCAGAAAGTTGACAAGGTTCTTACATCGGAGAGGAGTAAAACACAAAAGTCTGCAGACACCATGATTGAAATAAAAATATAATGCTGGAGAAAGTCAGCAGGTCAAACAGAGTAGCAAAGATCAAGAGACATAACCAACGTTTCAGGCTTGAGCTCTTCATCAAGGTGTGAGCAAAATGTAGGCAGGTGTCCCAACAAAATGGGGGAGAGGAGGGCCAAAGGGAGAATCACAGACCCACAGACAGGAGGTAATAGGTGGACAAGGGAGGGTGGGCACACCAGCAATTGGGAGGGGGAGGGGAGATGGCTCTGTGAATTAAGAGGGAAGGGAGGTGAAAAGCTGGAGGAAAGACAGAGGGAGAACGGTGCTCAGATGTAAAATTAGGTGTTTCTCCTCTGATTTACGGGAGGCCTTCGTTTCATAGTACGAGGCCATGGACAGACATGTCACCACTGGAGTGGGGTGCAGAATTGAAATGGTTGAGCACCGGGAAATATCTGTCATTTTGATGTGGACAGAGCAAAGGTGCTCAGCGAAGCGATTGCCCAGTCTACGTCCAGTCTCTCCAATGTCGAGAAGGCCACAGATTCACAAGTGTTCCTTCATTTGGAAGGACTGTTTGGGACCCCCAATGGTGGTGAGAGAGGAGGTATGGGTGCAAGACTGTGCTCCTCCCCTTCATCATTTTACTCAGATGCCTGGCTCCATTTTGCTCATCTCTTCATGAAGGACTCAAGCCTGAAATGTTCGTTATGTATCTATATAAAGTGCACTGTTTACCCTCTTGAGGTTCTGACATTGTCAGCTCCACCCATTCAGGTTCAAAGAAGAGCAAGATAACTTAATAAAAATCTAATTCATGATTCAAAATTGCATTTTTCCAATGCAAGCAGAAAATAAATACCTTGTTACAAACCTGTGTCAAGCATACACTGAGGGCTGATAGGTGTCAACTTGCCTCAAACATTGCAAAATGTCCCTAAGTTTTACTGGGGCTTTGCTAAGCAAAATTGTCATTGAGGCACTTTAGGAGATATGAGGGCAGCCGATTTAACGTTGGGTTAAAGAGGTCACCTTAGTAGCAATGAAGAGGAGGGGAGAAGCAGAGCAGCAAGGACAATTTGGACGTAAATTCAGATTACAGCAATAGCAATTACCAGGGACATGCAGCAGGACAGAATTGGAGCAGTCCATGGGTGTAGAGTCAGCCATTTAGGGAGACAGAAATAGATGAAGCTACGAAGGGCATGAACGCAATACTCAGTTGTAAAACGAATGGTCCTTGAACCAGATCCCCACAAGAATGAGTATAATCTCAGAATGTGAGGAAAACGTTGGTATTTTTCCACCACTTTTACTGTGACTTTCCAAAAGGCAGTAAACATGTTCTGCAAAATATCGCCTTTCCCTTACCCCTGAACAGTGATTTGTTGGTTTGACACGTGTACATCTTGCAGCTATCACTCACTTTGTAAATTCCAGGTCAGATAATGAGATGCAAAACTTCTTTAAAAAATCACCCAACATTATCACCAGGTCAAGCAGTATTTTTCAGAGAACCAGGGATAACATTGTAAGTCAATGACCTTCAGAGTGGGAGGTGAGTGGAGAGTACAGATGGGATGCCTGTGAAATTCAGGAGAGCAAGGATGTTCGGTTGCCACACATATTTGGAGCAGTTAATTAACACTTGAGGGAAATCAGTGAAAGAATCATTCAAGCCATTTCATCTGATTTTGCTGGTTTTAGCTCAATGATCAATTAAGCACAGGAAAAAACCTTGTGCACAGAATATGGCTGATGACCCCCCGTCATGCTGCACCACCTCAACATCATCCTCGGATGTGAAATTAGGTTATACAGTGGAGAAGGAATCCAGAGTCCTTTAATTTGGCATCAAAGTTTGGATCTGATGACTTGAACTGTACGAAAGGTAAAGGTTCCATTATTGTCACACTGAGAATGTAACATGCACAAAATTCTTTAACTTGGTCCACCGTAAGGAAGACCGAAAGTTGCCACTTTGTCCAGCACCCCTCACAGAAATGAGGCCTCAGCAAGGAACGAACTTGCGATCCCTGGCTTACAATATCAGCGCTCTAACCATTGAGCTATTGGAGCCTCATAGTTGTCTTGTGCAGTTGCAGAGGCTATGGGGGCGAATCCTCGGTGACCCTGGGGACACACTTTTGCTTCTCTTTCTCTGACTGTAAGGAGGCATCGGGTAAAAAATCTTTACCTTTCATCAGACTAAATGCAATTTTGAGTACGATTACACCTGTTTTATTACATGACAGAAAAAGAATCTTTAGACTTGATACACAGTCTTGCCAAACAGATAAAGAGCTGTTCGCGCCTCCTCCATTTTCCATTAGCCAGTGTGGTGATACACCACTAGCCTACTGCAGAGGGTGACCACTGTACCTGCAAGAAGATCATTGGAGGACAAACAACACCAGGCTGGCTGCCAATCATCCGCCCAGGATATAAGCCACATCCGGCCCCCCTCGAGGTCAGTCACTCACCAAGATTCAGTCTTGAATCTTGTGTCTGCTTACTGTCATGACAGTGCATCACAGCCAGCAATCTGATGACCATAGCAGTAGATTACCCCAATATCATGTGCTTTTATTTTCTGTGCTAACCTTTGATGTAATGCCCAATCAAGTGCCTTCTGGAACTTGAAGTGTTCAGCCCCAGGCCATGCTAATGATGTATCTTGAATGAGACAGAATAAAGGCCATTTCTTGGAATATTACTTTTCTGCTTTATTCTGTGGCAATAAATAGGATCTGGTTTGGTATCTGGTGAGAAATCTTACTGTCACATTGCCCCTAAAGTCCATCAAGATTTAAAAAAAAACAAACTGAATTCTCAAGGTAGTACAGTCTGTGTATGTTTATGATGGAAAGGAATTTGATGACCTTGTGGACTTGTGGTAAATTAATAATGAGGCAATGATTGGTTTTAATACTAGGTTCCTCCCCAAGATTGGCACTTACCTCAGGGATCCGCACACTATATGGCTGGTTATGGAACACGGGTGGGTTGTCATTGACGTCACCCACTTGAATGTTGACAATGCCTTTAATCACCTGCAAATTAAAAGTCAAGATGGATTTCAGAAACTGTACAACACTCAAGTTTGAATGAATCAAATAAATCTTGGGCATAGATGGATTCCCCTCGCTTCACTTTCTGACAAGGGGCCAGCAGCATTTGCATTTGTTAACCTTCACTTTGAGACCCTCGCCCACCACCTCCTTTCCCCTAGAACAAGCGAGGGCAATGCCACCATCTCATCAATCGGCATTACGGCAAGCGCGAAAAAGCTTGATTAATACATGCAGATCACTGACTGTGCAACCAGTTATGACTTGTGCAGGTAATCAGTACAATGAACCGTAATCAGAACAGTATTTTTGGAACTCTGATGCAATGCCTGCACATTTAACCGTTCACTATTGTACTTCAATATACAGTCAGAAGCATTTCAAAGCGGGTATCCATTCGCTTTCATTCACAACTTCAGATTAAAAGGACAAAAAGCCAATGCAATATTTAGACCTCATAAATGTTTAACGCCTTCACTCATTATTGTGAATAGAATGTTCACCATTAAGCTGAAAACACCAAATCCAATTACCATCTTAAAACAATGGTACGAATATTGTTCATGGACAGACATTTTGGACAAATACAACAAAATACAGGAACTTTAAAAAAAAACTGCTGAAGCTGACAGTTGAGATTTTTTTTTAAAAGAATGCTGAAACTAGCCATGGGTAGGGAGCATCTATGGACAGAAATAGAGAGAGAAAGTTTCAGGCCAGTGACCCTGTCATCCAAGATGATCCAGAAGCTAAATGCCCATTTTCCACCCAAAATGCTAACTGGCCAGCTGCTGCTACACTGCCCCTTGCGAACCCAAAATGTTATTTCTGCGGGAGGGACAATCACAGCAGGTCCCAGTGCCCAGCGAGGTAAGATAAAAAACGACAAAATCGCCAGATGGAGAATTGAACTCTCCACCTTTAACTATGACATCCTGTACCTGCCTGGTAAGCTCAACGACCCACCTGACGCGCTCTCCAGGGGGACGTGCGCCAGCGTACAGATGGACAGACTACAGAAACTCCATGAGGCGCTCTGTCATCCAGGGGTCACTAGGTTTGTCCACTTTGTGAAGGCGCGCAACCTACCCTACACAGTCGAGGAGATTCGCTCCATGACCCGAGCCTGTTCGGTGTGCGCTGAATGCAAGCCCCACTTCTTCCGTCCGGGGAACTCCCACGTTATCAAAGCCACCCGCCCCTTCGAGCGTCTTAGCGTAGACTTTAAGGGGCCCCTACCGTTGACCAACCATAATAACTACATCCTTACGGCCATCGATGAGCACTCTCGCTTCCCGTTCGCTGTGCCCTGCCCAGATACCACCGCCACCTCAGTGCTACAGGCCCTTTACAGTATCTTCGCCATTTTCGGGTACCCCAATTCCATCCACAGTGATAGGGGGTCCTCATTCATGAGCGCAGAGCTGCAAGAGTACCTTTTGGAGTGTGGTATCGCTTTAAGCAGGACCACCAGCTATAACCCACGCGGTAACGGCCAGGTCGAGAGGGAGAATGCCACCATCTGGAGAGCGGTTACACTGGCTCTCCGGTCTAATGGTCTCTCCACCTCTCACTGGCAGGAGGTTCCCACTAGTGCCTTACACTCCATCCTCTCCCTCCCATGTACCGCAACAAATGCCACCCCCCACGAAAGGATGTTTCTTTTCCTGAGGAAATCCGAATCAGGAACCACTGTACAGGCATGGCTCACTGTCCCTGGCCCCGTCCTTTTGCGACGCCACGTCCAGCACTCAAAGAACGACCCCTTGGTCAACCAAGTGACTCTACTCCACGCGAACCCGCATTACGCCTACGTTGAGTTCCCAGACGGGCGGGAGGACACTGTTTCGGTGCAGGACCTAGCTCAGGACGCAGTAGGCCCAACAACCCCCCCAACTCAACCTTCCCCAACTCTTTATTCCCCAGGCCCCGTGCCGGAACAGAATGACCGACAGCACCCCAACAACCCAGGCCACCCTGCCGATAACACAGCTGGGGGATTGAGCAAAGGAGCGGTCGCACCCGACGACCCCGCTGGCGACACCACTCCAGCGACCCCAATCCCGGCACCACGGCGGTCACGCCGGATGGTCAGACCCCCTGACCGCTATAGTCCTTAACCTACCCCTTCCTTCCCTTCTCCCTCTTCAGCCCTTCCACCCCAGGGTCAGTTCTCCAAGAAGGGGTGAATGTGATAGTACAGACCTATCACCAATGTATATAGTTACAGTATCTAGAGTGTAATGACTGTGCTTACAGCGACTGGCCACACCTACTGTCTGGGCCTTAAAGAGTTGTGTCCCTAGCCAGGTCGGATCATTCTGGATTGGTCGGCCACCTGTGAAGAGCTCCTGTCTTTTGCTAATAAAAGCCTTGGTTTGGATCAACAAGTCTTTGGTTCTTTCGACGAGCTCTACACTCACCAGCACCTCTCAGAATCTCATATCTTCACTCCCAATTTTCTGAATTCCAAAGTACAATTCCTTTCAACTCACTTTCTCCCAACAGAGACCAATCATTGAAGCCTAGGGAAGCAGCTCCTTCCTTTGACGTGAAAACTGCAACTGCACCAATCACTCAGAGCACGATGACCCCAACACATGTTACTATGAAGCTGCTCCCAAACAATAATTACAAGTGCAGGGGTCATTAAATTTCCTGACCAATAATCTGGAAATAACATTCCAGACACAGGCAAGTTCAAACCCCATGGAATTTAAATTCAGTAAACAAAGCAATCAGGAATTTGAGACCAGCTTCAAGGATGGTAGCCACAAAACAGGTTGTTGTCATATACAGCCTGGTTCACTAAAACCTTTCAGGGCAGAGTATCTGTCGTCTTAGTCCAGTTTGGCTTTCATGTCACTTCAGGTCCGCAGCAATTCACCTGTTCTCTGCCTGGCTGAGCAAACCATCCTGTGGAAGTTGAAGGAACAGGCTCCCACCACCTTCAAGGACACTTAAAGGTGGGAAATAAATGCTGGTGTCCTGCTCGCATCCCACCACTGCACAAAGGAATAAACTCCATTCCACTTGACTATCAGGCCTACTTTGATCTTACAGAGCATAGTCACGTCAATTAACTCACTGGTGGCCAGATTGGAAGACAATTGGCTGAATGGTCTTCTCCTGCTCAACACTGCTCGAAAAAGTTGCAACAAACACAGGTCCAGGGGAATCATGGGAAGTGAATTAAAAAGAACAGTAATGGGTCAGCTGGCCAACAGTGTCAGCACCATCAAGCATCCACCCACACTCATTCACTAATCCCATTTTTTTCCCCTACACTGTCACGAATTTCCCGAGGGAACTGAGTCACTGATAGCAACATTGGTATCTCCACTTCAGATTAGATGTGCATAAGTCCCCAAGGACTTCGAGCAGTGATGACCAGTCACCAAGGATTCTCTGCCGTTAAAACGGGAAAACTTGGCCCATTTGTCTTTCTGTCCTTCATAATGGATAGGACATTCTGCAATACACAACCTTCATGCCCACTTCCCCCGTTTATTCCACTTGGTCACCAAAAGGCTCGGACTGAAACTGGGCAGCAATTAACAGAATAGCAGGGCATGTGTTAACTCTCCAGTTACTCTCAGTGCAATAACTGGAGCTGGAAAGTACAACAGTCTTAAACATAATTGTGGAGATGCCTTTGTCCCAAAGGGCACCCCAGTGTGGAACATTCAGAATGAAGGGAGGGGAACATTTGTACAGCCAGATGAAACAGCATCAGTTTGTTTATTTCCAATATGCTTTACTTGCCAATATTCTCTGTTGGATTCTATGCAAACATAGACATTCAAGATTGAAACCCCAAAGCAAAAATCACTTGGGCTTCGTCCGGCTTGGAGAAGCTGAAAGAGGAAAGTCCTCCTGAACCTTATTTACTGAATGGTGTAGTTTTCTACAAAGCCCAAGAACTTGAAAGCTGTGCAGCAGAAACCAAACACTGAAAACAAAAGAAACGACGGCTACTTCAAGACCTATCCATAAGCATGGGTGGCACTGTTAGTGTAGCGGTTAGCTCCAATGACCAGAGTTCAAATGCCAGCACGGTCTGTAAGGAGTTTGCATGGTCTCCCTGTGACTCCATGGGTTTCCACCCACTCTTCAAACATCTGGGGTTAATTGGTTAAGTGGTCACATGGGTATCTTTGGGTGGCATGGGCTCGTGTGCCAGAAGGGCCTGTTACTGTGCTGTATGTTTACATTTCTTTTAAATTAAAAATATGTATTACCCAGCAAGCAAGACAACCATTGCTATGAGTCTCCCCAGCCACTGGTAATATCTATGAACAGCTGGAGGTCAACTGGTGGGTGGGAGTGGCGGAAGAAGAAATAAAATGATTAAATCCAAATTAATTTATGCAATTTTAAGAAGGTCAATTATTCTTCCATCACGTGAATCAAATATTCTTCTTTTATTCTGGAAATGTTGCCGTTGCGTTCTTATCTTTGTTAGGAGTGGGGCCGGTCACGGCTAAGGACGTAAGCGAAACAACGCACAGGAGTAATAGTGCACATGCGCGGGTGTGTTAAGCGTCAGTATACTGGTGATGGACCTCAGACACTGGAGGAGGAGAATGAGAGCTTCAGGATCAACCCATGAGCCAACGAGAAGGTCAGAGGGGTTTGGTTGGGTAGTGTTTGGGGAGCTGAAGAATGCAATGTTGTGTCTGAAGAGAATAAGGAAAGTCAACTCCATGAAATGAGTGAGTGCACTCTTTACTTGTTTGTAAACTGGAGTAAATCAGTGTCATTACAAAAACAACCCTACTTTGAAGAATATTTTTAACTCATCTGAAAACTTACAAATAAATTTACTTTTTGCTGAAAATGAATAAACATCATGATTCTTAAACCCAGCTGAAAGAACTCTACTTACACTTTGCTGGTCACTGACAGAGAACTCCACTTGAAGTTCCGATATCAACTGAAAAAGAAAACATTTTAAAAATGGAAGATGTCAATTTTTGACAGAAGTATCTGGGGTTTCACAAAGAAGAAATCAATACAGTGACGACTACAAGCTGGTTACAAGGACAATATAATGTTTCAGAACAACATTGATCAGTGACAGATGAAATTTAATCTTGAAAAATACAAGGGTGCAAGGTTTTAGGGTGTCATCATTCATCCTCACCTGACTTGCCCTTTGGGAGGGCAAATAAAGCTGGGATAAATAATAGGACACCAAAACATAAAGAAGAACAGTGCATGTGTCCAATGAGCGTTTCAGCTGTGAGAGAATGGACAGGGCGGGATTGTCTTCTTTGGGAGTATTACAAAATTATAAAGGTACATTTTTTTAAAATTAATTCTTTGTAAAATTTCCACATACCAGCATGGTGACATGCCGCCCAAATGATCGACAACTCCTGGTACATTTTGAAGGGTGGGAGAAAACTTGAGCCCCTGGGGAGAACCCAAGCAGACACAGGGAGAACATACAAACTCCTTGCAAACAGCACAGGATTAGAAGCCTGGTCCCAATCGGGCAGTGCTATAACAGTGTTGCACTAACTAAGCTGCTCAGGCTTTCCCTATAAGAGAGAGCATGGGTTTAGGATCATAGATACGAGAAGATCTGGAGGAAGAACTCCTCCCACCACAGTGTGGCTGAAATCTGAAACACTGATTGATGTGTTGGAGGTGACAGGTATTCACACATTTAACACCTAGATGAGCAATAGAACTGAAATGAATTGATTCATGTCACGTGTACCGAAATACAGTGAAAAACTTGGTTCGGCACACTATCCAGGCCTGTCAGCCCTGCCCAAGGTCATGGAAAAATAAATCAAAAGTGCAGAGTTTCATGTGATAGGAAGAAGCTCAGTTAGAACAGTGTTTTTTTTTTTAATTTTTATGTTTCACACCATAAACCACATTAACCATGATACATACTTTTTCCTTTTCAAATATATACAGTGCGATTTTCTCCCCCCCCCTCCCTCCTCCCATCCCACCCTCCCTACCTCCCCCCTCCCGTCCATTTAAAGTACAAAATCTAGGATACATTAAACCAGTCAAACAATGTTGTCATTCAATAAAAATAAACAAGAAATTCCACTGAGTCAATTCTTTTCATTTCCTTCTCCTTTCGTTAATTTAGGTAGTGAATGTCCCCGGTAGGTTTTCGCTATTGTGTTTCATGTAAGGCTCCCATATTTGTTCAAATATTTCAATATTATTTCTTAAACTACATGTTATTTTTTCTAATGGAATACATTTATTCATTTCTATATTCCATTGTTGTATTTTCAAATTATCTTCCGATTTCCAGATTGACATAATACATTTTTTTGCTACGGCTAGAGCTATCTTAACAAATCTTTTTTGTGCATCCTCCAAATCAATTCCAAATTCTTTGTTTTTTATGTTACTTAGGAGGAAGATCTCTGGATTCTTTGGTATATTGTTTTCTGTAATTTTATTTAATATTTGGTTTAGATCTTCCCAAAATTTTTCCCTTGCTTTAGTATTACTGTAATTATTGCTGTTTTACATGAATCTGGTAAGCTTTGTGTTTTATCAATCTGGTTGATTACTTCCAGGATGGGAGGAATTAATAAATCTTTAAATGTTTTATAGAATTCTATTGGGAATCCATCCTCTCCTGGTGTCTTACTATTTGGTAATTTTTTTATTATCTCTTGTATTTCTACTGTTCCAAATGGTTCTGTTAATTTATTTTGTTCCTCTATTTGTAGTTTTGGTAGTTCAATTTTAGTTAGAAATTCATCTATTTTCCCTTCTTTCCCTTCGTTTTCAGTTTGGTATAATTGTTCATAGAATTCTCTAAAGTTTTCCTTGATCTCCTTTGGATTATATGTGATTTGTTTGTCTTTTTTCCTTGATGCCAATACCATTTTCTTAGCTTGTTCTGTCTTAAGCTGCCATGCTAGAATTTTGTGTGTTTTTTCCCCTAGTTCATAATATTTCTGTTTTGTCTTCATTATATTCTTCTCCACCTTATATGTTTGTAGTGTTTCATATTTTATTTTTTTATCTGCCAATTCTCTTCTTTTAATTGTATCTTCCTTCATTGCTAATTCTTTTTCTATATTTACTATTTCCCTTTCCAACTGCTCTGTTTCCTGATTATAGTCTTTCTTCATCTTAGTTACATAACTTATTATTTGCCCTCTAATGAACGCTTTCATTGCATCCCATAGTATAAACTTATCTTTCACTGATTCCGTGTTTATTTCAAAATATATTTTAATTTGTCTTTCAATGAATTCTCTAAAATCCTGCCTTTTGAGTAACATGGAGTTTAATCTCCATCTATACATTCTTGGAGGGATGTCCTCTAACTTTACTGTCAATATTAAGGGTGAATGGTCCGATAATATTCTAGCTTTATATTCTGTTTTTCTTACTCTATCTTGCATACGAGCTGATAACAAAAATAGGTCTATTCTTGAGTATGTTTTATGTCTAGCCGAGTAATATGAATATTCCTTTTCCTTTGGGTGTTGTTTCCTCTATATATCCAAAAGTTGCATTTCTTCCATCGATTTAATTATAAATTTGGTTACTTTGTTCTTTCTGTTAATTTTTTTCCCAGTTTTGTCCATATTTGAATCCAAATTCAGGTTGAAATCCCCTCCTATTAATATGTTCCCTTGCGTATCTGCTATCTTCAAAAAAATATCTTGCATAAACTTTTGATCTTCTTCGTTAGGTGAATATACATTGAGTAGATTCCAAAACTCCGAATATATCTGACATTTTATCATTACATATCTCCCTGCTGGATCTATTATTTCCTCTTCTATTTTAATTGGCACATTTTTACTAATTAATATAGCTACTCCTCTTGCTTTTGAATTATATGACACTGCTGTTACGTGTCCTACCCAATCTCTCTTTAATTTCTTGTGCTCCAATTCAGTTAAATGTGTTTCTTGCACAAATGCTATATCAATTTTTTCTTTTTTCAGTAAATTTAGTAGTTTCTTCCTTTTAATTTGTTTATGTATTCCGTTAATATTTAAAGTCATATTGTTCAGCGTAGCCATTTTATACTTTATCTTCCCTTTCCGTTTCTCCATCATTACCTTTCCTTCTTATCCATTTCTGCTTTCTTGTTTTGAACACTTTATAAGACAACATTTCTAAAACATCAAACATTTTCCTTATTCTCCTATTTAAAACTTCTTTAACCCCAATCTCCCCTCCCCCTCCTGAGTTGTCCTTTATCCCTTGTCGGACAACCACATCTCCCCTCTCCATTTGGATTTGCGAATTCACTCGCAAACGTCAGCTGATTTTGCAGTGACCGTAACTCCTCCCCACCCAGCTCCCCCAGAAAAGATTTCAATTTTCATATGTAACAAAGGTCACTCTTTTAATTCCCTCCTTATTCCCTCTATTCCATTTCCCTCCCTTATTAATTCTTGTCTATACTCTATATATTTTCCTCTAAATACAGATACATTCATGTATGCACACTATATATATACACACACATACCCCTTTACACACATACATATAGATCGTGGTCATTTTTACTCTTATTACATGTCTTTATCTCTCTGCTTGTTTTGTAGTTGTTCTGCAAATTTCCTTGCTTCATCTGGATCCGAGAATAGTCTGTTTTGTTGCCCTGGAATAATTATTTTAAGTACCGCTGGGTACCTTAACATAAATTTATATCCTTTTTTCCATAAGATCGTTTTCGCTGTATTGAACTCCTTCCTCCTCTTCAGGAGTTCAAAACTTATGTCTGGATAGAAAAAAAATTTTTGACCTTTATATTCCAGTGGCTTTTTGTCCTCTCTTACTTTCTTCATTGCTTTCTCCAATATATTTTCTCTTGTTGTATATCTTAAGAATTTTACTAAAATGGATCTTGGTTTTTGCTGCGGTTGTGGTTTCGGGGCTAAAGTTCTATGTGCCCTCTCTATTTCCATTTCTTCCTGTAATTCTGGTCTTCCCAGGACCCTGGGGATCCAATCTTTTATAAATTCTCTCATATTCTTGCCTTCTTCATCTTCCTTAAGGCCCACTATCTTTATATTATTTCTTCTATTATAGTTTTCTATCATATCTATCTTCTGAGCTAACAGCTCCTGTGCTTCTTTAGCTTTTTTATTAGATTCTTCCAATTTCTTTTTTAAGTCTTTTACTTCCATATCTACAAATGTTTCTCGTTTTTCCATATTTTCCACTCTTTTTGCCAATTCTGATATGGCCACTTCCATTTTATTCATTCTTTCTTCTGCATTCTTAATTCTTCTTTTTATCTCATTAAATTCTTGTAATTGCCATTCTTTCACTGATTCCAAATATTCTTTAAAAAAAGATACATCCATTGTCTTGCTTTTCTCTTCTTCCACTTCTTTCTGTTCTTCTTCTTCCTCTGGGTTGACCATCTGTTGTTTCCTTGTTTTCTTTTTACCCTCTCTTTCTTGTTGTCGTTATTGTCTGTGTTCTGCACCTGCTGCTGTGCTGCAGGTATCTCTCTCAGCTGTGGAGATCGACTCTGCAGCTGTACCCCCCTCCCGTCAGTGTGTTTTTTTTAATGCGCGGTTGCGCACTTTTACTCGGCTCTGCGAGCCATTTTTGTAGTCCCGAGCCCGGGACCTCCACTGACATGCGGGAGCAGGCTTCTCTCTCCGCGGCGGGCCTCTTCGGACAGGTAAGGCCTTCACCTTCTTCTTCTGACGTCTTTCCTTCTTTTCTTCCCGTTGTTTTTGGTTTTTCTTTCTTCGCTGCCATTTTCTTCACACTTTTACTTTCACTTTGTTTTGGTTTTTAAGTTTGTGCCTTTGTTTTTTCTCTATCTTTTTTTAACTTTTCTGGAGAGGGCTGGAGTTCCCCTACTGGCCACTACTTCATCACGTGACTCCCCCCAGTTAGAACAGTGTTAAGGTCATAATGAGGGAAGGTCTGTGAAATGGAGATCATTTTTTACTCAGACGTCTGTTTGAGTCTGATAAGAACAGGAAAGAAACGTGAAGTGTGTTGTTAAACTCTGCTGGACAGGAGGAGGATGTGTGGCTGGGATGGGACCCAACAAGTGGTCTTTTAACATGATGGTTGCTTTGCTGAGGCAGAGAGAGATGTCGACGGTCGACGGAGGGAGGTTGCACTTTGTGGTGGCCTGAGCAACTCTTTGCCGTTTCTTTGCAGCCGTGGCATAAAAGGCTATAGCCAAATGCACAAAGCCAGATTAACAGACAGGTATTAAATCACTGGTACAGACATGGTGGGCTGATTTGCAATGGAAACAAAGCTGTTCATGGTAATCCTTGATCCTGACAGAAAAGCCACACTCAAGGGTAAAGAAAATCTTTGAAAAGCATTCTTGCACAGTAAACAATAAATATTTTCACTGTATTTGTTTACTTTATCTATAATTGGCTTTCTTGTTCCAATATTCCATCCACTGATACAGAAGCCAACATGGAGGACTTGCAGTCTGTCGTTAAACTGAGAAGTCTGCAGACGCTGGGGTTGAGTGCAATCCACAAACAAGCGGGAGAAACTCAGTAGGTCGAGCAGCATCCAGAGGAAGGAACAGGTGACCAACATTTCGGCTGCATGACCTGCTGAGTTTCTCCCGCACGTTTGTGGATTGTACTTGCAGTTTGGGCCTTGTCTTGTTTACCACTTGAACTGCCTGCTGCATGATCTCTTTTAATTCATAAACCATATTGATACTCGCTGCCAGATTCTTTTTGTTTGAACAAAGCAAGCGAGTTCGGAGCAACTGGCAGAATTACAGATTTATTATGGATTGAGTAATGATGTACATACCAGGGGGAAATGCTCCAGCTTCTGACTTTGATCGTAGCCAGGGAGGCGAAGTTGCATTAAAAATGAACTTTTTGTCATTTTCAGTCCATACCCTGCTTTTTTTCCCCCCAAAACAAAACCGAGACTGATTTTTTTAAAGTATTGTTTTTTATAAAGTAAATTCAGGCTTTAAAATAATTCCACCTCTGATTTTAAAATCTTGATCTTTTTGTTATAACTCTAGTCATAAAGGTGACATCTGCTCTTGATAAAATGACCATATTAGAATGAATGTTGTTCAATAGCTCTTTGTTATGTGCTCATCATTGTTTATTACAATTTAAGGTGGTACACAGAACACATACGTCTGAGGTTAAATGGTCTTGTTTTTACTCTGGTATGAATCCCTGTTGTGACAGGTACAAGATCAGGAAATCACCATCAGTTCACATGGTCTGGATTTGTCCTGTTTAGAAAAATACTGGAGAGGTTTTCCGCACTTTGTCTGCAATTTTTAATATAGATTTAGTACCGAATCCTTTGGTGGCCCTCTTCGGTACAATGGAAGGGAATGATTCTTCTTTGTCCCCGGTTCAGAGTCGCACTCTCTATTTTGGTGAGGCGTGCGATTTTACTGAAATGGAAGGATGCTGCCCCGCTCCTCATTGTCAGTGGCTGTGTGGCACCATGTCGTGTTTGAAGATGAAAAAGATTTGTTATTCAGTTAATAATTTCAATACTAGATGCTCTGGGGGTCATTTATAAATCACTTTCTTATTTAATAACTTCACTTCAATGTAATTGAATTGTCCAACTCGTATCTTTTCCATGTTCTTTTAAACATTTTTTCTCTCCCTTCGTTTTTACTTTAATGTTAATCAAATCTCACATCTTCCAACGCAGTTAGAGAGGGGTATGGAGATTTTTTTTGTCTCTCCTTTCTTGTTATTTTCCTTTTTTTAAAATCTTTTATTGTTTTTAATTCCCTTCTTCCATTATTAGTTTTCTTTTTTTGTTAAAATTTATTTGGACTATGAATTATGGATATGTTTTACAATTTATGTTTGCCTTTGAGAGACAGATTGTTCTATTAATTACATGAAACTATTCATATCATTTTATTGTTTTGTATTAAGCTCTTTATTAAAATTAATAAAACTATTTAAAAAGAAAGAAAGAATTAAGTTTGTGACCCCTGGTGCAACACTATTTTAAGAATGAGGAATCGATGGCCATTAATGCTCTACATCACTCACTTATGCACCGTCTTCTCTGTGGAAAATGCCAAGACATGGCCTGTCATTTGAATATTGATTACAAGGCACAAATTGGAGTCTGCAAGTGGAATTTAGAGAGTGTTCTGGGAACAAAGTAAAGGGACCATGGTGGTAATAATTCAATGTACAAATTTGCATAACAAATGATGATGCAAATGTTGCATTCGATTCTGTGAGGAAAACACACTTCGTGTTTGAATGGTGGCAGCAATGGTGTCAATTCCATCTCACCACATTGTACAGATGTCAAAATGTAAACAAAACCACAAAACAACATTGAACAGCTTTCTGAAAGGCATGAGTGATGGATGGGAGATCAGCTTCATCCCATCTAGATTGGGGGGGGGGGGGGGGGGGAGGTGGGTGGAAGAAAGGAATGTAATTTTTTAAAGTAATCGAGAAATAAACATGGCAGTGAACAAAGATCGTAATGAGCTTGTAGCATTCAAGCGTGGAGAAGAACTGCATGCACACCAAAGTCTTGGATCAAGACTGGCTTATTGCTCTGGTCATCACACTTATATGGGCCCAAGCGTTGATGTCAGGGCCCCACATAATCAGAGTGCCGGCCTGGGATTGACCAGCATTCCTGCCTGGGATGTCAGCTGGTCTCACCCCTCAGGTCCATATGGTTGCTGTGTTCATCAGTCATTTTGTGGGCCTTCAGCTGGTCCGCCTCCCTGTGCGTGGACCACTACAAGATCACTTTTTGGGGGGCGGGGAGAGTGGGAGGTTGGGGAGGAGAAATCAGTAAGAATTAGGAAAGTGAGTTATGAATCAAAAATCAAAAATTTTGTAGCGCTGCTAAAGGCAGAGCTGCTCAAGTAAATGCTGACCACACCGAGCAAGTAGACCAGTAACTGCCGTTTATTCAAACCACGCGTGTTCCATTTCAGGGGAGGCGACCGGTGATGCCAATATGCTGCTGCGAGGCCTGGCCATTCCCCTGGCAATGCGCTCCTGCAGCCTGGAACTTCTGCATGGTGGGAGTAAGCCCCTGTGCCCTGCCGCACTGGCTGTTCGCTACGGCGATTCAGCCAACGTGTGCAGAGTTGACCTGGTCTGCCACACACCACCCCCCCACCCCCCCAAGAATCACAGTATCTTTGGGTGAGGTTTGGGAGAATGTCTTTTGGCAGATGTCCCTGGCGCCGTAGTGTAGGGGCAGGGAAAGGTTCTGAACAGTCCAAGCAGGCTTTCTTGAGATGGTCGACTGTAAACATGTCGTGCCTGCCTCCAATGTCAATATACAATACCCTCCCTTCTCAGTACCTTGAAAGGCCCTTTGTAAAGGCACTGCAGGGGGGTACCAGGTTTGTCCAGAATTATAAAAACCAAGTCCGCAGCTTTGAGTTCTTGTGGGATGTGGCTGGTTGGCATCCCATGGGTGGTGGTAGGATGTGGACGTGTGGTTCCTCAGCCACTGTTGGATGCCCAGGGCGTTCAGTGGTGGTTCTGTGGAGCTGAAATGGACGTCGCCTGGGATGAAGAGCAGTACGCTGCAGACCGTTTCTGCCAATGAGGGTGGGGAGGCTCTCTTAAGGTGCTGGGTGTATGCCCAGCAGGACCATTGCAGTTCATCCATCCAGGTTGGCCCGATGAAGCCGTGATTTGAGTGCTGTTTTTAGATGGCGGTGAAAGTGCTTACCAGCCCATTGGATTGAAGGTGGTAGGCGGATGTGTGGTGCAGCTGGATATCGCAGAATTTGGCCATGGTCGCCCAGAGGGAAGAGGTAAACTGGGCTCCCCAGTCCAAAGTTATGTGGGAAGGGACACCAAAACAAGCGATCCATTGTGAGGTAGGTCACTCTGTTGCAGGCCGACATGGGCACTGCCTCTGGCCAGCATATAAAGTCGTCGATCACAGTGAAAAGGTACCTCATCCTCTGGCTGATGGGAAGGAATCCTACAATGTCCATGTGCACGTGATCAAACTTGTCTGCTGAGGGCGGGAAATGTTGCACTGGGTCTTTGGTGTGTCGATGGACTTTGGCTCGCTGGCATTGTACACAATTTTTTGCCCAAAGTGAAACTTCGCGCCGAAGCCTGTGCCATACGAACCTGTCTGAAATGAGGTGGACCGTTGACTGGATAGAAAGATGAAAGAGTCCATACATTTGATTGAAAACTCGCCGTCTCGAGGTTGCGGGCAGGATTGGCTTGTAGACACATCGCACAGGAGTTTTGGGCCTCCTGGGACCGGTGTGAATTCCTCAATTTGTAGCCTGTTGATGGTGATGCGGTATGCCTGTGTGCTGGCATCTTCAGCCTGGTCCCTGGCAAGCTGAGCTGTGTCGATACCATCCGTCACCTCGGAGATCATTGGCCTGGACAGTGCATCAGCTACCACTTTGGACTTCCCTGCTACGTGGCAGATGCCCGTTGAATATTCGTAGATGTACGAAAGGTGCCATTGTGGCCTCGCCAACCATGGGTCCGAGACTTTGGACCAGCAGCTTGTGGACTGTAAACAATTGGCCTTCGAGGACATACCAGAAATGGCTTATGGCCAGGCACATTGCCAGTAGTTTGTGATCAAAAGCTCTGTACTTCAGCTGGGGTTTTCCGCCACTGGTGATCCACCCACTGTTGCAGCTCTGCACCCACTGCCCGGTCTGAGGCATCTGTCATAAACGACAGGAGTAATTATGGATCTGAGTGTGCCAAGAACATGGATTTTGAAAGTGCTCTTTTGGTCTCCTCGAATGCCTAGAGTGCCTCCGCAGACCGGGCTCATTACCTACCTTAATGAGGTCAAAGAGTGGCCGCATGATGGCTGCTATTCCGGGGAGGAAATGATGACAGAAATTCACCATCCCAAGGAATTCCTGCAGGCTTTTGATGGCCTGGGAAAGTTCCGAATGGCCTCGACCTTGTCAGGCAAAGGGGTTGCTCCTTCACTGGAGATGCGGTGCCCAAGGAAGTCGATGGTGGAAAAACCAAACTCGCACTTGGTTGATGGTTAGCCCAAAAGTCTGCAGCCGGTCAAACAGGTGTTTTAAATGTTCTTCGTGGGTCCTGGCGTCTGGGCTAGGATGAGGATGTCCATGAGGATGTCGTCCAGGTACACGAAAATCCCCTCCAGGTCTCACCACCACGACCATGAGGCGCTGGAATGTTTGGGCCGCATTTTTCAGCCCAAATGGCATTCTCAGGAACTCAAAGAGGCCCAATGGGATGTCTTCTGAACGTTGTCTTGGTGCACTGGGATCTGGTGGTAGCCCATCACCAGACCGACTTTGGAAAAAATCTGGGCATCTTGGAGCTGTGCGGAAAAGTCATGTATCTGTGGGATGGGGTAGCTGTCTGGTACCATTGCGTCATTGAGCCTGTGGTAGTCTTTGCAGGGGCACCAGCTGCCAGATCTCTTTGAGACCCCATGTAGTGGCGAAGCCCACAGGGTGTTGGAACAGCGGACGATCCCCAATTCCTCCATCATGGCAAACTCGGCCTTGGCTTGGAGGAGCTTATCTTGCTGCAGTTGGCACGTACACGGGTGGTCTGGTGTTCTCAATGTGGCGTTGCACGCCACGTGCTGGTTCTGCATCGTGGAAGTTGGAGGCCAGTAGAGTGGGGAAGTCAGCAAGCAGTGTGGTGTACTTGCTTTGTTCGAGAGCTTGGACTCCCAAAGGCTGGAAAGTGCATTGGCACAGTGTGAGGGGAGAAAACCTGGAAGGTGGTGGCATTAACCAGCCAGCATCGGTTGAGGTCGATCAGCAGTTTGCTCGCACAGAGGAATTCCACTCCTAGGAGAGCCTGGCCTACTGAGGAGATGGTAGAGTCCCACCTGAAAACAGCATTCCCAGTGTGAATGATCAAGCAACGTGTCCCATAGGTGTAGATGGTTGAACCATTGGCAGCCTATAGGGGTAGGCCTCTGGCATTGTTCTTCCGCTCAAAGAACATAGGTGGAACTAGGCTAATTTCTGTGCCGGTGTCTATCAGGAATTTCCATTGGGCTTTCTGGTCGCAAAGGTAAAGCAGGCCTTTTCTGGTGCCAACTGCCGTGGCCACTAATGGCGGCCGGCTTGCTCATTTCCCTGCATCGGACTGGGTTTTCTGCCCAGGTGCAGGGCGGGATGTATAACCTGGCATTGCGGCTCCACTAATGGAGGTAATAGCAGTGCCCTGCTGTTTTGTCACTGCAGTCGATGCGTTGTGGCTGGGCTGATACATTGGCCACCATGGGGGCGCACGAGGTGGACGAGGTTTGTGCTGTTGCTCCAACTTTCCAAATGAGCTGCACGTGGATGGAGTCGGGTTGTGGAGTGCGGAAGAACTGGTCTGCTCTAGCTACGAGGTGCGTTTCGGCAAAGTCCATGTTGGAGATGGCAGCGGCAATGTGGACCGGCAACTTGGAAAGGAACAGGATCTCAACTTTGTGTGTCCATCTGCAAGGCCGACCCACTCCTGCATCTGTTCTGGGGGGGGGGGTCATGATCACCTAGGCCCTGCGTGTTAAGCTCGTGCTGGCTAAGTTCATATGACTCGATCAAGAACCATTTAAACATCTTGTATTTGCCATCCACGGGTGGGTTGTTGACAAATGGGGCGACCTTCGCTCCTGTGGTGGGGTCCAGGACCATGTGCCAGCACTTCATGTCCTCGGCTCTTATACCCCGCAGGGTGAACTGTGATTCTGCAAGTTGCAGCCAGCTGTGTGAATGAAGGCAAATGGACGCTTACGGATTCATCTGGCTGCGTGTTGTGGGTTATAAAAACGTGAGGACCTGTTCAGCTGGGTCACTACTGTAGTGCTGCTAAAGGCAGAGCTGCTCAAGTAAATGCCGACCACACCAAGCAAGTAAACCAGTAACTGCCGTTTATTCAAACCACATGTGTTCCGTTTCAGGGGAGGCGACCGGTGATGTCATAATGCTGCTGTGAGGCCTAGCTGTTCCCCTGGTAATGTGCTCCTGCAGCCTGGAACTTCTCCGCAGTGATGGGGAAGGCCTCTGCCGTGCTGGCTGTTCGCCACAGTGATTCTGCCCATCCGGTTCGGGGTTGACCCGGCCCACTACAGATTCCTTTTATGGTCACATAACAATACACTAAAAATGTCAAGTACATGATATGCTTCAACATTTGTCTGTCTCTGAGAGAAGGAGAACAGTTCGTCCCTTCAGAGTCACTAATTGTTTGTGGATTCGCCTCCGGCGTTTCCACAGCTTCTACCCCCACAGACTCCTGCTCAATTCATTGCCAACCCGAGCTCCAGATCCAAACCTCTATCAATCAGGAAGCCTTCAGTGGCCAAGGACCTTCGGGAGTGTTCTTGCCCTCGGCACACTTTCGAATCCTGGCCTCAATCTAGTTCGCATGAGCCAGTCTCCAGCTGCCTGCAGTCCATGAGGGTCCCCCGAATGCAAGTCACCAACAGCCTGTATGGTCCTTCAGTCACTGACCCACTCACTGGTCCGGTCGGCAAAGCATCGTGGACTGAAAGACCTGGACTCTGCTGGACTGTTCGACATTCCATGCTTGTATGTCATACATTGTGAGAAGAAAAGTGGCCTCCAGGTGGTTTGATTGAGCACTGACTACAGACAGGGATGGTCATGCTCCTAGAGAATCAGACTCCTACCTGATGTGACAGGCTGAGAGAGCAAGGTCAATGGATCTGGGACTCTATCAATGGTTATGAAATTTCAAGAGTATGCAAAGTCCTGACTGAACACATTTTAACAGCTCAATCAGACTACATATTAAAAGGAAATGAATTCATTCTCAGCTGAAATCAACCGTCAACATTGAATCACTCTTCACTTTAAAGTTCTTGTGTATCCAGAACACAGATAACCGAGCACAAATGGTGATGCATGTAAGTCAGCAGGAAACCAGTTCTGGCACACTCTGAATCATCCAACACGCTATTCACCCATCAGCTGCTTGCTAACTCACACCGGCTCTCAGACGAGCAATGTCAGAAGTTTTCATCTAGGTTTGCCCTGACAACACCTCCGATTGCTGGGATCAAGTGCTGCTCCAGTTCTGGGCTTAACATGTCCCCAACTGTGACTGCCCTACCAATGGTGAGCAGACTTTTAACTGTTGAAGACCCAAGCTCTGAAATTTCTTCCTGTAATCCCCTTATCCTCTTTAAAAACAACTTACTTTTGTGACCAGGACGTTAGTAATCAGTCCTACTATCTTATATAGTTTGTATTTTATTTGATATCACTTGCGTGAAACTTTTTGATACTCTAAATGAAAGTTGTTGCATTTTGCACTCGCTATCCTTCATCTCCAGAAGTCCTTGATAGCATTTGCTAAAATGATCATTCACTCATTGCCAACCAACTCTTCAGTATTTTACACCCTCCATCCACAATGGGCCAACAATGGGGAGCACAGTTAAAATAGTGGTTAGCGCAACACTGTTACAGCACCAGCGACTCGCACGCGGCGCTGTCTGTAAGGAGTTTGTCAGTTCTCCCCGTTTCCTAGGTGGATTCCTCCGGGTGCTCCAGTTTCCTCCCAGCCTTCAAAATGTACCGGGGTTGGAGGTCAATTGGGCACGGGCTCGTGGGCTGGAGGAGCCCGTTACTGTGTGGAATGTCAAGATGAAATGGAGGAGAGGGAGGGGGGAGAGAGAGAGAGAGAGAGGGAGAGAGAGAGGGGGAGAGAGAGAGAGAGAAAGAGAGAGAGAGAGAGAAACGAACCATGTGGAAATCTTTTCTTGGCTCCATTAATGTAGAAAACACCATAAAAAGCCAGAGGATGACCAGAAGATCATTTGAATGAGTAATCATACAGAACATGGGGGACAAAAGCTATGCAAGAGGACTGTTTACCACTGAAAAAATATTTCAAGAGTCACATTTAGGAAGACATTATTGGTCATATGAATGCCAGGCACAAGCAAAGAAGTAAGTCACATACCATGTTAATCCACTTCTAAATAAAAGTGAATTACGACAAGGCACTTGTTGCAGTGTATTATTGCCAATTAGCAGACATTTGTTTTTCTATTGAATAGATGACTGCTCCTTGCTGCAAATCACCACAATCAAAATGGCAATAATTTATTCCCAAGGGCCAAATATTGCTTAATTAATAGATACTAAAGTTAAGATAAATTACTGATCCCTGCATGGAATACCTGCATTAAGATGCAAGGTCCAGGTTATATTGTCCCTCCAGCCTTGCCAGGGGGCATTTAAATTACCTCTCTATCCAGTGGCTGACGAAGCCAGACAACTCCGCTCTCACTTTCGACTGCAAAGTATTTGCTGGCTTCTTCCCCTGCCACGCCAAATACAAGCGTGTCGTTGTCCGGATCTCTGGCCCACAGCTTGGTAATGGAAGTTCCTGTGGATAAATGGAGACAACAGACGTCACCACTTCTGTTGCGGCAAACTAAGAATATAGGCCCCTTAAGGAGCTCGACCTCAAGCATAATACAGTGGTCAGGTACATTATAGTGATTAGGGATCCACATCTAATACAACTTGATTCAAATCATTCAGGGTTCAAGATTATTTTATCATCATGTCATAAAGCAGAAACCATGATATTGCACAAAATTTCCTTTGGTTGACGGTAAAGAATTGCCCGGTGCTCTTACAGCCAGAGAACGGGAAGTAAAACAGAGTCCCCCACCAGGGTCACTGAATGTTCATGGATTCTTCTGCAGCCACACAGACCTAAACTGAACCATCAGCAACTCGAGCTCCAAATGCAAACCTGAACATGATCAGGAAGCCTCCAGCACCCTCTTGCATCTCAGTTCCGATACCTGGTACCCCATAACCCAGTCTCCAGCAGTCTGCGCCCTGGGGTGAGTCCTGTGACTGCAGTGGCCCTCGCATTGAGTTCCCAACAGCCCACCTCTTCTGGGTTCTTCAGCTTCAAACCTGCTGTGATTTCCCATATTCCAGTTACTCATCTTCTAACTCTGTAAATTGCTTATGAATCTCATTTCATCTTGCACCATCAGCCCTTTCCCCATTCTTGCCTTTCACCAAAGACAGAGCTTTCCCTTCCATATTATTTCCTTCGTTTTCTCTGAACCACAAATCCTATTTTTCCATTTCCCAGCTCTCGTGAATGATTGTTGACCAGAAATAATCGCCCTGATTGCTGGCTTGGTACATATTATTTGATCACACAGCAGTACATGTCTCAGAACCTAGAATGAACCTAACACCCCCTCAGAGCTCTCCGCAATGTCCGTGTATTACCCTTCCCACTGTATTCCGAGTTCCGGCGTGAAGAATTCCAAGTTACACTGTTGCATATTACCAACATGCTCCATTTTTATGTCAGATATTTACAGCAATTTGCTATTTCGGTCCATTCAACATGCTTGTAACCCTTTGCCATGGAAGAAAAGAATCAGACATTTTGTGACAGAATATAGATATGTTTTTAGGAGATAAATTGGGGCAGGGTTTTTAGTGTAGGTCACATACAAACACTTTAAAACAGATCTTATTTAAAATACTGGAGCTCTGCTCATGCTAGACATATTGGGGAGGTGGGCACAGCCTTCGCAAGAGCTTTGGAGAGTGCCCAAGGGACTTAACTAATAGATTGTTAGTTACAAAAAGGCAACAGATGAAAGAGCTTGTTGGAGCCACATTCTGTCTGGAAGGGAACTTGCTGTTCTAAGAGGGTCAAGTGGCTTTGCAAGCAGAGAGGGTCAAACAGGCTTTCTCTCTGTGTGAGAGAGGGAGAGAGATCAGTTCTACAGTGATACAGCCAGCAACAGCAGCTGGGATTGGAACAGGACAAGCTAGCAAGCTTGTGGAAAACCCCAATTTAGAAGACAGGTTGTGAGTTCTTAGTTCAGCCTGGTCAAAGCCCTTGTGGTTCATGCAAGAGGCTGTCTAATGTTTCACTTGAAATAAGAGAAACAAAAATGAACTCTGTGGTGACCTGAAAGAGGTTATCATTTGGAAAACCCTGATGGGGCAAATTTCTTCAGCAAGATACTGAAGTGGCTGATGGAAGAATCAATTGTGAGTGTCCAGCATACAATGAATCTCTCTGAAAACTGACAAGAATCTTCCTGAGTGGTAACCATTTACCTTTCAAGCACCACAGCCTGGTGAACTTCATAAATGTTAAATTCTGTGCACAGTACAAGAATTGCCTGCAACCAGTGAAATTGGAGAAGTGAGAATAGACTGTGAATCAAAAAACTTTTCTGAACTTACACCCACGTTACATACACGTGCGCGTAGAATTAGAAAGGGGTTAGGTTAGGTTAGTTAAGTCAATAGTGATAAGTGAAAGTGTGATTCTGTTTTCATGTTTAAAGATAATTAAAAGCAACTTTTGTTTAAGTAACCTTTGGTCTTGGTCAATATCTATTGCTGTTGGGTTTTGGGGTTCTCTGGGCTCATAACAGTTTCCACGTAGCACAGAAACACCCGAGCTCAAGCCTAGCCTCAACCTTACAGCAGAGAAATAAAGATTCTGCATCAACAAGCAGACCCTGCCCTAGGTATCGTGTTGTTCATTTCAGAACAAGATCCAAACACTCTAAAAGCATTAACAATATCAAGCAAATTCTCAGCAAGCAAACAATCTGCTGGAGGAACTCAGCAGGTCAATAAGCATTGGTGGGAGAAAACAAATGGTCAACGTTTCAGACGGGAACCCTTCATCGAGATTCAACCCTTCAGCAGGCATGTGGACTAAGGTCTCTGGCCCAAAACCTTGACCGTCCTTTTTCTCTCACTGATGCTGCTCGACCCACAGAATTCCTCCGGATTCCAGGACCTGCAGTCTCTCATGTGCCCCAAGAAAACTGGCTAATTTAGCTGCTTAAACTGATGTCAATTTCCAAGCCAAAAATGAGCTTAAAATTTTTTTTTAAGGAGTTCAAATAAGACAAGTACACAATCCAAACGATTACAGGTGTGTGAGATGCAGAGGGGTTTTGTTGCCTCAATTATGAACCAGAGGCCCTGTATGTAATGAGGAAAGCTAAGGGCAAGAGCACTTAAACCAGAAGTAAGAAGATCAAATTTTGGTGATACCGGATATCAGTGAGACAATTTGGAGGTTTGTGTATTGTTGTAGTCTCCTTTAGATGCAAAAATGTTGACACTTGGCATCGGCAAGATGCTCTCATGAGGAAAGGTTTGCTAGGCAAGATTTGTATCTGCTGATGTTTAGAAGGCTGAGGGGGGTGGGGACTTGATTA
The DNA here is from genome assembly GCF_036971445.1 of Narcine bancroftii. Lineage (NCBI taxonomy): Eukaryota > Metazoa > Chordata > Chondrichthyes > Torpediniformes > Narcinidae > Narcine > Narcine bancroftii. The sequence goes on from NC_091474.1 coordinate 83,065,934, forward strand.
AACCCCAACGAGATCCTTAGGTGACTGAGTGGATGTTGAAAGAGTGTTTCCTCTCACAATAAGGCATCTCCTACTAAATAAAGAGACAACATTTTTCCCCAGAGGACTGGGAGTCTTTGGAACTCTAAAGACTTTGGGTATTCTTAAGGTTGGGGTAGATAAAGTAAGTGGATTGAAGGGTTATTACTGATGTGGGCGGGGTGGGGGGGTGGAGGGAGAGGAATGTGGAAATGAGGTGACCACCAAATCAGTCACGATCTTAATGAATGACAGTGCAAGCCCAGCAGACTCCTGCTCCTAATTGAAAATATTCTCATGCTTTGGTTTGACAGACAAAATATTCCCATTTACAGACAAAACCAGAACCAAGTGCCAAGCAATGCAAGGCGGCAAATAAATCAATAAAGAATCAACAAGAAACGTCCTTGCACCAAGAATGGTAGGAAAGTGGAACAATTGCAAGGGATATTTGAGGAAAATTACACAAGAGTATTTAAAAGCAACCAAAATAAAGGGAGAACAGGTTGAAAAGATGTATTAATGGAGCTAGCAGAAAAGTGATAGGAGAATCTGAACATTGACATTAAGTTATAGGGGTCCAAGTACTTTTAAAAAAATTTTGACGTACAGCACGGTAACAGGCCCTTTCGACCCACAAGCCTGTCCTGCTCAAGTACACCCAATTGACCTGCACCCCTGGTATGTTTTGAAGGGTGGGCGGAAATCGAAGCAGCTGGAGGAAACCCACGGAGACATGGGGAGAATGAGCAAACTCCTTACAGATAGTGTGGCATCTGAACACCCCCCCCCCCAATCCCGGTCACTGGCGCTGTAATAGGGCTGCGCTAACCACTACGCCAACCGTGCCAAACTTTGTGGAATTCCAAATACAGCCCTTCATTTGTACGCCCACCTCGCAGTTCAGCTTCTCTTTAACAAATTACTTAACCTGTCCCTAAGGCACAACTCTGAGGGAGTGCTGCCTATTAAGAGGTCCGTCTTCCCAATGAAACATTAATTTAGAGCAGATGTTCAGCTACGCCACCCCCTCGCCCCACCCTGAACTCGGTTCAAAGTTTATGTGCCCCCTTCCCTGGGAAGCGGGTCAAGTTTTGGTTGCTTCCATTGTTCTCTCCTGAAAAAAACAGAAGGCTTTTACTTTAATGTGCTGTGGCTGCAGGGGCGGTAAGGCCCCCAATGAGGATGGTTAATCGAAGGCACGAGGAAAAGCAATGCCTCCATTTGTAGAAGAGCAAATTCAACAGCTAATATTGCTTCCTCCATGAATACCGACAGACCATCTATTCCATTGCCGTTTGAGACTTGGCTGTTACACGTCGCTGCTAAACCGTCTCTCTTTAAATCAGAATTTGTCATGAACGTCACAAAATTTGTTGTTTTGCATAGCATCACTGTGCAAATATTCCTATAAATTACACTTCAAAATTAATAAATAGTGTAATAAATTATTAGGATAAAGGAGGCAGGGTCTGTGGTTCATTATCCATTCAGGAATCTGATGGCAGTGGGGAAGAAGCTGTCCTTGTGCCACTGAGTGCTCATCTTCAAGCTCCTGTACCTTTTTCCTGATGCCACCAGAGTGAAGAGAGCATGGTCTGGATGGTGTGGGGGTGGGGGGGTCCTGCTTTCTTAAGACACTGCCTCCTATGGATGTCCTCAATGGAGTAAAGACTAGCAAGTTCATTGTCAGAAATGAAAATGTTTTCCAATGATAAGGAACAACATTCATTCGATATATTCTTTTTTGTTGTCTTTAATTGCGCCTTGCAAGAACGTTTAACATTTTAAGCTTTTACTTGATGTCAGGTACAATCCTTTTTGCACCATCTTATCAGAGATATTAAACAGTGCAGCAATCAAGTTTAGCAAGTTAACTGTAAAAGCCCTACCCTTTCTGTAATTCATTCACAGGATCTGGGAGTGGAATCTTGGCAATTATTGCTCTTCAGAACACAGTACATACAAATCTGCCCTCTTGAAGAACTGCCAGTCAACAGGACAAACATCCTCCTACAGAGTTACTGCAGAGGGAGTTCCTGGATTTTGACTCAGAGATGATGAATTAATAGAGATCCATATCCACACTCAGAACTCTGTATTGCTCATTCATTTCAGCAAACTACTTCAACCTGTCAAAACAACACTCGACCAAATTCATGTCAGTTGGGGATGCGATGTTGTTCAACATGTGATCTGAGAATTGTCAATTTTTTTTAAAAAAGAGATTTTTTTACAAGGCTGCACTGAACTTTATTCTGGTGGTAGGGTGGTGGGAGGGTTGAGATAATGATTTGAATTTGTTCCCATTAGTTTTGAGAACGGCGTCAAAAATTACTCTTTGATTTGATGTTTCACTTGGAAGTGTTTGGAAATGGATGCTGTTACTGCTGCACAGATGTACCGCTGCACACTGAATCGGCCAGATGTGATGTTAGCCTTGCATCATGTGCTCAAGGCTCCAGATTAGTAACAGGCCCAGACCTCTCATTATTCCCTTGACCTTTGTGTACGTATTCTTCAACGTTCAAGCCAAAGTCAACCACATACCACAGTTTAAAACAAAAGTCAAACCCCTCAAACTGGTCAATGGTCAATCACCCATATAATCAAGTGCCATGGGATCAAATGTCACCAAATCAAATCTCATTGGACAAATCAAAGCAGCTAAAAAAAATCATCAGTAGTCAGAATTTTGCCCGTGTGCATGGTGTACCGAAGACTTAAAACAAACTTTTTTAAAATCAGGTTTTTTTTTTCATTCTGGTCCATGCTTACCTTTTTAGTTGGCGTCCTGGGACCATCCGCTGGGCCCAGCCAGCTTGATTCCTGCGTGCATCCGCCAGTCTTCAGTTGGCACATGTGAGAGAGTTAAGGGTCCTGGCGATATTGAATTTGCGCCCTCAACTCTTGCAGATGTGCCAACCAAACACCAATACACGAACCCACTATGCATGCAACCACCGAAGACTCATTCATGTGCACAGGAATCAAGGTGGCTGCGCCCAGCCTCTGGACCCCGGGACGCCAACTAACAATGCATATTTTGGCTCTGACATGCCAAGTGCCCCTGTTATACAACATAAACCGTGTAAATTTTATTTTTTTTCTTTTTATTTACAAATTCGGTCGTACATATCGGTTGCAAGTCGAGGAGTACCTGTGCTGGAGAAACTCATAAGGTCCACTCAGTGTCCACAGGAGGCAAAACCAACAATTTACATCTGAGCCCTTGGTCAAGGTATGAGCAAATAGCAGGCAGGCACCTCAATAAAAAGGCTGGTGGAGGAGGCAAGAGGAGGAGCACAGGCCAACAGCTCAGGGGCCATAGGGGCACATGGATAAGAATGCAGGTGATAAAAGCTAAGAATTCATCGGGGGGAGGGGGGTTAGCTCTGTGAAGGCAGCAGTGGAAAGGATAGCAGACGTAGGGATAGGGAAAGAGAGAGATGGTGGGGGGGTGGGGGTTTGATTTAACAGAACCTGGAGAAGTCAATGTTAATGCCATCTGGTTGGAGAATAACCAGAAGGAATCTGAGACATACAAAGATGTAGACTCAGGATGCTCTTCATCGACTACAGTTCAGCATTTAACACCATCATCCACTCAAAAGTGATCAGCAAACTCCAAGACCTGGGATTTAACACCCCACTGTGTAATTGGATCATGGATTTCCTCACCTCCAGACCACAATCAGTGAAGATTGGGAAGAAATTCTACTCCAGAATCTCCAACAATAGCAGAGCTGTGTTCTGTGCCCCCTGCTCAACTCACTTTACACCGATGACTACATAGCTCAGTGAAACAATAACGCCATCTACAAATTTGCTAATAACCCACAGTCGTGGGTTGTACAAAGGGTGGGGATGAATCAGCCTACAAGATGGCGATTGAAAACTTGGCTGAATGGTGTGCCAACAACAACCTTGCACTCAATGTCACCAAAACTAAGGAGCTGATTGTTGACTTCAAGAAAGGAAAGCCAGAGGTAAACAATCCAGTGATCATTGGGGGACCAGAGGTGGGGAGGGTGAGCAAATTTAAGTTCTTGGGAGTCACTATTGCGAAGGATCTTTCCTGGACCCAAGCATACCAATGGCGTCATGAAGAAAGCACGTCAGCGCCTCAACTTGCTCGGGACTTTGTGGAGGTTTGGTCTGACACCAGAAACCCTGGCAAATTTCTACAGAGGTGTGGTGGAAAGTGTGCATCAAGGTCTGATGCCCCTGAGCATGAACCCTCTAAAAGGTAGTGGACACTGCCCAGGACATCAAAGGCAATAAACAAGGGATAGGGGTACAAGGAACAAGGCTGTATCATTACAGCATTGAAAATATATTTAGACTGGTACAAAAATGGAAGGATATGGACCGAACACAGGCACATGGGCAAGCCCAGGTAGACACTGTTGCCAGCGTGAATTGAGCTTCAGGAGCTGCTTCTGTGCTTCACAATTGCAAGACGCAACATCTGCTTGTCCTTTGATCAAATGTCTTTCTCGATACAAGCGTTTCGGATGCAGACGTATCCTGCAGACAAGCCTTGCTGCCTTCAACCAAAACAGGCCACTCAGCCCATCTTCCTCAAGTCTCAATTGTCTATTTTTCCCTGCCAATATATGTCACCATCACAATGACGGATGTTCAATGCCGGTGTGCAACTGTCACCAAGATGAATTATATTTCCGCATGATGTATCAGGAAAGGTACCACTTCTGAAGTCTTTCTCCCCTAATTACATCAACCAGTACACAAGAAAAACTGACATTCCACCAATGGCCTTGATCAAGGACACAACCATCCCTGTTTCACATTTTGCACAAAACTGCACAAAATCTACTGTAAGTAATCTTTTAACACCACCATTGAGAAAATATCCCCATTGAACACAGGAGGAGGCCATTCCAGCCCGTCCATACTCCCCCAGCTGGCTAATTTTGCCTGGAACTTATTTTTATTTCTCCCCACCCATGCACCAGCTCTCTTCAGACTGTACAAATTAGGGGCAATTTACAGAGGCCAAATGACGACCAGCGTGGAGACACAGAAGAAACAACAGATGCTTGAATCCGAAGCTGAACACAATCTGCTGGAGGAACATCAGCATATCTACTCCCTTAGGAGTTTGAGGAGGTTCGATGTGACATCGAAAACCTTGGAAAACCTCTGCAGATGTGTGGTGGAAAGTCCACTGACTGACTGCATCGCAGCCTGACATGGGGACTCCAAGACCTCAGAGTAGAAAGCCCACGTAGTCAAGTGCATCACAGGCAAAACTCTCCCCACATCGAGAATATCTATGGGGAACGCTGCCATCAGAGAGCAACAGCAATCATCAAGGAGCCACACCATCCAGGACACGCTCTGTTCTCACTGCTACCATCACAAAAGAGGTCTAGATGACACTAGGTTCAGGAAAAACTGCTATCCCTCCACCATCAGAATCTTTAACAACAAACTCAGAGACTTATGTAAGGATTCTTACTTTGTACATTATATATTACTTATTTTTTTTCTTTATTGCACAGTCGGTTTACATTTTTTGTTAAACATTTCCCTCTTTTGCATACATATCCTTTCTTGAGTGCAATTTTTTGCATGGCCAAGACGTAGGAATTCTGCCTGGCCCACAGGGAAAAGAATCCTAGGATTGTATGCGATATCAATTATGTAGTCTGACAATAAATCTGAACTTTTCAATTTTGTACTTGGATCAAGCAACATCAGTGGGAGAAAAAGAATGGTTGACATTTCGAGCTGAAACACGGGGCAATTCTGCACAGTTTGGGCTCAAAACAAAGACCATTCTTTTTTCCCCACTGATGCTAAGGTCCTCCAGCAGATCGTGTTTAACTACCATGTCTTTGGGATGGTGAAAGGTAACCCAGGCAATTATGTGGAGAACTTGCAAACTCCACACAGTCAGCACCAAAAGCATGGTAACAGGCCCTTCTGGCTCATGCACCCTCACCGCCCAAACACACCCATGTGACCGATTAACCTACTAACCCTTTAGGTCCCTGGTATGGAGGAAACCGGACCACCCAGAGGAAATGCATGTGGACATGGAGAGAATGTACAGTCAGTGCTCAATTTGAACCCCAGTCGCTGGTGCTGTGGGAGTGTTTTGTTAACCGTGCTGGAACAATAAGGCAGCATTTTCACAGGTTGCTTGCAAATCAGAGAAAACACAGAGGTGATGCCAAGAGAAAATTGGGAGAGACAACATTTTTAATGCAGCTTTTGTGAGAAACCCTTTCAGCCACATGAACGTGGGTGGAGAAAACCCTTCACCTTTATTAATTTGGTCTCCCAATAATAAATCCCAGTGGGTATAATTCAAAGAAATATTCTGAACACTGATATCTGTACCCATCAATGTACCTTAAAGGCAACATCTGCTTCTAAAACATTGACCACAAAACAAAGCATGGAACATGACAGCACAGTACAGGCCCTTAGGCCCTCGATGTTGTGCCGACCAAAAAATACTGACAAAAAAACCCTTTCTACTTAGTAACCCTCTATTTTCCCTTCTTCCTGTTTCAGAGTCTCTTAAATGCCCCGAATATTTCAGCCTCCATCTTCACCCTGGCAAGGAATTCCAGGCACCCAAAACTCGATAAAAACTTAACCCTGATGTCACTTTGTACAGAGGTTTCGCAGGAGTATGATCAAAATGTAACTCCAAGTCACAGGAGGTGCAAGGAGAGACTCTACGATTGTCACAGAATTCACACGCATGGCTTTTAAAGGACAATCAAAAGAAGACGAAACCTGTTTGCAATCCGAATTTCCTTTCCACTGGTGAACTAAGGTATAAAATCAGTGGGTACAAAGCAGAGCTGGGGCTTGCTGCTAGTTACCCTGGTTTACAATGGGATTGAGATCAGGTGGGGAACTGGGCTAAGGAATTAGAGATGCAGCTTAAACTTGGACCAGTGTGATGTGCTGGATTTAGGTAAATTGAAACAGGGCTGGACTTGTTCTGGAAATGCTGGTCCCTTGATGAGTCTAATGGTGCAGAGGGACCGAGAGGTACGGGTTCAGAGCTCTTGAAAGGTCATAGTACCAGTAGACCAAGTGGTTCTCAACCTTTTTCTTTCCACTCACATACCACTAAGTAATCCCTATGCCATAGGTTCTCTGTGATTAGTAAGGGGTTGGTTAAGGTGGTATGTGGGTTGAAGGAAACAGTTTGAAAACCACTGGACCAGTACCTAATTGACTCGTTATGTGCACGGTTTCAGAACTCGAAAGGAAATGGGCCAATGACAATTTTTCTCAAGTAAAATATTTCAGGAACAATTGGGTCTGGAGCAGTTGTTCTCAACCTTCCCTTCCCATTCACATCCCACTTAAGCAACCCCTTTCTAATCACAGGGCACCAATGGCATAGGTATTACTTAAAGTGGTATGTGAGTGGAAAGAAAAAGGTTCAGAACCACTGCATTAGACAGAGTAGCAAAGAGCACTTTTGGGACACCAGACTTCATTGATCGGAGCATCAAATACAAGAGTTGGGACAACACGTTGAAGGGATACAAGATGTTGGCAAGGCCACACATGAAATATCACATGCAGTGTTGGAAAGTGGACAGGAGAGGTTAATCAAGTTGTTGCTAGGATTAGAGAAATTGAGTTACTGTGGGAGAGTGGAAAATCTCGGCCGGTTTTCCTGAGAGCAGAGAAGATGGAGAAGGGATCCAGGTGAGGTCTACAAAATCATGTGTGGCACAGATAAGGTGAATAGTAACAGTCTGTCTTGTGAAGTGAGATAATACAAGATGAAGGGGGCCTAACCATAAGGTGAGGTGGGTGGGATTTAGAAGGGACTCAAGGGGACAGTTCTTCAATCAGAGGGTGGTAGTTTCCTTTAAGAAACGGCTCAAAAAACTACGTGAATGGGAGAGAATCGGAGGGATGCAGCCCAAATGCAGGCTAGTAGGACTAAAGCAGAGGGAAGGTTAATCAGGATGGACGGGATGGGCCTGCGGGTCTGTCTCTGAGCTGTACAACTCATCAACCCAAGCCCTTGCTGCTGTTATGCATGATTAAGTGGAGACATGCTTTTCTCTGGGTCTGTCAGTACCAAGGTAACCATTCTCTATCATGGTCTGAAATGGTGAGATCCAGGCTTTGGACAGGCCTTGGACAACTCAATTCCAACCTGTTTGGTGGGGGTGGGGGGGGGGGGGTGGAATTCAGGCAGAAAAAGCTGGTCCTTGAAGTAACTGGGCCAAAATATCATCTGAACCTCTCAGGCTGTTCAACTGCCAGAAACTTTTTAAAAATATTTTTAAAATATTTTTGTCATTCAGAAATATTCACAAATTACTTTTTTTTTAATCAATGGAACAATTACTATAAATAGTACAAACATCACGAAGAATTTCCATAAATTCCCTTTATTCAAGAAATTATTTCATGCTTGCCCTTGTTTGTGTCAGCCACTGCTCTCCTCAGTCTATAAGCAGAAATAGGCCATTCAGCCCATTGCATCTGCTCCACCATTCAATCATGAGTTGATCCATTTCCCCACTCAGCCCCACTGCCCGGCCTTCTCCCCATAACCTTTGATGCCCTGGTTAATCAAGGGCCTATCAATCTGTCTTAAATACCCCCAATGACCTGGCCTCCACGACAAATTCCACAGATTGACCACCTTCTGGATGAAGAAATTCCTATCTATCTCTTCGAAGTGGACACCTTCCAATCCTGAAGTTACGCCCTCTTGTCCCAGACTTTCCCACGACGGGAAACTTTTCTACATCTACTCTGTCTGTGCCTTTCAACATTCAAAATGTTTCAGTGAGATCCCCACTCATGCCTGAAATTCAAGCCATCAAAATGTATTAGAGCATGTGCAGTTCCTGCACCAGCTCTAAATCGGATGCCGCTTCACCAGGCAGACTCTATGGTATCAGTTCAGTGGAATGACAACAGGCTGGTGTCCTGTTGATGGCCTCCATGTTTGTACAATCAGTTAGATGGATTTTTACATTATGGGAGATGGGGAAAAGGCAGATAGGTGGATCAGATCAGCCATGATCTTATTGAATGGCGGAGCAGGCTCGATGGGCCGGATGACCAACTCCTGCCTCTATTTTTTATGTTTATCAGTTCAGCTCCAACAAGAAGCAGCCAGCAAGTTTGGGACACAAACTTGTCCCTAAGAGCTTCTGGCCCTTGTGTGGACACGTGCAACCACACTGTCGTTATTCCAGCATGATCTTCTTCGATTTAAATAGGCCCGTTCGGTCTACTCCATCACCTTCTTCATGAGGAACCATCCTGGTTTGAATTTCAGAATTAAATCCATCTTATTGAAAGGTTGGTGCAGCGCTGATTGAACATCTTTCAAAGATGAAAGAAAACCCAAAAGCAATCAAAGAACAGGAGAACAATTGTTGATTAGTGGCTGCAAGCAGTGAAAACCTTTTTTTTTTCAGGTCCCACACAGCGAAGACTGAAATTAAAATCTCACGACTTCCACCTGCCTGTTCCAGTCTCAGTTTGTCTGAACGTGGAGCAAAGCCAATTCTAGTGATGTCATAGGCAATGGATAATGAAACACCAAGGCATTTCAGAAAACAAGGGCAGAGAATGATTGTCAAACAGTGAAAACCCTGGAGCAAGAACAGTGGGCTGTGTACGGTTCTGCTCATCATGCTGCAGGACGTATCTGAAGGATGCAGAGAAGATTGAGAGATGGGCAAGGAAGAAAAAACCCTCCTGTGAAATGGCTCTTACCTTCCGAATAAAATAGGCCAAGAATCGGAAAGCCCTGCAAAAGGGAGTTGACACAGCCAGGACATCACAGGCAAAACTCTCCCCACCATCGAGAACATCAATGGGGAATGAAACACCCAGCACATGCTCCATTCTCACTGCTACCATCAGGAAAGAGGTGTAGGTGCCACAAGACTTGAACCACCAGGTTCAAGAACAGCTGCTACCCCTCCACTATCAGACTCCTCAATAACAAATTCAGAGACTTCTTTAAGGACACTTACTTTGCACATTATTTATGACTAATTTTTTTCTGCATTGCACAGTTTTTTTACATTTCTTTGTTTTCTGTACAATAGTGGTTTTCAAACAACCCCCTAAACTCAAATTCTACTTCAAGTAATCCCTATGCCATCCAGTGCTCTGTAATTAGTAAGGGATTGCTTAAGGTGGGATGTGAGTGGGAAGGGAAAGTTGAGAATCACTGCTCCCGTCCCAATTGTTACTGAAATATTTTGCTTGAGAAAAATTGTCATTGGCCTATTTCCTTTGGAGTTTTAAAACTGTGCACATAACGAGTCAATGAGGTGGTTTTCAAACTTTTCTTTCCACTCACATACAACTTAAGCAATCCCTGTCTAATCAGAGCACCTACAGTATAGGGATTATTTAAGGTGAAATGCAAGTTGGGGGGGGGGGGGGGGCAGTTTGAAAGCCATTGGTATGGTTTGTTCTTGAGGACAGTTTTTTTTTAAAACACAACCTTTAAGTAGAAATTCTTCTTGGCCTACTGGTAAAAGAATCTCAGGGTTGCATGTGATGTCATGTATGTACAGTGGTACCCCATTATAGCATGATGGTTTGGTCAAAAAAAAACGGATTCCCAAAAAATGGGATTGTGCTAAATTGAGGTCACGAAAACAGTGTTTTCATAAAAATACCTGCATTTGCAATCATTTTTTTATTTCTTACAATCATCATTTTATTTCCACATCCCTAAGTCTCCAGCCAACATCGGCTGGTCTCGAGGGGCTCAATGGCTTCAGCCGCTTTCGGGGACGGGGGTGGAGGCTCCTCAGTGTCATCCTCCTGTGGTTCAGGAACCAGTGCCATAGTAATGTCACAAATGATCTCGGAGTCAATCAGATGCTTGATCGTCATCGGCAGAGCACCACTGGTGTAAATCCTCTTTGCTAATTTGAAACAGCGTCTGTGTCTCACCCACTATTCATCATCATCTTCATCTTCCTTTGGCTTGTTCCAGAACCTTCTCCCAACATTTTTCCACACACAAGGGCTGACTGCTCTCCAGCCCTTCCCACCTAAGTGGCAAACTTGCTTAACGTTCAGGCTTTTCAGATAGTCTTCCAGTGTTGTTGATTAGTCTGAAATTCTACGAATTCATTCACGCCTGTAATTCTGCTAGAACATGGAGATGATCCCCTGATCTAGGGGCTGGATCTTCGATGTTGTGTTCTTTGGGAGGGAAGAAACTTAGATCTTTCAACCACAGCTTAATAGGTTGGCAGCTGGCGGGTGGGCGGGACAGTTGTCAAGCAAAAGAATAGCTTTGCGTTCTAGACTTTGCTTACGCAAATGAGTGCAGACAACAGAGACAAAAGTTACGTAAATCCAATCGTCAAAGATGACACTGGTCATCCAGGCATTGCTGCTATGTGTATACTCAAACGGTAACTACTTCAAGTTGACATGGTGGAAACAGCGGGGTGAGCAAAATTGGCCAATCATGAGTGGTTTTAACTTGTGTTCCAGTCTTGTAAACACACAATCTTTTGTTGTTTGGACCTCTCATGTCTGGGATCATCTTGTAGCAGAGGCCTGCTTTGTCATGGTTGTACACTTGTTCTTCAACGTAGCCACCTTCTTCTAAGAGAGTTTTCAAATTCTGCTGGATATTTCCTGGCCGCTGCTCTGAGTGAATTTCTCCAGATACAAGCACTTATGAAATCCCTTGACGACATTTAAACCCGTCGAGCCTTCCATTGCTAGATTTGAACTGTAAGATATCTCCATTGATCAGCTGGTCAGATTTCTCGGCTTGAGCTTTGAGAACAGACCCAGAAACTGGAAGGCCTTCTGAGCGCACTTGAGTGAACCACTTGTACAGGGAGTCATCGAGGCTGACATTTTTGGCTGTCTTCATGCGTTTGGCCTTTAGTCCCGCCTCTTCCTCAAGTGATGCGCGCAACTGATCTTCCTGAGATTTCCAGCCACAAAGTGTTGATTCAGTTATGCCAAGTGTGCAGACAACTTGGGTTTGACTTTTATTCTTGATCGCGTCAAGTGCGTGAAGCTTATCTTTCACTGTAAAAGATTTTAGTCTTCGAAAGGTGTGTATCATTTTGATCTGAAAACAATTCCAATTCCGGAAAGAGGAAAAAAAAGGTCCACTGGCTGATCACGTTATATCGGGGTTCACATTAAATCAGGGTTCCACTGTACTCTAACAATGAATGTCAATTTTGATTCACTTGAGAAGTGTCCTTAACAGAGAAGACAAGACAGACCAACTTCCCCATGAAGGATTACGAACTCACAGCCACAATCTTAGGGATTAAAGAAAATTAATTTCACCTGAAAAGTATAGGGCATGATTAAATGAACTCCTTGCCTGATGAGTGGGTGGGCAAGGTAGAAACCCTAAGCCAATGGAGCTCCAGGTAAGAGCAAACCAATCAAGTGTTAAGAAACAGCATGAGCGCAAAGTTACTCTTTCTGATGACATATTCACGGTGGCATCTCCTCTGTTGGGAACTTTAATAATTCTATTAATCTGGAAGAGTAAAGGGAAAGGACAAATATTATTTTATGAATGATGATTCCTCTATTGCATTTATCTCTAATCAGGTCATGTTGAGGCCCTTCCACTCCCTCAAGTCATTTGGCACACTGAGACTTGACAGTCATCCTACCTGGGGATACTGTGGGGCATCCGTGTCCCAAACACCTCATTAATTATGAACAACAAGGGTAAATATGAATTGAATTTAATTACTTTGCAGATGCATCATTTATAAGCTCCAGCAGAGATCTCCAGAGGCTCACTCAACAGACCTTGAAATTTGAAGGTGGGAAGGGAAGGATATGGAAGAACCACTTCTCCTTGCATTCTATAATTTAGAACGGCAAGTTAATCACTGTGAAAACTATCCATCTGTTTTGTGTATTTATTGTCTCTTTTAATTTAGTTTAATTAGTTTGCTACAGTCAAACCCCTGGTATCTATGGGGTTTGGTAGATGCCAGATAAGTGTATTTTCTGGTTGCTTGAGACATACTCTAACAATGCCTAGCTAATACACCTGCATTATGAATAAACAGTTTCAAAAGACAAAAATAGACAGCACAGTGATAGGCCATTTTGGCCCACGAGTCTATGCCACCCAATTAACCAACACCCCCATCCCTACTGTATGTCTACATTTTAAAAAGTTGGCCAACCCTGCTGTACGCTAACTGGTTGCAGGTGTCTCCTGGCACTTGAGTGGTAGATTGACAAACTAATGGCAAGCCGTGCAAATTTTAAACTTGCGCATTTTTTACCTGTAATTCTCAGTGATTTTTTTTGCTTCAGGTTGCTTGAATTCCAGAGACTAGGGGTCTCTTATCATTTTTCTTAACAAGTACCCGTTTGGCTGAAGTCAGAATATTGGTCCATTTGTTCAGTTTAGTTAAATTAGTTTACTATGGTAAACACTTCGGGGATAGGTTGATGCTGGATAAGTGTATTTTCCGATTGCTTGAGACCTGGACAACATCTGACTAATACACCACCATTAAAAATAAACAGTTTAAAAGAAAAAAGACAAAAATACTGTATTGTACTGTGTATTGGGTAGGCTGTGTATGACAATTATCAATGAGGTCTGGACATTCCCTTCCCATTTTAGCTCTCTGAAGTAACCATCCATTTCATCGGAACTCCTGGCCACTTCTTTGCAAATTACCTCCCTTCAATGAGATATGCAACTCTTGAATCTACTTCCACAGTGATGTGCTTGAAAAAGAAAAATCACAGAAAAGAAAATGGAAGAGATTCGATTAAGATTGCTCAGACATCACGCAAAATAAAATTACTTGGGAGCTAAGATAGGAAGAGAGGTTCCGTTTTTTTTTGCCTCGAGGTAGAGTTCAACTGGCATTCAAGAGTCTGCCATTGAATAATTAAATTTGAAAGGGCCAGACTGGAAAGGAAGCTTCACAAAACTGAGCAATCCTTTGAGCCCATGCACAAATTAGGTTTCCTGCCCTGACTTCTTCCTGTGCCAAAAATGTCCATTGACTTCAGCCCAGACTCAGACACTTTCACCCCTGTAACTTCCTGCAGAATTCACTGCCTCTCTGGACACATGATAATGCATCAACGAAATAAATTCAACCCCATCATTTCTCCATGACAATTTCTCATGGAATTCACCCGGCATCTTTCTGCAGGGTGCATTGGGGGAGGATAATGAAATTGTAAACCTCCAAAAACAAGTTGATGGTTTGGCCACGTAAATGTTATGCATAGACTTTGTTGGTAAAGCCTCTCCTCTTGACAACCGATTTCCAGCCAACTTGGAGGAAATCAACCAACAAGCTTTGCAGAGAATTAACTGAAGATTCCATTCATTTCAAACCTGTTTTAACCTGATCTATAGACGGTAAACACTAACAACAATGAACTCATGACAACTTAAAGACCAGAGGTCCATCCAAATAATTCTTAAAGCATCTCACAGTGGATAAACTATTCTTGAGCTCCAGTAACAAATGGAGGAAAATGTCGCAGCCATTTCATGCAAAAGAGCACCCAAACATCAGGTTAATAACTGACATTAGTGGCCCAGTGGTTCTCTACCTTTTTCTGTGTAGGGCCCACTTGGCTTTCAGCCTAACACACCACGGCCCACTTGTGGCAATGACTGAGCAATATTTTCCAGTCAAAACCAGCTCTGTAAGAAACACATTTTTATCCAACTTAAAGATTTTATTTAATATTTTTAAAGACCAAATGGAGACATGCTGTGGCCCATCAGTAGCCCACTGTTTGAGAACCGCTGCCTGACCTTGGGTCAAAGTCCCTGCTCTATTAGTCCAATATCCTCTTCTGGGGCATTCAAGGTTAATGCAACAGTATTACAGCAACAGTGACCCAAGTTCGAGTCCGGCGCTGTTTGCAAGGACTTTGTACGTTCTCTCTGTATCTGTGTGGTGCTCCGGTTTCCTCTCTCTGTGAAAAAAAATGTACCAGCGGTGTAAGTCAATGGGCAGCACAGGCTCATGGCCGAAAGGGTCTGTTATCGTGTTTGTCTGTCTAAAAAGTGGTTTTGTGTGTGTGTTCGTCCTTGTAAACCTGCACGCATCCTGTTTAAGCCTGAATAGATTCAACTGCTGATATATCAGCTTGAAATTGTGAATGTATTCCAATTAAATGTTCAGGCCTGGATTATATCAGCAAGATTCACTACTCAAATTAAAGTTTATTGTCACATGTACCGCGATGGAGTGGTAGAGGTTGTTTTGCAAGCAGACCAGTTTGATATCTCATACGCAGTGCAGAGTTACATTTGAGAATATGGAGCATAATTGTACCATGGAAGTAAAACACAAAAGTCTACAGACTCCATGGTTGAAGTAAAAACATAATACTAGAGAAGCCTTGATGAAGACTTCAACATCAACTTGTTTTTGGTTATGTATCTTTACCTTTGCTATCTAAAGTACGCTGTTTGACCTGCTGAGTTTCTCCAGCATTGTTTTAATAATTTTTCTAAATTGAGGTTCACTCAGGAGAGTGATGACAACAGTCCTTGAATCAGGTGGTTCGGATATCGTTCTTGCGAACCTTCTTCCTGATGAGAGAGGGATGAAGAGAGAGTGGAAGGAGCAGGAAGAGTCCTTTCATTCTTTTCCAAGGCAGCAGGAGTGGGAGAATGAGTCGATGGAGAGGAGAGCTTTGTGTGATGATCTGAGCCCACATTCACAATCCTCTGCAGTTTTATGAAAAGTAGGGCGAGCAGATCCTGAACCACTCTGTGATGCATCCTGACAAGATGCTTTCCATGGAGCACCTGCAGAAATTTTAATTTTAATAAATTTAGACATACCATATAGTTACAGCACAAATCCGTGCCCCCCAATTAACCTACAACCCCGGTAAGTTTCAGGTGGTGGGAATAAACTGGAGTCCCCAGGGAAAATCCATGCAGAATGAGGAGAATGTACAGACGGGATTTGAACAGAATCCCAATGAACAATACGCCAACCAGGCCGCCAAAAACTGTTGGAGGATGCTGGTGACATGCCAAATTTCCTCAAGCTTCAGGATGACTTACTTCCCATCACTGCATGAGCCCCAGCTTTTTGGGCTCTGTCTTCTCAATGACAATTGTTCACACTCATCTTGACCAGTGATACAACATGGAGCTCAAGCCCACCATCTCCCAGCTGGACAGTAGGTACTCTTCTTGACATTGGCTGTGACCTGCCTATTGGTGCCCAGTCCAACAGCTCACACAAGCACAGCTCAAAGCTCCAGAAACTGTAGAGAGAGTTAAACTTCTCAAACCCTTGCTGTCTCAGCACAGCATCTGTGCTTGAAAGTGTCAAGACTTGCACTTCAATGGCAACTTTGATACAGAGAATATGCAAAATGGTTTTATAGCCCAGGAAGTACAATTGAAAAATGGCTGTTAATCAAGAAATATCGTGTAATGCTGATGGAACAGGGAATATCGGCCAAGAAACCTGCAAGAACGCATCTGCTCCAAACAGTGCGGTATAATCTCTGACCCTGACCTGAGGGGTGACTTGCTGATGGGCTCCCCCGAAGGTCATCTCAGATGCATAGTGTGCAGTATTGCTGCTTTAAATGACAAAACAAATGAACCAATGACCCTCAGGCACGTTGAAATCCCACCATGGAAGATCAAGTCGAAAGAATGAACTTACGTGGATTTAAACCTTGTCCCATCCATTGGCATCACCAGGGGGCTGCGGGCCACACTGGGGGACACCATCAGACTGTAAACACTTGTTCAGTGTTTCAGCAGAAGTTTATTATTTTGAATAGAAATTTTCCTGTTGTTAGTTATAACAACAAAGACTTTTTTTGTAAGCCCAGTTTACATGTATCAATAAAGAACTCGATGCTCATTTACTTTTTGAACCTTCTAATGTGCTCCAGTCAGAGCTGTCATTATTTCCCAATGACAACGATGCTTTGAATCACGTGGTTCTGTCTGCACCCGCTACAAGCAAGCGCTGTTGTTTTCGTTGCTGCTGGTGTTTTTATAATCACTGTTTTTGTCAAATTTTCTGGTGTTTTAGCTACAATATTGTGGTCGTTAGTATTTGAGAACCTAAATCAATAATGTTTTTGAGAATGAAGTAGTAATTAAAGGATAAGGAGGAGAAAAATCAAAACAGGATTCCGCTCAGTTACTAATGTTGTAATTCAACGTAGAAAGATTTTCCAAAACAATGTTGTTGTTAGATTCATAGAATACTAAAAAAAATACTACATTTAAGCAACTTAAAGCTATATTTATCACATATTATTCTGTTTTTCAACTATATATAGGGAGGGTGACACTATGAGTCACCAACCCTAATGATGCCACTCGTCCCATCAATGGCAACTATGAACCCGTCTCATTCAGTAACAATAGCCAGGGAAGGACGTCTGGCTTTATCATCTGCTCGGAATTACAAGCGACTCCAAACCTATAAATAAGATGGGCCACCTTCAGGAACCACAGGGGCGAGACAATAAATCCTGGCAAAGTCCACATTCAGTGAGAAAATGTGATTTAAAAACTCCTTGGGTGTGGCACTGGCCACCAGTCTCCAGAGTGAGACTTGAACCCAGTGCTCTCCAACCCTCCTCTCAAATGTCTGCAGACATCACTGCGAGAGATCTGACAGGGTACAAGAACAGGCCACCATCACAATAGCTTTCATCAAGCCACAGCAAGTACTGTACTTTGAAGAAGAATCCCCCAGAGTCAATCACCTCCAGCTCCCCTGACTGAACAAGAAGCAAAGCTGAAGATGAAAAGCATTGCCATCTGTTTTGAGTGAGACAAGACTAATAGCTCGGCCCAGAAACACTGCCGCTCGATGCAGGCAGCCGCCTGTGCGAGCACGTAGCTCCTGCGCAGAATATCCGAAATACATAAAAGTGTCAGTTGAAATAATCCAGGTAATTCACTATGCTGCAATGACCCCTGCCTCCAAAGGCAATTCCTCCGCTCCTGACGGACATGGGGTTTGGCCGCAAAGGGATAAGCTGCAGACTGACTATCAATTCTTTCAAGATTTTTTCCACAACACCATCAATGATAATAAGAGGGAAATTAGGTCACTCCAAAACATTTCCCAAATGTAGAAATATTTGGTGTTAATTGGTGGATAATCCACTATGCTCCTGCATATAGGCTTGAGCGGATCAACACGGAGTGATATTAAATCCTGTAAATTTTAGTCTTTTAAATAATAAAAATGAACAGTCAGTGGTTCATTGAGACAGTGCCAAAGAGATGCCTTTGAACCCTGCAAGCTGGCACACAACCAACCTGTTATCATTTCCCAAGCACTGCAGACACTTTCATCTCCTGCAGTGAAAGGAAGATAAACAATCGCCCTGCACAGCACGGATTTGAAGTTAGCATGCGGGCAGAGAGAAAGGTGGGAGATTATCACAAGACACTCACACTTTCACAAGTGGAAGGGTGCAATGTTCCCGCAAAATTAGACGGAATTGAATTGCGTCTCACGCCCAGGAAAAGAGACCATTCAGCCCACCTGCTGGCCCACATTAGATCCATTGATGTGGCTTTCGATTCAGTTGTTGCTCATGAATCCACCAGGAGCTTTCATTTCCTGCATCTCTGGTGTTCACCATGCCAACGCTACAGTCGAAGTAAAACACAAAAATCTGCAGACACTGCGGGTGAAGTAAAAACACTATGCTGGAGAAACTTAGCTGAACAAATAGTATCCTTGATGTAGCAAAGATAAAAAATAAACAACTGACGTTTCAGGCTTGAGCCCTTCATCAAGATATGGCAAAACGTCGGCATGTGTCCAAATGTAGAGGAGTCATTCCACATTGCCACCGATCTCATGCAAAGCTAGGTCATGAATTATTTGTGGCACAAGATCGGTGTGTGCAACTCCTTTCCTTTAAGCAGTGATGACACCCTCGAGGCTCCAGAGTCAAGTGGAAGGGAAATTGAAGGGGCAAAAAAAACACATGGGACAGTCATGCTCAAACTGGAAAGAAACTTCAATTGAAGCTGGGTGTAATTAAACAAGGGGAGGCTGGGGTAGTTTAGAGAAATAATCCTCTTTAATCCGGAGACATTGGGACCTGGCCATTGGAGGAACACAGAGAATGCTGGAAAAGAGAAGAGAACCTCCTATGTAAACATATCAAAGGTCGAACAAAGCTTAAAACAGGAAACCGTGGAGCGGCACGGTTAGCGTAGTGGTTAGTGCGATGCCTTTACAGCACCAGTGATTGGGACCAGGATTCAAGTCCCGCGCTGAGTTTAAGGAGTTTGTAGCAATGGTGACTGATTCAAACGTGCTGGACCACAGAGCACCAAGGGAACCCAGTGAGTCAGGCAGCATCCAGAGGGAAATGGAGAGTCGATATTTCAGGTCGAAACCCTGCCACAGAATGAAGCAAAAGGAAGGTGTGCAGGACTAGAGAGGAGAGAGAAAAGATGGATCAAGGAGGGCGGAGGCATGACTGAGTGAAGCTGCTAGGGAAGCAGGAGCAGTGGAACTGGGAGGAAGGCAGGAGTATGATCAATACAACCCTCCGATTTGTTTCGTCCATCTGTCTCCCATCTCCACCCCTTCCCCATCTGTGCATTATCCTTGCCCTCCCAGATCCACCGGTCAACTGAGTCTGCCCAACTCCCCTCCTCAAGAATGTCTGTTCTCCCTGAATTTAAGACTTCTGTTACAAAGTCAGTTTGAATATCTAATTACAGATACATTCATTGAGAAATTTATTACTAATACGTATACTAAATTACAAGACACTATGGAGAAAAAAGATTTAGATAAATCCAAGCAAAGATGGGAAAAAGACAAATATTCAAATTGAAGATATATGGTTAAGATTATGTCAAGAGAGTGTTACAAATACAATTAATGTTAGATATCAAATGGTTGTGGCGATATGCCATTAGGCAGGCGAACCGGCCCCGCTCGTCATCCATGCGGTGGGGCAGCCAGCCAAAATGGCGCCGTCAGGGGTTTCCTCCCGACCTCCGCACCGGGCTCAGAAGCCCGTGCTTGGGGACCCACATGATACCCCGGTGACGTCGGGGCTCCCCAGCGCGGTTCTCAGTCAGGTCTGGGTTGGGACTATAAGACTAGCCAGGCAGCCTGCAATAAATCAGTTTTTGCTCACTGAACTCAACCCGTCTGGTTGTGCGATCCTTCAGTTAGCAGTGTAGCCGCCGCGACACCAATTGGTGACCCCAACAGGTTCAAACGTCTTTGAACCCAACATGACCCCGACAGGTTTAAACGTCTTTGAATCCAACATGAACGACTCTTCGATCAATGCTAGAGCCATCAAGCTTCCTGACTTCTGGGTTCAGGAGCTGGAGACCTGGTTCAGGCACGCAGAGGCTCAATTTCACCTCTGCCAGATTTCATCGGATTTGACCAAGTTTTACCATGTGGCCGCTGCCCTGGACCAGGCCACCACCAAACGAGTGCTGCACCTTTTTCAGCATCCACCCGCAGAAGATAAGTACGGGACCATAAAGCGGATGTTCACCGGCTCCCTCGGCTTCTCCAGGCGCCAGCATGCCACTCAGATGCTATGCCTGGACAGAACTCCAATCAAGTTGATTGACAAGATGCTCACACTCATGGGCGATCACACCAACTGCCCACTCTTCGAGCGCATCTTCCTCGACCATCTGCCTGAACACATCCAGCCGTTACTGTCCCAGGAGAGCTTTGTCGACCCTAGGAAGGTCACTCAAAAGGATCAGGAGCTATGGCTTGAATGATTCCCAGAGGACTCAGCAGTCCAGCAGGTTACAAGTCACGGGCATGACCACACCAAGCCTTCCTCTAGTGCTGCGGTGAAACAGCCAGCCCCTGCAGGGGCCTCAAAGACCATACCCAGAAGCAAGTCATCCACTTCAGGCCTCTGCTTCTTCCACCAGCACTGGAGAGCCAAGGCTCGGAAGTGTCGTCAGCCCTGCTCATTCCAGGGAAATGAGCAGAGCATGAGCTGTTAATGGCTGCGCTGGCTGGCCAAGAACACAGCCTCCTCTACCTGCGGGATTCAGTCAGCAGCCAACGCTTCCTCGTCAACACCGTGGCCCAAATCAGTGTCATCACGGCCACAGCCATCGAGCACCGGAACGGCCTCGAGGACCTCCCCTCTGTGCAGCCAATTCGACGCAGATCCGAATGTATGGAGACAAGACCGTCCACTTCCAGATCGACCAGTAGAAGTTCTCGTGGAGATCCACCATTTCGTCCCTTCCAACCGCCATCCTGGGTGTCAACTTCCTCCTCGCCCACGGACTCCTGGTCAACATTTGAGGTAGGCGACTGGTAGATGCCCATACCTTCCAATCCGTTCGCTTCAATGCCTCTCGCACAGAGCAGCCACAGATGGCCACGGTCAGCATGCCCAAGGACGAGTTTCAGCTTATCCTTGATGAGTTCCCGTCCCTCCTCAAGCTGCAGTTCTCCGCCGCCTCATCACGCCATGGGGTGTTTCATTACATCCCTACCCAAGGCCTGCTGCTTCATGCCAGGGCTACCACCGGATAAGCTCCAGATAGCGAAGGAAGAGTTCTTGCATCTGTAGGAGCTCGGGATCATGTGACGCTCCGACAGTCTTTGGGCCACACCTGGTCCCGAAAGCCGCCGTGCGGAGATTATTGACAGCTTAATGACACGACAGTACCTGACCGTTACCCGATCCCTCACATCCAGGACTTTACGGCCAACCTGCATGGTGCGAGGGTATTCTCTAAGGTTGACCTGGTGCGCGGGTATCACCAAATCCCGGTGCACCCCGAGGACATGCCCAAAATGGCCATCATCACCCTCTTTGGTTTGTTTGAGTTCCTACGCATGCTGTTCGGGCTCAAGAACGCTGCCCAGACCTTCCAGCGCCTTATGGACACAGTGGGCAGGGATTTGAATTTCGTATTCATTTATCTGGACGACATCCTTGTCGCCAGCAGAGACCGGGTACAACACAAGTCTAACCTACGTACCCTCTTCTCCCACCGGCTGACTTCGGCCTAACGATCAATCCAGCTGAGTGCCAGTTCAGGAAAGAGTCCATGCAGTTCCTGGGCCATACCATCACGGCCAAAGGAGGCACACCTGCCGCCTCAAAGGTTGCTGCAATCAGGGAGTTCCCACGTCCAGACAACCTCAAGGGGCTACAGGTGTTCGTGGGTATGGTCAATTTCTATAACCACTTCATTCCAGGCGCTGTGCGTATCATGCAGCCGCTCTTTGCCCTCATCACGGCCAAAGACTAGACACTTGCCTGGACTCCAGAGGCCAGCAGGGCATTCAAAGCCACAAAAGATGCCCTCACGAAGGTTACCATGCTAGTCCACCCACGCACCGACCAGCATATGGCGCTCTCTGTCGATGGCATCCTGGAGCAGCAGGTGAATGGAGAATGGAAACCACTGGCATTCTTTAGCCAAATTCTTCGCCCGCCAGAGCGCAAGTATAGCGCTTTTGATCATGAGTTGATGGGCATGTACCTGGCGGTGCATCATTTCCACTATTTCTTGGAGGGGGGAGGCCTTTCACCATTTTTACCGACCACAAACCCCTCACTCAGGCGCTCGCTATGGCAAGAGATCCCTGGTCGGCCCGACAACAGCGTCACCTCTCCTCCGTGTCGGAGTTCACCACCGACATTCGGCACAAGGTGGGGAAAGACAACATGGTCGCTGACGCACTCTCACGACTGACACCCAGCGTCGACTTCGACCAGCTCGCCTGGTACCAAAGGTCCGACGAGGAGACGCAGGCCTTCAAGACAGTCATCATGGGCCTGTGGTTCCAGGACCTCCCGATTCCTCATGGTGAGGGCACTGTCCTGTGCAATGTCTCCATGGGCACCCCACGACCAGTGGTTCCCTAGCAGTGGTGCAGGCAAGTCTTCCACCATATCCATGACCTTTCCCACCCTTCCATCAGATCCACGGTCCATATGGTGGCAGAACATTTTATCTGGCATGGGCTTCGGAAGCAGATTGTGGACTGGGCCAGAACTTGCACCCATTGCCAGCTCTCCAAGGTACACAGGCACACCAGAGTGCCCATACAAGATTTCAAACATGTCTGGGAACGGTTCAGCCACATACATGTGGACATTGTCAGACACTTACCTGTTTCCCGAGATAACTGTTACGTTTTCACATTGGTAGACCGCACCAGTCGTTGGCCCGAGGCGATCCTAATGCCAGATGCCTCCATGGACTCCTGCTCCCGAGCGCTTTTGAACGGTTGGGTGCCCAGTTCGGCGTCCCGAACCACCTCACCAGTGATCGGGGCGCGCAATTCACCTCTGCGCTCTGGGCACAGCTCACCAACAGACTGGAGATCGAGCTACATCACACCACAGCCTATCACCCACAGGCCAATGGGCGAGTCGAGCAATTGCACCACCACCTTAAGTTTGCACTTATGGCCCGCCTCACTGGCCCCAACTGGATGGACGAGCTGCCTTGGGTGCTCCTGGGAATGCCCTTGACACACAAAGAAGACCTACAGGCGTCATCAGCCAAGCTGGTCTATGGTGCACCGCTATCCCTACCCGGTGAGTTCGTCAACGCACCTCACAACCCCCAGCAGTTACCGCATGGTCTACTTCCCTGCCTCTGGGCCCAGTTGGACTCCTTCACACCCGCACCGCTGCCCAGACACAGCACACGAGCCTCTTACGTCCCCAGTGAGCTGTACTCCACAGAGTAAAAGACCGTAAGAAGGGCCGAACAAAGTTGTCCAGCATTCAGGATCCACTTTCACACTGGACTTCAGTGGTAAGAGGGAACTGTTTACGGTGGATAGGTTAAAGCCAGCCCACCTCGAACCCCCCAAACCAGTAGTTGTGGCCCAACCCAAGAAGCGAGGCTGCCCGGCAAAAAAGGACATTGGCGCTGGTTCTGGGGGGGGGAGGCTGTGTGGCGGTATGCCATTAGGCAGGTGAACCGCCCCCGCTTGTCACGCATACGACGGGGCAGCTGGCCAAAATGACGCTGTCGGGGTTTTCCTATCAACCTCAGCACCGGGCTCAGAAGCCCGTGCTTGGGGACCCACGTGACACCCCGGTGACATCGGGATCCCCCAGCGCAGTTCTCAGCCAGGTCCATGCTGGGAGTATAAGACCAGCCAGGCAGCCTGCAATAAATCCGTTTTTGCTCACTGAACTCAACCCGTCTGGTTGTGCGATCCTTCAGTTATCAGTGAAGCCGCCGCTACATGGTTCAATATAAGTTTTTTTACATCAGTTATATTATACTCCACATAAATTAAATGCTCTTAATTCAAATTATTCTGATAAATGTTATCAATGTAATAAGGAAATAGGGACTTTATTTAAACATTCAGTTTTGTCCTATGTTAAAGTGGAGAAATATTGGAAAGATCTGAGGATATTATTAGGACAAATTATGAAGATAAAAATACAAAAAGATCCGAAAATTTTCTTGTTTGGTAATATCTATAAGGTAGATACAAAATTGAAATTGGATAAATATCAAACAAAATTTTTGAACATAGCAATAGCAGTAGCAAAAAAATGCATAGCAAAATAACATGGAAAACAGAACTTTGTAGCAATAAATAGATGGAACAGTGAAATTAAAAACTATATACCATTGTAAAAGATTACATATAGTTTAAGGAATAAGATTGGAAAATTTTACTAGATTTGAGAACCATATATGGATTTTGTTAGCAAAAATTCATCCACATCATCCATATCCCCCACTTCTCTCAATTAAAAATTAATATTCGTGTAGCTGGCTGCCACAAGCTCTGATTCTGTGGAGTCTATAGCACAGGAGAGGTTATAGCTGTGTGCAGGTTAGCTCAGAAAGAACACGCTGTTCCCAGAAAGAACAACACGAACCTCATTTGAGCGTCATTAATACTGAGTTTTATTGGGCTCACAGTCCTGCTTTTATTCAAAGCCCCCTCAGCACTAATTGGTGCATTTGCGATCTTCTTTCCTTGATTGGCCATTTAGGCTCCTTTAGTTGTGGCCAAATGGAGGGCAGTGCTGGATTGTCGCGCTCATCCTTCATTTTGTGAGGTTCCCTGAGGGGCCACCACATTAGAATATTAAAAAAGTATTGTAAGAAAAAAATGGGTAGCAATAAATGTGTAGATTTAGGTGTTTCTTTTTCTGGGGTCTAGGGGCAAGAGGAAGGGAAGAAAATATAAACATTGTATCATTTTGCATTATGTTATTATAATGTGATATCCATATACACTGAGTCAAAAGTTTGTAACGATGCAAATGATAAATAAAATTTTCAAAAGAAGAATGTCTGTCCTCCCTTCCCTTCTTCAGTCCCAGAACAGGGTGTTGGCATCAACTGTCCAGTTCCCTCCAGACACATCTGAGTTCCTCCGCCAGTTTGTTCTCTCCTCGAGATTACTAGATCTGCCGTCTTTTATCTCTATTACTTCCTGTGGAATGATGTCATTCACTGAATGATTTTTTTTAAGGAAATAAACTGCAGATGCCAGAAATCTGAGATAAAAGAACAATCAGCAGCCCAGGAAAAAGTTTGACTGAGGTTCATTGATGATTAAATGCTATTGGTTTCTCTTTCCACAGATGCTGCCTGATCTGCTGAGTGCTTCCAGAGGTAAAAGAGATGGCTCAAAGGTGCAGCAAACACTTGTTTAGCCACATTCTCCCACACTGACCACTGCACAGTCAGCCTCCCTCTCTCGTGCCTTGACGTGTGCCTCAAATGTTTAAATTTTGTTTAAAATTAGATGAACAGCACAGTAACAGGCCCTTCCAGCCTGCACCAGCCAAATACCCCAATCAACCTCCAACTCCCCCTCCGTATGTTTCTGAACGGTGGGAGGGGCGCCCAGAGGAAATCCATGCAGACACGAGGAGAGCATACATACAAGCTCCTTATAGTCAGTGCCAGACTTGAACCCAGGTTGCCAGCTCTGTCATACCATCGTGCTATCCGTTCCAGGAACCGTGCCACCCCTTCGCCAGTTTCACCATGTCCTACTTCACAGCAGACATTTTGCACGACACTGCAGTGGTGCCTCCCTGACGACAGCTCTAATTTCGTGCTCAGCTTCTTTCTTTTCTGTAGCTGTGCAATTGATCTGTCTGGTCAGAAAGCTTTTCATCTCAGGTTTCATTGAATCAGGATTATTTAACACCAAAAAATACCAACTCCAAAAACCACTTTTAAAAAGAATACACTGTCCAAATCATCAAAATGCTCTGTTCTCGCTGCTACCATCAGGAAAGAGGTGCAGGTGCCACAAGATTCACACTTCCAGGTTCAGGAACACCTCCAGGTTCAATAACAGCTGCTACCCCTCCACCATCAGACTTCTCAACGACAAACTCAATCAGGGACTTATTAAAGGACTCTTACTTTCACACTTTATTTATTTTTTTCCTCTGTATTGCACAGTTTGTTTACATTTCTAAAATTGTTTACAATGTGCATGAGGATCTTTTTTTTGCACGACCAATGAGTGGTAATTCTGCCTCGCGCAGAGGGAAAAGAATCTCAGGGTTGTATATATGTACTCTGGCAATCAACCTGGAATCTGAAACACAAATGCTGGAACAACTCAACCAGTCTCGCAGCATTCATCCGACGTAAAGATATAGTACCAACATTTTGGGCCTGAAATGTGAGTGAAAATAGACATGAGTCTAAATTAAAGGCTGAGGAAAGACGGGGGTGGGGGGGGGGGTGGTGGGGGGAGGAGTCCAGACCAACAGCAAAAGAGTTCATTGGAAATGATCAGAGGAAAGGTGAGAATTGATTTTGGCTCTGTGTGGAGGGAAAGAGAGAGAGAGAGAGAGAGAGAGAGAGAGAGAGAGAACATGCACACTCAAGTAAAGGAGATGGGGAAGAATGAGGAGGAGAGGTTTAATGTAAACCAGAGAAGTCGATGTTAATGCCATCTAGTTGGAGGGTGCCCAGACGAAAGACGAGGTTGGATGCTTTAATCTCCTACATATTTTCATTCACACCTTGAAGAATGGTTCAGAGCCGAAATATCGGGAACGTATCTTTAACTCCTATAGATGCCACGAGGCCGGCCAAGTTCCTCCAGCATTTCTGTTCTTTGACGACAATCACAGCATATGCGGACGTTTGTGTTTCACCTCACTTTCCAAATCGTCCCATTCCCACCGACTTCCCAACTAATTCTTAAATCAAGATTCTGAATTCAATTCAATAGCACATCTGGATATTTTAACAGACACACTGCAACAAAAATTAATGATCTCTTCTTGTGAATTACAACATACCTAGTGCATTACATGTTGACTTTTATGAAGAATACATATTTTGGAGAGAAAAAAGTGTTTTGTTACTTATCAGTGGCTTTAATTGGCCCCTTCAGTCGACAGTCCTTGTGAAGCACCACGAAGGTTTTAAAACAAACTTCTAAAGAATGCGAAACCCATTCAGGGAAGTAACTGTGGGTAGAGTCACTTGAAATCCTCAGAATTGTCTGAGCCTCAGGTTTTGTCTGCTTGCTCCACTCCACACTCGAGTGCCTAATCTAAACTGACACATTATAGCAGCACTGATTGTCTGAGGTGCCTTCTTTCAGCTGAGACATTAAACCCTCTGAAGCACTGATAAAAGGAACAGGGAGCTCTCCCACTGAAGATTTCTCCTTCAAACTCCCAATGAAAACTATGCAATTGCAGCCTTGTAGACAGGACTGGCTGTAAAATGGCCACTGTGTTCACGGAACATAACACAGGACAGGTGCGTTGGCCCACAATTTTACGCCAACCTACATTAACCTGCTCGAGAGACTTCACCTTCCCCACCTTGCCTCCATAAAAGGGGAAGAGATGGAGAACAAAAACAAAGGAAGAACAATGTCCCAATAAAGGACCCAGCATCTTCACTTCTCGGATTTCTCCAGTTAACGACCCCATTGCCATGTCACATCCACACCTGAAACATGCTGGAGAAACTCAGCAGGTCACGCAGCATCCATAGGAAGTAAAGGGGAAATGATGTTGCGAGCCTGAGCCCTTTGTCTTTTATGTTAGTGTATCGCACTCGACCCCAGCATCTGCAGTCTCAATCTGCTTCCATTTGTAACAAGGCTAATCTTTTGTTTATGGACAATTTCATTTGGTTCTTCAGAAATTTGTACCTGTAACTTCTGCAGTTTTGTTGACTTTAAACTTTAAATTTAGACATACAATTCTGCCCAATAGCCTATTACACTAAATACACCAATTAACCGACAAACTCCCCATGATTTTGGATGGTGGGAGGAAACCAGAGCACCCAGAGGAACCCCACGCAGACACTCGGAGAACATACAAACTCCTGACAGACAGTGCCAGATTTGAACCCCAGTTGTTGGCACTGTAGTAGCATTGTGTTGTGCCGCTTTGATGAATTTTCACTGATGCCATCTCTTTGGCTCTTCCTTGCTTCTACCCCGACAAGGGAGCCACAATTGTGGTTTTGCAAAATGATCTCTACGTTGCTCAGACCAGTTGTCAACTCATATCTGCCCACAGATTAAAATTCCACCAACCATCATCAGGATATCATCTCCCAGATCAAAACAGACCTCATCAATTCAGGAGATATTCCTGCCATCAACTCTAACTGTTGGTTCCCCAACTCTACACTGCCTGCTTCTACCTCTGCCCCAATGGTTACTAAAAGAACAGCCCTGCCACACCCATTGTTTTTTCCTGTTCCTGCCCCACCAAATTTATCTCCTCATACCTGGACGTCATCTTGTTCCCCCATCACATCATCTGGGACACCACTCACAATCTCCTAATCTTGGAAGAAATACAATTCTCCAGCCACCACCATCTTATCTTCACCAATCCCTTTACTTTCCCATTCCCCATCAGGAAGGTCTCCAGTCCCCAAGTTTCTTTCTTGAACACAGAGCCAATCCATCACCACCTATGGACACTCAACCCCGCCCCTCCCCCATTTCTATCATATCCAGTGTGTAGCAAAGGGCACATTCATGGACTCCAGCTACATGTGCTTGCTTGTTGGGTTTGTAAAACAGACCCTGTTCCAATCATACTTGGGTCCCATTCCCTGTTCTTCCTCCGCTGCATCGCCGACTGCATTGGCGCTGCCTCTTGTACCAGTAACTTCACTGCCAAGTTCTAGCCTTCTTTTGAATTTACCTGGACAATTTCCAACACCTCTCTCCCCTTCCTTGACCTCTCCGCCTCCATCTCACTGAAGACACTTGAAAACCTATACAGGTGTACTGTAGACAGTATTCAGGCTGGTTGCATCACTATCTGGTATGGAAGTGCCAATGCTCAGGACAGAGAAAACTCCAGAGGGTTGCTAACTTGGCCTGCAACATCACGGGCACCAGACTTCACTCCATTGAGAACATTTTCCAAAGGCCGTGTCTTAAGAAAACAGCCTCTATCCTCAAGGACCATCTACCACCCAGGCCTTTTCCTCTTCACCATCGGGGAAAAAGGTACAGGAGCCTGAAGGCAAACACTCAGCGGCACCAAGACAGCTTCTTGCCTGTGTCATCAAATTCTTGAATGGACAGTGAACCACAGACATTGCCTGATTTTGACATTTCTTGCACTATTTTTATTTATTTAGTAAGGTGGTTTCTATAAATGTTCGCACTGTGATGCTGCTGCGATACAAGGAATTTCGAGACATGTTCATGGCCATAATTTCTGATATTTAGAAAAGGAAGATCAATTTTCCTATTGATATGTGGACTGGATTAACATGTTCTTGCAACACTGTTTGTTCAGGTCTTAATCAGAATTCACGTTGGATGAGGATGAACATTGCAAGTTGTCAATGCCCCCGCAGGAAAGGCATTTTCAAGGCACCGCGTTAAATCATTATTCTTTCCCAATGTTCATGAGGAGTCCTCAAATGATGAGACACCCCATGCCGCTCTTCAATTAATGCACCAGGTCAGTCTTAAAATGATCCACAAAGGGCAGCCCTTGTGGCAGAGAAGCACATTGACAGCTGGTGCGGTGGGGGGGGGGGGGGGTCCAGCTGCAGAGCATTAAGCGGCCAACAGAACTTTCAATGCACTTCGAACTATCTCCACAACTCCCACAGCCTGCGCTCTTTATATTGAGCACTTGGGTGTATTGATCCAAGGTTAGCAATAATCTTCCCCCTCATGGTGGAGGTTTTCCTTTGGGAACAACCACAAAGCAAGTTTTCCTGGCAGGAATAACTTCCTGCAATGAACAAAGTTTGCCATGTGATTTATATTGTTCTGCTAAATTGCTTCTCTCCTCCCCGAATATTAAAAGGAGCAGTTTCAACAAGGTGAAAGCAAATAAAACTAATCAAAGAACCAAGACAAAGGAGCTTTTTAGTAAAGCTGGAAGGTATCAAGGTATGTCATCCACAAATCCCGATTAACATGTCATGAAGAGGAACTGATGAAAATAAATACCTTCATTCAGTCACCAATAATTGGTGGATAGAGTACAATAATATCTAATTTTGGGTCCATTACTTCATAATGGGCCAGAGAGAAGTGCACTCCAGGTGATCATAATAAGACTAAAGTCCTTTGGAGCCACACGGTCAAGTCCTCGTCTTCAAACACAACTTCCCCAGAGCACCAGTTAAAAATCCCATGTAAACTGTGCGCCTCTGAACAGCAACTGTGCCGATGCAGAGTTTACAAACATCAGTTGATTTCTGGTCCCCACGAAGCCGCAAGGCCCAGGGCACGGTCGTGGGCAATCCTTCTGAAGCCCGTGCAATCAACATCATCAAAGGTCAAACTGGCTGATGATCAAAGCAGTTGTCATGAAGGGTTCGGACTCCAAACGTTGTCACTGATGCTCCTCAACCTGCTGAGTTATCCAGTTTTAACTGCACGGTTAGTGCAATGCTGTTACAGCACTAGCAAACGGGACCGGGGTTCGAATCCCACGCAGTCTGAAATACGTTCTCCCCATGTCTGCATAGGTTTCCTCCCACCCTTCGAAAAACACACCCGTAGTTGTCGGTCAATTGGGTGCCATTGGGCAGCTCAGGCTTTTGAACCAAAAGGACCTGTTACCATGCTGTATGTCTAAATTTAATTTAAAATTTCAGTCTCTCATGAGTCTCCAATGATTAAAGCAGTACCATTTACCTCGCAAAAGGCTCGGGAAACTCCAATTCATAAAACATGTTTGGAACATCTCCAAGCATCACAATGTCTGTGCAGTCTTCAGGCCGCATTGTTTAGTTGGGGAACTAATGAGTGAACAACCAATTCCCATCAACAGGCGCAATAACCAGATGCAGATCATCGCCTGAAGAGGGCACAAAAAATTATTGAGGACCCCTTCCACCTGCACATCTTTCAGCTGCCTCTCGTCAGGGAGAGAGATACAGGAGGATCAGAGCCAGCACCTCCAGGCTGAGGAACAGCTTCTTCCCACGGGCAGTGAGACTGCTGAACGACCAAAGGAACTGCTCACACTAACCATCTGAGGCTCTCATATTTCCAAAATAATATTTATTTGTACATATGAATACTGGTCCTGCACATATATTATTTGTCTGTATGTGTGTTATGTCTGGTTGTGTGTCTGCCCGTTTTGCACCGAGGAGCGGAGAACACTATTTTGTCAGGTGGCACTTGTACAATCAGATGACAGTAAGTTCGACTTAATATATTCCTGCAGTGGCATTAGCCGAGAGATAAATAGAGGGTCTGGGATTGGTGAGAACTCCCTTGCTCCACTTTCCACATCATGCAATTGGGTATTTGCACATCAAGGTCTCTGGAGAACCACCTGGTCTCTGAGCAATGGGATAATCAACACAACACATGCTTTTTGAAGCGGTGAAGAGAGCTGGTTCAACAGGTTTGATGAAAGAAGAGAAGAAAAATTGAACTTTAAAATCCTGAAACTTTAAAGCAACAAACACAAGGTTTGCAACACAAAAATACTTATGGCAACCCAAGGATATCCCACAGTGCTTCACAACCAAAGCAGTGCCTGTGAAATGCAAGTACTGATCTGAGAAATACAGCAGAGAATCATGAAAGTTAAACACACAGAAATGCTGGAGGAACCCAGCCGGTCTCGCAATTTCGGTGCCTTTCAAATCATTTCCCCTCACCTTAAGTGGATGCCCTCAAGTTTTAGATTCTCCTACCCCAGCCATAAAGTTGATGACTGTTCACTCAAGTTCAACTTCACGATTGTCTGGCTGCACATATACAGTGTCTATCTCGACCAGGGTGCACACACATACACACGCAATACACACCACATAATAAATACACATATATACATAAAGATACAAATTAAAATAATTCAGTATAAATGTTTTGAAATAATTTACTATGTTAAAGGATACTATTCATCAATTTCACAGCCTGCATGAGGAAATTATTTCCCAGTCTAGCAGCCCTGTTTTTGAAGCTCCTTTACCTATTTCTTTATGGTTGTGGGTCAAAGATATTGTGTGCTGGATGGAAAGGGTCTTCTATAAATCTAGAGGCATATTATAAGCAACATTCCCAGAAAATGCCATCCACAGAGATAAGCGAGACCCCAGTGATCCTCCCAGCTGTTCTAACGATCATCCGTATTGCCTTCCGGTCCGATGCTTTGAGACTACCATCTTAAACAATGATGCAGGTAGACAGAATGCTCTCAATTGTGCTCCTGTATAAAGTTGTCAAGATTCCCCTCCCCTCCTCTTGATTTTATCTATCTCAGCTTCCAACGAGGGACCCAAAAAGTCTCAGCCTATTCAGCCCCTCCTTACAATTCAAACCCTCCCAGTCCCAGTCACATCCTCATGAATCTTTTTTGCACCTTTTCCAACTTGATGATGATTGCCAATGCAGATTTACACTCGAGTGAACAATTAAAACCCCAAACCTTGTTTGAAATGGTTATGAACTCGCTAAGAAGGACCTAGATACAGGGCTGCAAAGAGGTCTCAATTACAAAACTACTGATCGAGATATTCAGTTTGAACCTCCCGATGGTTCCTTAATCATCGACTGCTCCGATGTCACAAAAGGATTGTCGGCACCATTGTGTCACTCTTTTTGCATGAGGAATATCTTGTGTATTTATGGTCTTATAATATAATTCCATTAATTTACACTTTTTAAAAAAATATAAAGTAGTTGTTCAGTTTCAGTAAGAAATAATTTTGGCACAGACGTACTGTTACAATCCCAGAGGACGCCAAAACCCAATATATATTCACCAACACAAATGGTTTCTTAAACAAAAGTTGCTTGTAATTATCTTTAAACATGAAAACAGAATCACACTTTAACTTACCACAATTGACTTAAATAACCTAACTTCCACCCCCTTCGAATTCTAAGCACATGTGTATGTAATGTGTGTGTAAGTTCAGAAAAGTTCTTTGGTTCACAGTCCAATCTCATTCCTTCAAGTTCACCGGTTACAGGCAATTCTTATACTGTGTACAGAATTTAACGTTTATAAAGTTCACCAGGCTTTGGTGCTCAAAAGGTAAATGGTTACCGCTCAGGAAGGTTCTTGTCGGTTTTCAGGGAGTGATTTGTTGTTCCTTTTACTTCCATCAGCCACTTCAGTGCCTTGCTGAAGAAACTTGCCCTGTCAGGGTTCTCCAGATTATAACCTCTTTCTTTCAGGTCACCACAGAGTTCCTTCTTGTTTCTCTTCTCTTACTCCAAGTGAAACATTAGACAGCCAGTCCTCTTCTCTTGCATGAACCACAAGGGCTTTGACCAGGCCGTCTTCCAAAATGGGGCATTCAGCAAGCTTTTGAGCTTGTCCTGTTCCAGTCCCAGCTACTTCTGCTGGCTGTAACACTGTGCAAGTGATCTGTCTGTCTGTCTGTCTCTCTCTTTGAGAGAAAGCCTCTTTGTCTCTCTCTGCTTTAAAAAAACCACATGACCCCCTTAGAACATCTCCAGACTGAAGGCAGCTCCGACAAGATCTTTCATCTGTTGCCTTTTGTAAACAACAATCCATTAGTGAAGTCTCTTGAGCACTCTTCAAAGCTCTTACAAAAGTTGTGAAACCAATATGTCTAGCCTGGGGCAAAGCTCCAATATTTCAAATAAGATCTGTTTTAAAGTGTTTGTATGTGACTGACTCCAACAAACCTTTCCCAGTTTATCTCCTAAAAACATATCTATATACTCATCATTAAAACAAGCAATAAATTCTCTCCATTAAACTCCTAATCTTGTTTCTCTTTGACTCTTTAAAATTGCATCATGTAAATGATCAAGTACAAGGCTATTAAAGCCTCTACGCACTTGTTCTGGGAACAGCAGCCCCAAGGAACATTGATTTCAGGAACCTCAATCCAGCAGTAACGCCACTGTTAATTCTACCAAGCCCCATGTCTGCTTTTAATGCTGCCATTTCTGTGCATTTGATCCTCCTCAAAGAGGGCAGCGAGGTTATGTCAGCACTTCTACAAGAGCGTTACAAAAGCACAATCTAAATTCAATTCTTCTCAAGCAAAAGAAATTTTCTGCAAAGGTTATTTTTTTGTACTGATTGCAGGCAGGGACAGATATAGCATCAGACCAACCCATTCATCTGTGTCCTAAAAGCTTCTCGTCTCCATTTCAAACGCTTAAAAGCTTTCAAGTGTTTGTGTTGTTTAGTGTCTCTGCCGCTGAGCCTACAACATTCAAATCATTTCTCGGAATTGACGACAGGTTGAGGCAGCTTTGTGCTCCATCATGCCACAAAGGAGACCTGTCTTGTTAGAGAAATGGTTTTCAACTTTTTTCCTTTTCATTCACATATCCCCTTAAGCAATCCTTGTGTCATAGGTGTTCTGTGATTAGTAAGGGATTACTTAAGGGGGTATGTGAGTGGGAAGAAAAAGTTTGTACCTAATCGACTTGTTACATGCACAGAAATGGGCCAATAACAATTTTTCTCAAGCAAAATATTTCAGTAACAATTGGGTCTGGAGAAGTGATTCGCAACCTTCCCTTCCCATTCACATACCTCCTTAAGCAATCCCTTGCTAATCACAGAGCACCAATGGCATAGGGATTACTTAAGGGGGTATGTGAGTGGAAAGAAAAAGTTTGAAAACCATTGTGTTGGAGTGTCTCATCACATCTCTGCCTGAACTCACTACATTGGAGATCAGGGGGTTATCTGGGTTAACGGTGAGCCTTGTGCATGTCACAAGCTTCCCCAAACAGACAAATCATCACCTGACACAAAAGCAAAATGCAGCTTTCACTTGAAAGCCAAGAGAACAGGAAATGGTGGAAGCATTCAGCACGGAGCAGCGTGTGAAACGCTGTTCACATTTCAAAACAACAACTTTTAATCAGATTTTAAGCATTTTAAAATAGTGCTGGAGTCATTTTCAACAGGCAAATGAAAGTTCAGTGACCAGAAACATCAATATCCACAGAAGCTATTGACTGAGCATTTACTGGTTTTGCCAAACTATTTCTCTGGTCCAGATTCAGTGAGGAAAACACAAGTATCTTTTGGAATATGGCCAAGGATTTGCTAACAGCTGGAAAATGTCTCAGCAAAAGTGCATGTTTGACAATGGAGCACACTTGCTGCGCTCCACGAGAGAGATGAGAGAGTACAGGATTAATTTGTGACTGATTATCAATGTGGAAGGTGTAAATGTGGAGGATTAACAACAACGATCAACAGCGAAGAGCAATTTTATGGTCATCATGAAGAGGAGGATGGGATTGACCAAATGGGCTGCCCAGTGAAAAACAGAATTTAATTCAGAGCTGGGATGTAGGGTGGCCATTCTCAACAGGGGCCAAATGTCCTTCTCAGGGGCCACAGCACATTGCAACGGGGGACCACAGACTGAAATCATATTTTTTGTGTCATCAGTAGGAGAGAAGTATGGAAAAAACCGACGAATCTTGACTGCTTCACCAGGATGGAGCGAGGAGGCCATAAACCTTGAGCAGATTCCTTAGGTAGAGAATAGCAACTGCAAAGCATTGGAATAAGCAAGACAAGGGATTACAAACTAGAACATCAAGTGTAAAAGCACATCTTTCTATCTATTTGGGTTGAAGGTAGGTTTAATTGGAAAATCTTTACAAAACATTGTCTTTTTTTTATATAAACATGAAAATTCAATCTAAATTTGCATGCCAAGGGAAGTCCTTAACACCAGGAGTCATTGATTTACATTCAGATTCTTGCAGAACGAGAAGCCCAATGCAGCCTCAAATTTGTCCAATCGCTTCAGCATGGCTGATCCACATCTCTATCGATGTTCCACATTCCTAATGGTGAACACCCTTGCCTTGCAGAAGTCAAGGAATCTCAATTTTCAAATTGTCAGATGTCTTTGCAGTTAATATATTTGAAAGATGCAAGGATCCACATTGGCAAAGCTGAGCCATAAGCAACATAAATCATGGGTGACTTATTAATACAAATGGGGAATAGCACATATATTTACCATCTTAAAACTATGGATCAAACGGTTGGCATAGCAGTTAGCACAACACCTTTACAGTGTAATGTGCGTCGAAAGAACCAAAGACTTGTTGATCCAAACCAAGGCTTTTATTAACTAAAAGACTGGAGCACATCACAAGTAGGTCGACCAGTCCAGAATGACCTGGACTGGCTAGGAGCAATCCTTTAAGACCTGCCAGTAGGTGTGGCTACACTCTCAGCCAATCACAGTCATCCTACACTACCATCTGTACATAGTACAGATTCTATCACCAATGTTTATATGTACATATCACATGCAGCATCAACGATTGGGACAAGGTTCAAATCACATTTTGCCTGTTAGGGGGGAGAGAATGTGTGTATGTGTGGTTTTTTTTTGCCTGAGGGCTCCGCTTTCCTCCCACTGTTTTAAACGTACCGGGGGTGTATGTTAATCGGGTGTAAACTGGGAGTCACATGGGCCAAAATGGCCGGTTACTGCGCTGTAAATTTAAATTTAAAAACCAGTCTCAGTAAATTCAATTCTTTTGTCTTTCTGACCCGTGATGGATTGACATGGAGATGTTGTTTGAAATAGCTTCATAATGGATTTCATCGCCATAATATGGACAACTTAATGGGAATAACTCCCCAACCTCAACACAGTACGGGCCACCCTCCGGGTTATAAATGAAGGTTGAAGCCTTTGTGACCACCTTCAGCCAAATGTGCTGGGTCAATGATCCACCAATACTTTCACAATCACAGGCACCAATCTCCATCAAATGCGATTCTCCCTCGAAGTGATATCAAATGGCTGAAAGCACTGGACTCAGACCACATCCCAGCTGTTTGACTGGTGACCTGCACATTCCAATAAGCTGTGCTCTTGCCCAGATGTTCCATACAGTTACAGCATCGGCACATCTGGCCAACAATGTTGAGCATTGTCAGAACATGCTACTCCCAAAAAAATGGGCACAAATTTGACGTTTGAGTCATGGATGAGAATGTCGACGATCTGACTGGCATGACTGCTGATGGCACAAAAATTGATGGTGTTGTGGGTAATGAGAAAGGTTGGCTAAGGGTAGATCAGATGGAAAGTTGGGCAAAACCTTGGCATTTGAAAATTAATCTGGACAAGTTTGAGATGTTGCATTTTCGGAATGCAAAAATGTTGCAAAAATGGTCATATTGATGGTTAGGAGAGGCTGAAGCCCAAATTACCCTAAAACTGTTGATTGGGTGATGCTTGCCTTTGTAGGTCAGAGTGTAGAATACGTTCCAACTTTACAGACATCCAGGGAGCAACAGAAAATGCAGGAGTTTCCTTGAATTTAATGGAAGTCTTGACTCTCGTTTGTAGTCAGTCCTTGAGGAGTAGGTTGGAGTAATTAAGTGGACAAACACACTGAGAAATGCAGCTGAACAAAGCCCCACACTTTCAGCATGACATTAAAATGGGCTTCGGGGTCACAGAACAAAGACACAACTTTTTTTTGCTCATTCCTTCTGGCAGTTGACCAGGGCAGATGCCAGGGACACAAGATCATCTTGCACATTGATGGTCGAGCATCCTCAGGACCACCTTGCCTCTGTAGTTTGGCCTCTGGTGAAATAAAATTCTAAGTCTTCATGGTCAATCGTCGTTGGTGTAGCAGTTAGCACAACGCTTTTCGAGCACCAGCAATCGGGACCGGGTTATGAAACCCGCGCTGACTGCAATGAGTTTGTACGTTCTCCCTGTGCCTGCATGGGCTTTCCCCAGGGGCTCCAGTTTCCTCCCACTGTTCAAAATGTACCTAACGTATCGGTTAATTGGGTGTAAATTGGGAACCATGGAATTGTGACCTGTTTCAGTGCTGTATGTCTAAGTTTAAAAAGATTAAACCCAAGTTCAGATTGGAGCTCAAAAGCCACAGTTTAATATTCAGAATCAGTATTTATTGTCATGAACATGTCAGGGAATTTGTTGCTTTGCAGCAACATTACAGTCCAAATATTGCTATAAATTACATTTCAAAAATCAATAAATAAATAATGTGAGAAAACAAGATAGTGTTTGAGGTTCAGTGATCATTCAGGAATCTGATGGCAGAGGGGAAGGAACTGTCCTTGTGCTACTGAGAGCTCATCTTCAGGCTCCTGTACTCCTGACCTAGGAGGCTAGGGTCCTTGAGGATTGAGGCTGCTTCCTTAAGACTGCCTCTTGTCGGGGTCCTTGATGGTGCCCACGATTTCACTGGCTAAGTTAACAACTCTCTGGAGTTTTTCTGTCCTGTGCTTTGGCACCGTCACACCAGACAGTGATGCAACCAATCAAAATGCTGTCCGTGGTACACCTGTAGAAATTTTCATAAATCTCTGCTGACGTAGCAATTATCCTGAAACTCCTCATCAAGTCTAGCCACTGATGAGACTTCTTCATGATTGCATTAACATGGAGGCACCAGAAAAAGTCCTTAGAGATGTTGACATCCAGGAATTTGAACCTCTCCACTACTGACCCCCTGATGAGGGCAAGTTGGTGTTCTCCTGACTGCCTCCTGAAGTTCACAATCATCCCCTTGGTTTGGCAAATGTAGAGTGCAAGGTGGTTGTTATGACGCCACTCAATGAGCCAATCCATCTCCCTCCTGTACGCTTCCTCATGGCTGCCTCCGATTCTGCCGACGGCCATCAGCAAATTCAAAGACGGCATTTGAATTGTGCCAAGCCACACAGGCATGGGCGGCGAGCAAGTCAGGCAGTGGGCGAAGCATGCATCCTTGAAGTGCATCTGTGTTGATCATCAATGAGGAGAAGTCGTTGCTTGCAATTCATACTGACTGTGGTCTTCCTCCATATTGCTGAATCATTTTGGTAAATCTGAGACAGTTACCAGTGGGCTCTCAATTTTTCTGCAGAACAGCTGAGGACAAATTATTTCTTTTCTTATTTCATCATTTGCTGGTGCCATTGACAAGGCCCATATTTATTTGGCAATGGGAGTGGCAGTAAGGTGTCCTTGTGTCCAAATATATACTCTTTATTCGGATAAAATCCAAAGCTGCAGCTGGGAAATTTAAATTCAATTAATTGTTTGATATCTGCAGTGAAAGACCTGCACTGGTCATGGATATTGTCATCATAATTCTCCTGGACAACTCGTGGCTTTTAGAGGAGGAAAATGGCCAAATTCACACCAAACACCCAATTACACTCATCCCATTTTATTCTCACACGTCCCCGTCAACTCCCCACAGAATGCAATTCACTGAGTCACTGTAAATTACTTCTGGTACGTAAACAGCAGATTTTGAGATCAGGGAACCCATGCTAAGAAGACTGAGGCAAGCAAACTACCAGCCACCGTCATGTCAACTTTCAACAGGAGCTCCAAAGAAATATTATTACCCCATCTTTATGGCCTCAGAAGTTGATATTGGATAGCTATGAGAAAGTGCTACTAAGCCCAGGCCACAATACTGAGGTCACATCCATTAAACCAAGAGACTAGAACATCCTTTGCTGAAGTTCTGCTACCATAAGACATAGGAACAGAAATAGCCTATTCAGCCCATCTATTCTCACCCTCCATTTACTCATGAGCTGATCCATTTTCCCAACTCAGTCCCACTGCCCAGCCTTCTCCCCATAACCTCTGATACCCTGGCTTATCAAGAACTATCAATCTCTGCCTTAAATACTCCCATGACTTGGCCTCTACATTCCATTGATTTCCTCTGGGTGAAGAAATTCCTATGCATTTCTATTCTAAGCAGACATCATTCAATTCTGAAGTTGTGTCCACTTGTCCTTGACTTTCACATAATTGGAAACAACATTTTGACATCCAATCTGTCCGCATCTTTCAACATTCAAAATGTTTCAATGAGATTCCTCTCCAACTCCACCCTTCATTCTTCTAAACTCCAACAAATACGGGCCAAGAAATGTCAAACGCTCCTCACTTGATTGCCCTTTCATTCCCAGAATTATCTGAGTGAACCTCCTTCGAGCCATCTCAACATCAGCATGTGCTTCCCCTTGAGAATATCTGACATGTCATGCATGTTGACACGGTGAGAGGCCAATACTGTGGTGAACGGGAAGGAGAGTACTGCCAACTGGGCCAGAGATCCTGCACCCTCGGTTTCGAATTTTCAACAAGCAGTGGGAAGTTTACCAGTGCCACACTGGGCCAGCAAGCTGTCTATCCCCCATTTGCCACAATGGACTGACTGGCAGTCCCATATCCTGCTGAGTTACTTGCGTTCTGACAGGTACGGGCAGAATGTGTGCCCTGCTTGTGTCCATAATCCAATACTCGCACAGCTTGGTCATTGTTAAACATGGCAACTCTCCATGCATCATCTTCCCACACAAAATTAAGGCCAAGTTTGTCTGTGCAGTCCAGGAAAGGCAGCAGAGAAAATCTGGGGATCCAGAACCTTTCTCAAAAGTTGTGATCACAGTACTCATCAAGTCCCATCTGCTGCATCTACATGATATAGAATAGCACACAAAAAGTTGGAGCTAACATTATGCCCCAGACACCTGCAGTGCATCACTCAAGAAGGCCGCCAACATCATGAACACTCCCATCACCCTGGTTATAATCTCAATTCATAGCTACATTTGGGCAGAAGGTACAGAAACCTGAAAGCCAGCAACTCCAGGTTCAAGAACAGCTTAATATTCAACACACGTAAAAGGCCCTTCCGCCCCACGAGCTCATGCTGCACAATTACACCTAATTGACCCACAACCCCAGTATGTTTTTTTGAAGTGAGGGAGGAAACCAGAGCACCTGGAGGAAACCCACGCAGAACATCCAAATTCCTTACAGACAGCGCCAGATTTGGACCCGGGTCGCTGTAATAGCCTTGCTCTAACTGCCATGCTAACCATGCCACCCATGGATGGTCCTTTCTCTCTCATCGACTGACCAGCCTTTCCTTTAAACCATGTGTTGAATTCACTTGTGGAAAAAAGTTTCACATTCATCAAGTTCTAGCTGAAGGGAGTTTCTCCAGAATTCCCTGTTGGATTTACAAGACACTATTTTACCTTTATGTGGCTTAGTTTTGAAACCTCCCTGGTGATATATCATTGCCAGGTTCAAGCTAGCAACCCCTCTCAAACTCTTATAAACCTGGCAGCCTCTTGGTTTCTGCAGAAAAGGCTTTCAGCTTGTTCAATATTTCTTGACGGGCAGTACCTCCCAGTTCCAGTGTCATCCTTGTAAATCTTTAATGCATCTTCTCCAGTGCCTCAACATCAAAATGGATCTCTCAGTGAAAAGGAATGAATGCAGCTGACAATTATCAACCTCCTCTTGTTTTGAGACTTTTGAAAATGCTGCACTCGACATTGCCTCTTCTCACGGATTCCTTGGATTTTTCAAAATGTCACGTCAACACTCAATTGCTTGACCCATTGCTACTAAATTAGCAAGTTATGTCGGATGAACAATATTTTTCATACTTAATAATTTAAACCTCTGTGACAACATATGAACAAATGCAAAGTGCTCAATATCTCTGTTAATATTGCCAAGTAACATAACTTGGTGAGTTAAAACACACATTACTGGAGAAACTCAGCAGGTCAAACTGTGTTCTCTACAGAGCAAAGTGATACAACCACTGGACTATCGGTGACTGCCTGCGCCTGTCTGCATTCCTGCCTGTCTACTGCAGGGGTCGACCCACTGGACCTGCAGGGAGGTAACCCAGGAGACTGGCTCCACCTATTCCCTGCCAATTACCAGCCCCATTTAAAGGCTCACGCCGGGCCTTGTGTAAGGCAGAAGAGCACATGGAACTAGAAGGGATACTGAACCTTGTGTGCCAGTTTTAAGCTAATTACAGCCCGTCGTACAGCCTTCGTAGTTTGAGCTGGTTTGTTTGCCTAGCAGTGCACCACAAATACATAACCCACGTTTCAGGCTTGAGAGTTTCACATGCTTGCCGACATTTTTCCATACCTCAATGAAGGTATCAAGCCCGAATCGTGGGTTATATATTTTCACCTTTGCTATATAAAGGATGCTGTTTGACCTGTTGAGTTCATCCAATATTGCGTGTTTTTATTTCAACCATGGTGTCCACAGATCTTTGTATTATATGACACGACTTGGATGTGTAAGCTGTTGGATTGACTGCCACCTTGACGAATCACCAGCTTCCCTCCAGACCTTGGCATCTGGCCACAAGAAAACCATCAAGCTAATGAAAGCGGGCGCATTTCAAGGTTTCAATGAATGGTCCCAACCCATTTCTTGGCATTTGTCATCAGGGGGCAAGAAAATAGTCGGTAAAGAGTGCTCATTGGGAGACCTTTGACTGCTGATCTGCCGCTAGCAACATTATGGAATTGTACTGTGAGTGAGTGATGACTGATAACCAAATAAATTAAATCGAGCAACATTACAGATCTGAAACAGTAACTGGCCCACCTCATCAAAACTGAACAGCAAAGCTGATTCAAGTGAATAATTGGAAAGAAATTTGGTGCATTCTGGAGAAGAATTAAAATGTAATAGTGACTGGCACCAACAAGCAGGATTGCACAGGATTATAATGATACAGAAGGCAACAGGTCAAAGCAATGTCATAGCTTGTATCAAAAGAGACTGCAATTGGCACCCTTTATTTGCAGCCCACAGAGAGGCCTCCATAATGTTTGGGACAGACACCTATTTTTCTTTATTTGCTCCTGTGCTCCACAGTTTTAAATTTGTAATCAAACAATAAAGGTATGATTAAAGTGCAATTTGCAGATTTTATTCACAGTTATTTAGACACAGTTTGGTTTGACCATGGGGAAATTACATCGCTCCCCCTTTTCAGGGCACCATCATGTTTGGGGCATTTGG
This sequence comes from Narcine bancroftii, assembly GCF_036971445.1. Classification (NCBI taxonomy): domain Eukaryota; kingdom Metazoa; phylum Chordata; class Chondrichthyes; order Torpediniformes; family Narcinidae; genus Narcine; species Narcine bancroftii. The sequence continues at coordinate 83,109,249 of NC_091474.1, forward strand.
CTTCACAGGTGTTTGTGAGAACTCAGATATGTTTAATGCTTCATTAGTGCCGGTATAAGAGCTAGGCTGGCTTCTAAGTTTTTAGATCACCTTTGGAGTCTGTCGTTGCCATTTTTCAATATGAAAACCCGAGTTGTGCAAATGAAAGTCAAAGAAGCCATTATGAGGCTGAAAAACAAGAATAAAACAGTAAGAGACCTGAGGATTTTGTCCCAAACATTATGGAGGACACTGTGTGGGCTGCAAATAAAGGGTGTCAATGAGTCTCCTTTGATACAAGCTATGATATTACTTTGACCTGTTGCCTTCTGCATCATTATAATCCTGCGCAATCCTGCTTATTGGTGCCAGTCACTATTACATTTTAATTCTTCTCCAGAACGCAAAACAGTTTGGAACATTATGAAGAAAGATTGTACTGGTGAGCTTAATAATCTCAAAGGGGCTGGTAGTCCAAGGAAGACCTCCATTGCTAATGCATGAAGAATTCTCATCAAAATGAAGAAAAATCCCCAAATGCCTTTCCGACAGATCAGACACGCTCTTCAGGATGTGGGAATGGATGTGCCAATGAAGACTGTCCACAGAAGACTTCATGAACAGGAATTCAGAGGTTGCATTGCAAGATGCAGAGCACTGGTTGGCCACAGAAACAGGATGGTCATGTTACAGTTTGCCAAGAAGTATTTCAAAGAGCCTGCAGTATTCTGGAAATAGGTCTTGTGGCAGATGAGAACAACATTAAACTGTATCACCGTGATGGCAAGAGCAAAGTGTAAAGGTGAGTGGTGGGTCTGGGCATGTACGGCTGTCACAGGTATTGGCTCACTTATCTTCATTGATGATGTAACTGCTGATGGGAGGAGCTAAATGAATTCTGAGCTGTATAGAACCATTTGTTCAAGTTCAAGCAAATGCCTTCAAACTCAATGGATGGCGCTTCATCTGACAGCAAGACAATAATCCCAAACATACTGACAAAGCAACAAGAGTCTTTTGAAGCTAAAACTGGAAAACTCTTGAATGGCCAAGTCAGTCACCTGATCTAAATCCAATTGAGCATGCCTTCCGTATGCTGAAGAGAAAACATAAGGCGACAAGCCCCTGAAACAAGCAGGAGCGGAAGGTGGCTGCAGTCGAGCCCTGGCAGAGCATCACCAGAGAAAATACTCAGCACCTGGTGATGTCTCTGAATCACAGACTTCAGTCAATGCATGTAAAGGATCTGCAACAAAAGTACTTGAACAAACTTACTATTGCTCGATCCCAAATATTCTAGTGCCATGAAATTAAAAGTGCTGTATTTTCTATATGGTCAAACCAAAATGTACACAAATAAAATCTGAAATGTGCACTTTTATCATGCGCGACGTGTTTGATTACAAATTTAAAACTGTGGAGCACAGGGGGAAATAAAGGAAACATAAAGTGTCTTTGTTCCAAACATTATGGAGCACACTGTGTATTTAAGTCATGATAATTTTAATGTTTCAGGTTAGATTTTAGATACGACTGCTCTTTGTCACTATATCACAATAATAATAATTTGTCAGCTGCCCAAAACCATCCATTACTTGACCTGTGTATTATTTCAGAATCCTTTCAAAGACAATGTCAAGTCCATTTTATTGTTTATATACGAGTCTGTGCTGCCTAATTTACACCCAATTAACATAGGACCCTGGTACGTTTTTCAAGGGTGAGAGGAAACCAGAGCCCCCGGGGAAATCCTACATAGACATGGGAAGAACGTACAAACTCCATACAGACAGCATGGGATTCGAATCCTGATCTCGATCGCTGGTGCAGTAAAGGCGTTGCCAACCAGGCCACCCTCTGATTGAACAAAATGCAACCCAACGAAACAGTGTTCTCCAGTCCTCAGAGCAAAACACACAACCAGACCAAACACACAACCACACAAATAATACTTATTCAGGACAAGTATTTTATCTATAAAAATAAATATTGTTCTGTACAAATGAGAGTCAATTGAAATTACAAATAAAAGAGCGAGTTTGCAAGACCGAATCTCTGAATTCCTTTACCCCACAAATCTGTATTTTGAAGTGCATTCATTGCCAAACTGCAGCAATTCAGGTGCAGCAAGTTCCCACAAGAAGTTCAAGTTCAGATTTATTGTCCCAGTACATAAGTGACATCACGTACAACCCTCAGATTCTTTTTCCTGTGGGCCAGGCAGAATTTTGGCTTTTAGGTAGTGTAAACTACACTCAAGAAAAAGATCTATACACAAAGGAGAGAAATGCAAATAATGAATATAAGCAGATTTCACAGCTGGTTCTGGATGTGACTCGTTCTCTCTCAGGGGACATTAGAAATGGAATGTAAGAATTACTTCTGCAGGGGCACACGCAGACCAGACTAACAGGGGCTCTGCAGTGGAGGAATATGCAGGTGATGGGCTGCTGGCGTCTTTTCTTCTTCTTTCTTTGGCTTGACTTCGCAGACAAAGATTTATGGAGGGGATAAATGTCCATGTCAGCTGCAAGCTCGTTTGTGGCTGACAAGTCCGATGCGGGACAGGCAGACATGGTTACAGCGGAAAATTGGTTGGTTGGGGTTGGGTGTTGGGTTTTTCCTCCTTTGCCTTTTGTCAGTGAGGTGGGCTCTGCGGTCTACTTCAAAGGAGGTTGCTGCCCGCCAAACTGTGAGGCGCCAAGATGCACGGTTTGAGGTGATATCAGCCCACTGGCGGTGGTCAATGTGGCAGGCACCAAGAGATTTCTTTAGGCAGTCCTTGTACCTTTTCTTTGGTGCACCTCTGTCACGGTGGCCAGTGGAGAGCTCGCCATATAACACGATCTTGGGAAGGCGATGATCCTCCATTCTGGAGACGTGACCCACCCAGAGCAGCTGGATCTTCAGCAGCGTGGATTCGATGCTGTCGGCCTCTGCCATCTCGAGTACTTCGACGTTAGGGATGAAAGCGCTCCAATGAATGTTGAGGATGGAGCGGAGACAACGCTGGTGGAAGCGTTTTAGGAGCCGTAGGTGATGCCGGTAGAGGACCCATGATTCGGAACCGAACAGGAGTGTGGGTATGACAACGGCTCTGTATACGCTTATCTTTGTGAGGTTTTTCAGTTGGTTGTTTTTCCAGACTCTTTTGTGTAGTCTTCCAAAGGCGCTATTTGCCTTGGCGAGTCTGTTGTCTATCTCATTGTCGATCCTTGCATCTGATGAAATGGTGCAGCCGAGATAGGTAAACTGGTTGACCGTTTTGAGTTTTGTGTGCCTGATGGAGATGTGGGGGGGCTGGTAGTCATGGTGGGGAGCTGGCTGATGGAGGACCTCAGTTTTCTTCAGGCTGACTTCCAGGCCAAACATTTTGGCAGTTTCCGCAAAACAGGACGTCAAGCGCTGAAGAGCTGGCTCTGAATAGGCAACTAAAGCGGCATCGTCTGCAAAGAGTAGTTCACGGACAAGTTTCTCTTGTGTCTTGGTGTGAGCTTGCAGGCGCCTCAGATTGAAGAGACTGCCATCCGTGCGGTACCGGATGTAGACAGCGTCTTCATTGTTGAGGTCTTTCATGGCTTGTTTCAGCATCATGCTGAAGAAGATTGAAAAGAGGGTTGGTGCGAGAACACAGCCTTGCTTCACGCCATTGTTAATGGAGAAGGGTTCAGAGAGCTCATTGCTGTATCTGACCCGACCTTGTTGGTTTTCGTGCAGTTGGATAATCATGTTGAGGAACTTTGGGGGGCATCCGATGCGCTCTAGTATTTGCCAAAGCCTTTTCCTGCTCACGGTGTCGAAGGCTTTGGTGAGGTCAACAAAGGTGATGTAGAGTCCTTTGTTTTGTTCTCTGCACTTTTCTTGGAGCTGTCTGAGGGCAAAGACCATGTCAGTAGTTCCTCTGTTTGCGCGAAAGCCGCACTGTGATTCTGGGAGAATATTCTCGGCGACACTAGGTATTATTCTATTTAGGAGAATCCTAGCGAAGATTTTGCCTGCAATGGAGAGCAGCGTGATTCCCCTGTAGTTTGAGCAGTCTGATTTCTCGCCTTTGTTTTTGTACAGGGTGATGATGGTGGCATCACGAAGGTCCTGAGGCAGTTTTCCTTGGTCCCAACAAAGCTTGAAAAACTCATGCAGTTTGGCATGCAGAGATTTGCCGCCAGCCTTCCAGACCTCTGGGGGGATTCCATCCATACCTGCTGCTTTACCACTTTTCAGTTGTTCAATTGCCTTATATTTCTCATCCTGGGTGAGGACCTCATCCAGCTCTAGCCTTAGGGGCTGTTGAGGGAGCTGGAGCAGGGCGGAATCTTGGACTGAGCGGTTGGCACTGAAAAGAGATTGGAAGTGTTCTAACCATCGGTTGAGGATGGAGATCTTGTCGCTGAGGAGGACTTTGCCGTCTGAGCCGCGCAGCGGGCTTTGGACTTGCGGTGAGGGGCCATACACAGCCTTTAGAGCCTCGTAGAAACCCCTGAAGTCGCCAATGTCCGCGCTGAGCTGGGTTCGTTTGGCGAGGCTAGTCCAGCACTCATTTTGGATCTCCCAGAGTTTGCGCTGAAGATGGCTGCATGCACGACGGAAGGCTTGTTTCTTCTCTGGACAGGACGGCTTTGAAAGGTGAGCCTGGTGGGCAGCTCGCTTCTTTGCCAGCAGCTCCTGGATTTCCTCGCTGTTTTCGTCGAACCAGTCCTTGTTTTTACTGGAGGAGAAGCCCAGTACCTCTTCAGTGGATTGCAGTATGGTAGTCTTCAACTGATCCCAGAGGGTTTCAGGGGACGGGTCCGTGAGGCGGATTGCATCGTCGAGCTTTGCTTTGAGGTTTGCCTGGAAGTTTCCTCTCGCTTCGTCTGACTGCAGGTTTCCAACATTGAACCTCTTTCTGGGGGCTTTATTGTTCCTGGGCTTTGGCTTGAAGTGAAGGTTGAGCTTGCAGCGAACAAGCCGGTGGTCAGTGTGGCATTCCGCGCTGGGCATGACCCTGGTGTGGAGCACATCTCGTTTGTCACTTTCTCGCACCAGGATGTAGTCCAGGAGGTGCCAGTGTTTGGATCGGGGATGCATCCAGGTAGTCTTAAGGCTGTCCCTCTGCTGAAAAAGGGTGTTTGTAATGACAAGCCGCGGTTCTGCGCAGAGCTCCAACAGGAGGCGCCCATTGTCGTTGCACTTGCCGACGCCATGCTTGCCCAGGATTCCTGGCCAGGTTTCTGAGTCTTTGCTGACGCGAGCGTTGAAGTCGCCAAGGATGACAACCTTGTCGGCTGTAGGGGTGCGTTGGATGAGGTTGCGCAGGTCAGTGTAGAACTTGTCCTTTTCTGCTGGTTCCGCCTGGAGGGTTGGAGCATAGACACTGATGAGGGTGATGCAACGCTTGTTTTGAAGGGGGAGTCGCATGGACATGATTCGGTCCAAGTGGCCTGTCGGAAGGTTTTCGAGTTTGGAGGCAATGAAGTTCTTGACCATGAAGCCTACACCAGATAGGCGTCGTTCATCCGAAGGCTTGCCAGACCAGTAGAGTGTGTAGCCCGCGCCGCGTTCTTGGAGGCTGCCTACATTTTCCAGGCGGACTTCACTGAGAGCGGCTATGTCGATGTCAAGTCTGAGGAGTTCATGTGCAATGAGGGCAGACCGACGTTCAGGTCGGTGGCTGTCAGCCTTGTCTAGCATGGTTCTTATGTTCCAGTATGCTAGCTTGAGTTTGTGAGCATCTTTTGAGGGGGAGGACGTGGAGGGGGAGGACGTGGAGGGGGAGGACGTGGAGGGGGAGGACGTGGAGGGGGAGGACGTGGAGGGGGAGGACGTGGACTTATCCTCGGGCCTGCGCAAAGGAGCTTTTAGGTGGAGTGCAGTACGCGCAGTACTGGCCCCACCCTTTACACCCATGGTTCGTGTGCCGTGGCCAAGCAAGCTGGGACGTGGCAGCGAGGTCCTTGGGTTGTAGGTTTTATATCGGAGTGGCCTTCTCCTATGCAGGTTTCTTACCCGGGCTGGAGGGGTCTGCCTCCCCTCCTAGGTCGGTCCATAGTGCCCGGACCGGGGCCGAGGCCGCCGCAGCTCTACGTCTACATCTACGGTCTAGGGATTCACACCAGGCAGCAGACTGCTGGAGACCGACTCGAGACTGTCTGAAAGGTATAGCAGGTATCAGAGCTGAGATGCAAGAGGGTGCCGAGGGCTTCCTGATCGTGTCAAAGGTTCAGATCAGGAGCTCGGGTTGCTGATGGTTTGGTCTGAAGGTTGTGGCCGCGGGAGCATTGGAGGTGAATTCATGGACACTCAGTGTCTCTGGGTGGGACTTGTAGCAAACCACTGTAATGTATAATTATGTGGTCAAGCATGCCCATTGGCCAGTCGTACCTGTGGCCCCTCCCAACAGGCTCCTGTACAAAGGTGATTGTTCCACAGCCCCCTGCAACTCAGTGCAGGAAAACTGAACAGTAGAGATATGCTCTGTTCTCAAGTGAATTAAAGCCTATTGGTTTCTCCACAATTGTCTCCTGAGTGATCGATGGTGCATCAATTTAAATCACTTGAGGTTTTATACAATGAAGCAGATCCACAAACCAGATAAACTGGAAATCGACCCTCAATCCTGTAGGCCTCCTCGACCATTGTGCGACCAGAGACTGACAAACTGAAAGTGCTGCACTCTCGGGTCGGCCCCCCTGGTGTATTCCATGATCAAGGACGCCACAACGTACCAGGAGGCCATGTACACCTTCAAAGGGCAATATCTGGGTAAAATCAACATTGTCTATGCTAGATACCTTCTAATGACTCAAAAACAACAATCCAGTGAGTCAAACGCTGAATATCTTTGAGGCCTGTGGGCCCTTGGCAGGGCCTGCGAATGCAAAGCTGTGTCCAGTGCGGAGTATTCAGAGGACCTGATCCAGGACGCCTTAGTCGCGGGGATCAGGTTGAATTACATACAGCAGAGACTTTTCGTGCAAGGGGAACTTAGTCTGTGGAGAGCAGTTGAGCTGGCAGGTACACTGGAGGTAGCTCTCCAGAACATGGAGGCCTACTTGATTGAAAATACGGCCACCTTGTAGTCACCCCAGTTGCAGCCATGCTGGGACACACAACCACCTCCCCACTCCACTAACAACCAGATTACAGCAGCAGTGGTTCGTAAAAGCCTCCTGATGCTCTCAACCAGCTCTGGTAATGACCCGAACACAGCTGCAGTGTTCCATGAACTCCCAAGATGCTACTTCTGTGGCCTGGGCAAGCATCAGAGGAAATGCTGCCCAGTAAAGGATTCAATCTGTTCCAGCTGTGGAAAGAAGGTCACTATTCTAAAGTGTGCAAGTCCAAACCCATGCCATGTGTGGATCATGGGGCTGTCTTTCGCAACACCACCATCATCTAGGGCCAGCAGCACCGCCTGCGGGCCATAGAGGCCGCCATCTTTGCAATCTAGCAACACCGTGTGTGGGACTGGGGGCCGCCATCTTGGACAACGCTGTCTTCCACAACATCGATATGCAGCGACCTGACACTAGCCTCCATCACACTCAACCAGGACAGTCCACATCAACTCGCCAGATCAATGATGGTTAAATGTTGTGGGGTTATCCCACAACACTACCTCTAAGAGCAGAGGAGTTACAGCTGCTGCCCTGGTCACACTCCACATCCAAGCCCAGTGTTTCCCACCTAGTGGGCCATGGCCAGTAGGTCCAGGAAAGAGCCTCCCAAGAACTCTCACCATCTCTGATCCTTCTGATCCACCCCATGATCACTGAATCGTGCATCTCTGGTTTTCCCTTCTTGAAGTCCACAATCAGGTCCTTGGTTTTGGTGATTTTTTTTAGGCCATTTCACGCTGCCCCTGAAAGTCAGTATTTAATCTTCTTTTTACCACTTCACTTACTTGTGTGAACACAACCATCGCAGTATTGTGGGGGGGGGGGGGGGGGGGGGGTGGGGGGAGGCTTCATTTTCATGCCAGTACTTACCCACCGAGGTAGGTAGTTTCAGAGCTGATACATTTCACATAAGCTCCAGTGTAAATGTTCAATAGTCATAGTTGGAAATGAATTGTTCTGAAACCCAAGGGTAGACTTCATAAAAGATGTATTGAAAATCGGTGTTAGGCCATTTGGCCCTTTGTACTTATTCTGCCCTTCAATACATTCATGGCTGATTCTATCTTAATGGTGACGTGGGCACAGGCACCGCAGGCAGTGGTGGGATCTGGACGCTCAACGTCTCTCAAGGGACGATCTTTTGCTTCTCTTCATTGCGATCATGTGCTGAATTAGCTGTACCTCTTTTTGCACCTTCACAGGGCAGAGGAAAAAGATTTGTCTGCATTTTCTGTACACGGCAATAAACTGATCCCACCTACCACCTGGACCCAGATGAAGTGGTGGGGAAAGGTCCAACTTGAACATGACAAATTTTAACCGTTTGAAATGTAGAGATACAGCACTGTAATCGGCCCTTTTGACCCACGAGCCCGTGCCGCCCAATTGTCCTACAACCCCTGGCACCTTCTGAATATAGACGGGACCAGGGCTAGATTCTTGGTTGCAGCGCCATCAGATTCAGCGTTGCTGTCATGCACTCTGCAAATAACTTGCAGCCTTCACACAGAGCCACAAATGGAAACACTCATTTGCTCATGATCTTCATTCCCAGGAAGCCTTGTTGCAAAACGCATCTTCACACAATTAACCATTTGCACAGACACATCTCCACAATGTTATTATCCAGCCAGTTGATAACGGTAAATGGCCAACCCACTGTGCTTAAGCAACTGGGGAGCTTGCAGGTTCAGAAAACAGCACCCCTTGCCACGTGGGCTCACCAACTCTGGTGAGTTAGCTGCCATGTTCAAATGACCTACGACGCAGACAGCAATGTGGCAAGAGAAACAACACGGTTACCCCTTTGTACTCCAAACACCACCATTCACTGGAATAATATACACTGTGACTCAGGTGAAAACACAATGCTGGAGAAACACTACTTTTATAGAAAAGATGAAGAGACATCCCAACATTTCAGGCTTGAGCCCTTCATCAAGGGGTGAGCAAAATGAGGGCAGGGGCCTGAACAAAATGCTGGGGGTGCGTGGGGCAGGGGACACCATACACCAAGGAAAAAAAGGCAAGAGCTTAGTGTCCAACCAGTCATTTCCAATGAAAGAAAAGATAAAAATGCTGAAAATGCACAGCAGGTGAGGAAAGAGAAATAGTTTAAGACAACCGCCCCCCACCCCCCGCCGTCAGAACTAAAAGAGATATCACCCTTCAGATGCTGGAGTTTCTGGTGAGAAGAGTTCTGACAAAAAGATCTTCAAATTGATCTGTTAACATTGTCCCTCTTTCCACAGATGCTGCCTGACTTGAGTGTTTCCAGCATATTGTTTTTATTTCAGATCACTAGCATCTGCAGCTTTTTGTTATTTTTCATTCACAGGCACTTTCAAATGGGTCAGTAGAACATCAAAAATCACAGAATTTTCCTAGCAAAGCACGAGTTCTCCTGGTCTACATTCCTTCCTCAAACACTACGGGGACAGATTAACTCATCAATTTTCGATGAATTCCCATCTTCGCAGTCAGGTAAAGCAGTGAATTAAAAACTGCCCAGAGCTGTTACTTCACCAAAGCTTATTTCCCAATTTCGGTCCAACTCAATTACTTCACGGTTATTTTTGTTTTGCTCAGCCAGCTTAATGAGGTTTAAAGTGAGCTCTCATTTATCTTCAGTCGAACAGCTGCGGCCAAAGCTCTGCTGTCAAATAAAGGGATCCTTGAAACCTAAAGAATTCATCCCCAATCATTCAAAAAAAAAGCTTCATCTGGGTTTTTGTCACCTTGATGCCAAAAAACGATCGGGGCTCTAGCTTCTCAGCAGCACATGTCCATGCATCCACAAGAGCTCGAGAGAAGCAGTTGTCATACAGGAGAGAGATTGAAAGCTTCGTTGAATAGTCCACCAACAACCTTGACTCAACGTTACCAAAATCAAGGAGCTGATTGTTGACTTCAGGAAGGGAAAACCAGAGCTCTCCAATCCAGTGATCATTGGGGGATCAGAGGTGGACAGGGTGAGCAAATTAAAGTTCTTAGACATCACTATCTCATAAGATCTTTCCTGGACCCAACACACAAATGGCATCGTGAGAAAGGATGTCGGCACCTCAACTTCTTCAGGAGTTTTTGGAGGTTTGGTATGACATCGGAAATACTCTGGCAAATTTCGACAGAGGTATGGTGGAAAATGCACTGACCGGCTACATCACCGTTTGGTATGTGGACACGAATTCCCCCAAATGTAATGTCCTGCAAAAGATAGTGGGCACAGCCCAGGATATCACAGGCAAAACCCTCCCCACTATCGAGAATATCTACAGGGAGCACTGTTGTTGAGAGAGCAACAGCAATCATTAAGGATCCACACCACCCAGCACACACATTGTTCTCGCTGCTGCCATCAGGAAAGAGGTGTAGGTGCCACAAGACTTGCACCACCATGTTGAAGAATAGTTGCTCCCCCTCCACCATCAGACTCCTCAACAACAAACTCAATTAGGAACTAATTTAAGGGCTCTTACTTTTGAACATTATTGATTTTGTTCCCCCTTGGTTTTGCACAGTGTGTTTACATTTCTTCATTTGTTTACATGTATATGGATGTTAGAGCACAGTTTTTTGCACCACCAGTTAGTGGCAATTCTGCCACGCCCGGAGGAAAAAAAATCTCAGGGTTGTATTTGATTTCATGTATGTACTCTGACAATAAATCTAAACCTTGAATCCAAGACCCATGTCAACTCAAAAAAACCAGAAGACAATAAGCAAGATGTCTTTGGCCCGATGGGCAGATGTTCTGGAAGTACATGTGGAAACACAGGGTCAAAACGCTGGAACACATTTGGCCACAGCCATTTACCTTCCCCACGTGGAATTCAGTAGTTCAAATTTCTCAGTGGGGGAAGGTTGGATATGAAATGCGAGCAATTCCCTCGGTTGAAACTGTATTTGGATTTCAAGCTGACATTTCAAGGTTTAAGTATTTAGGCAGAATTATTAAATCAGGCCAATTCTTATTTCAATGAGGCCCACAAATAAAGACTCATTCCCTGCAAGGAACACACCCTCCCAAATTGGAAATGCGCTCAGCAGTTAGGTTAATTGGCTCCGGTCAAGATCGCACGGAGATGGGGCCTTGGGCCCAACCTGTCCATGACGAACAAGTAGTACTACCTAAACTAGTCCTGTGGGGGGGGGGGGGGGGGCAGGGTCGGCGAAAAGGTTAGTACAACTTCTTTACAGCACCAGGAATTGGGACTGAGGTTCAAATCCTGTGCTGTCTATGAGAAGTTTATGTTTTCCCTGTGCTTGCGTGGGTTTTCTCCGGGGACTCCAGTTTCATCTCACCATTCAAAATGTACCAGGTTAATTGGGTGGGACAGGCTTGTGGGCCAAAATGGCCTGTCTCAAATTTAAAAATTGGAAATTTTATCCCATTTGCCCTGTATTTCCCAGAGATGTAACCACCCAAATGTTCTTCAACCCTGCCAATTGCACAGAGACATTCCTCTGGCAGCTTATTCAAGATTCCTTTACTTTCACAGAATAATATAAAAAATGTAATATTACACGAAATTTCCATCTGCCAGGCAGAAGACAAAGAGTCTACATTAGCATTGCCCGGAGCCCCTGACAGTGAGAGAGAAAGGGAGCCCCTAATCACACACAATTACCAACCAATGAGTGAAAAATCCCCTCGGGATCTTTCAAATCCCTCGCTTCCCAGCTTTAATCTATACTCTCAAGTTTTACATTCTACCTCCCTTGGGAATGAGACTATGACTATTCACCTCATCTTTGCCCTACATGATGTTATGTTCATCAATCTGATTGCCCATCAGCCCTCTACATTCCAGGGAGAAAAGCCTCAGCCAAGCCGGCCTCATTTTATCATTCGAGCCCACCAGTCCTGCAGACATTCTTATGAATCAGTGTAATGACATCCTCTAAGGGGACAACCATCACTGCACACATTTCTCCAAAAGAAATCTCATCAACTCTATGTTTTGTAACATGACAGCCCAGCTCCTACACTCAATGCCCTGACTGATGAAGCCTCCAGCGCATCAAACTCTACCTTCATTCCCCTTGTAAACCTGTGTGGCCACTTTTAGAGAATACATACCATGTCCTCTCAGGTCTTCTTGTTCCACTGAACATTCCATGGCCCTGATATGTACTTGTGAATAAACAGAGGTCTCCCGCTGTGGTCTCCTCTACATCAGAGAAAGTGGGAGATCATTTTGTTGAGACCTCAGCTCCGTCCGGTGCAATAGCGGGGAGATCTCCCAGTGGTCACACTTCAATTCTCCATCTCGTTCCCTTGCCAACATGTCTTGTCCATGGTCTTAGGTACTGCCAGACTGAGGCACCAGTAAATTGGAGTAACAACACCTCATCTTCCAACTGAGATGGTATTAATATTGACTTCCCTGGCTTTCCTTAAACCTCCCCCATCAGCTCTTTATTCCCTGTCTCCTTTCGCACGAACAGGATCAATTCTACCTGGTCCCTTATCACATCCAATTAACACCTTTTGTTGGACTGGATTCCTCCCCCATTGTTTGAATTCTGTGACTTTCTGATACATTCTGCTTCTACTTTTTCTGATTTTTCCTTGAAGAAGAGAATCAGGCTTGAAACATCGGCAATATATCTTCATCTCCGAGAGATGCTGAAAAGACCAGCCGAGTTCCTCCAGCATTTCGGTGTGTTTTTACTACAACCACACTATCTGCAGATTATGATGTTTCAGCCTGACATGTACTGTATGAGTCCTGCCCTGGTTTAATATCCCAAGGCACATCACCTCACACTTGTCAGAGTTCAATTCCATCTGCCATTTCCGGTGTATCTTGATCCTGTTCCAATCTCAGAAAACCATCTTTATTATCTGCCATCCCACCAATTTTAGTGTCATCTACTAAATTACTAACGACACTCACTACACTGAAATCCATGTCCTTTAAATATAGATGACAAACAGCAGTGGATAACTGTGACCATTCTTCACAGACCTCCAATCTTAACAGCCACTTAGCAGATCAGATTTCAGATTTACTTATTGCCAGAGTACATACATGACATCACATACAACCCTGAGATTCTTTTTCCTGTGGGTGAGGCAGAATTACCACTGACTGCTAGTGCAAAAAAAATTACACAACACACACATGTAAACAAAGAAATGTAAACAGATAAAGAAATATAAACAAATTGACTGGGAAATACAGAGAGAATTAAAAATTAACTGCAAAGGTAAGAGTCCTTAATGTCCATGATTGAGTTTATTGTTTTTTTTTGTATATTTTTCACACTATGAACCATATCAACCAATATATTTACAGATGCATCTCTTTAAATATTCACAGTGACATTTTCTCTTTTTTTCCCCCATCCCTCCCTTTTCCCTATTTCAGTCGTGACCAACTTTAAGCTTTGCATTCTGTCTTCAGCTCTTTTCATTTTTCTTTTGATTGAACTAAATTCTAATGATGGCCATTCTTTTAATGACCTCATTTGTTCTTCGAAAAAGGCTTTACCTAAACTTTGTCCTTCTATTTTACCACCTTCTTTCCTTTTAAATTCTTGGTCTTCTTCCTCCTCTTCTTCTGTGTCTGTATCTATGTCTGTGTCATCTTCTCTTCTCTGTATCTGTGTATCTTCATCCTTCTCTGGTGCACTGCTTCTGTATCCTTCCTAGGCCTCCAGCTGCTGTGTCTCCTGTTGTTGGGCCTCCTGCTGCGGGTCGCCCTGTTGCCGCTCACCCTCTTCCAGCCCTTCATTCTCTTTCTCACCACTCTTCTTTTCTTCTTTCTTGTTTACTTCCCCCAGCTGAATGCCTCGATACTGGGCACCTCTCAGCTGGCTGCTCCTCAGCTGTGTCCCCCTCCCGCCGGCGTTAACCTTTTTTTTAAACTTGCGCACTGCACATGTGCAACTCTTCATGCATGTGCACCTCTTCTTGGCTCTGAGAGCCGTTTTTGAAGTCCACCAGTCGGGAGGACACCGCTCCTCTGGGGACTCACCAACACCAGAGATCGGCCGCTCCTCTCCAGGTGGCTCTCTGCTCCGAAGTGCAGGTAAGGCCTTCTTCTTTCTTCTCCAGTGATTTTTCTTCTTCCCTTTTCACTGTTATTCTTATTTTTTCTCTTTTGGGGGCCATCTTCTGTCTCTTCTCTGTAACTTTATCTTTCTCTTCCTGTATTTTATGTTTATTGAGCTCTGTTTTTTCACATTTTTTTTCTTTTCTCTGGTGAGGCTGGTTCCACCCGACCAGCCACTACTCCATCACGTGACTCCCCTCGATTGAGTTTATTTTTGTAGGGCTTGATGGCGGAGGGGTAGCAGCTGCTCCTAAACCTGGTGGTGCGAGTCTTGTGACACCTATAACTCTTTCCTGATGACAGCAGCGAGAACAGACCATGTGCTGGGTGGTGAGGGTCTTTGATGATTGCTGCTGCTCTCCGACGACAGTATTCCCTTTAGATGCCCTCGATAATGGGGAGGGTTTTGCCTGTGATATCCTGGGCTCTGTCCACTACCTTCTGGAGGGTTCTATGCTCAGTTCAAATGAAGGTTCTATACCAAACCATGATGCAGCCAGTCAGCACACTTTCCACCACACCCCTGAAGAAATTTGCCAGGGTTCCCAATGTCATACCAAACCTCCGCAAACTTGTGAGGAAGTAGAAGCACTGAGCTGATTTCTTCACGAGGTCATTAATGTGTTGGGTCCAGGAAAGATCCTCCAAGATAGTGACTCCTAAGAACTTACATTTGCCTACCCTCTCCACTTCTAATCCCCTAACAATCACTGGATCATACATCTCTAGCTTTGTCTGGTTTTCCACCCTCAGTATCCTACCATCATTAATTCTACATCCATTTGGCCAGCTCACACAGGTCCCCATGCCATCCGACCTTCTGGACTAGCTTGACATGTTGGACCTTGTCAAAGACCTTGCAAAAGTCCACAGAGATGATGTCTATCACCTTGCCTTCATCATAGCTTCAAAATATTCAATCAAATTGAAACTGCCCTTTATTGTAGGTGAGCAATCTACCAGGATCGTTGGGTGAAGAGACCATGCAAAATCATTGAGGACCTTGCACACAGCATCTTTCAGCGAGTATCAGAGCCAGCCCCACCAGGCTGAGGAACAGCTTCTTCCTACGGGCAGTAAGAGTGCAGAACGACCAAAGGAACTGCTCACACTAACCATCCAAGACAATCACATTTACAAAACTATATTTATTTATAGATATGAACATTAGTCCACATGATGTATCGTCTTTTCATAGGTCCAGTTCTGTGCCTGTGTCTTATGCACAGAGGACTGGAGAATGTTGTTACATCTGGTTGTACCTGTGCAATCAGATGACAATAAACTCGACTTCAGTGGCAAGAGAATCAAGGGATGTTCATCAGCCTGAGAGAGAGAATAGGTTACAGGAAACAAAGTGAGATGAGGGAATTACTGAGAGTTGGCATAGATTAAGCAGGCTAAATGTCCTATGTGGTAAGGAAATCCAAAATTCAAAATATATTTCCATAACACCATGTGAATATGACCCAACTCACAGGATAGTTGCTTCACCATGATGAGTACAATGGTCCAAGAGTTCACCACAACCTTCTCAAGTAACAAGTCCTGAGCACCATGCCCAATGCCCTATAGGTAACTGAAATTAGAGCACTGAGTGGGTGTAACATCGAATACCTGGTCTGCTTAATAATGCAAAGGGCTTTACAAACAAGAACGACTCAACAGGGAGTGCAAAAATCTAGACAGAGATGGGAGCTGGATTTGAAAATTACAATTGATGAGCAAAGATGATCAGATCTCTATTGAGATTGTATGACAAATACTATTAATATCAGGTATAGATTAGTTCAATATAATTTTTAACATCAGTTATATTTGACACCACGAAAATTGAATAGAATGATATCAGATTTATTAGACCAGTGTTTGAAGTGAAGAGACAAGAGCTTGCATTCATCTTGGTCATGTCCCAAGGTAAAGCCTTTTTGGGTGGATTTAGGACAATTTTTTTAAGAACAAGTTACAGGCATTATATTTCCACATAACTCAGATTTATCTGTGCTCCAGGGAATAAAGTCCTAACCTGTTTAACCTTTTCCTGTAACTCAGTTACAGTTTCTTGACCCTGCCCCAACTTCAACCCTCTGATCAATTCTCAGCTTTTCTCACCTGCCCTCCTCTCCATGACCACCCATGGCCTATTGGCTGTTGACCAGTGCTCACTCAGCCCTTTCTTCACTCCTACCCCCACTTTTTTATTCCGGTGCCTGTCTGCTATTTGCCCAAACCTTGACCAAGGGCTCAGCCCAAACTATTGGTTTTAGATCTTTGTCTCCTATGGATGCCGAAGGTCCCATTGAGTTTCTCTAGCACTTTTCTGCATCAAAACTATGTTGCTCCTTCAGAATTGTGCTGATCTTGTGAGAAAATCTATCCTCCCTCATCCATCTCATTGGAAAGCCAGGCAACAAAGGACAATGTTGTACAGCATTCACTGGTCTGCTCTCCTGCACCTCAATGCACGTCTTTTCACCCCATCTTTTCTCTTTTCTGCAACTATTCCAAAATCATCTTATTCAAATGAAAATCACTTTAATTCTTTTTCTCTGAACATGGTCATTGGAAACAGAAGAGTGGTTAAAGTGTTCTTTAAATGTCATGAGTAAATATTGACAAATGGGACAATAAAAGACCGTTTGAGTTGGGGGTGTTGGGGAGAGAAGCAACAGGAATAAATCTGCAGCCAAAGGCAACGCTCAGTGCAAGAGTGAAGGGCGTCTTTGAACCTTTTCTGGCACATCAGATTGGGACAACTGGCGATGCAATCACGAAGAAGGCTCGCCAGTGGCCAAACTTTGTGAGGTGTTTGAGGATATTCGGTATGTCACGAAAGACTCATATATCTGCAGGTGTACCGTGGAGAGCTTACTGGCTGGTTGCACCACTGTTTGGTATGGAGGACAAGGAAAAAAAAAACTACCAGAGCCTTGTTAACTCAGCCTGAGGCATCACAGGCACCAGACTTCACTCCATTGAGGACACCTACAAGAGTTGGAGTCTTAAGAAAGCAGCCTCTTTCCTCAAGGACCCCCATCATCCACACCATGCCCTCTTCACTCTGCTACCATCAGGTTAAAGGTACAGGAGCCCAAAACTGAGCACTCAGCGGCAGAAGGACAGCTTCTTCCCCGCTCCCATCAGATTCCTGAATGAGCAGTGAACTCAGTCCCTCACTTTGACTTTTCGGGCACTATTTTTATTTATTTTTGTTAGGTGGTTTATACAAATGTTTGCTCTATGATGCTGCAGCAAAGCACCAAATTTCATCACTTGTTCATGACAATAAATTCTGATTCTGAATGAATCTTCATGCAGGAGTAGATGCAGCTCTTTTCTCTGGCCTTAAGGCAAAAGCAATAAGCAGTGTCCCAATGCCCAAAGATTCCCCGTGACAGAGATTCAATTCTACCCCTTCAGAATACATCACTCAAACAGCTTAGGTCAAGTGAAAGCAGAGTCAAACTTAGAGCACAGGTGAAGAATGATGTTCAATGGACAAAGCACAATGAACAAGACAAAAACACAACAGAGCTCCAATGTTATTGGACTCAGTCTCTCCTCAACATGGATGGAGAAGGTTTCTTCATGGACTTCCTCAGAGGATGATTCACCAACCAATGATGTGGCACAGTCTCAAGGGGCTGAATTTGATAGTGTTGCAAGTGAGGCTGTATTTGCAAGCCTTGGGTGATCAAAACCAATCATTTTAGCAATACCATTCAAACAAAACTACTTGAAAATAAACATTGTTCCAAGTTTCAGCATCATTTAAAGTCACCTAGTGTGAATTGTTGTGAAGTTTGCACGACTCGTGCTATGGTCTGAAGCTGATATTTTTCAGAAACAGGTTGAGTGCAAATGGAGTGTCCCCAATGTTGGGGAAGTCCAGAACAAGAGATAACAAGCTTTATGTCTCTGTGTTAGTTGGAAGGCTTCTTAAATAACTTAGAGATGCAAGAATCAAATAACAGAAGAGACTTTACTTACTGATGCCTTCCACCATCTCAGGAAACAGTTCACATACTCATATACGTACACTCACAGTGGTGTATGACAGTTACTACAGTGAGAAGAGTGTATTCTTGCACAGTTACAAAATAGTTCACATTATCTTGACTATATAACAATGAGGAAGCCACACTCCTCCAAAAGGTAGTGGACACAGCCCAGGACATCATAGGCAAAACCCTCCCCACTATCAAGAACATCTACAGGGAACACTGCCTTTGGAGAGCAGCAGCAATTATCAGGGATCCGCATCACCCAGCACACGCTCTGTTCTCGCTGCTGCCATCAGGAAAGAGGTATAGATGTCACAAGACTTGTACCACCAGGTTCGGGAACAGCTGTTATCCCTCCACCGTCAGACTGTTGAACAACAAACTCAATCAGGGACTCATTTAAGGGCTCTTGTGTACTTGATTGATATTTTTTCTAATTCTCTCTGCTTTGCATAGTTTTTTTACATTCATTATCTGTTTACAGTTCTTTATTTGTTTACATGTTGACACTATGTACAGTTTTTTTTTGCACTAATAAATGATAATTCTGCCTCGCCCACAGAAAAAAGAACCTTAGGGTTGTATGTGATGTTCTGTATGCACTCTGGCAATAAATATGAAAATCTGAATCTGATTTCAGACTGAAATGAGAAGTTCCTTCACCATTGGAAAAAATAACATATAATTTAAAAAATAAAGTCACAATGTTTGAACAAATTTGGAAACCATACATGGAATATATCAGGGAGAACTTGCCTACGACCTCCATCCCCTAAAATCAGAATGAATATGATAAGAAGACAAAACGACTAGATTCAGTGTTTAATAAATAGATGATGCATTTTTCTTGTTTATTTTCCTTTGTGTGAAAATATTGTTTTATGGTTTTATTGTATTGTATCTGTGAATATTTATGGGTTTTGGAGGGGGGCGGGTAGAGGGGAGGGAGGGAAAGGGGGGGGTAAAAGGGGGAGAAAAGACCACTGTGTAAATTTAATGAGATACGTTTGTACATATTTTGGTTGATATGGTTCACAATGTGAAAAATAAAAAAATATTTTAAAAATACTCACCTGGTGCAGAGGAACACATACATGTCATGTAACATATATAAGTAAACAGTTCAACACAAGCTAGGTTAAACAACAAATTCTGCAGTTGCTGGAGTCAAGTATAATATGCTGATATGCTGGAGAAACACAGAAGGTTACACAAGATCAGAAGAAATAGGAGCAGGAGTTGGCCATCCAGCCAGTCGAGCCTGGTCTGCCAGTCAATGAGATTGTGGCTGATCTGATGCTCAGTTCATCTTTATCACTTGACGTTTCCCCATATCCCTTACTTCCCCTACAATGTAAAAAATCTATCCAACCTTCTCTTTAAAAAAGTGGTTCTAAACCTTTTTCTTTCCAGTCACATACCACCTTAAATAATCCTAATGCCAAAGGTGCTCTGTGATTAGCTTAAGGTGGGATGTCGGTGGAAATAAAAAGTTTGAAGACCACTGTTTTAATCATACCTAATTGACTCGTTATGCATGGTTTTAGAACTCCAAAGGAAATGGGCCAATGACAATTTTTCTCAAGCAAAATTTTTCAGTAACAATTGGGTCTAGAGAAGTGATTCTCAACCTTCCCTTCCCACTCACATCCCACCTTAAGCAATCCCTTACTCATCACAGAGCACCAATGGCAAAGGGATGACTTAAAGTGGTGTGTGAGTGGAAAGAAAAAGGATGAGAACCACTGGCTTAAATATATTTACTGAGGTCACCTCCACTGCTTCATTGAGCAGTGAATTCATAGAATCTCCACCCTCTGGGAAAAGTAGTTCTTCCTCATCTCCATCCTAAATCTACTACCCTGGATCTTGATGCTATGTCCCCTAGTTCAAGACTCACCTACCAATGGAAACAACTTACGTACCTCCATCTTAACCATGCCTTTCATATTTTGTATACAGAGTCACTTGGCCACCACACAAAGTAAAAGGCAGTCAATTTTTTGGGGCTGGGCCCTACATCGGGAAAAATGTGCTTGGATATTAAAATACAGTAACATCCTATAGTTGGATACTAAATTATTGATATTCACTGTAATGTCAAGACCAACAGCCAACCTTGGCAACAGGGGAAGCTGGAAATGTGGGAACCGTGGTCTTCCGACAATGCTGATGCTCAGATCAAGACTGGAGCTTGAAGGTCACTAAGGCAGGAGCATGCCATTCACCAAGCAAGCTACCGACTCAGTACATTTCAACTTCACCTCCACCCTCCCATTGCCTGATCTTCAATATCTCCCTTGCTCAAGAAACTGCCATCAATCTCAGTTTGAAAATACTCATCACATCCAAGGCTATTTTTGGGAAATGGGATCCAGTTTTCATGTATATTTTTGGTGAAGAAGTTGAGGGTCAAAGTTAAGTTGTGGCAAAATGAAGTTCAGGAATAATATTGGGACATGATAGCACATGGTGAGCTGATGCAGAGTGGTTTTCATACAGTGGGGAAATTATGGAAATACTGTAAAACTCCTGTTACCAAAATTCATGCAACAGGTAAACTCAAGGAATCAGAGAAAATTTTTTTTTTAATTGAAGAATAAATAAAATTTTTAATGAGTTTAAAATTGTAAATGTTCTCTGAAGTAACACATCAACCTTTGGCGAAGATGTGAGTAAATTTTCAGCCAGTTGAGGGCCTTGGTCATGCTTTGCTTGTAGCAGCTGTTTGAATAAAGTTGTGTTTGATTAAGTGGGGTCGCCCAGGAAGAAGAGCTGGTTGATCCTGCTCGCCATAGGGCGCTTCTCTTAAAGTGGCTCTTTATCCCTACTCAGTGAATCTTCATCTTTATTATATATATATTAATAAGGCTTTATCTATGAACTTGGAGGAGGGGGGGCTTAATTATCTATAATGTTATTGACCATCTTTCGGGCATCTCTGTGGAGGGGAAGGAACCTGCAGAAGCAGCAACAGTTAAATATTTTCAAAGAATGTGACTAAAAGAAAAGTAAAATACTTTAACGTTTATGTATTCATGCAAGTGAAGTTTATTCAGTGTATTTTTGCCTTTTAAACTATTGATTCTTAATGCAGATCTATTAGTTTGGAGTAAGTTTCAAGCAACCAGACAACTCACTTATACGACATCTACCAAATCCCTGGAGGTGCTGGATATCAGGGGTTTTATTGTACAATGTCTTTTAAGTCATGGTCTTCACCAAATATCAAATAGTAGAGAGTACCTGATGGCAAAACAGCGCAGCCTGCTTTGATTATTCAGATACTTCCCTCTGTAATTTGCTTGGTGATTAATACAGCTTGCTGAAACAATTGATGCTCCCATGGCAAACCCTATCCATTAATAATGGAACAAAAGCTGTAATGTTTTTATACATTGATAATGTACCGCATACGCATTCTGCCATGTGGCAATTCCAAGCCACTCAGAACTAATGATCCATTCTCTTTAACTAAAACTCTTGAAAACGGAGAATGAAATTGTGCTCTCAAATTGAAAATGAAGCTTAAAAGTTTGCCATTAATGCCATTAAATTGGTGTACCTATTAAAGCTAACACCCTTCAGGAAATGGAAACATGACATTGATGAAATCAGGCGCTCAAGTCTTTCTCCAGATTGACAATCCAGAGCCGATAGAAGAGGGGAAGAGGGGG
The DNA here is from genome assembly GCF_036971445.1 of Narcine bancroftii. NCBI lineage: Eukaryota > Metazoa > Chordata > Chondrichthyes > Torpediniformes > Narcinidae > Narcine > Narcine bancroftii. The sequence goes on from NC_091474.1 coordinate 83,131,070, forward strand.
AGACGGATGGGCAAGGATGGAGCAGGGGGAAAGGGGGTCAGACATTAGAGAGATGTGCAAATGTGGTGGATTGAATCTGGGTCACTGCCACCGTGAGGCAGAAGCACTACCTTTCCCTCTTCTTCCTCTCCCTCCTCCTTCATTCCATCTGGGCCCTCTCCAAATGGATTACATCAACTTCTCTGGTGTCTGCTCCCCGTTGTCCCCCATCCCCTTCCCTCCACCTCTCCACCCCGCTCTCTCTCCATTCACAGAGCCACCCCCATCTCCCCGCACCTTGTTTGCTGCTGTGCCCTCCCTCCTTTATCCACCAATTACATCCTGCCTATGGGACTGTTCTCCTCCCCCCTATCCCACCTGCCTTCACTTTATTCAGGTATCTGCCAATATTACTTTGATACTTTGATGAAGGGCTCAAGCCCAGTTAGGTATCTTTATCTTTGCTGTTTGACTGGCTTAGTTTTCCCAGCTTTGTGTTTTTACTTGCACTACCCAATGCATCCATTCAATTTTGTCAGAATCCTATAGCAGACACAGACAAGTTTTCCCAAATGTCGAACTGCTGGGATAAGAGGGCACTGTGTGCTCAAAAATGCTTTGACACCCAGCAGCTCCGTGAGAACCTCATCACATCAACAACTTTGGAGTCACCAGTATTTGCTACCAGTCCCAATGATGGCAATCTAACTGAACATTCCCCTCGCGCTGCTTCTGCACCATGGTGGGCGTGGGACAAACACTGGAGACACCATGCCACATTTCCAACCTCCGAACGTTCAGAAAAGGTTCTCGTATGATCAGATCAGCCACCGTACCCTCCCATTGCTCCAGTCCTCACACAAGCATCCCCATCATCTTAAAACTCTGACGTGCAGAACATTTAACATTCGGTCAAAGTTATCATTAGTTCAAATAAATCCATTTTCCATTATGCATAAATCATTACCAAATTAAATGTATTTTTCGAAAAAAATCAGTTTCCATCAGCCTCTAAATTGGGTCTTAAATTGCCTGTTTATAATGGACTGTTGGAAATGATTTCCTCCCAAGCAGCAGAAATGGAATCAGCCTGTGACAGATTCCAGGAGCTTACTGTCTGCATGCATAATCATGGATGCAACCCAGGCACACAGCGCTGGAAGGAAATCAATGCCACACTTGTCCCAGGCACAGGGGACACAGCCGTTGCCACACCACTGCAGTGACCAGGGAACAACCCTGGCCTCCGGTGCTGTAGTGTGGAGTTTGCAAGAATGGGCTTCCCCTGGGAGCTGCTGGAGATGTGCAGGCCGGTGGGTTAAATTGCAGACACACAGAAATGCTAGAGGAACTCATCAGGTCTCGCAGCATCCACAGGAGGTAAAGATGCATCACCTAAAAGAGGCCTGAAATGTCTGTAACATATCTTTACCTCCTATGGACACTGCAAGACCTGCTGAGTTCAAGTTCAGCGTCACCTGATTATACAAGTACAACCCGACAAAACAGCGTTCTCTGGTCCTCAGTGCAAAACACACAGACACAATCAGACCTAACACACATACAGACAAACAATACATATGCAGGACATGTATTTCATCAATACGAATAATTAATAAATAAATAAATAGGTTTAGTTTTGTACGCGAGACTCGGAGAGTTAGTTGAGCAGTTTCTGTGTCTGTTCAGGATTCTCACTGCCCATGGGAAGAAGCTATTCCTCAGACTGGTGATGCTGTTTCTGTTACTCCAGAATCTCATTCCTGATGGGAGTTGAGTGCGGGATGGAAGTGGTCCTCAAATGTTTTTGTGCACCCTCTTCTGACAACAATCCCCATGGATCATGTTGATGGGGAGCAGGGCCTGAAATGGCAGTCTTTATCTCCTCTGGACACTGTGAGACCTGCCGAGTTCCTCCAGCATTTCTATATTTTTACTACAATCACCGTATCTGCAGACTTTTATGTTTCACCCCTGATTGATAGGGGTCGGGGGGGAGGGGATAATCAGTGTTCCATCTTGTAGTCGTACGTGTGAGTTCTTGGATAACACATGGATGAAGGAAAATGTTCTTTACTTGAAAGTTGTTGTAAGGCCATGAGGCTGCAAGCCTCCATTACAGATCTAATATACTGCAGTCTCCTGCTCTGTGTCAGCCTCTGCTGGTAGCCAAGTATAATCAAACGGGAACTATAATCCTTAAGGCATTGCTAGTTGCATTTCAACCATGATCACTATCATTACAGTCAGAAAACTGTAACTGAAGACGGGCAGGAAGGAACAGGTTATATGAAAATCTGGCCAATGGGACTGATGGAATTGCACAGAAGGCTGGCAGAGATTTTATGGCTGAACAACCTCCTGCTTCATCTTACATACAACACTGCAGAAGCTCCCTGCTGGTAGACCAGCATGACAAGAGGCCACCTATTCTAACCCACCTTCACAGGAGATATTCCAGACAAGTTCCTGTCCAATCACTCCCCTTCATCCACTCCCACTAACACATCCTCACAGATTTATCCTTGCACCCTTCCCATCCCCACCTACCATCCCTTCTCCTGAAGGGCAGCCATGCTAATCAACTCATTTCCTCCACCATGCAGCATGTGCCAACCCATCACTGTTCTCCAGTACATAAAGGTCTCATTTCTCCCCCCACCATCAGAAATTTGGGAGCAAAAGGGTTCTCGAGGTGTGAGTAAAACACAGGCAGGTGCCTGATTTAAAAGGCTGGGGAGAAGGAAAGAAAAGGCAGGGGAAGGGAAGAAAAGGCAAACTGATCAATAAAAAGTGTTAATTGGATATAGATCAGAGGACTGGAGTGAGTGAAGGTGAGAACTGTTTTGGAGAAAGGTACGTCTGGGGACCATCCAATAAGACGGCATTAATGTGGACCTCCGGCTTCCATTAAACTGCCCTTCACTGGCATTCACAGAGTTACCCCCTCCCAATAAACTCTCACTTTTCGTCCCTCCTGCCCTCCTATCCGTACCAAATCAACACCTTTTGTCTGTAGGTCTATGCTCCTCCCCCTGCCCTTTCTTTCTTTGTTTCCAGCCTTGGAGGCCTGCTTACTTTTTCACTCATACCTTGAAGAAGGGTTCAGACCCAAAACGTCGTTTGCATATCTTTACCTCTGATAGATGCTGCGAGACCTGCTGAGTTCCTCCAGCATTGAACTGCCAGGACAGATTGAACGGACAGAATGGCCTTGATCTGTGCTGGAACCAGCGCGGTTTCATAGAGAAAACAAAGATCATGAGCCTTTATAGCAAGCAAATTAATTTAGTCGTGGAGAGATAAAGCACAGAGACAGGCCTTTTAGCCAACATCATTCATGCTCGCCAGGTTGTCCATTGGTTCTGTTTGCATGCATTTGGCTCATTTCTCCCTCACCTTCCTCTACACAAACCCATCTAATTATCTTTTCAAAATCACAATTATACACAGCTCTGTAACTTCCTAGGATAGCTCGCCCCAACCTCTGTTTGCACAAGATGCCCCTTGGGTTTTGCACCAAGGACCAGAGAATGCAGTTTTGTTGGGTTATGGAGATGGCAGTAATCTTAACTTAAAATCTTTTCCCTCTTGATTAAAACATAAACACCTTAATTTTGGGTTCTTCTTTCCTGTGAGAAAAAAAACTGCAAACATTCACCTTGCTCTGTGGCCCTCATGATTTTATCTCCCTCAGGACACCCGTCAGCTTTCTACACTCCAGCAAAGAAAAAGTCCCAGCTTATCCATTTTTTTCCTTGTAACTCAACACTCAGGTCCCGCCAACATCCTCGTGAGTCTTTTCTGCACCTTCCCAGCTTCAGGATGCATTTCCAACAACCAGCCAACCAGCACTGTCCACCACACTACAAATGTGGCTTCATCAAGGTCTTGGACAGCTATAAAATGATAGCCCAACTCTTGTTTTCCATTTTCTAACTGATAAAGATAAGTGTGCCAACCACGTTGTCCATCTGCATCACCACCTTCAGGGAACCATAAACCAGTACTCTAGGTCTCTCTATTCTTACACACTTATAATATAAGAATCTCATGTTATGTAATCTATGTACTCTAAAAAATAAATCTGAACTTTGAACACTACAGGGTCTGATCATTAATCGCAAATCTGTTCTGGTTTGACTTGCTAATTGCAACATTTCACTGGTTAGGTTCCATCTGCCCATTTCTTTGAGCCACTTTCCCAATTGCTCCCAATGCTGTTGTTACTGTAGGTTCTTGTATACTTCTACAGGTGTACTCTGGAGAATATTCTGGCTGGTTGCATCACTGTTTGGTATGGAAGAGCCAATGTTCAGAACAAGAAAATTCTCCAGAGGGTTGTTAACTCAGCCTGCAACATCATGGGCACCAGTCTTCACTCCATTGAGGGCATCTACAAGAGGCAGTGTCTGAAGAAAGCAGCCTTTGTCCTCAAGGACCCCCACCACTCTGCTACCATCGGTGGGGGGGGGGGGGGGGGAGGTACAGGAGCCCAAAGACGAGCACTCAGCAGCACAACGACAGCTTCTTCCCCACTGCCATCAGCTTCCTGAATAATCAATGAACCACAGACATGGCCTTACTCTTTTTTTTTTACACTATTTTTATTTATTTTGAAATGTGGTTTATATAAATGTTTGCCTGTAATGCTGCTGCGAAACAACAAATATCATGATGTTCATGACAATCAATTTTGATTCTGATCCTCTCAATCGACAATATCAAAGTTTGGGTAATCCACCAAACATATTTCACCTCCAACTGGCTGAATCATTCTGGACATCGGATCAGCTGCATCTCTGGGGAAAGGAACAGCAAAACATTGCAGCATACTGCTTTCACCTGACTGAAATGCAAACGGCTGTCTTCTCCATCGATGCCGCCTTGTCCTCTGAGTTTTTTCGTCATCTGCAGTCTTTTCATGTAAATTGCTGAACTTCCCATTGCTAAAAACTGAACGCAGCAATGTGTTGTTTCATGTCAGATTGTGTTCTTTGCTCGCTATTGACTAATGGTCCGGTAACCATTTTGCAATATTTCTGTATTCGGATCAAGGGTAATGGTTTAGAAACCAACACTTGGTTTCAATTTAACTACAGTCTTCAAGCTCTGTTTCACACTAAGTATGGGCTGTTATATTCCATCCCAGACAGCTCAATCTTCTTGAATGACTGACTGGCAAAACGAGATGTTGCATTTACAACAAAAGACTCCAACTATTTATAAGAAACAAAAATAAAGATAAGAACAACACTTCTATTCAGAAATGAGAAATACCATACTGCCAATTCTAGTTTTTGGGGAGAAATACATGATGTTTCAAACATTCAAACCATCAGCCCACTGACTCTCAACTGCAAGAATAATCTTTCTGGATCAACAATATCCAAGTTCTTTCGGAGGAAAGGAAAAGCAAATCATGAACATTCAAGAGACATCGTGCACTGATCACAATAGTGGGTGGTATAAAGGAAAGGGATGAGTCAACATACAGGAGGGAGATTGAAAACTTGGCTGAATGGTGCACCAACAACAGCCTCGCACTAAATGTCACCAAAACTAAGGAGCTGATTTTTGACTTCAGGAAAACCAGAGGGATACAATCCAGTGATCATTGGGGAATAGGAGCTGGAGAAGGTGAGCAAATTTAGGTTCTTGGGAGTCACTACCTCAGAGAATTTTTACTGAGCCCAACACATTAATGTCATCATGAAGAAAGCACGTCAGGAGTTTGCGGAGGTTTGGTATGACACAAGAAATCCTGGCAAATTTCTACAGAGCTGTGGTGGGAAGTGTGCTCATCGGCTACATCATGGTCTAGTATGGGGACACCAATACCCCTGAGCACAAAGCCCTCCAAAAATTAGTGGACACAGCTAGGGGAGCAGTGCTAGTTATTTTTAAGGTGCCAGAGCTCATCAAAAACAGTGATAAGGAGGTGTCACGAGATCTGGCCATGTTGCATTTGACATTGTATAATCAAGGGCGAAAGGTAGGATGGGGAAGGAGGATGACCAGTTCTGGAAAATAACAAGTCCAGAATAACTGGGAGTGGATTGGGGTGGGGTAGCAGCAGCCCGATGAGGCACCTCTGGACACAGCCCAGGACATCACAGGCAAAACGCTCCCCACTATTGATTACATCTATGGGGAACACTGCCCTCAAAGAGGAGCAGCAATCATCAAAGACCCTCACCATCCAGCATATGCTCTATTCTCACTGCTACTACCAGGAAAGAGGTATAGGTGTCACGAGACTCGCACCACCAGGTATGAGAACAGCTGCTACCCCTCCACCATCAGTTTCCTCAATGACTCAATCAGGGACTCATTTCAGGACTCGTGCACTTTATCGACTTTCTTTTTCTCCCTCTGTATTGCAGTTTGTTTATATTCGTTATCTGTTCACGGTTCTTTTATTTGTTTACATTTTACGTTGTGTATTTATTTTTTGCACCACCAATAAGTGGTAATTCTGCCATGCCCGCAGGAAAAAGGAATGTCATCCATGTACGTGATGTCATCCATGTACTCTGACAATAAATCTGATCACCAGAATACCAGCGGCAGTGTTTGCTAAGATTCCTCTGCAAATTGTTCCATGGGATATTTGACATCCAGTTGAGAAGATAGGACTAATCAGCAGAAGCAACTTTGTCCTCCCAACGCTTTCCATGCCTAGACCATCAATAGTCACTGAGAGGTCAAGTGCCCAGAACCCACAACCCCAGAAGTAATAGGCGAGATTGCTGCCTGAGAGACAAGAATGGTAATTTGATTGCTGCCTCTACTATTAGCCCCTTTTTCCACTGGCAACCCAGATCATTGGATGTGCAGTGCCCTGGGATAGGGAGCCCCTTGTATCATTTCCACTGGACCACCCTTAACTGAGGCACTAATTGATCGGAGTGTTCTCCCTTCAACTGGAAACAGGAGACTTTCTGCTGTCCCTTTTCCACTGGTTTTATCAGCGCGCCGGCATCAGCAAATGCCAGGGATATGAGTAGGGGGAAAGGCAGTTAATCCCCGGGGTGAAATGACGTCCTTTTCCACTGGACCACGTCCCAGTTGATTCCTGGGACAGGGTGCCAGTAGAAAAGGGACTAATTATTCAGTGCTTGCTGGAAGCAAGATTCGGGATTCATTTCCAGATACATTCCCTTTGACATTTTAACTCAGACGTACCATTGCCCGACAAGATAATGCATGAGCTTAACCACTTTACAAATAGCTGTCAAGCTTTTGTTTCAGTGTTCCTAAATCTCAGGCTACAACTACATTTTCCTTGCAATTCCTGCTTGGCTACTCAGCATGTGCATCCGAAAGCATATGAGACTTAGCTTGCAAATTCGAGGTTGCTGAGGTGAAGTCATTGATAAAACTATATGCCATGCAGATCTGCAAAATATTCTTGCTTCAACATTTCAGACTCGCTATGAAACAAATGAACATTGGGCCAGTGATGACAACATAATTTTCAACCGCTTTATCTCATTAACACGAGAGCAACTCAAGCACTTTGTCGATGGAGTGGCCCCAAATCGAATGGAGCAGTGTGCAAGTGGACATGGAAATTATTGCTGATCAATACTCTCAGCAGTTATCAGGATAAATAGTCTATTGGAGCAGTTTTATCAGCAGAGTGAGGGTTAAACAGTAAAGATTTTCTGAATCGCAACATTGAACGGAGACTCCAATTATCAAGAGTTTATCTGTTAATGAAGTGCACTGTCTCACAATAAGAACTGAATGTGAGCTGATCATTCCTGCTGCCAAAAGTAGCATTTCTAGTCTTATCACCCATTTGCAAACATACACTCCCAGCTGCAGGGTGCAAGGCAGCACGTCAAAGGAGGTACGAGAGGCTGAAGTTTCAAATTTAATTCTCAGAGGACGCAGATTCAGGAGTCAATAACACATCATGGGGAATCTGAGCGTGAGTGGGAGAATTCCACCCCCCCCAAAAGAAAAACAGGTCTTTGATCTCTGGACCTGAATCCCTGCCGTTCATCCTGGGGACATCTGCCAGGAAGCGTTAAACCACAAAAATTCACGTAGTAATATTGAACTTGGAGGATAATTGAAACCAATTTCACTCTCAGCTTGCAACTCTACACGTGCTGTCAGCTTGTGCCTCGAACACATTTGCAAACAATATCACTCTTCCATATGCACTGCAAAAAGACGAGATGGTCACACCTTCCCATCGTTGTTTGTACAGCAAGAACATTTCACTCGATAAAAAATAAAACCACTTTTCAACAGAACATTGGAACAGTTACCCTCCCAACCCTGGCCCCAACCAAGCCTGTTCTGATATTTAACTTTATGGCAAACCAGCAAGATAAATCCATGGACACAATATTTCTTCAATATCTTGGGATAAGAAAGCATCACTAGTTGTTCATGGAAGATTCCCAAATTTCTGCATGCAGAAGTGTTTGATGACTCATGTCCCATTTCAAATTTATACTGTCTTCAGACAGAACCTCTCTCATTAACACCACAGTTTCCCACTGGCCACGAAACATCTTACAAACTCAATCCAAAAAACAAATCCCAAACTGAGCAATTATTTAACCCTCGAAAAGAAGGCAGTGATCTATCCTGCTGTTTCAGTCCAGAATCTTGATTTTGAAAAGGCAAAGAGAGAGCGTAACATTGAGGAAAGTGGAATTTTAGGAGGTGAAAACTTCAAACAGAACACACAAGCTTTGTGGCCATCTCTATAAATGAGAGCAATATTCAGGCTTTTCAACGATAGTTCGTGCCTTCCTAAACTTGGCTTAGGATCTCCCAGATGCTCGCTTGGCCACAGTACATTAAATACCACAGTGACCACTCACACACTCGTATCTATGATGACATCATTGCAGATTTTCCCCCCATACCTTGATGAAGTGCTCAAGCCTGAAAGGTTGGTTATGGATCCTCCTAAATAGAATAATACCTAGTGTCGCCGAAAATGTTCTCCCTGAATCACAGTGCGGCTTTCGCGCAAACAGAAGAACTACTGACATGGTCTTTGCCCTCAGACAGCTCCAAGTGCAGAGAACAAAACAAAGGACTCTACATCACCTTTATTGACCTCACCAAAGCCTTCGACACCGTGAGTAGGAAAGGGCTTTGGCAAATACTAGAGCGCCTCGGATGCCCCCCAAAGTTCCTCAACGTGGTTATCCAACTGCCCGAAAACCAACAAGGTCGGGTCAGATACAGCAATGAGCTCTCTGAACCCTTCTCCATTAACAATGGCGTGAAGCAAGGCTGCGTTCTCGCACCAACCCTCTTTTCAATCTTCTTCAGCATGATGCTGAAACAAGCCATGAAAGACCTCAACAATGAAGATGCTGTTTACATCTGGTACCGCACGGATGGCAGTCTCTTCAATCTGAGGCACCTGCAAGCTCACACCAAGACACAAGAGCAACTTGTCCGTGAACTACTCTTTGCAGATGATGCCACTTTAGTTGCCCATTCAGACCCAGCTCTTCGGCGCTTGACGTCCTGTTTTGCGGAAACTGCCAAAATGTTTGGCCTGGAAGTCAGCCTGAAGAAAACTGAGGTCCTCCATCAGCCAGCACCCCACCATGACTACCAGACCCCCACATCTCCAACGGGCACACAAAACTCAAAACGGTCAACCAGTTTACCTATCTCGGCTGCACCATTTCATCGGATGCAAGGATCGACAACGAGATAGACAACAGACTCGCCAAGGCAAATAGCACCTTTGGAAGACTACACAAAAGAGTCTGGAAAAACAACCAACTGAAAAACCTCACAAAGATTAGCCTATACAGAGCCGTTGTCATACCCACACTCCTGTTCGGATCCGAATCATGGGTCCTCTACCGGCATAACCTACGGCTCCTAGAACGCTTCCATCAGCATTGTCTCCGCTCCATCCTCAACATTCAATTGGAGCGACTTCATCCCTAACATCGAAGTACTCGAGATGGCAGAGGCCGACAGCATCGAATCCACGCTGCTGAAGATCCAACTGCGCTGGGTAGGTCACATCTCCAGAATGGAGGACCATCGCCTTCCCAAGATCGTGTTATATGGTGAGCTCTCCACTGGCCACCGAGACAGAGGTGCACCAAAGAAGAGGTACAACGACTGCCTAAAGAAATCTCTTGGTGCCTGCCCCATTGACCACCGCCAGTGGGCTGATATCGCCTCAAACCGTGCATCTTGGCGCCTCACAGTTCGGCGGGTAGCAAACTCCTTTGAAGAAGACCGCAGAACTCACCTCACTGAAAAAAGACAAAGGAGGAAAAACCCAACACCCAACCCCAACCAACCAATTTTCCCTTGCAACTGCTGCAACTGTGTCTGCCTGTCCCACATCGGACTTGTCAGCCACAAACGAGCCTGCAGCTGATGTGGACATTACCCCTCCATAAATCTTCGTCCGCGAAGCCAAGCCAAAGAAAAGATAAAGTGGACTGTTTAACCTGCTGAGTTTCTCCCACATTGTGTTTTCACTTCAACCATGATGTCTGCAGACTTTCACGTTTTACTTTTTATTGCAGGCTAGATGGGAAATGTAAACCACATTGTTTTTGAGCATAAAATGCTTTACTTTCAGTCATTTTTTAAATTTAAATTTGGCCTTGCAGCACAGCAGCAGGCCCTTATGGGCCCAATTAACCTGCGACACTCAGGGTGGGAGGAAACCGGAACATCTGGATGAAACTCTCCCAGTCATGGGGAGAACACACAAACTCCTTCCAGACAACGCCGGGTTGCAGGCGCTGTAACAGCATTGCATGAACGCTAACTGGGTTTTGCTTGGAACAATATTGGATTGGTTTGCATGCCATCAATCAGTGGGTGGCAGCACAAGCCATGGAACTAGAATCATACAGCAGGGAAAAGGATATTTGCGCCACAACAAGAATCATGATCTGTGATGGAGCCTCTGTATTGCTGTTTGTCCATGTATGACTGGCCCGCCCCTTGTACCTGTGGCTCCTCCCCTTGATTCCCTACTAAAGGCAGCAATGCCATAACCCCTCTCCCAGAACAAGCTCAGGTCAGCAACATGTTTATGGCAATTAAAGTCAATCAGTCAGGTAACTTCTTGTCTTTAGAGTTACTGATATCATATCAGGATCCATCAGCAATTAATCCCATCTTATGACACTTGGCTCATTAACTTTGATGCTGGATAATGCAAGAGTTCGTCTAGAGCAGCCAGTCTCAACGGGGGCCAAACTACATATAAGTAGAAGCCTTCATTTCGGCCCATCACGTCTACACGGTCCATTAATTACTCAGACATTGATCCTGCTTACTAATCATACAATGTGTTGGTTGAAGACCCTCTGCATGTCCGATAACAGAAACAGCAAATGACAAGATCTATCCAACCACATCCTCAGCCCAGTGTCCCCCAAAGTCTGGTTAATTCTTCTTGCCTATCTGTCTTTCAATGAGCAAGCTGAGCAGGAAAGCACATTAAACTAAAAGTTTGTTCTCAAATTGTTCACAATTTAACAGGCCCAGAAGCAACATGTAAAACAAACTACAAGTGACAAGATTAGAAAAGCACAGCCTGAATTCATATTCAATAGAAAAGCAAGAACGTGAGAGAGAAAAGAAATTGGAGAGAATGAGATTGGCTGCCAGTTGCTTGTGGTGTCCTACAGGGGTCGGTGTTGGGACCATTTCTTTTTATGTTGTAGATTAATGATTGTCAAATGAGTGGCTTTGTGGCCAAGTCTGCAGACGATAGATACGAAGGCAGGTGGAGGAGCAGGTCGTGGAAACACGGAGGCTGCAAAAGGATTGAGGCAGTTTAGGAGTGTATCCAGAAAAGTGGCAAATTAAATATAATGTTGGAAAGCATACGGTCATGCACTTTGGTAGAAAATAACAAGCAGACTATTTTTATAATAAATGGGGAGCAAATTGAAAATACCCAGATGCAAAGGCACCTGGGAATCCTTGTGCCAAATAGCCTGAAGGTAAACTTGCAGGTTGAGGTGATAGTGAAGGCAAATGCGATGATAAAGTTAATTTCAAGAGGAATAGAGTACAAGTGCAGGGGCATGATGTTGAGGTTCTATAAGGCCCTGGTGAGACATCATGGAGTATTGCAAGCAGATTTAGCCTCCTCATTGAAGAAAGAATGTGCTGATGTTGTAGCGGGTTCAAAAGAGATTCACAAGGATGATTCTGAGGATGAAAGGGTTAAAATATGATGAGCATTTGACAGCTCGGCCTGCATTCGTTAGAATTTAAGAGAATGAGGGGGGCTCTCATGAAACATTTCAAACACCAAAAGGCATGGACAGAGTAATTATAGAAAGGTTGTTTCCCAAGATGGGAGAGTCTAGGAGGAGAGGGCATAATTTCAGGATTGAATGGCATCTGCTGAGAATAGAGATGTGGAGGAATTTCTTCAGCCAGAAGGTGGCAAATCTGTGGAACTTGTTGCCACAGACAGTTGTGGAGGCCAAGTCATTGGGGATATTTATGGCAGAGACTGATTGTTTCTTGATGAGCCTGGGTATCTAAGGTAATGGGGAGAAGGCTGGGTAGGAGGGCTGTGGGAAAATGGATCAGCTCATGACTGAATGCAGGGCAGACTCAATAAGCTGAATAACCTATTTCTACTCCCACATCTTATGGTCTTCACCAAGAGTAGAGCCAAATTAACTGGTCTTAAGAAGGTACAGACTTGAAGGGCTGATTGGTCTTGTGTGTTGTTTGCTTACATCTTAAATTCTTTCAATGCAGACTTCTTGGAAGGTAGCAATGCAAGTATAAGCCAGGCACTACAGGTCTCCAGGTGCATCAGGATACATATCAAAGCAGTATAGAAGCAGGATTTGGAGTATGACCATTTTAAAGCCCATTTACCATTTCACTTTAGTGATATCCTATTTGTTCTGGGATACGTAATGAAGTGCACCAGAAAGGGAAAAAAAAACTTCTTCCTTTTGAAGTTGATGGATTATTTGAAAATTATTGTCCGAGAGAGCCTTTCATTTTCACCACACCCGCACACAATCAGGTCCACGAACCTTGAGGTCGAGAATATTAAATTTATAGATTTATGGCCGGTTCAGTCATGGATGGGGAGTTTGCATTTTTCCCCAAAAGAGAGACTTGAAGGTTATGTCCTTGGTGAGTTCCAATGAACATGTCTAAAGTTCTGCTTTTTTTTCCCTCCCAGTGTACCAACATTACAATGAGATAGCTGATGTCACTGTGAAGACTGCATTACCAGTCAAGCATTATAGCTGTGCTTGTGCCCAAGCTGAATCAGAGAGATATTTTAATTTAGAGATACAGCACAGTATCAGGCTCTTCCCGACTGCAAGCCCACACGGCCCAAATATGCCCAAGTAACTAATTAACCTACTAACCCTGTATGCATTGGAATGTGGGAGCAAATCAGAGTACCCGGAGGAAACCCTCAGACACTGGGAGAACGTACAACCTCCTTATGAAAATACAAGCTTTAAAATGTTCACTGGAAGAGAGAAGCTAGCTGTATTCTTTCCTTGTGATCATCTGGAGCTGATCAGGACCCTTAGTGGGCAAGGTATCAAAAGACTATTAACCATTGGTTAAGGGACATGGCCCTCATTAATGAATCCCAAGAGAATTCTATGAAATATGTACTTTTCTGGAGCAGTCTGTTGTACTGTTCTCAAAACCTGGGGTTTCTGACTGTATGACTTTGAAGCCATGAGGCAGGCTCTCTTGGGGGCGAGACGAGCTGGGATCAACTAAAAGTCAGCCACACTGCTGTGGGTCTGGAATCAGACATGCTCCAGTGTAAGAAATGACAGGAACTTTCTTTCTCTCAGGCAGAACTATGTAGGTTCACTACCAAGATGAAGAGCCAGAGCATCCAACATTTCCGATGCAGAGTTGCCATCCACCACCGAGAACTGAGAACTCCCTGCAAACTTCAAATTGACTGCTACTTGTCCCACTGTTGAATCGACTTCCATGCATGAACCCTAAAAGAGGTGAGCTGGCATTATTTTATGAAGAATGGGGTGGGGGGGTGGGGGGGGAGAATGTCACTGGCAATCTGAATAATGGAACTGAGGCAGCGTATGTCCTTGATCAAAATTTATGTTGTACCCATTCCTCCTTTTCTGTTAAGAATTCCGCAGTGTTAATCTAATCTCCTTTGAAATGTTGGAGACAAAGAATTGGGGGAAGATTTAATGTTTAATACAACAACTGAAATGACTCAGAAATCGAGGACTGCTGCAGGTACTTTGGGCAGCACGGTTGACAGAGCAGCTAGCACAATGCCTTTACAGCGCCAGCGATCGGGACCGGAACCTCCATTGGATTTCCGTTCTGTAAGAAGCTTGCATGTTCTCCCGTGTCCTCGTGGATTTTCACTGAGTGCTCTGGTTTCCTCCCATTCTTCAAAAACGTACCGGGGTGCAGGTGAATGGGTTGTAAATTGAGTGGCAAGGACTCCTAGGGCTGAATTGGCCTGTGACCATGCTGAATGTTTAAACTTTTAAAATATATTCATTTTGAGGTGTTGGATCTGCAATCCTTGAGAGTAGAGGTGGTGATTCAGGGTCAATCTGATAACACAGGACCACAATTTTTTTTAATGGTTTGCTTCCTGAAAAGAAAATGGGGATTCTGATAGAAAACGTCAAGCTGGACACAAAGATAATTTCAGATTTGCTGTATCACTTAGCAAGTTGGAGAAGCATCAAGTTTTACTTATATTAGATTTAGCATGATCTGACAAATTGCGCTCGTTCAACTGACCTACAAATGTTTTACCATTGATTTTCGTTTGTACGCAGCATCTGATGCCTTTCGCGTCAGAGCCCAACAACAGTCGGCCAGCACTGATGGATTCCAATACCCTGATACTGCTTCTCAAGGTTGCAAGGTCCTGGTGAAACCTGTCACCGTGCCCGTCACTGACTGCACCAGGATCAGCAGGGAAGAAGTCCAAGTGTGAATGCAGAAAATTAATTTCCACTGTTGTACTTCATGGCTTTGCGTGCTTGAAGTCGACTTAAAGTACGACAGGAAATCACATAAATAAGTTATATCTAAACAAAAAAGGTATGTAGTAGAAAAAAATTTAAGGTGATTTTTCATGATCAGCCGCCCAAGGTCCAAAAAATACACCCCAAAGTGTTCAGGAAGCACAATCTTCATTGTCCAGTGTAATGGTGTCCAACCTCAAAAACTTAATTCTGCTCTGATTTCCAGCTCAGTGCTTCCAGCATTTCCTTTTTTTCCCCCACTTTTTAACCCAATATATGATTTTTTTTTACATTACAGCTTAAAGCAAAATATCAATGCCCAGCTGGTACAGTGACCACATCTTCAATTTTATTCACCAGCTCCTCAGGCAGTGCCAGCTGTTCTATAATCTGGTCCCACTGCCTCTGATGCAGTTAATTATTTTCACATTGAAACTAAATTGACATCAGGATACTTCTCAAAGTAGTGAGACTCTCCTTTTAATATTAAGAGATAAAGGCATGTTAACATGTTAAAAAAAAGGAGTAATTGTGGATCCAATGAAACAGCTGAATTTTACAAGCAAACAGACATAAATAAACTAATTAGATACAAGATTCATTAGCTAGAGGGTTTAATTAGAGAAAAAAAATATATCAATTTGGATGTAACTGCCTCGGGCCAATTCTGACGTCCACAATCTTTTACTAACGAGCTGGCATGCAAACAAACTTGAACAGGAAGCAGATCGAAATCTGAGGGAACCTTCATTAACAAGTGTCAATGAAGCATGGCCAAAAAGTGCTATGATATGACTGCCTTCGGATTGCACTGAAGCTGAAGTCTCCTCTCCTCGGCTTGAGATCGCAAATATAATTCATCCCCCCCACCCCCAAAAAATTGAAAATCTGAATTGTGCATTTGCCTCAGATGATGGTTCTAGAAACTGCCACTAATGAAAGGGATACTGTCCAATTAAGAACCAATTTGGTTTTTCTGTCAGGAATCTCACTCGTGTTCTATTTTAAAAGGTAAGTACAGTAAAATCCCTGGCATTCAGCACCTAGAAGGTTCGCGGATGCTGGATATGCAAATTTTCCGGTTGACTGAGTCAACTCAAAATATCTAACTAATACCCCTGCATTAAGAATAAATAGTTTAAAATGCAATTTGAAAAAAAAATTCAGTATTGGTGCCCTTAATTATGTAAAGTTCACTTTAATCAGATAATCCCCATAACTTACAAAATTTAAATTTGAAGCCTGGTCACTGACACTGAAATGATATTGCCCCAAATACTACGATATCTGTGCTGCCATCAAAATTAAACCCCCTCCCCCAAGTTTACGGATAAAACCTTTCTAATATATTTAATATACTAATGAAGACAGGGATAGAGACACATTGGGAGGGTCGCCCCAACAGTGAGCAGCATTAGCCAGCTTTTTATCCTGGGCACTGCCATTTTATTCAAACAATTTTATTCCAACAGCTGCTACAGGCAGTGCAAGACCGGGGCGCTACGTTGGTTGAAAGTTTGCTCCCATCTTCACCAAGGGGTTGCTTGTTGCTTCAGAGAAGATTTAGTAAACTTTATTTAACATTTTACTTATTCTTATTTATTTTAGATCTATTTATTGATTGATTGATTTTTTTTGCAGGTCGGTTGGTTGCCAGTTGCCTGTATTCTGGACACTGGGGATTTTATTGCCAAGTCTTACCCTCACTCAGGATCTCCAGCTCACCAAGCACCTATGAACAACAGTCACCATTACAATGTGGGGTTTCAAGAGCTATCAGGCAACGTTGTACAACACCTTAGTTCAACCCCACTTGGAAAACTGCATTCCATTCTGGTCACCTCACGACAGGAAGGATGTGGATGCTATGGAGAGTGTGCAGAGAAGACTTCCCAGCATGTCACCTGGATTGGAGAGAATGCCTTGTGAGTAATTTGGTCTTTTCTCCTTGGAGAAATGAAAGATGTGTGGATGGCCAGAGGCTGTTGCCCAGGGTTCTGGGGAAAGGTGGGGGAGGGGGGTGTTGTAAGATAAGTTTTGCCCAGACAGAGAGTAGAGGGTGGATGGAATGTTCTACTGGCAACAGTGGTGGAGGCAGGTACAAAAGGATCATATTAACTCGGTACATGGAACTCAGATGCAGTAGAAAAATTCCAGGCAGCTGTTAAGAAGGGGTTAGTAGTGAAGTACGAAAGTCTGCAGATGCCGTGGTTGAAGAGCAGGTGATATGGTCGCCACAACACTGAAGGGCCTGTACTATGTTGTAGATTTCTATGTTGTCAATTGGTGTGATTCTGATCCAAAAACAACATTATAATAGATAACCATTCAGTTTCAATGTTTCTTGAGGGATGAAAGTTGGCAAGGACAATGTTGATCATCTGCCTTACAAGATAGGTGATATTTTACAGTTTGTGCATAATTATATGAAGTGAGAGGCTGGATATCCTGCAGTGACCAACTCCCCAAAGCTTTCCACTTGACAGGCGCGTGATGGAATACTGGCCACTGGTCTCGGAGCGTGTAGCTCCGCACAATATAGGGTAGCACAGCTTGTCTCAGTGCCACAGCATCCATCTCTCCAACATACACTCCCTCAACCAAGTATTGCTCCAGTGTGTACACTGAACTAGATGACTCGACACTATGCCACCAAACCAGTACATTGCTCTACTCTGAATGGGGTACATGGAGTACAACTCGTTCACAAACCTTGGCAATCCAGCGGGCAATGGAATCAATTATTTCTCATCCAGCAAATAGAAATCATCCCCAAAGAGCAAAGTTGTGACAAAAATTAGTGCTATCTCACTTGACAGATTTGAAGTACATTGATTATTTTTCTTTCAGTGAAAGGACAAAGACTAAAAGTTAGAACAATTGAATCAAGTTGTTCAATTGCTTAGGCCGAAAGAGTAATCCACAGTAAAGTGCAAGCTCATGAATCGACTTCCTGACGGCAGGGCAGTGAAACGTGTGGCAAGACGGGGATAACTCTTCTGATATGTTGACTGCTTTTCCACCGCACGAGTAGCTTTAATGCAGTGGTTTTCAACCTTTCTCTTTCCACTCACTTCCCACTTTAAGTAATCCCTATGCCAGAGGTGCTCTGTGATTAGTAAGGGATTGCTTCAGGTAGTATGTGGGTGGAAAGAAAAAGTTTG
Organism: Narcine bancroftii; assembly: GCF_036971445.1. Taxonomy (NCBI): domain Eukaryota; kingdom Metazoa; phylum Chordata; class Chondrichthyes; order Torpediniformes; family Narcinidae; genus Narcine; species Narcine bancroftii. The sequence continues at coordinate 83,149,215 of NC_091474.1, forward strand.
AAAACCACTGTTTTAATCGTACCCAATTGATTCGTTATGTGCCCAGTTTCTTAAGTCCAAAGGAAATGGGTCACTGACAACTTTTCTCAAACAAAATATTTTAATAACAATTGGTTCTCGAGCAGTTGATCTCAACCTTCCCTCCCACCTTAAGCAATCCCTTACTAACATAGTGATTACTTAAGGTGGTATGTAAGTGGAAAGAAGCAGCTTTAATGTTCAGAAGGAAGTACAACATGCCAGCATTTATAAACATTTACACACAGCAACTGTAATGGCGTGACCAGAATGTACACACTCAGTACATTTGCGTGGGATTCTCAAGGAGAATCACGAGAGAGCTGGGCACGGTTAACACAATGCTGTTACAGCACCAGTGACAAGGGTTTGAATCCCGAGCTACCTCTAAGGAGTTTGTATGCTCTCTCCGTATCTGTGTGAGTTTCCTCCAGGTGCTGTGGTTTCCTCCCACCATTCAAAACATACCAGGGTTGTAGATCAGTTGGGTTTAATTGGGTGGCACGGGCTCATGGGCCTAAAGGGCCTGCTACCATGCTCTATGTCTTGAATTTAAAAGAGAGCTGAACAATGCAATCAGAGTTCATGTCCCTCAAGCTTTCTGCTGACCTTGCAACATACCCATCAATAGCTCCCTCCCTCGTGTGCTCACCCAACATCCATTTGCCTGATGCCTCAAAGTTCTCCCTCCCGAATGAAGCTATCCTTCCCAAATTCCCTCAGGTCACTAATTCTGGTTTTGCACCAAATTTTAAATAAAAACATTTCTTCCCCCATATGTACATTCCCTTCAATATATTTAATGATCTTTTGCTTCAATGAGCCTGCTTCCCATTTCCAGAAACATGCTCCATCACCATTCTCATTCTCACTTGTCATTACATGGGCAACATCTGGAAAGTTTTCCATGGAATGCCGGTGCCAACAGGAAAGTCAGCATCAATCGCTCATCCCAAATTACTCTTGAACCTCAGTGGCATCCAGAGTATTTCAGAATGGGGATTAGAGGCTATAACGTTGCTTGGGACTAGTGTCAAATCACTGAGGCTTGGGAAGGAACGCTGATTTCTTTCTCTAGGAACCATGTGGATTTTACAGGCAATTTTCCCAAATTTATTGACGTTTAAAATTTCTTACTTGCTGCAGGGGGTGGTTGGATTTGGACTCCTGTGTGCATCAATCACTTAGCTGTCTGACCCTCTTTTTACCACATGGAGGCCTCAGCTACTTACGACGTGAGTACAACACAAAAGTCTGCAGGCGCCATGACTGAAGTAAAAGCACGATGCTGTAGAAACTCAGCAGGTCTAACAGTGTCCTTTATATGGAAAAGATAAAGAGACACACTCCTGGCCATTTTGTTCAGGCGACTACCTACACTTTGCTCATTGCTTGATGAAGGGCTCAAGCCCGAAACATTAGTTATACAGCTTCACTGTATAAAGGACACTGTTTGACCTGCTGAGTTTCTCCAGCATTGTGTTTTTACTTTATTTTTAACTACAGAACTTATGATAGTCCCTGTGGTGGCTTACCATAACCCGATACAAGCCGATAAACTGCTTTCTTTTCAAAAGGAACACCAGTGCCTTGCTTATGCAAGTATACCTCGTTTTATGCAAATTCGCTTTTACAAAGAAACCTGTGTTCACTATCCGAAAGAAATTTGAATGGGTTTCCGCTTTTATGAAATAGCCTTCAATAGTAGTGAATGGATCTTCATTTTACGCTATTTTGGCTTTCGTAAGGTTTCATAGGAACTGTCTACTTTGGTAAAGCGGGCTACACATGCATTTCAAACTTGGACAAATTCTCATTTTTAAAGCTTGCAATATTTTGCAAATTTACTTATTCTAGATAATTACACCAAAATAACACTGGAAGAAACTTAAGTAAGCTTGCGTCAAGTGGGCTTGTTAACAGTTGTGGGTGAATGGCACAGAGAGGTCAGTGCACAGGTCTCTCACCACCCTGAGCACAGGTTGGCATGGGAGGATGCTGCTGGTCTTGTTAGCAGAGTAAACACGCTGAACAGATGTAAATAGTTTAATTATTCATGCCAGCCTCCTTTCACCCTCGATTGCTCACCCAAACTGCGATTCTGGTCATGGAAACAAACAATGGGCATAACCAAAGCATCTGTATCGTCTTCCCCACCCCCCCCCCCCGCCCACCCCCATCAACCCCACTGTCACTCTGATGCTCTGATCCAAGTTAGAATCCAAGACCAATGCTTCAGAGTGGTGCAATGTCATATTGCCTGAGGTACCACCTTTCAGATCAGTGTCAACAAAATTAACTCATTCAGAGACTTTATTTCACATGATGTATCATGCAGTGCAGGCAGCAGTTTCCACTGCTTACCGACTCCAAAATCTACTTCTACAACCACGTATACTTCTTAGACAGAGAGGCAAACAAGCTGTTATGGAAAATAGGGTTGCATTATGGAATAAACCGTTGAAAACTACATCAAGTCCTTTAGACAAAACTGATTTGAAGTCAAAAATTGTAGTAATCTGAAGGAGAGAGTGTCGATAATCACTTAACCTCAACAGCCACCGCTGCTCGCACTCTTGACAACTGTTAAGGCTCAACTTCCAATAATGTTTCACTGAGTAGATGCTGTATTGAAACAGGCTGTTCACCAACTCTGCTAGTATTGATGTCAAACCTGCAGCACAAACTTTCTTTCACAGAGTGACAGTGTCAGGCTTCATTGCATTTCTCTCGTTTCTCTTTCTCGTATTGTTCAGGGCTCCAGGCAATGCTCATGACAACTCTTGGTTTTCCTTATGGTGGGAAAAAGTTAAAGTATATCATGTACTGTTTGAACTCATGTAACAAGAAAATTTTACAGACGATTTTTTAACACTAAAGATATGAGGTCAACTACAACATGGATGCTACTCGGTAGATACTGTGGTATCTCTGTCGTCAGGACTCCATTAGGCAGGTTACCAGCACTGGCTGGGAAAAACCGGTGTTCAAGGCGTCGAGAGCTCTGATGGCTGGGCAGCCGGGGCCAAGGTGAGAGACTAGGGTCAACCCTTTACATGAGGTATGGAAAATTCCAGATTTTTTGGCCAAAAATTGGGGGGTCAACATTTACAAGGCATTGACAATAAAAGGAACCTTTGAATCAATCTAATTTACAGATTGTAATGTACAAAAGTACTCTGCCCAGGGGCAATGAAAATCTTGCTTGCTGCAGCTTCCCGTTGATGTCAAAGCCTGCGAGGTCACAAGTTAAAGTGAACTCCAAAGAACTCTCTCCCCTGCAGAGTCACTGATGTGTAGAGGAGGGTGGTCATTCCTGGTCCTCCTGAAGTCCACAATTATTTCCTTCATCTTGACAATGTTGTGATTCTGGTTCTTACTCTTGCACCACATCACAATATTTTCCACTTCTTTTCTGTCATGTGACTCATCTTTGGTGAGACCAACAACTGTTGTGTCACCTGCAAACTTGATGGCAGTGTTGAAGATGCAGTTGTGGGTCAGTAGTGTGAACAGGAATGAGCTGAGCACTCAGCCCTGAGGTGCACCAGAGCACAGCATGACATTCTGCTACCAACTCAGACAGACTGCCATCTCTCTGCAAGGAAGTCCAGAAACCAGTTACAGAGTGGGGTGTTGAGTCACTGTGAGGGCTGTTTCACCACCAGCCCCTGGGGAAAGAGAGCTTGGTGTTTAAAACAATGGCCTGACCCTCCTGGCGCATGAAACTTTGTTCTCCAGGTGGGTCAGGATGGTGTGAAGGCATCGTCTGTGGAACGGGTTCTTCTCTAACCGAATTGAAATGCATCCCGCGTCTCTCGAGGGGGCTGTGGGGGGGGGGGGGGTGTGCTTTATGGCTTCCATTGTGATGGTGTTGTGGTACACTAATGCCCGCACCTGGTCCCAATCCCAAATGTCAGGTACACTCTCAATACGGTCACTAGCATTATGGCCAATCTGCTGCTGAAGGAACAAGGTAAATCAATCCTTTTGCATCAATACATGATACAACTGCTGAGGATCTTCAATTGTCGGGGCTTGACTTCAAAGTCGTCTGCCTTTCATCTGTCAACGCACGTCGGAAGTGAAATTTCAAAGGGCTCTGCAAAAGTGGATCCAGGCAAATTAGGTTTCCCCAGAATGTTTGCATTATAAAGGGGGAGGGAGTAGTGGGGAAGGTGAATAAACCAGACTTTTGCACAATTCTCCCAGCCAAGATGGCAGAACCGTTCTCAGCATTCACATCACGGCAAAGACATTACATCTCTTACATTAACAAGAACCAGATTCAACGAGGCTCAAGCAACAACAACAAAAAAAATCATCTCCCATGCAGAAAAGGCTTGCATATTTATATATGCAAATACAGCCCAAATTATTATTTATAAATCATTCCTGCCAGCTGACTTTCTGAAGGGTCAGGTCCTGGTCCAATACTGTACCGTACTGGAGTACTGACTGGAGTTTGAAAGACTCATCTGTGGCTTCCTTTCCCAGTCACAAGGCATCCTACAGAAAGCAAGATCCCTTTTGTTGTCTTTGCAGCTAAAAAGCAGAAATAACAGCCAATTTTCACACAGGAAGATCTCACATCGACAATGCGATAATGACCAGGTAACACCGAACAACTATTTTTTTCAATAGGTTTTCTTCTTGAAAGAAAATTGGGGATTATACTCGACATCTTCAAGCTAAACTCAAAGATAATTTCAGATTTTCTGTATCATGAAGGAAGTTGGAGAAACATCAACATTTATTGAATTTAGCATCATGATGCTGACATATTGTGTTAGTTCAATTGCCTCTGATTTTCGCTTGTACTCAGCATCTGATGCCTCTCATGTCAGTGTCCAACAATAGTCGGCCAGCATTGATGGATTCCAGTCACTCTGATACCACTTTTCCATGGTCGCAATGTCCTGGTGAAAACTTTCACCATGTTCGTCACTGCAGAATCCAGAAACTGAATTTTTAATGACATGTTGCGCTTTATGGTTTTGATGCTTCAACTAGACTCAAAATATGACAGGAAATCATAAAAGAGGTTACATCTAAAAATTGGTACATGACAGGAAAAATTTAAGATGGTTTTTGTTATCAGCAACCCAAAATCTATAAAATACACCCCATGGTCAAGGAAGCAAAATCTCCATGGACCAGCTCATCTGCTTTAACAATGCTACTTGAGGAACAAATATTGGCCTAAACACAAGGACAAGTCAAGTTCTTTATCATGTAATTGCACAAGTACAACCTGACGAAACAGCATTCTCTGGACCTCGGTGCAAAACGTGCAGACAGGACGTTTCCATGTTCTTTAAAACCCTACCAAATGTGTTGCTCCCAATGGAGAAAAGTGGCCCAATTTTGTTTTCCCCCAAAAGGTGGCATCTCCAAGAGTACTCAGATGTCATACAACACCCTGCTTCAGAGACAAGAGTCCTTCAAAGCTATAGCATTGTACAGTAAAGCCAAATGCAAAGCACGGCAACAACCTGCAATATTTTACAATATTTCTATGCATTATAACACCTCCCGACTTTTACCATTCTTCCCTTCCATACAACAAGCAAAGCAAAACATCAACAAGGTAAAGAGAAGATAGGCAAAAACGGGAATATCGTTGAGCACTTGCCAAACTCTTGCATCATTTAACATATTGTGACTTCCAAGTAGATCAGATGTCTGCAATTAAGCAACAGCCAATGAGTTCATTCGGATTATATACTACCTAGCATTCTGCTAACACACTAAGACCACTTGCTAAAAGCACAGAACAATGCTTCATCAAATAATAAAACAAGGACATTTCGACTTGGAATCACTTGGTAATTCAGTAACTCATTGGCTTGAATAATCTTTTCATGATCAACCCACCTGCCTTCTTGGCTTCAAACCTAGTGCAGCACCTGTCGCTTAGATCTCAGGAATGACATCATTGTCCAACCTCAGTTCCACGAAAACCAACTTTGGCGAATCTTGCCTTACGGCAAGTGAAATGTAGTTTTGTGTAACATTAAGGGCCTATCCCACTGGCGGAGATGTCATCACGACTGATCAGTTGCAGAAACTTTGGAGACAAAAAAATGGCTTGCGCTCTCACCAAGGTGACACTGGGGCGATGTCCAGGATGTCACCAGACAAGGTGACAGCCAATTCACCCAGAAGTCGCAGGGATGGCGACGTCTCTGCCAGTTGCTGCGACGTCTCCGCGATGTCTCCGGCAGTCGCCAATAGGTCGCCGTGGGTCTCCTCAAGGTTGTGGAGATGTCGCTGTGACTTCTCCCTGCCTATATATACCTAGATCTACAACTAGATCTATCATTCACCTTTTAGACGTCAGACAGTCAAGAACTCTCACCATGGACATCTACAATGAGGCTGTTATGCTGTTGGAGCAGGATCCCTACCTGGAGGACGAGCAGAATGAGGCCTTGGCCCTCGTGCTGATAGCTCTGGCCTTGAACAAGACAAAGGCCAGAGCTAGGCATAGGGCCAGAAAGGGTGTCAGTAAGGCAAAGACAGTGTGGGTACATGAGTGGCTCCTACAACGGCAACACCATGGCTGGTACCAGAAGCTGATGAAACAACTGGAAGAAGGGGATGTGAGGTTCTTCAAGAATTTCTTAAGGGTGGATCCAGAGATGTTCAGGAAGCTGGTGGCTCACCTTACCCCCAGGATCCAGAAGCAAGACACTAACTTCAGGAAGGCCCTGCCCCCTGGTTTGAAGGTTGCCATCACTCGGAGGTTTCTTGCGACAGGAAACACCTACAAGAGCCTGTCCTATGGCTTCTGTGTGGCTCCAAACACCATTGTCAGTATTGTCCCAGAGGTGTGCCAAGCCATCTATGATGAGTATCATGAAGAGGCCATCGAGTCCAACTACACCAGAGGAGAGGAAGGAAGTGGCCAAGGGTTTTTCTGAGAAGTGGAACTTCCATCATGTCTGTGGTGCACTGGATGGGAAGCATGTCAGAATTCTTGAACATCCAGGGTCAGGCAGTGTCTACCACAACTACAAAGGCTACTTTTCCATCATCATGATGGCATTGGTAGATGCTGACTATAAGTTCATGTACCTCAAAGTGAGGACTCCTGGGGCTGACTCAGATGCTGGCATCTTCAGGGACTGCAGTTTGTTCAAGGTACTGGATGAAGGTCAAGCTAACCTGCCACCTCCGGAACCCTTTCCTGGTGGAGATCAAGATGTCTCCTACTTCTTGGTTGGTGACGATACATTCGCCCTGAGGACATGGATGATGAAGCCCTACTCCAAGCGCCAGATGACCCATGGAGAAAGAATCTTCAACTACAGGCTGTCCAGGTCCAGGCTTATTGTGGAGAACAGCTTTGGCATCTTGGCAAACAGTTGTGCAGCACTTTATTATTTTTTTCCTGCCACACAGACAGTCATATTTGCCAGATTGTAAACACAGCCAATACAATGACTTTAATTTTACTTCTATACTTTTCTTTCCAGATTCAGATGCTTCCACACCATGATGAAGATGCACCCACAGACGGTTGAAAAGGTGGTCCTTGCTGCCTGTACACTCCACATGATGACAGACATCAGACTCTCAGCTGATAGAGAGGACCCACACACCCATCAAGTTGCCCTTGGAGAGTGGAGACAGCATACCAACCAGTTGGAGGGGATGCAGAGAAGAGGAAGTAACATGCCATCTGTTGCCAAGAACCAGAGAGAGTTCCTGACCCAGTACTACTCTGGGGTTGGAGCTGTCCCCTGGCAAGACAAGATGATGGGGCCTCTTCCAAGGCAGTACAAGGAGCAGCAGCAGCAGGAACAAGTACCAGATGATAAAGACCTTGACTGGGATGTACCTGTGACTTGGACCAGGAGTGAAGGCATCTCGATGATGCCAGCACGCGCTCAGTCATGTGGTCTCTAAGTCAAGCAGTGTCGCAGAGACGTCGCCGCATCATCTCCTCAGTCTCCAGCAGGTCTCGGAGACGTCTCCCCAGTCGTGGACAAAATTAGTCTCCGCGACGTCACCACAACTGATGGAGACATCTCAGAGACTTGAAAAAGTCTCCAAAAAAATTGAACGTTTGAATTTCCCGCGACTCCCCAGAGACTCAGCTAGTCTCCAGGAGACATTGTGGAGACTCGAGTCGCCACCTAGTCTCCAGGCCAATGAGATAGGCCCTTTACATCTCGCATTAAAAACCTGTATTTACACCACACCTTTCACATCCTGAGCATCGCTGAAGAGGTGTACACATTTTGGGGTAGTTTGGAGCATTCTCACTGTTGCCAGAGAGGAAGCCATTGATGATCTCACTTGAAATTTGGGTTACATTTCCAGCAGCAGATTTTTCATTTTCTAAGTCCATGATTTGTCAGTATAATCAAATGGAGCAGGATCCCTTTCTCACAATCTACTTATCTAAACAGACATTTTAAATGTAGCCAGGAGGTGCACACGACTTGATTCCTCACCAGAAGACTCCAATCGGTGCAGATTGTCAGCACCTCCTCCTCTCTGACCATCAACATGGAGGGAGTTCAAGGCTCCGTTCACCCCTCCACACCCACAACTGCAGTGCCAAGTTTGGCTCCACCACAAATTCGCGCCAATATCTTCAAGGATTCCCGTCACCCTGGTCATTCTCTCTGCGAACTTAAGGCAGAAGGCACACAAATCTCAAGTCCAGCACCTCCAAATTAAAGAACAGTTTATTTTCCAACAAATGTCAGGCTCTTGGAACATTCCCCAATCAGAGCACAACGCGAGGACCTGTCTGCATAATTTACACATCACTTTTTTTTTGACTAACTGCAATTATGCATATTTACTTATCCTTTTTATACCCAGTCCCCTACAATGCTCCCTCTACACCCATGACGACACTGCCAAATACCACTCCAGCTCCATCTTCAAATTCCCCAATTACACAGTCATCGACTAGGCATCAAATAATGAGACGGAATGGAGGAAGAAGATTGAAAGACTCCACTCTCCAGGGGTGGGCATCCTATAAGCACCAAACTTTATCCAGGCCACAACCCAGTGCAAAAGTACCATGCGCACCCGGCCTGCTGATACAAGTACAAGCAGTCCCCGGGTTATGAACAAATTCAGTTCATACATCCGTCCTTAAGCTGAAATTCTATGCTAGTTGGAACCGATTGTAAATGCATTTAAACGTATCCAACTGTTGATCTCCTGGTGTTAGCAGCAGTGCAGGAAGGGTTAATATTTTAGGGCAATGATCTTATGGGCTTCTAGAATCACAGAGATACAGCACAGAACCTGACCCACCAGCCATCAAATATATCCAAGCATTGCCTGATTGTTTTTAACCTCAAGACAAGAAACTCAGTGCTGAAGATTCTCAGCAGGTCAGTGTCCTTTATATTGCAAAGGATACATAACCAACGTTTTAGGCTTGAGGCCTTCATTAAGGGCCCAAAATGTTGGTCATATAGCCTTATCTTTGCTACATAAAGTACACTGTTTGACCTGCTGAGATTCTATTGCACTGTGTTTTTGCTTCAATGCCAGTATCTGCTTACATTGATGTTTGACCCTCGTCTTAATGATCTCGAGTCAAGGTCGACTTTCTCTACAGAGCTGCCTTACCAAAAGAACTGATAAGGGCAGCACGGTTAGCGTACCAGTTAATGGAATGCCGTTGCAGCGTCCAGCAATAGGGACCAGGGCTCGAATCATGCATTGCTTATACGTTGTACGTTCTCCATGTGTCTGCGTGGGTTTCCTCCCACCATTCAAAATGGGGGGTGCAGGTGAATTCAGCAGTACGAGCTTGTGGGCCAAAAAGGGCCTATGTCTGAATTTAAAATTTATGTTTTCTCATTACCAAAAACCACCAGACCTACATTTAAAAAAAAATTAAAATCCCTTTGATTTTCACCTTTACACGTCAAATAATGAAGAATTTTGTTGTCTAAAACCACGGGCATTACTGAAACAGGACTTCAAATCTTGAAGTTGCAAATGTTGGTTACTAACTTTTGCCCACTGTTCAAATCGACAAACTTCTGTTTGAGCACAAATAGGCCGAGCAGCTGTGGGCACTGGCCACGTTTTAACCTTTGCTCATATATAATCCGGATGGGATCCGTGGATAAAGTACAGTAGAAACACCAATACAAACCAGCTGGTGGTTGGGTAGGAAACCAGTCCCGGAAGATGGGGGACACAAAGTATATGCACTTGCTGGTAGTCCCTGAAAACTGGGACACGGAGTCTAAAGGATTAAGCCTTGCCCGGAGAAAACAACATTGCAACAGTTTTGTGCCCATTGAAAACGAGGTTGCGGCTGTCCCCAACTCATCCCCCGTAATGGGCTGTAACAGGTAGGAAGATACTATTTTAATCATCCTCATCTGTGCAGAATTTAAACCTGGTCTCAGGAGTGAAAGGAAAGTGATCTGACACACTTACCCTCAACCAGCTGCTTTCTTTGGAATTATCTCTTAATGATGCAGACTACTTTATGACAGAACGCAAACACCTGCATCATTAAAGATGCAGATTTTAAATGACTACCAATAAAAATATTCACCCAAACGTTTTAAATTAGACAGGCTTCATCAGCTTTGGACGTCGACACCCCATAAAGAAGCAGATGGCCAGGAGTGTGCCATAAGACATAATGACAAAAACTGATTCTCTATAAACCATGCATGCCTTACTCCTCTAGAATTGGACATCACAAACTCTTGATTGATAGAGAAGATCAAGTGCATCCATTTTGAGTCCAAATCATTTTGCGTGTCCAATTCAAATGGGTGCTGATGGAGTTGAGTGGGACAGGAACACAAGACCTGATGGGGAAAACGCCACCTCCCCTTCCACTGGGATCTCTGAATGGGGAAACTTGCCAGCACAAGGAGTTCAGGTCAGTTCGGGTGGGGTTGGGGGGGGGGCAGCCAGTGAGGCTGTCAAGGAGGAAAGACAGGAGAGTCAAGTGTAATCCAAATACCAGGATGCACTGGTTGGGTTTATTTCTGTGCCTGCTTCTGGATAATCCTGCACAACCCACTGGCACGCCCCACCTTCCCATATGACGTCTTTAAGAAACTCTTCTGACACTGCTACTTCTGCCATTTTGATTTCAACGGTGATGATGAACAGTATAAAGCAGTGGTTCTCAACCTTTTTCGGTCTAAGACTCACCTGGCTTCCAGCCTGATCTGCCACGGCCCACTAGTGAGCAATATTTTCCAGTCAAAGGCAGCTCTGTAATATTATTTAACATTTTTAAAGACTCATTCAGATACACACTGTGGCCCACTGGTTGAAAACGACTGGTTTGAAGCTTGGACGAAAAACAAGGAACTCCTCCAAATCATGCTGACTATCAGCAGCCTTCAAGGACGAGGGTCATTCCAAACAGGCCACAAAATGGACCATGTACCCTTTCGATAGACAAGTGGGAAACCAAATCTTGTCCAGCCACAAATTCCCTAACCCAGACTCAACCATGAATCGTGACATCGCATTCATGATGCAAACTTAAAGGAGATCTGATTGAGATACACTCCCTCCCCAAATCTGCTCCACCACAGTTTAGATTCCTGAAATGCCCATTGCTTTCCATGGATTCTGCATGATCTGCTGAGCTCCTCCAACACTTCAATGTATTGCACTCATTCCCCAGCATCTGCAGATTCCTTGTTTTCAAGTGAAACCATTGTTCCAGCTGAACATTGAGTTAATACAGATAGGAGAGACAGGTTATCTTCTTCCTGTGCAATAGGTCAGCTTGTAATGACTTGGACAGCTGTTATTTCATAAACGATGAAGAAACACAATGCTGGAGAAGCTCAGCAGGTCAAACAATGTCCTTTATGTACCAAAGATACATTGAACCAACATTTCAGGCTTGAGCCTCTCATCAAGGTATGAGCAAAGGGGTGGAGAGCTGGAGGAAAGATGATGAGGGAAATGGAGAAGAGAGAGGAAGAATGGGAAGTAGGATAATAGAAAGCGGAGGCCGACATTAATGGCATCTGGCTGGAGAGTACAGAGATGGAAAATTAGGTGTTTAAGCCATCTCGGTTTGACGGTACAAGACCGTGGATAGGTGCGTCACCGGGGGAATGGGGCACAGAATTCCAAGGTTGGCCATAGGGAGACTGTTGTCACAGATGTGGACAGAGCAAATATGCTCAGTGAAGCAGTCTCGTTGTCTGCGTCCAGTCTCTCCGATGCAGAGAAGGTCACACCGGGAGCAGCAGATGACTCCCGCAGACACACAAGTTAAGCGTTGCTGCACTTGAAAGGACAGTTTGGGGTCCCGAATGGTGGTGAGTACAAGTGTGACATTCCTGTGGCCACAGGGGAAAGTGCAAAGGGGGCAATTACTAAAAAGCGAACAGTGTGCCCAGTTTCAGTGTCCTAGCCAAGACATTGGACAAACATGTAGAACTTTGGGTCACCACCACACTGAACCAAGGGAGCAGACACTTCTAAAGGGGATAAATAAATTCATTTCAACCCTATACCCAAAGGGAGGCCCCAGCCTCACACTAACCCATCACAGACCTGCCAGCCTTCAAGCAAACTTGAAAAAAAAGCAGCAATTGTTGGAACAATTCCAAGCGTGATGCGACTTCCAACTTGCTGCAAGCTATGGTAAGATAATGAGGCATTTCCTTGTGTATAAAGTGTCTGCATCTTCACAGTGTGGATCTGATATATGGGGTTATTATTTCCACATTTACCAGAACATCACTCTTTACTGAAGATCAATGAAATCTTCAGGACAGTATTGTACCTTTCCTGTGAAATAAACCATATTCACTCAAAGTGGAAAATCCAGTCAATATTCATACATCCCCAGGGATTTGAGTTAAAACAGAGCAAACAACCTATAAGGCAGTATAGATGTTGAAAATCTCACAAATAGAACAATAAGGTTTGACTACCTGGAGACGGGCATGCATATTTGAATTTTATAAATTAATTGCATCATTTGCCTTTACCAAAATGAAAAGGGGATACATTGAAATGCACCATTAACATGAGTTTCAGACCCAATCTCACTTTTGACCCATTCCATTGCTGGCGCATGTAAGTAACTTGTGTGGTGTGGAACATGGATACATGATGATGTCATTACATTACATCAGCACTTTCAATGTGTTGAGCAGTCGGGCCACAGTAAAATATACACCGACGTTTTGGAGACTAAAGATGTAATTATGGTTGAAGCCTACTCCCTGTGTGCTGATCCACTATCAATAACTCCAAATCTGTCCTGAAGCACACATCATTAAGTAACTGGTAAATTCAAGGCCAAGGTTTTTGCAACGGCTCCATTTCGAGCAACTCCAACGATGCAGAGTTAGGTTCCCATTATACCTTGATGAAGATATAATGAGACAACTAACTCGTGCGGTAAAGATACCTCTCAGCCCATTTTCATGCCTTTCCCATTCTTCTCTGGAGCATTATCCAAGAGGTTGGACAGGAATCTGCTCCAAACGAAAGCTAACCCATGTGCTTGCTCTGGGAACAGGCAAGTTGGAAGTCACCTCACCTGTCGGTCAATGTCAAGCCCACCCACAGGGAAGCACACAACTTGCCACTGGCTCCCTGAATCATCTGCTTGATTTTGGGCAGACCTGAGCTGGTCCCTCCATCCAGCAGCAGCTGAGCCCAATACGTAGAGCAGCTGGGTTCTTTTCCCCTGGGAACGAACCCAAATTTCAGTCCATGGGCGACGCTAGAGAATCATTTCCAAGGTGGGGCCCATTGAGGTGCATGCCTCGCATCACTATCAGAATCAAAATTTATTGTCATTAATTAGTCATAATAATAAAATAAGGCAGTGTCTTTGGTTCATTGATTATTCAAGAATCTGATGACAGTGGGGAAGAAGCTGTCCTTGTGCCACTGAGTGCTCGTTTTTAGGCTCCTGGACCTTTTCCCCGATGGTAGCAGAGTGAAGAGGGCATGGCCTGGGTGGTGGGGGTCTTTGAGGATAGAAGCTGCTTTCTTAAGACACGGCCTCAAGTAGATGTCCTCGATGGAGTGAAGTCTGGTGTCTGTGATGACACAGGCTGAGTTAACAACCCTCTGAAGCTTTTTTTCTTGTCCTGAGAGTCGACACCTCTGTATCAGGCAGTGATGTAACCAGCCAGAATGTTCTCTATGGTACACCTGTAGAAGTTTGAGAGGTTTGTGCCTGTTTTGAGATGATCACTGCAAATACTTTTCCAAACTAATCAGGATGCCGTACATGCACCAGAACAGGGGTGGCAGGTACCATTTGTTGCTTTTCACTGCATTGAACTGTCCGTGATTAGTAGCAAATACTGGTTGTTAGCTTCCCCCTGCATGATCCCTGTTGTGACTTACCCTGCAGCAAAATAAAAATCTTTGCTGTGATAGGATTGTATTCAGACTCATTGCTTCTCGGACCCTCCAAACCTGTATCCCTCATCACACACCCTCTCACCTTAAATCCACATCCAATTACTCCGTTGGAGGGGGAGGGGGTACGGGAAAGCAGAGTTCTCATTCACCCCTCATGATTTTAGGTACCACTTCTTAGTCTCTGGCGCTGAAGGGCAACAAGTCCCAGCCGATCCTTCTAACGTCCTCCAATCAATGTGAAACCCTCAAATCTTTCTGCACCAACTTTCCAACCAAAATGCGAAATATGGTCCCTCCAACCTGTTGCATAAGATTTTTGTAACTCAAGCAGATACAGTGGTTCTCAACCTTTTTATTTCCACTCACATCCCACTTTAAGTAATCCCTATGCCATCAGTGCTCTGTGATTAGTAAGGGATTGCTTAAGGTGGTATGTAGATGAAAGGAAAAGTTTGAACATTACTGTTTTAATCATACCTCATTGACTCATTATGCACACAGTTTCATAACTTCAAAGGAAATGGACCAATGACAAGTTTTCTCAAGCAAAATATTTCAGTAACAATTGGGTCTAGAACAGTGGTTCTCAATCTTCCCTTCCCACTCACATACCACCTTAGCAATCCCTTACTAATCACTGAGCACTGATGGCAAAGAGATTACTTAAAGTGGAATGTGAGTGGAAAGAAAAAGGTTGAGAACCACTGCTCAAAGGCCAAACCCCTCATCCCTGGAATCAACCCAGTGAACCTCCTCTGCACCATCTCCAAGGCCAGTACATCCTTCTCAAGTCTGAAGGCCAGAACTGCATGCAGTACTCCAGATGTGGTCTCATCAGATGTGGTACCATAACCTCCCTGGTTCTAAACCAATCAGCCTATGATGTGAAACACTTTGGTTTCCATTATTAACCTTTTCGCCTTGGGTGCCCCAGTTTTCAAGGACAACCAACAAGCACATTTCCCAGGACTGGTTTTGAACCCAACCACCAGCTGGTTCATACTGTAGTTTACCCATGGCCCCAGTCCAGACTATAGATGATGAAAGTTTTAAAATGTCCAGAGTCCAAAGGGTTAAGACAACTAGCAATTTAATCTGAGAAACTATTTACCATAAAGAAAATTTATTCAAGAGAATTCTGTCATTTTCATAGAATGTAAAGTTTAGTCCACTAAATGGAAACAAATGAAAGCAATGTTTGGAGTCCCCTTCCAGGATTGCCTTGCGATGACGACCAAGCCTCTCACAAACTTCACTCTTTGGTTAAAAGTACAATTTGTACCTCATTTCGAGATCACAAAATTATCACAGCATTACTGACTGCAGCTTTCACCTGTGAATGAGGCTAACAACTGCTAACAATTAAAAATAACCAAAGCCCAGGCTGCTGAGACATGGACCTCAGAAAATGCAACAGAAGGCTGTCAGGACAAAATGCATGAGTTAACCTGGATGCAAAGAAATTTCTGATGATTGATGGTATTTCCTTCCACACTGGGGAAGGTGCAACACCCTGCCACCTGGTGACTGCCTCCCGCAACTGCAGTCAGAATCTATGCAGTATCTGCGGATGACTGGAAATCCAATTGAAGCAGAACATGCTGGAAACACTCAGATCAGGCAGCAGACACAGGGAAAGGAACGGGGTTGAGTTGACCCAACAGAAACCTTTACCCAAGATGGGGCACTGATCTGAATTACTAACTGTTTCTCCCTCTCCACAGATGCTGCCTGATATAGCAGAGAAACAGGCCCTTTGGCTTTTCTGTCTGGCTCCTCCCTCGCTTCTCAACCTACCACCTCCAGCCTTTGCGACCACCCTTCCCCCTCCCCTTTACCCTATTGCTCGGATGCGCTGCTGACATTTTTCCAGAAGGCCTCAAGCCCGAAACGTTGGTTATATATTTTTACCTTTGCTACATAAAGGACACGGTTTGATCTGCTGAGTTCCTTCAGCCCAACCAGTCTGGCCTAACTATTATTCTGCCCAGTCTCGCTGACTGACACTCAGATTCTAAACATGAAACTAAAACATGAAAGTCTACAAACACTGTGAATGAAGTGAAAACACAATGCTGGGGAACTCAGCAGATCAGACAGCGTCCTCTATATAGCAAACCTATCTAACCCTTTATACCCCTCCCATCAAAACTGAGCCTGCATTTATCAATTCAGCTGGTTGCTCATCCCACACTCAAACCACTCTCCTCCTCATAATAGAGAATTTAGACACTGCAGCACAGTTCAGGCCTTTGATGTTGTGCTGACCTATATCTTCTTTCTTTGGCTTGGCTTCGCGGACGAAGATTTATGGAGGGGGTAAAAAGTCCACGTCAGCTGCAGGCTCGTTTGTGGCTGACCAGTCCGATGCGGGACAGGCAGACACGATTGCAGCGGTTGCAAGGGAAAATTGGTTGGTTGGGGTTGGGTGTTGGGTTTTTCCTCCTTTGCCTTTTGTCAGTGAGGTGGGCTCTGCGGTCTTCTTCAAAGGAGGCTGCTGCCCGCCAAACTGTGAGGCGCCAAGATGCACGGTTTGAGGCGTTATCAGCCCACTGGCGGTGGTCAATGTGGCAGGCACCAAGAGATTTCTTTAGGCAGTCCTTGTACCTTTTCTTTGGTGCACCTCTGTCACGGTGGCCAGTGGAGAGCTCGCCATATAATACGATCTTGGGAAGGCGATGGTCCTCCATTCTGGAGACGTGACCCATCCAGCGCAGCTGGATCTTCAGCAGCGTGGACTCGATGCTGTCGACCTCTGCCATCTCGAGTACCTCGACGTTAGGGGTGTGAGCGCTCCAATGGATGTTGAGGATGGAGCGGAGACAACGCTGGTGGAAGCGTTCTAGGAGCCGTAGGTGGTGCCGGTAGAGGACCCATGATTCGGAGCCGAACAGGAGTGTGGGTATGACAACGGCTCTGTATACGCTTATCTTTGTGAGGTTTTTCAGTTGGTTGTTTTTCCAGACTCTTTTGTGTAGTCTGCCAAAGGCGCTATTTGCCTTGGCGAGTCTGTTGTCTATCTCATTGTCGATCCTTGCATCTGATGAAATGGTGCAGCCGAGATAGGTAAACTGGTTGACCGTTTTGAGTTTTGTGTGCCCGATGGAGATGTGGGGGGGCTGGTAGTCATGGTGGGGAGCTGGCTGATGGAGGACCTCCGTTTTCTTCAGGCTGACTTCCAGGCCAAACATTTTGGCAGTTTCCGCAAAGCAGGACGTCAAGCGCTGAAGAGCTGGCTCTGAATGGGCAACTAAAGCGGCATCATCTGCAAAGAGTAGTTCACGGACAAGTTTCTCTTGTGTCTTGGTGTGAGCTTGCAGGCGCCTCAGATTGAAGAGACTGCCATCCGTGCGGTACCGGATGTAAACAGCGTCTTCATTGTTGGGGTCTTTCATGGCTTGGTTCAGCATCATGCTGAAGAAGATTGAAAAGAGGGTTGGTGCGAGAACACAGCCTTGCTTCACGCCATTGTTAATGGAGAAGGGTTCAGAGAGCTCATTGCTGTATCTGACCCGACCTTGTTGGTTTTCGTGCAGTTGGATAATCATGTTGAGGAACTTTGGGGGACATCCGATGCGCTCTAGTATTTGCCAAAGCCCTTTCCTGCTCACGGTGTCGAAGGCTTTGGTGAGGTCAACAAAGGTGATGTAGAGTCCTTTGTTTTGTTCTCTGCACTTTTCTTGGAGCTGTCTGAGGGCAAAGACCATGTCAGTGGTTCCTCTGTTTGCGCGAAAGCCGCACTGTGATTCTGGGAGAATATTCTCGGCGACACTAGGTATTATTCTATTTAGTAGAATCCTAGCGAAGATTTTGCCTGCAATGGAGAGCAACGTGATTCCCCTGTAGTTTGAGCAGTCTGATTTCTCGCCTTTGTTTTTGTACAGGGTGATGATGGTGGCATCACGAAGATCCTGAGGCAGTTTACCTTGGTCCCAACAAAGCTTGAAAAACTCATGCAGTTTGGCATGCAGAGTTTTGCCGCCAGCCTTCCAGACTTCTGGGGGGATTCCATCCATACCTGCTGCTTTGCCACTTTTCAGTTGTTCGATTGCCTTATATGTCTCATCCAGGGTGGGAACCTCATCCAGCTCTAGCCTTAGGGGCTGTTGAGGGAGCTGGAGCAGGGCAGAATCTTGGACTGAGCGGTTGGTACTGAAAAGAGATTGGAAGTGTTCTGACCATCGGTTGAGGATGGAGATCTTGTCGCTGAGGAGGACTTTGCCGTCTGAGCTGCGCAGCGGGCTTTGGACTTGGGGTGAGGGGCCGTACACAGCCTTTAGAGCCTCGTAGAAACCCCTGAAGTCGCCAATGTCCGCGCTGAGCTGTGTTCGTTTGGCGAGGCTAGTCCACCACTCATTTTGGATCTCCCGGAGTTTGCGCTGAAGATGGCTGCATGCACCACGGAAGGCTTGTTTCTTCTCTGGACAGGACGGCTTTGTAAGGTGAGCCTGGTGGGCAGCTCGCTTCTTTGCCAGCAGCTCCTGGATTTCCTAGCTGTTTTCGTCAAACCAGTCCTTGTTTTTCCTGGAGGAGAAGCCCAGTACCTCTTCAGTGGATTGCAGTATGGTAGTCTTCAACTGATCCCAGAGGGTTTCAGGGGACGGGTCCGTGAGGCGGGTTGCAACGTCGAGCTTTGCTTTGAGGTTTGCCTGGAAGTTTCCTCTCGCTTCGTCTGACTGCAGTTTTCCAACATTGAACCTCTTTCTGGGGGCTTTATTGTTCCTGGGCTTTGGCTTGAAGTGAAGGTTGAGCTTGCAGCGAACCAGCCGGTGGTCAGTGTGGCATTCCGCGCTAGGCATGACCCTGGTGTGGAGCACATCTTGTTTGTCACTTTCTCGCACCAGGATGTAGTCCAGGAGGTGCCAGTGTTTGGATCGGGGATGCATCCAGGTGGTCTTAAGGCTGTCCCTCTGCTGAAAAAGGGTGTTTGTAATGACAAGCCGCTGTTCTGCGCAGAGCTCCAACAGGAGGCGCCCATTGTCGTTGCACTTGCCGACGCCATGCTTGCCCAGGATTCCTGGCCAGGTTTCTGAGTCTTTGCCGACACGAGCGTTGAAGTCGCCCAGGATGACAACTTTGTCGGCTGTAGGGGTACGTTGGATGAGGTTGCGCAGGTCGGTGTAGAACTTGTTCTTTTCTGCTGGTTCCGCCTGGAGGGTTGGAGCATAGACACTGATGAGGGTGATGTGACGCTTGTTTTGAAGTGGGAGTCGCATGGACATGATTCGGTCCGAGAGGCCTGTCGGAAGGTTTTCGAGTTTGGAGGCAATGAAGCTCTTGACCATGAAGCCTACACCAGATAGGCGTCCTTCATCCGAAGGCTTGCCAGACCAGTAGAGTGTGTAGCCCGCGCCGCGTTCTTGGAGGCTGCCTACATCTGCCAGGCGGACTTCACTGAGAGCGGCTATGTCGATGTCAAGTCTGAGGAGTTCATATGCAATGAGGGAAGACCGACGTTCAGGTCGGTGGCTGTCAGTCTTGTCTAGCATGGTTCTGATGTTCCAGCATGCTAGCTTGAGTTTGTGAGCATCTTTTGAGGGGGAGGACGTTGAGGGGGAGGACGTTGAGGGGGAGTACGTGGACCTGTCCTCGGGCCTGCGCAAAGGAGCTTTTAGGTGGAGTGCAGTGCGCGCAGTACTGGCCCCACCCTTTACACCCATGGTTCGTGTGCCGTGGCCAAGCAAGCTGGGACGTGGCAGCGAGGTCCTTGGGTCATAGGTTTTATATCGGAGTGGCCTTCTCCTATGCAGGTTTCTTACCCGGGCTGGAGGGGTCTGCCTCCCCTCCTAGGTCGGTCCATACTGCCCGGACCGGGGCCGAGGCCGCCGCAGTTCACCCTGTGCCTGGACTGGGGCCGCCGCCTCCCACTCCCTGCCCGGACCGGGGCCTCCGCCTGCCTCACTCAACCGAGGCCGGGGCCGCCGTCTCCCCCTTGCTCCTGCCCGTATCGGGGCCGCCGCCGTCTACCCTTCGCCCGGACCGGGGCCGGGGCCGCTGCTGCTGTCCCTGTGCCTGGACTGGGGCCGCCGCCTCCCACTCCCTGTCCGGACCTATATAAAGTCCTACCAAAGAAACTAAACCCTCCCTACCTCATAAACCTCTATTTTCTTTCATCCATGTGCTTGTCTAGAAGCCTCCATCACCATCCCTGGCAAGGCCTACCGGACACCTGCAACTCTGTAAAAAAAAATTATCCCTGATATCTCCCCTAACCACACCCCCGCCCCCCCACCACTTCCATAAAGGGACTTGATACCCTTTAAACTTTTCCCCTTTCTCCCATAACCCATGTCCTTTCATTTTTAATCTCACCCAAGCAGAGTGGAAAAAGCTTGCATTTACTCTCTCACAATGATTTAGAGTATGTTCTATTTTTAATCTCTGCAGCTTTCTGTGATGGTTCTGCCTTAATCCTTGGATTGAATGGGAAAATCCTATTTCAAGAGCATTGAAAAGGGTCATATGAAATTATTCTGAGAGTAACAGTTGGCTGAGAGATTGTAAACACAAATGGTTTATTCAGTCCACTCAAAATCTCAAAATCAGTGAGAAAATCAATATTTTATTTTGTCAAACCTCTCTACTGATCGGTTAAAAAAAAATCCTACAAAAATGAGAGCTGCATTAATGGAGCATTATTTACTATCAACGATGAATGACCACAGGCACGGTACCTTTCAAGTGTTTGTTGGACAAGGTGAAGGAGATGATCGTGGACTTCAGGAGGTCCAGGAATGACCATGCTCCTCAACACCTCAACAACTTGGACGTGGAGAGAGGGGAGAGCACCAGAACCTCCTTGGAGTCCATTTAACAAGTAGCCTATCATGGACACAGCATCTCCTCACCTGTCTGGAAGGCGTACCAGCACTTCATGAGAAGACTGAAGAGGGCAATGCTGCTGGCCAAAATCACATCAACCTTCTATAGGAGCTCTATCGATAGCATCCTGGCCGGTTGCATTATAGCGTGGTACAGTTGCCGCAGAGAATCTGAGGTCAATCCACAGGACCATAAGTATGGCTGTGTAGAGCTCGTCGAAAGAATCAAAGACTTGTTGATCCAAACCAAGGCTTTTATTAGCAGAAGACAGGAGCTCTTCACAGGTGGCCAACCAGTCCGGAATGATCCGTCCTGGCTAGGGACACAACCCTTTAAGGCCCAGACAGTAGGCGTGGCTAAGCTCTCGGCCAATCGCTGTAAGCACAGTCTAGATACTGTAACTATATACACTATATACATTGGTGATAGATCTGTACTATCACATTCCGCCCTTCTTGGAAAATTGACACTGGAAAAAAAAACAAAATAATGAGGGAGAGAATTAAAGGAAGGGGTAGGTTAGAAGGACTGTAGTGGTCAGGGGGGTCTGACCATCCGGCGTGATTGCCGTGGTGCCGGGATTGGGGTTGCTGGAGTGGTGTCGCCAGCGGGCTCGTCGGGTGCAACTGCTCCTTCGCTCAATTCCCCAATCGTGTTGTCGGCAGGGTGGCCCAGGTCGTTGGGGTGCTGTTGGTCCTTCTGTTGCGGCACGGGGCCTGGGGAATAAAGAGTTGGGGAAGGTTGGGTTGGGGGGTTTGCTGGGTCTACCGCGTCCTGAGCTAGGTCCCGCACCGAAACAGTGTCCTCCCGCAAGTCTGGAAACTCAAAGTAGGCGTAATGCGGGTTCGCGTGGAGTAGAGTTACTCGGTCGACCAAGGGGTCATTCTTTGAGTGCTGGACGTGGCGTCGCAAAAGGACGGGGCCAGGGACGGTGAGCCATGCAGGTACAGTGGTTCCTGATTCGGATTTCCTCGGGAAAAGGAACATCCTTTCGTGGGGGGTGGCATTTGTAGTGGTACATAGGAAGGAGCGGATGGAATGTAAGGCACTAGTGAGAACCTCCTGCCAGTGAGAGGTGGGGAGACCTTTAGACCGGAGAGCCAGTGTAACCGCTCTCCATATTGTGGCATTGTCCCTCTCGACCTGGCCGTTACCGCGTGGGTTATAGCTCGTGGTCCTGCTTGAAGCGATACCACATTCCAGAAGGTACTGTTGCAGCTCTGCGCTCATGAATGAGGACCCCTATCACTGTGGATGGAATTGGGGTACCCGAAAATGGCGAAAATACTGTGAAGGGGCTGTATCACTGAGGTGGCAGTAGTGTCTGGGCAGAGCACAGCGAACAGGAAGCGGGAGTACTCGTCGATGGCCGTAAGGATGTAGTTATTACAGTTGGTCGACGGTAGGGACCCCTTAAAGTCTATGCTAAGATGCTCAAAGGGGCGAGTGGCTTTGATAACATGGGAGTTATCTGGATGGAAGAAGTGGGGCTTGCATTCAGCGCACACCGAACAGGCTCGGGTCATGGAGCCGATCTCCTCGACTGTGTAGGGTAGGTTGCGCGCCTTCACAAAGTGGGCAAACCTAGTGACCCCTGGATGACAGAGCATCTCATGGAGTTTCTGTAGTCTGTCCATCTGTATGCTGGCACACGTCCCCCTGGAGAGCGCGTCAGGCGGGTCATTGAGCTTACCAGGCCGGTACAGGATGTCATAGTTAAAGATGGAGAGCTCGATTCTCCATCTGGAGATTTTGTCGTTTTTTTATCTTACCGCGCTGGGTGTTGCTGAACATGAAGGAAACCGCGCGTTGATCAGTCAACAGTGTAAAGCGCCTCCCAGCGAGGTAATGTCTCCAACGACGCACCGCTTCAACTATGGCCTGGCCCTCCTTCTCGATCGAGGAGTGTCTACTCTCTGGACCCTGGAGGGTTCTGGAGAAGAAGGCTACAGGCCGACCGGCCTGGTTCAAGGTGGCTGCCAGGGCGAAGTCGGATGCATCACTCTCGACTTGAAACGGGACAGATTCATCGATTGCGTGCAGCATCGCAGCGGCGATGTCGGATTTGATTTGATTGAAAGCCGCTCTGGCTTCGGTCGAGAGGGGAAAGGAGGTGGTCTTGATAAGAGGACGCGCCTTGTCGGCGTAGTGTGGAACCCATTGGGCGCAATATGAGAAAAGGCCCAGGCAGCGTTCGAGTGCTTCCTGGGTATGGGGGGGGGGGCGGGGGGGAGTCCATTAGGGGACGCATGCAGTCAGGATCTGGCATGACTATCCCGTTCTCCACCACGCAACCTAGAATCGCGAGTCGTGTGGTCCGGAAGACACACTTGTCCAAATTGTAAGTCAGGTTCAGCCGACGGGCAGTTTGAAGAAATTTGTCTAGGTTGGCGTCGTGGTCCTGCGTGTCATGGCCGCAGATGGTGATATTGTCCAGATACGGGAAGGTAGCGGTTAGCCCGTTCTGGTCCACCATCCGGTCCATTTCCCGCTGGAAGACCGCGACACCATTCGTGACCCCGAATGGTACCTTGAGAAATTGATACACCCGCCCATTCGCTTCGAAGGCCGTGAATGGTCGGTCCTCACAGCAGATCGGGAGCTGGTGGTAGGCTGAATGTCGGTCAATGGTGGAGAATATGTGGTATTGGGCGATCTGGTTCACCACATCCGTGATGCGTGGCAGGGGGTACGCATCCAGGAGCGTGAAGCGGTTAATGGTCTGGCTATAGTCGACCACCATCCGTAGCTTTTCCTCGTTCTTGACAACCACCACCTGGACTCTCCATGGTCTTGAATTGGGTTCGATGATGCCCACATCCAGCAATCTACGCACCTCACTCCTAATGAATTGCCTGTTTTTGTAATTATATTGCCGACTTTCGGTGGCCAGAGGCTTCCAGCCAGGGGTGAGGTTTGCGAAGAGTGCTGGCGGGGCAATCCGGAGTGTGGAAAGGCCGCAGGATTGGCCCCAGGGCACGGGGGGCGGGTTGCTTGGGTGCTTTGGGGGTGGGGCGATGGCAGACCGAGAGGGGAGCATGGGGTCCCCCAAAGTGTAGGGACACCATTTGGAACTGACACTGGAAGTCTAATCCCAGCAACACTGGGGCGCACAATTGGGGAAGGACGAATAATTTGAAGTGGGTGACCGTTTCGCCCTGTACTTCCAGCGTGGCGATGCAATACCCCTTTATCCCAGTCGAGTGCGACCTCATCGCTAATGAGATCCTGTGGGTAGTGGAGATAATGTCAAGTCCCTAATGGAGGGCCAGATCTGGCCGGATAAAACTATCAGTTGATCCAGAGTCAAATAACCAATTGATGTAGTGTCCATGCACTTTAATCAGTTCCATTACATTAGTGAGGGGATGAGAGCATTGCTGGTTTAGTGTTATAGAAGCAGCCACTGATCCAGTTGACATGGGAGATCCGCGTGATGACGTCTCGCAACGGCATGACGTCATAGACGCAGTCAGCGCTGGAGGAGCAATTTGGAGGACCTCCCAGAAGTGCTGTTGTGGCGGCGTCGGCGGATGAAAGGTAAGTAGTGGGGTTTGTAGTTGCTCGCGGTTGGCGGTGGGTAGGTAGTCGGTCGCGGCGGTCGGGCCCCGGCGGTCGTCAGTGATGGACGCTAGGGTGAGTACCTGGTTGGCCGCAGTGGGTCCCCAGTTGGTCATGGTGGCTGCACCGGCGGCAGCAACAGGGGAGTAGGCAGCAGCAGCGGTAGTGTTGGCCGCAACGGGTCCCCAGTTGGTCGTGGTGGCCGCATCGGCAGCGGCGTAGGCAGCGGCAGACGGGGAGCGGGCAGCAGCAGCAGTAGCTTCGGCCCCGGGGGTGGCTGTGGCGGCGGTAGTAGCCACAGTCGGGACCGAGGCCAGGTCGAGTGTTCCGCACGGGGGCGAGAGGTGGGCCAACACCATGGTTGCGAGGGTGGGCTGCCCCTTCTGGGTTCGGCGTCTCCGTGACGTCAGGCGATGCCGTGCAGGGGAGCCCTCGCTCTCATTGGATGAGAGCTCTGGGGAAGAAGAGTTTGAATGGGAGAGTGGCGGTTGGGCTTCACACGAGACACTGTGTTTGCCGGCGGCCATTTTAGACCTACAGACTGCAGCAAAGTGGCCGTTTTTAAGGCACTTCTGGCACCTGGATTTTCTTGCTGGGCACTGGGACCTGCTATGCTTGTCTCTCCCGCAGAAATAACATTTTGGGTTCGCAGGGGGCAGTGTAGCAGCAGCCGACAGGCCGTCTGTATCTCGGGGGGTGGTAGGATAGAAGGGCACTTTACTCACATCAGAACGAGGGGTCCAATCCCTAGAGAACTCGGTGGACTTTAAGGCTGCAATCCGGGCCACGTCCTCTAGTTTTTCTACCCCTTGCTCGAGCAAGCGCAGCCTCACTTCGTTCGATCGGAGCCTGGCCACATAGGCATCCCAGACGAGGTCACTAGTGATCTCGGCAGCAGTTTTGTCAACACAGTTACAGTCCTTGCCCAACGCCTTTAATACTTGTAAATATGCCCTGCTGGACTCGCCAGGCTGTTGCTTCCTCGACGCAAGGACGAGCCAGGGATGAACTCTGTTCACCAGTTGATCATACAGTTCTTTCAGTACTTTTATGGCTGTGGTGTAAGTTGTCTCATCCTGGATGCTCTCGTAGACTCTCAAGGACACCATAGACAGCAATGCTGTTAGACGCTGATTATCCTCCTCCACCCGAATGAATCTCAGGAAGTTTTTAAAGTTCAGCAGCCAGAACTTAAAGGCTTTGAAGGCTGTAGCTGACTGTAGGTCGATATCACGTTTTTCTGGCCGAGCCAAACGGTCCATCCCTTTCAAAAAAATTCTTTTTTCTTTTTGCTAATAAAATTGAGAGCTCGTCGAAAGAATCAAAGACTTGTTGATCCAAACCAAGGCTTTTATTAGCAAAAGACAGGAGCTCTTCACAGGTGGCCGATCAGTCCGGAATGATCTGACCTGGCTAGGGATACCACCCTTTAAGGCCCAGACAGTAGGCGTGGCTTAACTCTCAGCCAATCACTGTAAGCACAGTCTAGATACTGTAACTATATACACTATATACATTGGTGATAGATCTGTACTATCTGGAGTCTCCTTCCTTATCAGTGACGTGATCTACTGGGATCGTTGTCTGCAAATCATCCAAGGTCCCTTCAAACCCTTAACACAGCATCTTTCAATGACTCTCATCAGGAAAGAGGTGCAGGAGTGTCAGAGCCAGGTACACTTAACTGAGAAACCGTTTCTTCCCACGGGCAGTGAGATTTCTGACCGACCAAAGGAACTGCTCAAACTGTCCGAGTCACTAATATTCATGAAACAATATTTATTTTCCTATGTCTACACTTGTCCTGTATTGTTTGTATGTATTGTTTGTCAGTAGGTGTGTAATGTCTGGTTGTGTGTCTGCATGTTTTGCACCGAGGACTGGAGAATGCTGTTTCATTGGTTTGTACTTGTTCAATCAGATGATAATAAACTTAAACTTGCAATGGAGGCAGTCTGCAAACTGAAAGCTCACACAAAATAATTGTGCTAATGAGCAGATCATAAATTTTAGTCATGACCCAAGGGACACCCACACAGACTCTCAACTCTTCAACATTATGCCACAGAGTCTTTACATCCACCCGGAGTGACAGGTAAAGCCACAGTCTAAAGTTTCACCAGAAACACAACTCATAGTCAGCGGAATCTCCTCAGATCTAGTCCAGAAGAGTCAGACTGAGTCAACGGCTCTGAATTTGGACCAAAGAAAAACTCCAACCTATTAACTGAGAAGCAATAGATGTCACCGAGATGTGTGAAATTCTAATGTAATGTTATCATGAAGAAGCGCTTTTGTTAATCTGCAATGTGTTTAAAGCTTCTTGAAGGTGAGATGCAAACCAGAGGACATGGGTTAAGGGTGAAAGGGGAAAAGTTTAGTGGGAATGTGTGGGGAACTTCTTCATACAGAGAGTGGTGGGAGTATGGAATGAAATGCCCTTTGAAGTGGAGAATACGGGCTCAATTTTAAATTTAAGAAAAATCTGGACTAGTAAATGGATGGGAGAAGTATGGAGGGCTATGGCCTGGGTACAGGTCAGTGGAACTAGGCAAAAAAAAAATGGATTGGCACAGACCAGAAGGGTCCAAGGGGCCTATTTCTGAGCTGAAATGTTCTATGATTCTCGGGTTCTAGTTTCTATGGTTCTAGTGTCTTTCACAAGATGCGCTCCATAGCACCTCCCACTGAGCGCATCAAAACAATTGATGTGCCGTGGCTTGAGTAGAATAAAGAACAGACACTGGGGAAAGGCAAAGTGCCTTGTGAGCAATACGGCCAATGGTTTGATCAGCAAGATAAATGATTGGGGCTGAATATTTCCCCAGTGCATGCCGAGCTGGGCAAAGACAGTTTACCGAAAAAGAGGCAGAAAATCTATTGCTAACAAGGCAAGAAGCCCCGCGTGCAGTGTCTTGGTTGGAACCGAAACAAAATAGTGAGTCACACTGACAGCCTGGTGTGGTGCAATAAAGATGTGTGACCTCTTTACAATATACTGGCTGACTGCTCTGCTAAACATGGTGAAACAGATTTTCCAGGAGGGAAAGCCATGCTCAAGATGCATGTAAACGAGCCACACGTGCATAATTTTTAAACTTAGATGGACAGCACAGTAACAGGCCCTTCCACCCCACGAGCCCATGCCACCCAAATACCTCAATTAATCTGCATCTTTTTTTAAAAACGTACAGGGGTGTTGTAGTGGCATTGGGCTGAAATAGCCTGTTAACATGCTGTATGTCTAAATTTTTTAAAATTAATTTAAATTTAAGAATTTCAATTCATCTCCCGTATGTTTTGAAGAGTAGGAGGAAGCTGGAGCACCCAGCGGAAAATCATGCAGACACGGGGAGAACATGCACACTCCTTACAGACAGCGCCAGAGGTCACTGGCGTTGAAATAGTGTTGCCCTAACTGTGCCACTTTAGGCATAATGATTTGATTATTGGCATGCATATGTAGTCTTCAAAATACATCCTTCATCCAAACCTGGTGGTGTCACCCAAAATTATTCAAGAGAGCACTCATCAGTGATACAAGACAACCACACAGTTCAACTTCAAACAGACAGCAGCATGTTAATTAAGCTCCAAATGGTAGACTGGCTACTGGATATCACTCTGAGCTCACACCATCAGTTCTCATTGAATAAAGATTCTGAATTCAAAGAAAATTAGAGGAAAATCAATACACAAAGCCACACGGAGCATTTGTACAAATGTTTGGCTATTGGATCTGGTTCCTGAACTCCTGCCAGCGCACTCCTTTGGCTATTGGATCTGGTTCCTGCATTCCTTTGGCTATTGGATCTGGTTCCTGCACTCCTGCCACCGCACTCCTTTGGCTATTGGATCTGGTTCCTGAATTCCTGCCAGCACACTCCTTTGGTTATTGGATCTGGTTCCTGCACTCCTTTGGCTATTGGATCTGGTTACGGAGGTTACGGAGAGAAGGCGGGGACGGGGTACTGAACTTTAAGTTCAGCCATGATCTCGTTGAATGGTGGAGCAGGCTCGAAGGGTTGAATGACCTACTCCTGCTCCTATCTTCTATGTTTCTATGTTTCTATGGTTCTTGCACTCCTGCCAGTGCACTCCTTTGGCTATTGGATCTGGTTCCTGCACTCCTTTGGCTATTGGATCTGGTTCCTGCACTCCTGCCAGCGTACTCCCTTGGCTATTGGATCCGGTTCCTGAACTCCTGCCAGCACAGTCCTTTGCATGTTCTGCAGATCTCCAAAGTCTTTTGCTTGCATCGGTTTCAGAATGTACTTCGTGAGGAGCTTGAAGAGATTCAGTACATCACCGAAAACCTCAAGTGTACCATCCTGGCTGCTTGCATCACTGCGGTACAGAGGAGCCAATGGTCAAGACAAGGAAAAACTCCAGACTGTTGTTAAATTCTGCCGGCGACATCACGGGTACCTGACGATTGAAGGCATCGGTAAGAGACAATGTCTTGAGAAAGCAGCCTCCATTCTCAAGGACCCCCACCACCCAGGCCGTGTCCTCTTAACTCTGGTCCCATCAGGAAAAAGGTGCAGGAGCCTGAAGACGAGCCCTTAGCGCCACAAGGACAGCTTTTTCCCCGCTGCCATCAGATTCCTGAATGAACAGTGAACCACAGACACTGCCTCACTTTGACTTCTTCTTACACTATTTTCATTTATTTTCTATGGAGGTTCTTATAAACATTTGCACTGTGACACTCCTGCAAAACATCAAATTTTGTGGCACGTTCATGACAATAAATTATGATTCTGAAAAGCTGAGATGTGGTTGCAGCCTCCTCTCCAAATGGGAGAATTGGCTTGCGTTTACCAGCAGGAAATAAAAGTCACTTTCACCCAAACTACTTGAAAGGTCATTCCTCTGGATTCAACACGTTGTCCAAATGTGTTGGGAAATTTTGACCAGATTCGCATGCATCAAAAAAAAATATTCATAGCCCCTTTCCAATCTTCATGAATGGAATACACAATTTCAATCCAGACTTTGTTCCATTGTCTACTGTTATTTGGTTACTGGCACTGCTTATACATTTGGTTCATCCGTATGGCTGGCCTGCCTTCCCTCGGTGACTCCACCCCCTGGAATCCCCTAATAAAGGCAGTTAAACCAAGTCCCTCCCTCAGTACGTCCAGGGATTGGACCAGAAGAGGAGCAGAGTACAGGGATGGGACCAGAAGAGGAGCAGGGTCCAGGGATGGGGCCAGAAGAGGAGCAGGGTCCAGGGATGGGGCCAGAAGAGGAGCAGGGTCCAGGGATGGGGCCAGAAGAGGAGCAGGGTCCAGGGATGGGGCCAGAAGAGGAGCAGGGTCCAGGGATGGGGCCAGAAGAGGAGCAGGGTCCAGGGATGGTACCAGAAGAGAATCAGGAACTAGGGATGGTACCAAAAGAGAAGCAGGGTCCAGGGATCGGGCCAGAAGAGGAGTAGGGTCCAGGGATGGTACCAGAAGAGAATCAGGAACTAGGGATGGTACCAAAAGAGAAGCAGGGTCCAGGGATGGGGCCAGAAGAGGAGCAGGGTCCAGGGATGGGGCCAGAAGAGGAGCAGGGTCCAGGGATGGTACCAGAAGAGAATCAGGAACTAGGGATGGTACCAAAAGAGAAGCAGGGTCCAGGGATCGGGCCAGAAGAGGAGTAGGGTCCAGGGATGGTACCAGAAGAGAATCAGGAACTAGGGATGGTACCAAAAGAGGAGCAGGGTCCAGGGATCGGGCCAGAAGAGGAGCAGGGTCCAGGGATCGGACCAGAAGAGGAGCAGGGTCCAGGGATCGAACCAGAAGAGGAGCAGGGTCCAGAGGTTGAGCCTGAAGAGGAGCAGGGTCCGTCTTATGGTATTAAAAGCCTGTTGTCCAGCCACTCCAGCCTTTCGGTGTTATTGATAGAGCATCAGGACAGAAACCCAACTTCAAGGGAAGCAAATACCTCACAACACCACATGGCTAAAATTCCTCACAAGAAACAGTAAAATGGTCGAAAATTCAATTAACTGGCTGCTTGCAGTGTAATGCAAGGCAACACCTTTTGTAGCAACTCAAGTAGAAGCAGAAGAATTTCTACAACATCTGTGGAATCAGCAGAAATGGCTTCAACTGCATGTCAGTGCGGGAAAAGCAGGCGTCAGCTGCCCCACACTGTTCTTTCAGTAGGGTTGCAGTCTCAAAATCGAGAAGGAGGCTTAAACCATCTTTTGCATCAAGACATTAATGGCCAAAACGGCCATCAAGAACAAGTGAAGGTTGATCCACCAATAAAGAACCTGAAGTTAATCTTCAGGAAACCTGAAGATTATCATTAAGTTAATCTTGCAAAAGCACTTCAGGAATACCAAATACTTCATTACAAATTTGTAGGTGTTGAATGGCTTCATTTTTATGATTAACGTGCAGTATAAATTCACATCATTATAAACTGAGTAAAGACTGCCCTTCAGACAAAATAAATACTTACATTCTCATTGAAATTCAACATTCTGAAATGGAGTCTTGCAGCAGAGTTAAGATTGAAATAGATGCCTGTAGTGTGGAGAACCTCGTCTATCACGTGACCTAGTCAGAATTTTCATCCCTGCCAATTCAAGGTTGGGCTTCGCCCACCTATTCGTGCACACCTGACCATTAGCCCCTTTAAGCACCTAGCGATTATCTGGGCCAGACCCCCCAGCTTATTGTACTATAAATTCCACCAGGTGGAGCAGCTCTTTCGCTTTTGCCCTTTGGACCTGAGACGAACCCTGCTTCACTCCAGGTTGCAAATTATGGACAACACTGAAGGAGTCAATGGTAAGATGTTGCCTACATCAGGATCGGGCTGTGGTACATTGTTGTAGTGTTGTAGGTAGCATTCGAGCCGTGCCCACATTAGACAGGGAACAGCAGATAGCATAGTCCTTGGTTGTGTCGTCTGTATAATTGTTGTCTCCAATGTGACTGGGTCGTACTGTGCTTGTATGAGTGTAAGCAGTTGCAAGTACTGATCATGTGGAGTCTGATGTGATGGGTTATTCTGTGCAGTGTGATTGCGATGCAAGTATGTGTTATTCCTGTTGCAATCCCCTTGTGTCTGTTTCCATCAAGATCCTTCCTGCGTTCAGATTTGTTGCTCACTAAACCCATCAAACCTGTCTCCCTTCCCACGCAATAGAGCACCAGGATTAGTCATTGACCACACACATCCCATTCCCAACATGAACTTGCAAAAGAAAATGCTACGTTGAAAATTCACAGGACCATTCAATGAGTTGCAAGGGTGGCCTTCAAGAATAAAGACAGCTTTTGACTACAGTAACAATGAAGTACTTCAAATCTCTTGATCACTACTAACAATAAAAGCTCAACTCAAGTGCTCAATTAAAACCATGGCTTTGATGCAGTGGATTTCCACTTTCCTTGCACCGGCACTCATCATCATCCAATTTCATTGAAAGTATTCCTTCAAGGTGCCTATCAATTCCATTTACACCCTCTAGCGAATCACATCAATGATGAGAAACCCACACAATATCTTTTTTTGTATTGGTTTAAGAGCAAGAAATAAAAATGAAACTCTTGCACTTCTGTAAAACAATTACAGACTTCAGGATACCTCAAAGTGGTTCGCAGCTTGAAAAGTTCTGTTGAATGGTGGTCTTCTCTCAGGCAGACTCAAGCATGAGGATGACTCAATTCTGCTCTGGGATTTATTTTTGCAGGTTCTAAGATGACCGAAGAAAGTGCGTCAGTGCCTCGACTTCCTCAGAAGTTTGCATAAGTTTTGTAGGACATCGGAAATGCTGCTAAATTTCTATAGAGGTGTGGTGGAAAGTGTGCTGACCGGCGGCAACATTGTCTGGTGGAGGGACACAAATAATCTCCAAGCGAAAATCCCTGCAAAAGGGAGTGGACACAGCCCAGGGTAAAACCTTCCCCACCATCGAGAACATCTGCAGGGAACGCTGCCATCGGAGATCATCAAGGATCCACACCACCCAGTACATGCTCTGTTCCCACTGCTACCATCAGGAAAGAGATGTTGGTGCCACAAGACTCGCACCACCAGGTTTAGGTACAGCTGCTCTCCCTCCACCGTCAGAATCTCCAACAACAAACTCAGATTTAGTTAAGGTCTCTTGCTTTTGCACTTTTCTGATTTTGTTCTCTCTCAATATTGCATGTTTTGTTTACATTACTTGTTTGCCCATGTGTGTTTTTTATTGCACTGCTAATAAGGGGTAATTCTGTCTCACCCGCATGGGAAAACAAAATCTTATTGTTGTATGTGATGTCATGTCTGGACTCTGACAATCAATTGGAAGAAGGCAACAGGGGAACCCTCATTCACAAATCCAGCAAGTCATGGCTGAGAGAACAGAGGAGAAGGCAGTTTGTGAGGTGATCAGCTCGCTGATCCAGGACACCATGGCTTCTCTTCGTCATGCCGAAGATTCTCTGCCACATCCTGAATGCTCCTTGGCCACTGTTTGTTGCCTTGGGCCAGGCATTCGCAGGAAGAAGTGGGGATGTTGCACTTCTTCCCAAAGGCTTTGAGTGTGTCCTTGAATCTTCTCTCACTGCCTGACAATCTCTTCTTGTGTTGGAACACAAAATTGGGCACGCAAACAGCTCAGCCTGTCCAAAGCAACCAACTCGGTGCACGTGCATCTTCGATAATGAGGATATTGACCCAGGAGAAGATTACTGATCATTCCAATCTACTTATTGGCAGTCGATCCAAGTTCCCGCCGACACCGAGCATCACTGGAGTCGGTGACATCAGTTGGAGGTCAGCAGGTTCAAGAGGCAGCCCAATGAAAGCTGATGGCTCAAATGCACAACAGTGTAGATCACAGCACCCCACTGCCTCTCACAGCCAGTGCTCTGGTTTAATACTGACTTCCAGTGCTCCCTGGGTGGAGTTTCCATGCTCTGCGACTGCGCGCTCAGGTTTCCTTCCACATTCCAAAGATGCACAGGAGGAGGTGGGGGGGGAGGGGGAAATCAGTTAATTGGAAATAGGCCCGAGGGGGCTGAAACATTCTGTGCAGAGTAGGTGCACATGCGTGCATGATGACCAGTACAGACTTTAAGGGTCAAAGGGTCTGTTCATTGCTCTTCATGGGGATCCTTTGGTTAAGGAGGGGGAGGGCAGAGGTACTGAGTTCCCTGAAAGTTTACACAAATTAAAACAAGTCCCAATTTCTAATAAAATGTCTTTTTTATCAATAAATGATACAGTTAGCATACAATCGCACAACATGCAACTTAAATTTATTGTTTTCCCCAGTGTTTTGTCCAAAATATTTTTTGGTGGGGGATAGGGGAATATCGATTTGAGATGGCCCTTCAGACCAACTCATCCAAGCCAATCAAGTTGACATTCTGGGCGAGTCCCATTCATTTACCCTTGGTCTGTATCCTTCTGGTCTCAATATCCAACCATATACCTTGAGAACTGCCATACCACAACACATTTAAGTAAAAGCCTGATTTCCTTCTTCACCTCACAAAACATAAATAGAGTACCAGATGCCTGAAATCCAGATCACCCGAGAATCTGGACTCCTCGAAAACTCTCGACTGAAATCCAGATCACCCGAGAATCTGGACTCCTTGAAAACTCTCGACTGAAATCCAGATTCCTTGAAAACTCTCGCCTGAAATCCAAATCACCTGAGAATCTGGTCTCCTCAAACTCTTGCTTAAAATCCAGATCATCCGAGCACCCTGACTGCTTGAAAACCCTTGCCTTTTGTGCGGGCATGGGGGTGCAAGCACCACAGATGCACCGCGGCAATAGGCGACCATGAGGAAGTGGCGGAAATGCAAGAAAATGTATTTGTTTTTCGTACTTTGAATGGAAAAATGTTTTGTGAATAAACTATCAAAATTTACCTGTTTATTCTCCTTAAATTTGAATTTTAAAAGTCCTGCCTAAGAACCCAAAATATCCAAAAATCCAAAACAACCCAATCCCCGAGCAGTCCGTATTTTAGCACTTTTACTGTTTATTTTTACATGGTCGGTAGGAGAGAAGTTGAGAAGAAACCAAAACGTAGCTGCTTCTCTGGGAATGGGGGCCGATAAACTTTGAGCAGGGTCTTTGGAAGGGAGCGGGGTGGCCAGAGCCGGAAGAAACTTTGACAATGGCTGCTTTAGAATATGAGAACTGCACCCACTTCGGAAGCTTCCTCATTCAGATGTGGAATAGTCACCCCTGTGGCCCTTCTTAATTCTCTCCTCTCTCACCTACACTCTATGCCCTCAAGGTTAATGTCTCGCTCTTGAGATGGTTCACCACCTTTCTGCCACAAGTCCTCGACAGGCTCTGAAGCTGCAGTCTGCTGCAATCGCAATATGGAAAAAAAAAGTACAAAACTCCAGCAACAGACTCGGATAAAATCTTCAATTTGCAGTTTCAAGTACAAAATACACCCAGAAGCCACTTAAGCAATTCAGTTGCTGTTTGATATCCTCCAAAAGCTTCTTTTAAATTACCTCAGAACCAACTTCCAGCTATCCACAACCTTACAAAGCACCTGTACTGGATTATCTCAAGCTGGCTACAAAAGGAAGCTAGAGAACCATTTAGCTTTGGCTATTAAAAGAGTTAACCTCCTCCAAAGAATGAGCCAACAATTAAAATCTAATTCCCTTCATTTAGTGGTCAATTGACCCAATCTGATTTTTTGCCTGCAAGATTATAAACTCTAATCCCACACTTCAGTGACTTGAATAACAAATTTATTATTATTATTAATAACATTTTTATTACATGGAATTGTAAGATCCATTTCATCTTCCCCAATCACATCCCATCCAGCTTTCAATGTGAAGAAAATAATGCTTCATTGTCAAACCTCTTTAACACTGTTAAAACCAAGTCATGGGGCACAAACCTTGTGTCAACGCAGTTCATGCATGATCGGAAAAGGTGTATTTAAGGCAGGGATTGATAGGTTCTTAATGAGCCAGGGCACAGGACAAGATTATGGGGAGAAGGCCAGGCGCTGGGGCACAGTGGGAAAATGGATCAGCTCATGATTGAATGGGCGACCAGATTCGATGGGCTGGACAGCCGATTCCTGCTCCTATATCTTGTAGGAATCACAAAAGTTACAGAACACAGGCAGAAGCTGCAATGCAAGGACAAGCAAACGCTGGCTGGCAGTCAGCGAGGTCTTTGCAAAAGTAATCAGCACCACTTTTACAATGAGAAACTGAGAGCTCTGGTGGTTCTTAAATTGACAGCGTTGAAACTTTCAGTCCATCAAGCGCATGCTGACCCCCAAGCCCATGTGTCAAGCAATGCGAGCTTGTTGAACGTTGCCAAGGTGAATACAAAAAAGTACCAACTGCTTGTGCACATCTGAAGCATAAACCTGAATAAGTGGTGTTAAACACAAGAGATGAATAAAATTGTATTGAACTAACTGACATCTCACATTTATTGTACGTTTCATACTCCCTCGACATATCTGAATCTATCTCGGTTCATCAATTTGCTTATTTAAATCTACCTCCCATTTATGTCTTGATTTATGAACTCCTTTTTGAGCCTTATTTATACATCTAATTTATACATCTCTGAAATAAACTTCTCGTACTTAATAATAATTCGACTTTGGTCTCCACTGGCAATACTAAATCTTGACCAAAAATTTCACAAAAATCTCTTAATTTGATTTTAACAAAATTTTGTTCCAATATCTTAAACTTTTCCTTAATTCTACTAAAAGTAATAAATTTTCCAGTTTCAAAACAATCTTTAATTTTCTTAATACCATAATTTTGCCAATTTTTAAAAAAGTTGTTTTCCATAGAAAATGGAATAAGTCTATTTTGAAATAAAGGTGTTCTTCCAGACATTAAACCTCTTCCTGCAAACTCTTTATCAATTTTATTCCAAGGTTCAATTCAATGATTCAGCATGGCCGTTTCTCTATTTGCTATTAACAATCTTCCATTCCATTTTCAAATAAAATGTTGTGAATCTGTTTCTCCCATTCTATCAAGGTCTATATTCACCCATGCTGGAACATCATTTCACTCATAAATCTCAACTGTGTTGCTTGATAATAATTCATAAAATTGGGGAGCTGTAAACCTCCTAAATCATATTTCCACATCAATTTCTCCAAAGAAACCCAACATAGTGGTTAGCATAACGCTGTTACAGCACCAGCGATCAGAACCACTGTATGCAAGAAGTTTGTACGTTCTCTCCGTGTCTGCGTGGGTTTTCCCAGAGTGCTCCGGTTTCCTCCCATCTTTCAAAATGTACCGGGGTTGTAGGTCAATTGTATGGCATGAGCTTGTGGGCCAAAGGCCAACATGGCCTGCTTCCGCTCTGTAAATGGTTATATGGTTATATGGTTAAAAGAGCCTGCTACCATGCTAAGAAAATTTTATTTTAAAATGTTAAATTCAAACAGCCATTGAGCAGCTGTCACTTTTCATCATAGATCATCTTGCATGCTCCTATTTAAAGGGTGTACCCCTGCAGAAATTGCCTACGGCTTTGTAATGGGGACCACAGTTCCAAAACATACTCCACTGTGATTGGTTGCAGATAAATGCCAAGATGTTCTGCATAAATGTCGAGTGATACTTCATAGCAAATGTAGTGAGCAAGTTAAAATGGAAGAAAAGTGCTGAACAGTGGGGAGAGGCGTTGATGGAACTGGAATTCTTCACAATATTGAATCCGATATCTAGTCACCAGAACAGAGGTCCAATATAATAAGTCTCTCAGGAGCACCATGTGCAAATTGGAAAGGAATATTTGTGTTGCAACATCACAAGCTTTGTCCCAGTATCGAAGTTGTCCATGGCTGTATATAATAGTGTCATGACCAACATAACACAGCAGCCAATTTCTCCACACTAAGTTATGAAGACCAGTCGGGAGGTTAAGTTGAGGAGTCAAAAAGTCATGATGCAACTCTACAAATCTCTGGTGAGACCATACGTGGAATATGGAGTTTAAATCTGGTCACCTCATTATAGGAAGTTTATGAAAGCAACAGAGAGGCTGCAGATTTACCAGGATGTTCCCTTGACTGGAAATTAAGTCTTGTGAGGCAAGGTGAGCAGAGCTTGGATTTTTCTCTCTCTGAAGCAAAGATAGAAGAGGTAACTTAATAGAGATCTACAAGATTTGGAGAGGTTGTCAGTTCCTTTTCCCCAAGGCAGGAATAGCAAACATCAGAGGACATCTGTACCAAGTGAAGGGAGGAAAGTTTAGGGAGAGACAGCAGGGTTCTTTTTTTAAATAAAATGCCTTGCCAGGGGTGGTCATGGAGGCTGAAGCATTAGTAGCAATTAATAAACCCTTAGACACGCACATGGATGAAAGAAAAATAGAGGGTTATGAGGTTATTTTTAAAAAAAATAACGGTAGAAATATGCAGGTCGTCAAACATCGGGGGCCAAAGGGCATGTTCAAAGATCCGAGAAAAACTGCAGCAAAGTACGGATCATCTTTTTTTCATTATGTCAATAAATATTTTTAAGTTTGCCACAAATCTGGTGAGAACGCAATAACAATATCTAATTTGAAACATTCTCCCACAAGCAGAGAGAATTAACAGCATCAAGTTTTCCATATTTCATGGAGGTGGAATCACAGATCCATTCCACCGCCATCAAGGTCCAATAAGAAATACATACAATTTTTTTTTAAATAGCTTTCAGGTGCACGAGGGCCATGTGATAGTTTGGGATACTATCACCAATGTATATATTTACATATAGTAATAGTGATTGGCTGAGAGCCGTAGCCACGCCTACTGGCAGGTCATAAAGGGCTGTTCCTAACCAGACCCAGGTCAGTCTGGACTGGTCAACCGCGATGTACTACGCTCCAGTCTTTTGTTAATAAAAGCCTTGGTTTTGAGTCATTCGACATGCTATAGGTCAGTGATGAGAAAACGAAAGACCACCAAAATGAGTAAAAATGTGAACAAAGCAGAAACGGATGGACACTTAAGATATACAAATATTACTTCAAGCAGACACGAGAGTCTAAAGGATTTTACTGACGCAAGTTCTGCATTTATACTTGAAACCTGCAAAAAAATGCTCTTGTAATCATCCAGTCTTCAAGAATACAACTTGATCTTTGGTTTTTATTATATAAACATGGTGAATTACAGAATCACGAAAAAAATGACATGGAATCTCAGCAGCTGTAAAAACAAGTAAAAGGTGTGTTTGAAGGAACGCTTTCAAGAACACAGAAAGCTTTGAGAGAGACAGCCCCAAACATGGGCATCAGCGGTCAACGGAATAAATCCAGAGATGTGTGGAGAGGGAAAAAAACCCCAGCTGCAGACATGTAGGGACACAAGAGTTGTAAAGCCGGACAAGGTCACTGAGAAATGGGGTGGAATAAGAACATGGATTATTGTGTTCAGTTCGGGACACCTCGTTATAGGAGGATGTGGAAACAGTGGAGAGGGTGCAGAGGAGATTTACCAACATGAATCGGAAAATGAGTCTCATGAAGCAAGGTTAGCAGAGCTGGAACTTTTCTCTTTGGACCACAAAAGGATGAGGAGACTGAACAGAGATCTGCAGGATAATGGGAGTGGGCAGCCAGCGCCTATTTCCCAGGGCAGGAATAGCAAACACCAAAGGGGGTGTGCACCAAGTGAAGGGAGGGAGGTTTAGGGAAGACCTCAGGGGTAATTTTTTATTTTTAAATACAGAGAGTTGTGGGTGTCTGGAATGCCTTGACAGGGATGGGGTGGAGCCTGAAACATTAGGGGCATTTAAGAGACCCTTCGAGAGGCACATGGATGGAAGAAAAAATAGAGGGTTACAGGGTAGGGAGAGTTTTGTATTTTTTTTAAGGAATATATGGGTTGGCACAACATTGAGGGCTGAAAGGCCTATATTGTGCTGTCGTGTTCTATGTTCAAATGTAAATGGATTTATGAAATGAACCTCAAGAAAAGAAAATGTAACTAAAGTAGTCAGGGAAATTAAAACAAAATGAATTAGACATTAGTTTTGCCTTAAGGAATCAAATACATCAATAAAACAGCTCAACTGGACAAGGCATATTAATACTGTAGTGACAGGGATTTGGAGGTGTAATGTCCTGGAGCAAGTTCAGTAAAATCCCTGTTATACGGAATTGCAGAAAATAAATGGGTAAAAAAAATAAGCAAGATTAAACTGGCATGCCTCAGCGTCAGTTGGCCAATCATGCAACAGCCAGCCTCAAGCAACCAGAAAATTCGTCTACCATTTCCCATAGGTGCCAGATGCTGAATTCACTCCTGATCCCCTGAACATTTACACCATCTACAAGGTGAAATACCTTCTTCCTGTCTCAACAAGTGAAATTCTAACACCTCTCAGCAAGCTCATTTCCACCTCGGAAAAAGCAGCCGACTCGAATGGCAACACCCAAAACGTTCATTACTTTCACCAATCAGATAGTGTCCACAGTGCATATCATGGGAAATCGTACTACTCAGCCACTGAGACAGCACCTCCCTCAAGGGCTCATTCTCTTGCACTGAGAATGAGGACAGACAGTACATAGGAGATGTACCACTCATTCTCTTGCAAAATGCACCCCAGCCAGATTTGGGAATAGATCACAGTTCCTTCACTCTTGCCCAGGTCTGATGTTGGAAGACCCTTTGGGAATTCCTTCGCCAGTTGGCCCATCAGTTCAAAGGAGCTGGTACAATATGGGACATTGACCAAGTCCTGGCATTCTCGATACCCATGTCTCAAACAATGAAACAATCAAAGAGTCATCAATTATCAGGAAATGAAAGCAGCATTGAAATCCCTCTTGGTTTAAAAGAGATTGAAGATTCAGGTGAAATAAAAAATGCTTCCAATCCCCCGAGGGATTGATTATTCATGGTATGAGGCACGAGTAACGTGCCATCTACCACAGCATCTCCATAAACATGCAGTATCCATCTTAAATATCCTGAGCAACTTGAAGAGCACGGAACATAACCTCGACTCCATAACTGATCCGTTTAAATCCAAGAGCGAAATATAAAATTGGGATAAAATCCACAAACCATCTTGCGAATGAAAATTGGGTCATAAATGAGACAACATTGTGCCTAATATTCCAAGAGAGGAAATGAAAATACATCTGGTTAACTTCATCCTGCGTCAGTAACCAAAATGTTTCAAATAAAAGCTTCATTATCTTGCATTTTAAAACCCTGCGAACTCTGGGGCACTCGTATTTATGAAACAATATATCATATATTAGTTGTATATACGAATACTTGTCCTGCATAGGAATTGTTTGTCTGTATGTGTGCTAAGCCTGGTATTGGCCTACATGTTTTGCACCTCGGTCTGGAGAACGCTGTTTCGTCAGGTTGTACTTGTGCAATCAGGTGACAATAAAATCAACTTGAATGACATTTCAGGGATCTCTCAGGGCATGACTGTTATCCTCCAATAAACAATCCAAAATCAAGCCACAAAGGATACCATGGAGTAGCCACTCTCAACGGGGCCCTACCACCACCCCACCCCACCCCCCGGACAGCACAGCACATTTAACTAAAAGCCTTGTATTCTTTTCACCTCGTGCAATGCAAATATTTTAAATAGTTTTTTTTTAATGTAGTCAGTAATTACAGAAGAAACCAAAACTTGAATGCTTTACAAGGGAAGGGGGTCATAAACTTTGAGCAGAGTCTTAAGGGGACCATGGACAAAAAGAGGGTTGAGAATGGCTGCAAAAGAGGCCACACTTTGGTCCAGAAGCTCTGACAGCTCAGTGGTCTTGTAAACAAGGGTCACGAGTTTGGTGACTTTGATTTCCTCACGGTTAAAGAATTTCATGTATGTTACATTCTAAATGTAGTATTACGTGGCAATAATAGAACCTTTACTACAATTCCAAAACACGTTTCTTTGGCTTGGCTTCGCGGACGAAGATTTATGGAGGGGGTAAAAAGTCCACGTCAGCTGCAGGCTCGTTTGTGGCTGACCAGTCCGATGCGGGACAGGCAGACACGATTGCAGCGGTTGCAAGGGAAAATTGGTTGGTTGGGGTTGGGTGTTGGGTTTTTCCTCCTTTGCCTTTTGTCAGTGAGGTGGGCTCTGCGGTCTTCTTCAAAGGAGGCTGCTGCCCGCCAAACTGTGAGGCGCCAAGATGCACGGTTTGAGGCGTTATCAGCCCACTGGCGGTGGTCAATGTGGCAGGCACCAAGAGATTTCTTTAGGCAGTCCTTGTACCTTTTCTTTGGTGCACCTCTGTCACGGTGGCCAGTGGAGAGCTCGCCATATAATACGATCTTGGGAAGGCGATGGTCCTCCATTCTGGAGACGTGACCCATCCAGCGCAGCTGGATCTTCAGCAGCGTGGACTCGATGCTGTCGACCTCTGCCATCTCGAGTACCTCGACGTTAGGGGTGTGAGCGCTCCAATGGATGTTGAGGATGGAGCGGAGACAACGCTGGTGGAAGCGTTCTAGGAGCCGTAGGTGGTGCCGGTAGAGGACCCATGATTCGGAGCCGAACAGGAGTGTGGGTATGACAACGGCTCTGTATACGCTTATCTTTGTGAGGTTTTTCAGTTGGTTGTTTTTCCAGACTCTTTTGTGTAGTCTTCCAAAGGCGCTATTTGCCTTGGCGAGTCTGTTGTCTATCTCATTGTCGATCCTTGCATCTGATGAAATGGTGCAGCCGAGATAGGTAAACTGGTTGACCGTTTTGAGTTTTGTGTGCCCGATGGAGATGTGGGGGGGCTGGTAGTCATGGTGGGGAGCTGGCTGATGGAGGACCTCAGTTTTCTTCAGGCTGACTTCCAGGCCAAACATTTTGGCAGTTTCCGCAAAGCAGGACGTCAAGCGCTGAAGAGCTGGCTCTGAATGGGCAACTAAAGCGGCATCATCTGCAAAGAGTAGTTCACGGACAAGTTTCTCTTGTGTCTTGGTGTGAGCTTGCAGGCGCCTCAGATTCCAAAACACGTTTAGTGGGATGATAAACATCTTCATTTGTTTCCATGCACCCGACTTCATTTTATCCACACAATATATTTATTGGGCATGAAAACGCAAGATTAACCAACAGATGCTGGTCCTTCTGTGGTACAAATTTGATGATTGCTTATTGTAGAGATGCGGATAACTGTGGGCAAAACAGCCAGTTGCATGAATGAACGGGAACGAAGCACAATGCGGTTCAGGGAAGTTTACTGACATCCTTCCATGAAGTTCACTGAAACTCAAGACAATGTTTTCTCTTTCTTAAAAACAATCAGAGACAATTGTGTGAAAGATGGGACATGCCGATCAGCAAAATGTGGACAACCTGGGGGCGATACTACAGTTCACCAGAAATCAGAGCTTAGGATTCATGGCCCATTTCAGAAACATTTGTAAATTCCTGATTAACAAAAGATTACACTGAACATTAAGTCACATTATGTGGCCACCTGACACTTAAAAATTAATCATGGCTTTATGGCCATACACGAATACATAATTTAATACACAATCTACAAGACAAATTAATCAGTTATATTAGCCGAAGTATAAGGGGATTGCAAGGCACATTAGAGACATCCAAAACCACAGAGCTAATCCATTCTTTATAGTATTTATGTTTTACAGATTATGGATCCTGCAAATGCTTTCGATCTTGTATGGATCATCTCTGCACACACCTCACATACCAGGGAAGTAATCTTGTTTGGATGCAAAAGAACCTGCATTTTACAGAGTAAAATTCAGTCTACAAACATTGCACAGAACTGGCACTTTGCAGGTTAAATATTTCTAAATTACAATCTCTGTAGTAACATAGAAAATGTTGCAATCTCCATAAACTGGAGGGACCATTCATTCATCCTTCAAACCAGAAACTACTTGTGGAGCAAAGGATTTATTTGATGTGGGAAGGGCTTTGAACCAGTGCAGTAATTTTCTGGTGTTTATCCATGTGGCAACAACTCCATTTATTACTTCATCTTGTATTTCCAGCATGACAGCATTGGCTGTAAACACTGAAAATCAGAAATAAAAATAGAAAATGCTGGAAACACCCAGCAGGGAATGAAACAACTGAGAAATGGAAATGGTTAACATTTCAGATCAGAGGCCCTTCATCAGAACTGGGAAAGGGAGAAAACAAGTCAGGGAGTGATGGGAGAGCAACAAGAATACTTCCGATTCTGATTTTTTAAAAAATCAGTTTTGTATATCGAATTTCTGAAGCAAACACTGTAAACTGGAAGAGGCCAATGAGTTAGGCAGGGATACAGAACACATCCAGTAGATGAGGACAAACCTTTATCCCCAATCACATACTACCTTTAGTCTTCTTTCTTTGGCTTGGCTTCGCGGATGAAGATTTATGGAGGGGTAATGTCCACGTCAGCTGCAGGCTTGTTTGTGGCTGACAAGTCCGATGCGGGACAGGCAGACACGGTTGCAGGGGTTGCAAGGGAAAATTGGTTGGTTGGGGTT
This sequence comes from Narcine bancroftii, assembly GCF_036971445.1. Lineage (NCBI taxonomy): Eukaryota > Metazoa > Chordata > Chondrichthyes > Torpediniformes > Narcinidae > Narcine > Narcine bancroftii. Next base: position 83,193,445 of record NC_091474.1, read on the forward strand.
GGGTTTTTCCTCTTTTGTCAGTGAGGTGGGCTCTGCAGTCTTCTTCAAAGGAGGTTGCTGCCCGCCGAACTGTGAGGCGCCAAGATGCACGGTTGGAGGCGATATCAGCCCACTGGCGATGGTCAATGTGGCAGGCACCAAGAGATTTCTTTAGGCAATCCTTGTACCTCTTCTTTGGTGCACCTCTGTCTCGGTGGCCAGTGGAGAGCTCGCCATAGAACACGATCTTGGGACGGCGATGGTCCTCCATTCTGGAGACGTGACCTACCCAGCGCAGTTTGATCTTCAGCAGCGTGGATTCGTAATCCCTTACTAACCACAGAGCACCGATGCCATCAGTGCTCTGGTTCGTAAGGGATTACTTAAAGTCATATATGAGTGGGGGGAGAAAAGGAGACAGAAAAATTATCTAAAATTGGAAAAAGGGTGAGTGAAGAATGATGGCGAATTCAATACTGAGTGTTGAAGTGGCAATGCCCAAACAGACATTGTTCCTCAACTTTATGAAGCACCTCATGGTAACAGTGCAGAGACCAGAAACAGTGGCTGCTTCTTCTGCAAATGCGGGGTGATGTGTCGAGTGCCTCCAGCAATTTCTTCGTATTTCAGCTTCCCCACAAAATTGCACTGAAAGACCAACATTGAAGTTGGTTGGAAACCATATTAAAAAGAGGAGCAACCACGATGGGCAAAATGGCCAACTCCTGCTCCAAATTCTCATGTTCTAATCTGGACTCCCGAATCTATACAATTTTATATCTTGATTTAAATGGTTTTGACTGTATTCTGTATTCATGCAAGATAAATTTCACATAATGCCAGAGGTTACCATTATTGAATGTCCCTCACACTCACCTGTCCATACCTTCCTATGGACATCAACCAGAAATTCTGATTTGTTCTGTGAATTCTTTCCTCCAAATTATTTTACTTATCACAAAGAAGTTAAGTTCCCCAATACCATAATGCCAACCACAAAATAATATCTCACTATACCCTTCTAGTAGTTCAACTTCTGTTCTGGAACTCGATTCAGAGAAGAGTTCACGTTGGTAGACTCCCAAAATTTCATACACTATTTATTAAATATACTTTTTAAATATCATGCATTGAAATGTTTCTACTGTGTTACTTATCCAATCTTGTTACATATTTCAGAAGTTTCTTTCAGAAAGTTGTTGCCCAGATTAACTGATGATTCCCTCTGAATACAGTCATGTTATATGAAACTCCATGTGTTCTGTGAAATAGGACATTGTACGATTTGGATGTTGTGTGAACACCATATTATGAACTTAGTAAAGCTCGAATCTGTAATGGACCTATATTGACATTAATATTTTTGAAAGAAAATGTAACAGAGATAACGTTACAACTCTCAAGAAACATAGTACACGAGATTGGATACAGCTGCCTATATACACTGTTATATGGTCAATTTATTTGTGAATAGGGAAAGTCCACATTAAAATAACGTTCAAAAGTACAGTCCAGTACATGCATAATCCAGTAACATAGGCATTTATTTATGACTAACAAGGCATATGTATGATAGGTCATATGTGTACAGTACCATTATAAGCCTAGCAGTGCAATCGCTTTGTATCAAAGAATCATGAGATACGCATGCGGGAAGCTGTTGCGTTCACTATGCCTGGTTACTTCTGCTACATCCTATTCTCCAATCAAAATTTCTGAATATTTATAACCTTATGGGATCACGGACATTAATGCGTTGCCTGAATGGACATTATGCGGCGTATCTATTAGCTTACAAACTAATTTCTTGGAGTATTAACCTTGGTTCATATTTTTCCACCAAAAAATCATTTGCAATGCATTAAAAATTCATTTTTTATAACAGCATCAAAATAAAAATGAACAAATATCTACATGGTCTCCAACTGACTAACCTCCTCCTTATTACCAACCAGATGTTTGATCAGGAAACAGGTCTTTTGGAATTCACCATCTGGGATTTGATGTTGAATGATACTTGCTGTCGAGCAGATTTCAACAAACACATTAACCGCAAAATAAATTTGCTCTGGAAGGCCTCATTCTTTGCTTCAAAAGACAAGGCAGATGATGGAAATCTGAAGTAAAAACAAATGCTGGGAATACACCAGTTTTGACAGAAAACAACCCACCAGACATGAACTTTATTTCTCCTTCACAGATGCTGCTTGATCTACTGAGTTTTTAGAGCAATTTCTGTTTTTATTTCTTTGCTTGCTCTTATCAACAGGTTGTCAGAATCAAATTGCCAAACTTGAATATTTTAGAACGACTCAAATATGTGAGACTAGCAGTGGATAAAGGATACTGTTATTGGTTCTTTATAATTGCACTATGATCTCTGTCTCAATTTAATCTCATTTGTGGTCTAATCCTCACTACTTCAGTTCAAATTCCTCACCTTGTCAAGCTCCATAAGCACCATATATGGAATCATAAACCATGGAACAGGCCCCTTCAACTCAACGCGCTCATGTTGACCAAGTTCCCATTTGACTGCATTTGGTCTATATCCTTCTAACGTCTTCCTCCCCATATAGTTGTACCCCACTCTCTCCATTGACTGTAGGAGCAAGCATAACTTTCCAAATGTTAAGCCAAGAGGGCAAAGTCAAAAATAAATATATTCATAATCTATTTGTTCAATTTACAGAAATAGATCAGGTCTACATTAAAGTATTAACATTCGTCTGACAATCAGATCCAGGATACGAAGGTCTTTGCTCATCACTGCACACTGAATTTCTGACAGTAACAAAAATTTGTCTCAAGAGGATATGTCGACATTCCAGCCATTCACCCATATGTGGGGTGAAAAACACTGGCAGGGACCCCAGTCAGATGCTCCACTCACTTCCAACAAGAACCTCCACAGCCAACTGGAGAACAAACAGCATTTCAATTGTAATCCACTGAATCTCAACACAGTACGGAAATAAATAGGATTTTAAAACCAAATACTCACCAACAGAGACATTTTCGTATATTAAAATATATTGATCAAAGTAGTAATTCAAGAAATAAGGTAGCTGATTGTAGGCCAAACCTGTAAGGAAGCAAACAATAATGTGAATTATTAATAGGAGTGTTTCTTCTTCAGAGAGGGAGCGATCTCAATGAAGAGCTCAATTTTTGCAACTCATTTTGCTCCTGACAGGATTTACAATCCATCCAACACTCATGCCAGCATACCACATATAACAAGCTGACAAGCCTTTTAAGAGATCAGGCTGGAGCTCAACAGGTAGTGTTGATGTTCAATTCTGATCTTACCTGCTACCTTTGGATAGTTTACATGTTCTACATACATTTATATTGGAAGCTCTGCTTTCCTTCCAAGTACACATTGGTTCATAAGATAATTGGTTCCTTTAAATTTCATTCAGGTGGCTAGTAGGAGAACTAGGAATTAAATGTAGTAAAACCCCTAATATCCGGCTCAGTGAATTTTCCAGTTGTTTGAGATTGTGTGTTGTGTGATTGGTGAATGAACTACTGAGCAAAGAGGAGATTAGGGTTAGATTTTTTTTACATGTACTTATTTTCCACTTTTTTTGCTTGTAGGGCAGTACAATTGGCATTGCAGTTAGTGCAACGCTGTTACAGTGCCAGCGACCGGGTTTACACTGTGTAATATAAGGAGTTTGTACAGTCTCCCTAATGACTGCTTTGGTTTCAGGGGTATCGGGGGTTGTAGGTCAATTAAGTGTATTTGGGTGGCACAGCCTCATGAGTGGAAGGGGCTGGGTCCCGTGCTATATGTCTACATTTTTTAAAATTTAAAAATCTAAATTTTTTAAAGCTTGAGGCTGCCGGATGCTTGAATCCAGGTAACAGGAATAATAGGGATTTGACTCTAATGAGCAACTGCGAGAGACTGAGTTACAAAGAAATAAGAGGAGAAGGAATGTGATAGGATTCAATGGGCTGAGTAACCTCCCACATTGTAAACAAATATGAACGGAACGCTGTAAAAATGAGACCAGGCAAGATAAAGCATCAACATGCAATCTTCCAGCCCACAAGTCCATGCCACCCAAATACTCTAATTGACCAACAATCTTGGTACATTTTGGAGGGTGGAAAGAAATCCACGCACCTGGAGAAAACCCTCAAAGATACAGGGAGAACATACATACTCCTTAAAGATAGCACCAGATTCAAACCCAGGTCGCTGCCGCTGGTGTTCCACAAACCACTACTCTAAATGCGTTTTTCACAATACTGTATCTTGATAATGCAAAGAACGTTTAGTCAACCTAGTGGTTAAATTCAGACAGAGATCCCAACCATTGATGCAGAGATGAGTTCAAATCCTACCAGTGCAGCTGGGAAATTCAAAAATCAAGTCAATAAATAGACCTGGAATGCAGAGTCTTATTTACCACAATCCTATTAAATTGGGGAGGGAATCTCCAAGGAAAATCTGCTGTCCTTATCCAATTAGGCTCAAATATGGTCCCTGGAGTTAATTTTTAACTCCACTGTGTGACTGGGGACAATTAGGGGTGGAAAATGAACCAGTTTGATGACACGGCAGACAGAGAAGGTCTGTAACAGGTATGGCACCCCCTACCCCCACAAAGAGAGTTGTCGAATGGCAATTTGTGCCCTCCCCCCACCGCGGTTACCCTAATGCCACCAATTAGATCTTTTCTGATGCCAACTCTGCTTCCAGTCACTAGTTTGGTTACTAGACGATATTGTCCAAGACACAAGAAGAATATCCTTGTTCTGTTAGGTCTGTTTTTAATTCTTTGAAGTAACGTGGGCTTTGCAGGCTGAGCTATTACGAATCAGTTCTCTCCTTTCCTCCTATCCAAATAACTCCCTTTGGGCTCCTCCCTGGCCAGTCTTCAGACTTGATTCAAATCCATCTCTGCCCAAGGTGAGCCACTGCAGTTCAACCTGAAGATGGTACAAACTGTTGTCAGTGCATTAGTGAGCAAATGGGTGTGGATGGGGTGACTGTCAAGCGGGCTGCTGCGTCCTAGATGGTGTCGAGCATCCTGAGTGTCGTTGAACTTGGCCCTTCTGCATGAACACACAGAGATGACACAGTTAGCATAGCTGTTGGTGAAACACTTCACCAACAGTGTTCAGGACCGAGTTTCGAATCTGGCGCGGTCTGGAAGGAGTTTGTACTTTCTACCCATGTCTGAATCAGTTTCCTCTAGGTGCTTCGATTTTCACCCACCCTTCAAAACACACGACGGGTGTAGATCAATTGGGTCGCGCGGGCCAAAATGACCTGTCACCTTGCTGCATGACTAAATTAAAATTTAAATTAATAAAGGAATGAGCTTCAGTATAAAGACCACTTGAATTCAGCATCACAAGCATTCCACCAGTGAAGGGGGTGTATTTGTACATGGGCATGGAGGGGGCACCACATCATTCTTCAGGAATCCTCTCTGTTAGCCAATCCTCAGGCTTCAACCAGTGCAATAACCATATCTGATATATATAATTTTGTTGCTAAATTTCCAACTTTGTAAACTTAACTAGACCCCAAAACCTCTTCAACGAAAGGTTCTGGATCTTCCCAACATAAAAGTTCTGTTCAAATTCGAGTCTTTTTTTTTGCCGAACTGGGATAACATCAGACAGAGATAATGCAGAGAACCTGAAGCCATAAAAACCAAGTCAACACCTTGAGTCTAGGTCAATGGGCAGTACAATAACAGATCAGCTGCCTCACGGGTCCAGCCACACAGCTTAAATCCGGACCTTCGGTGTCAACAAGGTGCAGTTTGTACCTTCCCCCTGGGACCACAGATGTCTCTTGTGTGCAAGTGCATGGCAGAATCTGGGACGAGTTGATAGGAAGAAGCAAAAAACACTGGCTCAGCGCAGGATTCATGCTTGTTGGTGTTTGATAATAAGCACAGAAACAGTGTTTGGAGGATTCTCAAATAATTTTGAACAAGGCAAATCATCTCAATGCCAAGAGAAAGAATTTGGTGAACGCATCACCTGTATTTAAATTTAAAGCAGAAGACCTAGGACAAGTCATCAAATACATCACAATTTAGACAAAAATTTGCTCATAAAATTTTATTACATTGTGCAGTCTGCAGCCCACAAAAACAAACTATTCAGGGATCAGTAATGCAGAAAATAACTTTTGATCCTTGTCACCCAATGGAACACAGTTCATTGAACCATCACTCTATAATTACACTTCTCACTTGATTGAATACTAATGATTTTTCAAGCTATCAGACATCGTCCCTCAACAGTGAGCAAGTACACGAGACTCATGAAGGCTGCAGGTGTGGAATCTGGAGCCAAGGGCCTGAGGTGTTTCAAGATGCACTCACGAGTGTGTAGAAGGCACAATGTTTTGTCCTTTGGCAACAATAAGAGAGAGTCACAGAAGTGACTAAATTCTATTCATTCAGATTTATGCTTCAGATGTGGACAAGAAGTTGGTCCTTTCTTTGCATTCAACTTGGCAGTGTTGCACAATTAAACCTTTTCAGCTTGATTTGGGTAATTTATAAGAACAAATAATTGGAGTAAGATCCCACAGGATCCAATGTTATTTTTACTGGGAGATATTAAAGGGACTAAACCTATATTAAAACTGAACATGTATCTAGTAAAATTTGTACAAATTGCTTTGGCAAGAGCTAGAAAATGTATTGCTATAAATTGGAAGTCAGATATTGATTTGGGAATAGACAGATGGCATGCAGAAATTCAGAGTTGTATTCCACTTGAGAAAATTACTTACAATTTAAGAAATAAATATCATATTTTTGTGAAATAAGATGTTGGTATTAATATTTAAACGAATCTCGAACGTTCCATTTCTCCTATCGGTCTCTGTGAGCAAGTTGAAAAGTATTGGAAAGTGAAGTGCTCCTGTTGTGGTTTTCTTACCCTTTTAAAGTTTGTAGGGGGTTGGGGGAGGGGGATTGAGAAGAGGTTTTTCTTTCTTATTTATATATATCTAATTTATTTGGGTGATTAAAATATTATGATATGTTTGTTGTGGGTTTATATTAAATAAAATATAAAAACAATGTGAGAGTATTTTTCACTGCAGGATGGGTTGAATTGAGATCCACTTGATCAGTGACTGCAAGTCAACTGCTCTCTTACATCCTGCGATCAGATGACAGGAAATCCCAATAATTCACTCAGACTCTTACACCAGGGTGAACATCTCGAGCTGACCCCAGTCCCAGATAATTCACATTAGCCATGCTTGACCATTGAAAATTTGCTCCACCTTGCTCATTTCATTCAAGGGCTATCTAATTATTCAAAAAACAGTTAACAACTGGAGAACATATCAAGTTAATAACAGCACAGTTGACATAACAGTTAATAGTGCAACACTGTTACAGCACCAGCGATCGGGACCAAAGTTTGAATCCCACACTGTAAGGAGTTTGGACATTCTCCCCATGTCTACATGGATTTTCCCCAGGGGCTCCAGTTTCCTCCCACCCTTCAAAACATACCTGGAGTTGTGGTCAATCGGGTGTAATTGGGCAGCATGGGCTCGTGGACTAAAAGGGTCTGTTACTGTGCTGTATGTCTAAACTTAAAATTAAATTTTGAGATTTAAATATTAATTGCTCGGTTGAAGGAGTCTGGGGAAAGGAGGTCAGAAACGTTTATGGTAGACATTAATAACTTTTTTAAATTAAGGAATTAGAGAGAATTGGCGCACTGGAATCAAGATCAGCCATGCCAGATGAAATTGCCAGGCAGGCTTGAAGGAATCTCCGGACCCACTCCTGCTGATCTATTTTGCGTTCAAGATCAGTGACAGGAGAACCAGAGTTGAAGAGGAAAGACTTCTAACAAGGAATATTGGAATCCAGAACTCAAAATTTTAAACAGAGGTCTTCATCATGCAGGTAGTCAGAGTGGTGTGCAGATTAATGGCAGGTTCTCACAACGAATCAGTGACATTAGAGCAAACATTTGGGGTGGTCATAAATCAAAAGGTCCTGTTCCATGACGCAGCCTGAAATGGGACTTGAGGAATGGGGAAGGAACCCTCTCTGCTCCAGGAGGAAGCTGACTCCACTTTTTCCAACCTATTCAAAACCTCCATCATCCCACATCTGGCTGCAGCTGTTCCAGAGGATGAGTAATGAACTGCAGAAGAGGTTGGCATAATGTGAAGAGGGAGTGTTTGAAGATGGACATAGGTGGAATTCTGGAAGAGTTTTCCCCAGCTCTCTGCCTGATCCCCAGGCCACAACCAACACAATTGTGCCTTGTGGGATCTTGTTGTTGAATTTCCTACATTATAAACATGACTAGACCTCAAAACTTCAAGGTTCTGGGGTACTCCCACCATAAAATACAAGTTACTAACAGTTTCAGAACCTGAAACTACAAGGTCCAAGTCTATGAGCAGTGCAGTAACAGCTCAGCAGAACTGCTGCCTCACGGGTCCTGAGATACGGCTTCAATCTGGACTTGTGCTGTTAGGAATGTGCAACTTGCACATACACAGTGTGGGGGGGGGGGGGGGGGGGGACACAAGGGCTTTCCCCAACAATGTGCAGGGGTCGGTAGGTTCATTCATCACTGGAAATGTAGCTGGTGTGCAGATGAGTGGTGGAATCTATTCTTTTATTCCTAAATGGTCACACTAACCATCCGGCACTCTCATTTGTACAAAGATTTCAGGTTTACTGTCAGAGTACATACATGACATCACATACGACCCTGTGATTCCTTTTTTCCTGCAAAATTACCACTAATTGATAGTGCAAAAAAATAAACTGTACACAGCGTAAAACATGTAAGCAAAGAACTATAAACAGATTACAAATGTAAGCAAACTGACTGTGCAATACAAAAGGAAAATCACTAAAGTGCATGAGTCCTTAAATGAGTCCCTGATTGAGTTTGTTGTTGAGAAGTCTGATGGTGGAGGGGTGGCAGCTGTTCCTGAAACTGGTGGTGTGGGTCTTGTGGAACCGATACCTCTTTCCTGATGGTAGTAGTAAGAACGGAGCTTGTGCTGGGTGGTGTGGGTCTTTGATGATTGCTGTTGCCATCAAAGCAATATTTATTTATTTGCATAAACAAAATACTTGTCCTCCATACATATTGCTTGTCTGTATGTGTATTATGTCTGGTCTTGCACTGAGCACCAGAGAATGCTGTTTCTTCAGGCTGTACTTGTGGAATCAGGTGACAATAAATTTGACTAACGAGGCCCTACAAAACACTTTAATAAAATTAGATAAAATAATTAGCAAATATTTAAAGGAAAACTAACATGGGTCCAGTTGTATTAACAATGTTTTTTTTTAAATCTTCCAGAATTCGGGTTAGTGGATTAATACCCCAAAGTTGGAGGCAGAGATTCCACAATGTCTTGTTAATAAGTACATGTGTTTTTATATTAAAATCCAGAGGATAGTCTCATCAGGGCTAAATACCAATGGCATCAATTTGGATATTTTTATTGCTGAATTTAGAATACATTTGCTTGACTGTTGCTAATATTATTGATGTGGAAAGAGTCCATTTTTGGAGAAATAACATTTGAGTCACCTAAAGTCATTGGCTTGATGTGGAGTTGGAATCCTGGAGAAGATTGGGTCACCAGGGTAACAGTTTCAGATTACTGGACTGGCTCTCTTGACTGCAGGTGGATAAAATTTTTCAACACTTATTTCATGGCTACAATTTTAATCAAAGCAAATATATATCGCATCAAGAACTCTTGCACTCATGAGGCTGGGTATTGGTAGGAAGACTCGAAAGGGTGGGTTGGCTCGCAAGACCTTCGACAATATTAGACAATATGAATAAATCTGAGACTTTTTTTTTTAAAAAAAGACTCAATATGGTGTAAAAGTGAACTTTCATGAACTAGATCTTCTGCTGCCAGGTAGCGTTTTTAAAGAACAAAGCTTTTTTAAGATCGATCTGGTGGGGCCAGGACTCCTGACACCAGTTTTGTAAAAGATCAGCAGGCACTAGTGATGAATCTTTCAATTCACTTTGAAGTTACCTTCGCTTCAGTTGGTGCTGCGCACCTGGATAAATCAAACAAGGATAGGCATTCAGAGGGAGCCATCAAGGACATTTGTAAAGTAGCCACAATTCCTTTCTTTAATCCTTATGATCAGGGCCAGAGAGAAACAAACATGGTTCAGAAAAATCGGCCTGTTGCATAATTTTTAAAACAGATTCTCAGCACCTAAATGACAAGAAATGCAGTTTTACATTTTGCTGATTTATATTGTTGTCAATGTTGCTTGATTATATCCACTTGCTTTGCATCGTATTTATATGTTTTATGGACTTCATTTTTTGAGCGATTGCATTTTGCACCAGTCTAAAGGTCAGTATTTTTCAATAGCTGCATCGTTACATGGATTTGCATTCACTCTCCAGTTTTAGATTTTTTTTAAAATAGAAAGCACGTTTCAAGTTTAGCCTAACAAAGGAAAAAGCACCATGAGTATCTGGACTCCACTTCATTTCTGAGTCTTTCTCCAACCAGCACCCACTTAGACTTGTCTTTTTTATTTAACCACCTCAGTCACTAGCCAAATGCCTTGTCCTCCAGTTCGGGGCACACCTGAGTGGACAAACAAGAACTCCTACTGTCCTACCTACCATCAACTGAAACTTCAGCTGAGGGAATGAGGCTGGTCGAATTGGATACCATGTCGAGTCCCCCTCGTCTGGCACTGTGAGGCTTCACAAGAGGTGGAGATTAAATGGGAGCCCCTTTGAATAAGGCAATGTTAAGCCAAATGAATTCAACTTTGCTCTTGTTTTAAGAGATCGAACTGTGTTCCACAAAGGGCCTTCAACAAGAACCCCAGAGAAAGAAACTCCAGGCCTGATTGTTGAGAAATCCAATCCAAGATATCGCTCAGCATTGAACAAATAAGCAAGCCAACCACATCCTCGAACCAAAAACCAAATTAAAACTCTCCATCAGCTCAGATGCTGAAATTCTAAATCAAAAGCTTCTGGAAAATTTCACAAAACATCAGTTGACAGATGCTTTGGAAACATCAAATGAAGAGCCAATGTTCAGAGAAGCTGATTCAGTCATTCAGACCAAATTCCTCACTTCAGAACAAGGACACAATTATTGGCGTCAGCAAAAAACTTGCAAACAGAAAGGCAGAGGGTGGGGGGGGGGGGGGGGGAGAGAAGAAAAATATGAAATAGAAATTGATGGTTCTTTTAAGCATCGATCAATAAAATTTCAAAGGGGAGTTTTGTGAAGAAATTCTTCAAAATTCAAGGAGCAGAACCAGTTCCAGGTTGTCGAAGCTTCATAAGGCTCTGGTGAGACCTCATTTTGAAATACTGAGTGCAGTTTTGGGCTCTTCATTTAGGAGAGGTTGTACAGTTGTTGGAGAGGGTTCAAAGCAGTTTCACAAGGATGATTCCAGTAATGAAGGATCATCAGATGAGGAGAATTTGACAGCTTGAAGCTTGAATTCATTGGAATTTATGAGAATATGGTGGGGGAGGGGGAAGGAATCTCATTGAAAGACTTTGAATGTTGAAAGGCACGGACAGAGTGGGTGCAGAAAGGTTGTTTCCTATGCTGGGAGAGTCCAGGATGACACAGGCACAACGTCAAGATTGAAGGGTGTCCACTTAAAACAGAGACGAGTTGGAATTTCTTCAGCCAGAAGGTGGCAAATCTGTGCAATTTGGTTCCACAAGTGGTTGTGGAGGCCTGGTCATTGGTTGTATTGAAGACAGGTTCTTGATTATTCAGGGCATCAAAGGTTATGGGGAGTGGGGAAAATGGATCAACTTGTCATTAAATGGTGGGGCAAACACCATTTAGCCTATTTCTGCTCCTGTATCTTCACTCTTCAGTGTGATCACTGTTGTACTGCAGAAAGCATGGGATTTGAATCCCAGTCCTGGCGCTGCCATGGTATTCCACGAACCGCTACGTCAAATGTGCCACCCAAACTTACCTTCTCAAGTGAAGGGTATTATGGATCAGTGGACCTTGGGAGCTGGAAACGCTGCACCAGCTGTTGGGAGGATTAGATTCTGAGGGATGGCTAAGATGTTGAAACAAGAGACAGTTGTCAAGACAGTGTGGGTCGAGATTACAGTGACAGGAACTGGAAGAGTGAAAAACAACCCTGGGAGGCATATAAACACAGAGAAGGAACTATTAAAATTGAAACATCACTTCACCCTGACCCTAAAACAGATCACAATACAAAGATGAACGAAAAATATCATAAAATGCTGCAGATATCAAAATCATCTGGAACAATTTGCTGGAAATCCTCAGCACGTCATACTGTGTCCCTTGAAAGAATAATACAGATAATGTTTCACAACTCAAAACATTAACCCCATTTCTCTTCTAAACGGTGAGTGATTTCAGCAGCTTCTGTCGAGATGAATTGGGATTGATCAGGATTCCAGAGTCCTCTGGGATCCAGCAATGTAGCTACCCGATAAAGATGCATGACCAAGTTTTGGGCTTGAACTCTTTCTGCCAGCCCCTTCCTTCTCCACTCACAGAGCCATTCCCCCTTCCCCCACCCTGTTTGCTAGTGTGCCCTCCCTCCCCTACCCACTTATTACCTCCTGCCTGTGGGACCGTGTTCCTCCCCTACCCCTCCTTCAGGCACCTGCCTACAGTGGTTATGTGTCTTTGCTGCAATAAGTACATACACTGCGTGGCCAGCTAAGTCCCTCCAGCATTATGTTTTTACTTGTGGAACAACCCTCTCTTTGGGTTGCATGAGAGGGTCAACCCAGATTGTGCACTGAGATTGAACTGCAAAGATTAATGCAGATGGACATAAAATGATCAGTCTACATTTTAAAAAATAATGACAAGGAAGAGAATCTGCATTTTCTACCTGGTTTTATTTATGTGGCCAACTACCTGCAGCGTGAATTTGGAGGGTCATGTAGCCTCTCCATCTGCCACCTAGTCGGAAGTCACCACCTGTGCTAATTAGCAAATATTACTTCATGTGTGTAAGAGAGCGAGAGTAGGTGGTCACTGGTGTCAGAGAACGCTGTATCTGATGTAAATGCCTACATTGTTTTAGTCCCAATGTTGTTTCATGTTTTCCCCATTACGATCTCATTGTGTGTGCAATAAAGATCATCCTTTGTTTGTTTAGCTTGTGCCTGGATTTGTTTCTCTCTGAATCCACCAAACATCACTTGGTTACCTCCTGGTTTCAGGGGTAATTATAGAATAAATGCTGGCATTGTCAGTGACATCTGTTACACTGAGCCACAAGTGTATCATTCACCCATCACCTTGAGATTCATGAAACACTGACAGCACAGAAACAGGCCCTTCAGCCCATCTAATCAGCCTCATTCACCTGGCCCCAGACCACAAACCTCCATAGACGTACAGGGTGAACACCCCTTATCCGAATACCCAAAATCTGAAACTTTTTCGTCTGTGGTCCCACAAGATCATATGCAATGAGAGTTCAGAAATCCTGATCAGAGAACGAGACGTATTGGGTGTAAGCAGTGCATTATTGAGTGTAGATTTTTCAGTGTGTGTCTATTTCAGTTAACTTGTGCATATGTAAATATTTCTATTGTAAATGCATGTATCTTTAAGTCTGAGTGAACAAGTGCATTTTTTAAATGGTGTTCCAAAATCTGAAACACTTCTGGTCCCAGGCATTTCAGTGTGTCTATCCAAATTTTTCTTAATGTCAGAATTGAACCCACATTCACCACTTCTGCTGGACACACAAATTCTCACCATTCGCCAGAAAGGCTCAACAGTGACTACAATTCCTTAGAAGGCTAAGGCAGGCAAGGCTACCAGCCACCATCCTGTCAACTTTCAACAGGAGCTCTATTGAGTGTCCTGGCCGGATGCATCACAGTGGGATATGGAATTGGATTGAGGTCAATCCACAGAACATGAAAAGCAGCAGAGGGGATCGCTGGGGGTCTCTGTCCCAACACCCCCCCCCCCAATCAATGTGATTGACTGGGATCGTTTGCTTAAAGAGGGGGTGTAAAATCATCGAGGACCCTAACCACCCTTCACGCAGCATCTTTCAGATACTCTCATCAGCAAAAGAGATCCAGGAGGATCAGAGCCAGAACCATCAGGCTGTGGAACAGCTTCTTCCCACAGAAGTGAGAATACTGAGCGACTGATGAACTGGTAAAACAACTGTAAAACTCACTCTTTATTAATAATATTTATGCATGTACTGTACTCGCCTGCATGTGTGTTATGTCTGTATGTGTTTACTGTGGACTGAAGAATGCTGTTTCATTGGGTTGTACTGGTACAATCGGAAAATAAACAAACGAACTCGTTCCGCACTCTCCCCACTCTCTGCATGAAGCTCCCTTAATGTTCCCTTTAAATACCTTTCACCCTTAACCCAGGTCCTCCAGTTCTTGTCTCACCTGACCTCAGTGGAAAAAGCCTGCCTACATTTATTCAATTGAAATCTTTTGATTTTCATTCAACAATTACATCAGGTTGATTGTACAACATTACAACTCAATGGAATCACCCAACAATAACACTCAGTGCCAAGCTCCAGATGATTTTTCTTCCAACTAATTGTTCCACCATATCCTCAAGATGGTTAGGACATCAACGTGGGCTGTGCCAATACTTACCCAGAGAAAAAGAATGCAGAAAAAGGAACAAGCCAAATGCACAAGGAGCCATCTTCACTTTGGATCGTCTTCGCCCATTACCTGACAGAGAGAAAAAGCAAGCAATTAAAACTTGATTGGAAATTCCAAAGAGCTGTCAAACAATAAAACATTGAGCCCATAGAAGTGGGCAAGTGGAGAAAAGGAATTCAAAGCACGAGCACCCAACATTTTGTTGCCCAAGCACCAATGCATAAATGTGGTGTGTAACTAGCATGTGTAATGCTTTCCTTGAAAAGTAATCAAATGCAAATCCCTGCATTAGCCCAAAAATCATGAACTGCTGTCTGATTTAGCGGGGTAGAACTTAGTTTTAATACCAATTAGAATAGCGACTTAAATTGAAACATCAGTATCACACCAATAAGTCAATACCCCTGTTAATAGTGCAAATTCATCTCAGCTTTAATTACACTAAAGCTAGAGTTGAAATAAATTATGCATTTCTTGATTTCAAAGAACAAATGCATACTTAAAATAATATTGACATATGGGACATTAATAGGCAAAAGGAAGTTTACTGATTCCGCTGACATTAAGAAATAATATTCATACAATTTCCTGGCAAGTGCAGTGGATTTAATAAACTTGCTCCATAGTGTGTTTTTTTAAACTTGGAGACTGGACTTAAACCAGCAGTGAATGGAAATTAAAGACATGCAAATTAACAACCAATTTTGGCATAAAAGTTCTCAAGCAGCCATGAAAGGATTTTTATAGCAATGGGTTGAAGAAATATCCTGACAGACCTTCCAGGATCACTCAGATCTTGAAGGACTCAAGCCCAAAATGTTGGTTGTCGGTCGAATCATTATCTTTGTTTCTCCAGCATTGTATTTGTACTTCAATCACGGTGTCTGCAAACTTTACAATAGTCTTAAATACATCACTTTCAACAAGAGAGCACTCCTTCCATGATTAAGCAAAGCAGCAACCTCAATTGCACAGCCAAACATTGCAGTGAGACCCAAACTTGACTTTGGCCTTGAGTGCAACAATGAACGTCCAACTCATGTTGCAAAATTGAGTGCTTCAAGTACAACAATCCAACACAATGCTACGAGAAACTTTCGCCTGTGCAAGGCCACGTGAACCCATCGTTCATTAAGATTGTGGTCTTATTTCCACTTTCCTTATCATTCCTCATTATTCACGGGGCATGGTCAGCAAAGCAATTTGCACAATGCTGTTAGTCAAAATTCATCAAAGCGGCAGAGTTAAAATATTGCTTTTTACAGCCCCCGTAACCCAGGTCTGAATCCTATTCTCTCTGCAAGGGTTTGTCCGTTCTCCCCACGTCTGTGTGGATTTCTTCCAGGTGCTCCGGTTTCCTCCCACCGTTCAAAATGTAAGGGATTGTAGGTTAATTTGGGTGGAATTGCGCTGCTCAGATTTAAATGGCCGGAATCTGCTGTCATGCTGTAAATAAAATTTTAAAATTTATTCTCAGTTCTCCTCTACATGAAAAACCTCTCAGCTGTGAACACATTCTATGATTCCGCCCCCACAGCTGTCCGAGAATGGGAATCCAAAGATTCACAACCATCACAGGAGGTTCTTCCACACATATCAAAATTAGTAATTCCTTCTTCCAAAACCATGTCAGTTAGCATTCGAAATCTAATCCCACCGTCAACACCTCATCCATGCAAGCACTGCCTGAGCACCCATGGCAACAAGGAACACAGGATTCTTATATCATGAGAAATGTCTCAATTTCTTTTAAACTCCACTTTATTGTCAAAGGAACGACATGATATCACATACAACCCTGAGATTCTTTTTTTCCTGTGGGTTAGACAGAATTACCATTAATTGGTTGTGCAAAAAACACTATACAAAATATACACTTGTTAAGAAAAGTTAAGAAACTGACTGCAGTTCAGAGAACAAGAGAAAAAAGACGTTAAATTAAGAGTCTGTAAAGGAGTCCCTGATTGAATTTGTTGTTGAGGAGTCAGAAGGAGAAGTGGTAGCAGCTGTTCCTGAACCTGGTGGTGTAAGTCTTGCAGCTCCTTTCCCTCTTTCCTGATTTTAACAGTGAGAATAGAGCGTGCGCTGGGTGGTGTGGATCCTTGAGGATTGCTGCTGCTCTCCGACAGCAGCATTCCTTGGAGATGTTCTCGATGATGGGGAGGGTTTTGCCTGTGATGTCCACTACCTTTCAAAGAGTTTGACCAGCCAGCCAGCACATGCCCAGTCCTTCCTCAGAGGCCCACCTCTTCATCCTGGAGAATGCGGATACATTCCACAGGTACACATGCCCAGAACCCAACCCCAACCTCAGCTGTTGCAGGTTGCACATTCCACGTTCTTTCACATGCTCAACTTCTGATGCTGCTCATTGCAAGCATCACTGGAGTTTTCCAACTCTCTGGCAAAGGTTTAAACAGAAGATTCATTTGTCAGGAGCAAACCCTCATTATTTATTTTAATCTGCATTTAACAGCTTGCCATTGCTATTCAGAGAACCGTATGCACTTAGCCAGATGAAATGTTTGAAATCTCAGTAATTTCCTTCACCAGTAAAATGGGACCTGTAGTAACACCATCTATTTTCTCCAATTTCATTCTTCATTATGAAGGAAGGATACAGTCACCCAGATTGGGCTGTGTGAAGAATCATGTCACAACTTCAGTTTTATCTCAGCCATTTCAGAGTGGGGCATGCCAGGACCAGTCACCTCATCCAACCCCCGATGTGGGGGAAAAAGTCTACAACACATTTTCAGTCACAGAAATACCTCGCTACTTTTACACCAAATTTAACAGGATTAAAATTCAGATTTTCTAACCATGGAGAGCAGTGGTTATCAAACTTTTTATTTCCACTCTCATTCCACCTTAAGTCATCCCTAATGCCAAAGGTGCTCTGTGATGAGTAAGGGATTACATAAAGTGGTATGAGAGTGGGGGATAAAAGTTAGAATGTGGCATCTCACCACAAGGCCCCGCTTGTAAGCCATGCGGCGGGGCAGCCGGCCAAAATGACGACGTCAGAGCTTTCCCTTCTTTCCAGCACAGGGCTCGGAAACCCGCGCTGCGGGACCATATGACATCAGCGCCCTCCAGCGCGGTACTCAGCCAGGTCCAGGGTGGGAGTATAAGTACAGTCCAGCAGCCTGCAACAAACTAGTCTGCTCACTGAGCTCAACCCGTCTGGTTGTGTGTGTGTTATTGCAGGAGCAGTGTAGCCGCCGCTACAATTGGTGACACCGACTGGTTCAAACGTCTTTGAACCCATCATGAGCGAGCCTGGGATCAGCTCTATAGCCATAAAACTGCCTGAATTCTGGGTTCAGGAGCCGGAGACCTGATTCGGCCATGCGGAGGCCCAGTTTCACCTCCGCCAGATTTCATCTGACGCGACCAAATTCTACCATGTGGTCACTGCCCTGGATTAGGCCATTGCACCTTGTTCAGCACCACCTGCCAAGCGAGTGCTTACCGGGTCCCTCGGACTATCCAGACACCAGCGTGCCGCTCGGGTGCTGCACCTTGACGCCCTGGGGGACAGGTCCCCGATGAAACTGATGGAAAACATGCTCACACTCATGGGTGAGCACACCAACTGCCCACTCTTCAAGCACAACTTCCTCGAACATAGATCTGGAGACATCCGGCTGCTGCTGGTGCAGGAGAGCTTCACCGACCCGAGGAAGGTTGCCCAGAAGGCCCAAGAGCTATGGCTTGCACAATTCTCGGAAGGCTCAATAGTCCAGCAGGCCATGAAGCGCAGGCACGACCACCCCAAGACCACCCCTAGCGCTGCAGTAGAGAACCTGGCCCCTGCAGGGTCCCCCAAGAGCATAACCAAGGCCACAGCATCCACTTCAGGCCTCTGCTTCTACCACCAGTGCTGAGGAGCCAAGGCTCGGAAGTGTCATCAGCCCTGCTCATTCCAGGGAAACGACCAGGCTGGCCGCTCTTAATGGCTGCGGCGGCTGGCCAAAGACACAGCCTTCTCTACCTGCGGGACTCAGTCAGCAGCCGGCGGTTCTTCATTGACACTGGAGCCCAGATCAGCGTCATGGCCATCAAATCCAGGAACCGACCTCGTGGACCTCCCCTCCGTGCGGACAACGCAATGGCAATCCAGACGTATGGAGACAAGACAGTCCACTTCCAGGTTGGACAACGGAATTTCATGTGGAGGTTCACAGTCTCAACCCTCCTGACTGCCATCCTGGGTGCAGACTTCCTCCTCACACACGGGCTTCTGGTGGACATTCGAGGTAGGCACTTGATGGATGCCCGTACCTTCCAGGCCATTCGCCTCGATGCCTCCCGCTCAGAGCAACCACAGATGGCCATGATCAGCACACCCAGAGACGAGTTATAGCAGATCCTGGATGAATTCCCGACACTCCTCAAGCCACAGTTCTCCGCTGCCTCACCATGCCATGGGGTGTTCCACCACATCCCCACCCAGGGCCCGCTGGTTCATGCCAAGGCACGCTGGCTCCCGTCTGACAAGCTGTAGATAGCGAAGGAGGAGTTTTCACACCTGTTGGAGTTGGGGATCATTCGGCGGTCCGACAGCCCATGGGCCTCACTGCTCCACCTGGTACCAAAAGCCTCCAGCGGCTGGCGTTCCTACGGAACTATCGACAGCTCAACGAGGCAACCGTTCCTGACCGTTACCCCATCCCTCACATCCAGGACTTTACGGCCGACCTGCACGGTGCAAGGGTCTTCTCCAAGGTTGACCTAGTGCGTGGATATCACCAGATCCCGGTGCACCCTGAGGACATACCCAAGACTGCCATCATCACCCCCTTTGGCTTGTTCGAATTCCTGCACATGCCATTCGGGCTCGAAAACGCCACTCAGACCTTCCAGCACCTCATGGACTCTGTGGGCAGGGACTTGATTTTGTCTTTATTTATTTGGACGACATCCTCATCGCCAGCAAGGACCAGGGGCAACACAAGGCCCACTTACGTGTCCTTTTTTCCCGGCTGGCCGACTTCAGCCTTACCATCAACCTGGCCAAGTTGGGGAAAGAGTCCATGCAGTTCCTGCAGGGAGTTCCCACGCCCAGACAGCCTCAAGGGGCTGCGGGAGTTTGCGGGTATGGTCAACTTTTACAACCGGTACATCCCGGGAGCTGCACGCATCATACAGCCACTGTTCGCCCTCATCGCAGCCAAGCACATGATGCTCACTTTGAACCCAGAAGCCCGCACCATATTTGAGGCCACCAAGGACGCCCTTGCGAAGGCTACCATGCTCGCCTACCCGCACACTGACCTGCATATGGCACTCTCTGTCGATGCCTCTGCCAAAGCCATTGCTGCCGTCCTGGAACAGCAGGTGAATGGACATTGGAAGTCACTGGCATTCTTCAGCTGCCTGCTCCGCCCGCCGGAACACAAGTATAGTGCCTCCAACTGTGAGTTATTGGGCATGTACCTGGCAGTGCGGCATTTCTGCTATTTTTTGGAGGGGAGGACTTTTACCATTTTCACCGACACAAACCCCTCACCCAGGTGCTTGCGATGGCAAAGGATCCCTGGTTGGCCCATCAGCAGCATTACCTCTCCTTTGTGTCAGAGTTTACCGCCGACATTCGGCACAAGGCCGGGAAGGACAATGTGGTTGCCAATGCACTCTAGCAACCGGCCATCTGTGTGCTGACGCCCGGCCTCGACTGCAACCAGCTAGCCCGGGACCAGGAAGCTGATGAGGAGACGAGGGCCTTCAAGACCGCCATCACCGGCCTGCAGTTCTGAGACCTCCCGACTCCGAGCGGCAAAGGCACCATCCTGTGTGATATCTCCTTGGGCACCCCACGGCCAGTGGTTCCGCAGCAGTGGTGCAGGCTGGTCTTCTGTCACATCCACGACCTTTCACTTTCGTCCATCAGGTCCACGGTCCGGATGGTGGCAGAATGGTTCATATGGCATGGGCTGCGGAAGCAGATCGCGGGTTGGGCCAGAACATGCACCCATTGCCAGACATCCAAGGTGCACAGGCACACCAGGGCACACGTAAAGGTGTTCGAGCATGTCCAGGAACGGTTCAGCCACATTCACGTGGACATCGTGGGACCTTACCCATTTCCTAGGACAACTATTACCTGTTTACGATGGCGGACTGCACAACTCACTGGCCCAAGGCGATCCCAATGTCAGACACCTCCAATGACTCCTGCTCCCGAGCACTGTTGCGTGGTTGGGTCACCCGGTTCAGCGTCCTGGCTCACCTCAGCAGTGATCGGGGCACCAAGTTCACATCTGCACTCTGGGCACAACTCGCCAACAGAATGGGGATCCAGCTACACAGCAACACGGCCTACCACTCGCAGGCCAATGGACTGGCCGAACGTCTGCACCGCCACATTAAGTCGGCACTTATGGCCCGCCTCACCAGTCCCAAATGGACGGACGAACTGCCTTGAGTGCTCCTGGGGATCTGCTCCATTCCCAAGGAAGATCTGCAGGCATTATCTACGGTGCGCCGCTGACACTAGCTGGTGAGTTCGTCAATGCACCTCACAATCCCCTGCGGTTGCCACACAAACTACTTCCTCACCTCAGGGCACGCTTGGACTCCTTCGAACCCTCACTGCCACCCAGGCATGGTACCTGCCCCTCTCACATTCCCAGCGAACTGCTTTCTGCAGAGTACATTTTCGTTCGGCGGAGCCCGACCGCGGCACCTCTGCAGCGACCGTACGAGGGGCCGTACAGTGTTCTGGCTCAATATTCACACTGGACATGGGCGGCATGCAGGAGCTGTTTACCATGCACAGGCTGAAGCCAGCGCACCTCAATCCCACCGATCCCGTGGTCGTTGCCCAGCCCAAGAAGCGAGGCCGCCTGGCAAAAGAGGACATTGGCATCAGTTCTGGGGGAGGGGACTGTGTGGTGGCTCGCACAAGGCAGGCGAACCGGCCCCGCTTGTAAGCCATGCGATGGGGCAGCTGGCCAAAATGGCACCGTCAGGGGTTTCCCTTCTTTCCAGCACGGGGCTCGGAAACCCACGCTGGAGGACCACGTGACACTCAGGGTGACGTCAGCACCCTCCAGCGCAGTTCTCAGCCAGGTCCAGGCTGGGAGTATAAGTGCAGCCCAGCAGCCTGCAATAAAGTAGTCTGCTCACTGAGCTCAACCCATCTGGTTGTGTGTGTTATTACAGGAGCAGGGTAGCCACCGCTATAAAGAAAACCATTCACAGAAAGCAAAATCAACAACAACACCAAGTTTGGACAAAATAAATTTATATCCCGAAGATTTCTGAAAGAATTTTTTAAATAATGTAAATTTACACATCCAGCCCATGAGCCCTGCCCCCACCCACCCCAAAATACAACAATTAACCAACAATCCCAGTCTATTTTTGGAAGGTTGGTGGAATCCCGAGCCCCTGGTGGATACCCACTCTATCACTGGGAGAAGGTGCCAACTCCTTCCAGACAACTCTGGATTCAAACCAGAGTTGCTGGTGGTGTAACAGCTTTGCACGAACATAGCTGCCCTAATTTTTAAACAGTGCAGTTTATTACAGATAAGTAGTCAATAATCAGTCTGGATGATAGTTTGAAGGAACTATTTCTGCTCCAAGTACCCAGGCAGTAATTACAACTCATCACACAATTGTTCCTGCTATCTCAATCCACCATCCCCATTTCACAGCCTCGCTTGGATTTCACAACCAAGTTTATGGGTAGGATACTAAGCAGTTCTAATTTGCCACTCATCTCAGATGGAGGCCGAGTTACACACAGGCTCAGCATCATGGGGGGTGGGGGGCATTCGCTGGCCATGAACCCCCACCCATGAGTTATTGTGCCCCACCCCCACCCACAACATTTGGTTTTGCCTCTACACACATAAAGCATACATGCTTGTTAGGTTGGAGGGGGGGGAAGTGTGACTGTGGCACACAGAGGAGCTTAATGGCAGGTATGGCACCCACTCCCACCCCCCCACCCCAAGTGAGTTTTCAAATGTCAGTTTGTGCCCTACACCCCGACGGTTACCCTAATCCCTCCCTCCCCCCCCAATTAGATTTGTTCCAATACAAACTCTGGTTACACAGCATGGAAACAGGCACTCATCTTCGCCAGCTGTGGCCTATCTGAAAAAGTCGATTTGCCTGCGTTCAGACCAAATTCCCCCCCATATCTTTGCTATCTATGTATCTATGTGCCTCTCCACTTACCTCAATCACTTCTGGCAGCCCTGCATTTAGTCTCCACCTTTAATATTCCACATGCAGACACCAAGAGTTACTGCTCATTTTAATCTCATTCAATGTACTAACTTCACTGTTACACAGCTCAGAACTCAAGCCAATGGAAAATGCAGGTGATCTGTTGAAGCAGAGGTCCATGCAACAGAGAAATTCGGCAGGTCTTGGCGCCCACACAGCAATGCTGCCCTTCCCACATCCCACAACACTGCCTCTGGTAACTACATCTCCACTCATGCTGCTTTACACATGGTTACAGTGTTCACAATACCAGCACTTCCCCTGAGAAAGCACATAATTGGCAACAACACAGCTTGGGATGTTCTACAGCTGTGTAAAGTGCTTTAAATATGCAAACGTTCCTTTCTAAACCACCACAAGCTGTCCAATACATAACCCTACTCAAAATACATTGAAAGGAATCAAAATGCAGGTCAGGACACCAAACTTCCAATAATCCACGATCCAATTATTCAGAAGTCTAATTTGCAGACAGCTACACAAGTAGTTTTGTTATGGTGGTCACCTCAGAATGCTTGCATGTTTCAACCTGCTCTGACAAATTTAAACAATGTGGAAATTCACCAGATTCATTTCTGTAGAGAAACTCAGTGGTTAGAGCACTGGTCTTGTAAACCAGGGGTCGCGAGTTAATTCCTTGCTGGGGCCTCATTTCTGTGAGGGGCCCTGGACAAAGTGGTGACTCCCTGTCTTCCTTACGGTGGACAAAGTTAAAGAACTTCATGCATGTTACATTCTAAATGTAGTATTACGTGATAATAATGGAACCTTCACCTCCCTTACAGCCATCCCCAACAGGGGGAACTACTTTGGAGGGAAGGGATCTGTAAACTTTGCACAGTGAGTGCAATAACCAAAAAAAAGGTTGAGAATGGCTACCTTCAACTTACGGGGCTGACACAATTCTATCTCCGTATTTTGCAAGTTGCACTCGATGAAATGCTTGGTGACATTAATAGAAGCAAAAATTAGAATTTATTGTCATTTCAAAAAATTTGTTGTTTTGTAGCAGGATCACAGTGCATTTATACAAGCCACATTACAAAATAAATAAAAATAGTGCAAGAAAAAGACAAAGTGAAGTGGTCTCTGTGGTTCATTGATCATTCAAGAAATCTGATGGCAGCTAGGAAGAAGCTGTCCTTGTGCCACTGAGGGCTTGTCTTTAGGCTCCTGAACCTTTTCCCTGATGGTAGCAGAGTGAAGAGGGTCTGGTCTGGGTGTAAGGGGTCTTTGAGGATTGAGGCAGCTTTTTTAAGACACCACCTCATGTAGATGTCCTCGATGGAGTAGTCTGATGTCTATGATGTCGCAGGCAGAGTTAACGACCCTTTGGAGTTATTTTTCCTTGTTCTGAGCGTGGTCATTTCTGTAGCAGGCAGTGATGCAATCAACCAGTTGCATTCACTAGACCAATGACCAGAGTCGGCCCTTCCACTCTTGGAACATCATGCTGCCACATTCCAGTATACGCCTGACCTGGTCATTCATGCTCAAGACAGTTTGGGATTCAAGACAGTCTGGGATTCGTGCAAAGTCCAGATCAGGCACTAGAAAAGTGAAAGCAAGTTCGCCCACATAGTCTGATGCACGAACCATCAGCAGGGGAGGGAGGGAAGAAAATGGAGCTGGCTTCATTCTTGATGAGTCCAACAGAAGAGCAGCAGAGAGGTATCCCAGGAGACAGCACAGAAAGCCCTCCTTGCTCGGTTACCATCCTGGTATCAAAGTGCAAGCAACGAGACTTTTGGACATTTTATTGTACCAGCAAAGGTGGTCAAATTATTGTCAAAATTGTCAAAATTTGCCTACTAAGTAATAGGTAGCAAAAACCATTATATCCTCTGTTGACAGAAGTCAATCAAGCTGAAGATGGGAGGAGTCACGTGATGGAGTAATGGCCGGTAGGAGAATACCACCCCTCCCCAGAAAAGAAGAAATAAAGTGAAAACACAAAGTTCAAGAAACACAAAACACAACAAAGATAAAGGTGTGGAGAAAAGAAAGAAAATGGCACCCAAGAAGGAAAAAGCATAAACAAAGGGAAAAAAATTAAGACGCTGGAAGAGAAAGGAGAAGGCCTTATCTGCATGAAGAAACAGGGAGCTGTCGTGGAGAAAAGAGCCCGCTCCCCAAGGTTGGTGACGACCCCGCAGATCTCCTGACCGCTGGACTGCAAAAATGGCTCTCTGAGCCAAACAGAAGTGCGCAATGTGCACACTAGGGAAAAAGAAAACACCGACGGGAGGGGGGCCCAGCTGAGGAGCGAACTAACACAGCGCGACCAGCTGAGAGATGCCCGACAGCAGGGCTCTCAGCTGGAGGAGGAGGAAAGCGAAAGGAAAGGGAGTGATAGGAAAGAAGAACAGCAACAGGAGGCCCAACAGATAATTAGCAAGAAGCCATGCTAAAAAACACCCAGCAAACTGAGGCAAGCAGGTCAACAAGAAAGTCAGAAGAGACACAGATACAAGGAAGGAGAAGACACAGACACAGAAGAAGAAGACCAAGCTCTGCACAGGAATAGAAGGTAAAATAGATGGACAGTATCTAGATTTTAAAAATTTTCAAGAACAAATGAGCATTAAAAGAATGGTTGACATTAAAATTTAGTGAAATGAAAAGAAAAATGAAAAGTACAGAAGAAAAAGTGAGTAGAATAGAGCTGGTCATGACATCAATATAAAAGCATCTTCAGCTTGATTTCTAAGTCTACAGGCCATGTAATGAAGTAACCAGCATAACCCAAAGGAAAATGTATTAATCCTGGCAGAACTCTGTGATGCAGGTATTACTTTTCAGATGAGATATTAAATGAAGGTAAAATTGAGAGAGATTGATCACCATTAGTCAGCAAATCCATTACTGTATTGACCAAATGCCAAGTGAGTAGAAGTTGCTCGCTTTGAACACTGGTTCTTAATCCTCCAAAATATTCCGAATGGAATTTAAACTGGATGTGGGCGAGGTCTTTTTCATCCAACAATTCCTAAAGCCGTTCATAGCTCTATTACTGTTTCAAGCAGTGGTTCTCAAATTTTTATTACCCCCCCCTCCCCAATTATGTACCACCTTACGTAATTCCTTACATACTACAGAGTACCTACAGCTGAGGATGTGCGGTCTCTGGTTAGTAAGGGTATGTGAGTTTTGGGGGCGGGGGGGGAAGAAAAGTTGAGAACCACAGTTTGAAGAATGAACTATGTGACATGTTCTATTAATGACGTGAGTTGCTCCACTGCGAAATTTCAAGGGATACCAACCCTGAAGAACTTCTCCTTGCTTCGGAAGGACCTCTGTGAGAGTCTCTCTCTTGCTGCTCCCCATCTGGACTGCCTGCTGCTCTCAAGCTTGGTCTGCACTCCTGCCCCTCTCATTCTTCCCCCTTTCTTTCCCCAGACACCTGCATTTTTTTTCCCCAATCACACATTGAGGAAGGGCCAAGGCCCGAAACGTCGGTAATATATCTCTACCTCCTGTGGACACTGCGAGACTGGCCGAGTTCCTCTAGCATTTCTGTTTTGACTGTTGCTCATTCACCAATCACTGGTTTTCATCAACATTGCTACTGGTTGGGTTAATCTGTCAAGTTACATGTATACTTATAAGAGCACTACAACAGAAATCAGTGCTTCAAGCGACTAACTAAATGTGCATCAAGGCATCATCTTCAGGTACATGCATAGAGAAATAAAGTGTGTTTTATGAATGGAGACAAATTTGGAGTGTAGTCTCAGCACTGATGAACATTCAAAATCCCAGAGTACATCCATGCAGAGATTCACTAGACCAATGACTAGAGTCGGCCCTTCCACTCTTGGAACATCATGCTGCCACATTCCAGTATACGCCTGACCTGGTCGTTCATGCTCAAGACAGTTTGGGATTCAAGACAGTCTGGGATTCGTGCAAAGTCCAGATCAGGCACTAGAAAAGTGAAAGCAAGTTCGCCCACATAGTCTGATGCACGAACCATCAGCAGGGGAAGGAGGGAAGAAAATGGAGCTGGCTTCATTCTTGATGAGTCCAACAGAAGAGCAGCAGAGAGGTATCCCAGGAGACAGCACAGAAAGCCCTCCTTGCTCGGTTAGTATTTCAATAAACAGAGACACTGAGATGACAATATTTGGGTCAAAGTACACAGCAGATTATTGCCAGATCTCCAGGACACAACCAGACATATTGAGGGAGCCTGCTGAAAAGATCACAAGGCAGGCAGGCAGGCAGGCTTGCTTGGGTGAGAGCTTTTAAAAAAAATCAGGCCAGGGCTCTCAACCTCAACCCCCCCCCCCCCCCCAACCAACCACACATAATCCCTTACTAATCATAGAGTCCCTATGTCATTGGTGCTCTGTGGTGAGTCAAGTTTATCCTCATCTGATTGCACAAGTACAACCTGACGAAACAGCATTCTCTGGTCCTTGGAGCAAAACACACAGACACACACCCAGACGTAATAGACATACAAACTCCAAGCATGCAGGACAAGTATTTTATCTATCAAAAAATATGGTTTTGTACAAATGATATTCTGAGCAGTTCCTTTGATAGTAGAAAACAGTAGAAAACATTGGTCTCAGTCACAACACAAACTTTTAATCCAGAGACCTCATCGAAATCCCTCCTGTCCAAAGAGTCCTCCTTATAATCAACAAGATTCTCCTTTACACACTCTCGTTTCACTGCAATCTCTCTCTTGTAACAGCAAGCTCCATATTTTCACACCTTTCTGGACAAACCAACCACCTGTGCAATCATAATTTTACTCAAATTTATTTTTAAATGCCAGCAGAGCAATTAACAGCATGGTGCCATGCAGTCATGATATCTGTTGTGTCTCTGTGTTACTTGGGAGGCTTCTTAAATAATTTGGAGATGCCAGATTCAAATAACTAGAGACTTTACTTACTGATGCCTTCCACCATCTCAGGAAACTGCTCACACACACTCCTATGTACATACACCCCACAGTGAAAAGTGTGCAATTACTACAGTGAGAAGGGTGTATTCTTAAACGGTTACAAAATAGTTCACATTATCCTAACTTTAATATCCATAACACAACATGAAGGGGATGGAGGGATATCGATCAGGTGCAAGTAGCAGATACTAAGTTTCATTTGGACATCATGCTCAGCACAGACAGAAGGGCCAAAGAGCCTCTTTCTGTTCTGCATCACAATGCTCAGGGCAGAGGCAGCAGTTCAAGAA
Organism: Narcine bancroftii; assembly: GCF_036971445.1. Taxonomy (NCBI): domain Eukaryota; kingdom Metazoa; phylum Chordata; class Chondrichthyes; order Torpediniformes; family Narcinidae; genus Narcine; species Narcine bancroftii. Next base: position 83,221,552 of record NC_091474.1, read on the forward strand.
GATACAAAAACTCCTGAAAAGTGTTCCAAGCAAATCTCAAAGTGAAACGCAAAAATCTGCAGACTCTGTGATTGTAGTAAGAGCACACACAAATGCTGGAGTAACTCAGACCAGCAGTGTCTGTTGGAGGTATCCGAGCAAGGTTTCAGGCTTGAACCCCTTCAAGGAAAGCATCAGAAAAAAAAAGACTGGGCAGGGAAGGAACCCAAAAGGTATAAATTGAATCGAATAAGAGAAATTAGAATTGATCTAACTCTGTGAACGGAAACGGGGACGCGCGCGCGGGGCAACAGAGCTGAGGCACTCAATGAAATGATCTTCCAGTCCCTCCAATGTTGTAACAGCAAGCTCCATATTTTCAATGAAATGAAATGATCTTCCAGTCCCTCCAATGTTGAGGAGTCCACAGCAGGAGGACCAGATGCAGTTGATGATGCCTGCAGATTCACAAGTGAACTGTTGCTTCCCTTGAAAGAACTGTCGGGGTCGCGACTGGTGCGGTCATAGGGTGAGGTACCAAGAGGACAATTGGTGGGGAGGGAGGAGTGGGGGAGGGAATTATGGAGGGAACAGTCCCTGCAGAAGGCAGAGAGGGAAAGATAGGGTCATAGGTGTCTAGCAGAGGGATCACAAAGTAGGTAGCGGAAATGGCAGAGGATGAATCTCTTCAAGGGATGCCAACCCGGAAGTTCTGCGAGAGGGTCTCACTGTTCCCCATATTCACTCCGTTGCTGTCTGGATTCTCCCTCCCATTCTTCACCCTCTCTCCCAGTCTTTATTCAGATCCACGCCTGCATTCTACTTGTACCGCGAAGAAGGGTTCAGGCCCGAAAGATCGATAACATCTTATCGACGATGGGCATTGCGAGACCGGCTGAGTGCCTCCAGCAATTCCCAAGCCATTGACTGACCATTCTCCTCCCCCCCACCCCCCGCCACGAGGCTGACTGGCCCACTACGTTCCTCCAGCAGCTCCTGGTTGGTTTAATTTGAGCATGTGCAGTTTTTGCTTCTCTCTTCTTCCCTGATGGATTCCTGTTTTACTCTGCACGATCAGAACTAACGGCAAAAATCACAAGCTCAGCAGCCAAGGCTGCTGGGACACAGCTGTCCTCATCTCTTGGGACATCAATCGTCTTTGATGCTCTCTTTCCGTTCCTCTCAGTAACTTCCGACAAATTTACAATTCAAGTACAGTTTTCGGCAGTGGAGCCAACAGCAACAACAAAGCCCAGATCAAGTCAGATCGGTGCTGTTAATCCCCTCTCATCACTTACTCCCAACAAGTGAGTGGAACACTCGTCTCCTCTGTGGGATCCTTTACTTCAGTTACAGAAAAGACAGTTTGAGTGGTGATGCACTTGCAAGACTGGAGTGACAGAACCATAGGATTTTATTTACAATAAACTTGAAGGCCATCCTGCACCGTGACCGAAACTTTCTGGGAAGGGATTATGGTGTTGGAGCCTTTGATATGGGATCCAGAAGGAGTTGTCATGAGGACGGTCACAGGACAGGGCAGAGCCAGATTAATGAGTGTACAGCAGTTCACCACCAGTGGTAGACCAAGTGTGGTTTTTTTTAATATAAATGGTGGCATTGCTGTGGACCCAACGAAAGCGGAGACAGGAAACCACCCTCCCCCCTCCCCTCTGCAGGATCCTACAACCCAGACCTACAATGGACAGCTTCATACAGGCTTTGAATGACTGCGAAAGGAGCCAATGGTGTTTTATTTTAAAATCCCGTGGCCTCAGGGTCTGGGCCCAAGATGGCAACACCTGCGCTGGATTGCAGACTGCAGGGAAGCAGGGCATCAGAAAACAGGAGGAACCCCCCCCCCCCCAACCCCCATTTGAGAAGCAGAAGAGACAGCCCACGAGACAGCGACAGACCAGCAAGGGGGTCCATGGCTAAAGAACACACATAGGCTGTGGGCTATCAACAACTTGAGGCAAGGAACCCCCGCAGGCAACGTCCTGTCGAAAGACTCACTCCAGACTGCGGACTGCTGGACACCGACTCAAGGCCATTTGAAGGGGTACCAGGTACCAGAACCAGGATGTGCGAGGGGCTCCCAAAGGTCCTTGAGTGTTAAAGGCTTCATGATCGTGTCGGAGGTTTGGATCTGGAGCCAGGGTTGCTGATGGTTTGGACTGAGGTCTGTGTGGCTGTAGAAGCTGCGGGAGCACTGGAGGAGAATCCACGGACACTTGGCAACTCTGAAGGGACTCTCGCCCTTCTCTGCCTGTGGGGGGACTTGGGCAATTTCTGCTGATGGCGAATCTTTGCCTTGTTGCAGACCAAATGCAATTTTGTTCAACATTTTATCTGTTTATTACATGGCAATAAAAGAATCTGGAATCTTTTCAGTTTAGGAGCTCAAGATTTAATGCAAGGGATTGATGCATTTCTGCAACAGTATTCCAAGTCCCACAAACTCCAAACGTTTTAACAAATTCAAAAACATCCTGGGTGATAAAATTGCATTCAGTGAAATTTCTGTAAGGCAAGGAAAAGCTTTATAATGCAGCTAAAATAAATTTTAAAAATCAACCCACTCAAGCTATATTCACACTGAATTCAATGCAAGGCTAGGTTGTGGAGTGGGGGTGGGGGGGGGGAAAATAACAGAAGGGAGAAAAAGGAGAGAGAATGATTTATAAATATTTAAGTCAAATTGATTCATATGCACAAAGATTCTGTTTTATTTCCCCTAAAGCACCCAATTAGTTTATCAAACACAAATGAAGAGGTGAAGTGATATTTGAACAAGTTACAAATAAATGATTCAGTATCAATAGTTATACCTTTAGGCATGAGGCCCCAATTAGCTTTAGCTCCCTTTGAATTCATTGCTATTGAATTGCTCTGCATCATGGTGGGGGGGCGGGGGGGTAGCAAGTCATGTTAACGTCCAATTTCCAAAGGAGCAGTGCATGCGAGATGAATACCAGGCTAAGCCACTGGAATGGTAGTACGCAGAGACTTGGACAATAGATTGGGAACCAGGTTATTACAAAGTGCAAGGGTTCTTAAATATTCTGTAAGGAAGGACATTTTGCCTTTTTCTGTTCTGCTCTCTGCAAATCCAGCTCTGAACTGAAATAAATGGAAATAATTAGGAAGGAAAAATTAATGACAACTTGGTCCCCTCATGCCAAGAGATAAATAAACTGCTCATCTTTTGGCATGAGAGGTCACTCTTTTGCCAAAGGCACGGCCCAAACTCACTACAATCAAGGTGACAAGGATATTGAACACGACAGAGCAGTTAATGGAGGAAGTCATGGCTGACAGAGCTGCTCCACTCATTTACAGTTGGTAATGTGTTGAAGAAACGGGTGGATTTTGAAGTGTTGAAATGCTTAACAGGAGGTCTGAAAGTCAAGTCAGAATGGAGCTGCCTCCAGCCTCACCCTCGCCTGATCCTATCTCACTCAGTGGCTCACCATCAGACCAGGTAACTGACATCACGCTATTGAAGCCGACTGCACTTCGTTAACACCTTGTATAGATTATTAAAATGGAGATACGAGCATATATTGGAGGGTCTGGCTGCTCTCGTTGGAGCTACAACTATAAGAACCCAACTCACAACTAAGAGCATTTCAAAGATTATAGTACATTTCCCCTTATCCGAAATTCCATGAACTGAAATGTTCCATTAACCCAACTTTTTTGTGGCGCCGAATGACACCACGAGTTGAAAGAAAATTATCAGCCAACTTGCCCATGAAGGGCTCTGATGCTCTACTGGTGCCAGTTTAGCATCAAGAGCTCAAAACCAGCCAGGAAGACAGACGCTGAATGGCTCAGAGAAGCAGGATGGAATCTCAAGCCATCAGTGAGCGATTAGAGGAAGTTGGCAGCGCACGGGGAAAAATCAGAATGCCGATCAGGTAACTCCCTCCCCTCTCTTTCCATTTTGCCTTGACCCTCCTCTGTACTTGATTTACAAACTGGGTGCTGCTGTCTCCCAGTCGCAAGTGGTCAGAAGAATCCTCTGTTCCAGTGTTATTAAGGAGTGGAGGGTCCTGGGCAGGAGCAAGAACCTTTGGTGCTGGTGGTCAGGGTCCGGCAGCAGCTGGTTTTGTTCCATTAATCAAAAAAACCCAATAACCAAAAAACCTTCTGGCCTCAAGCTTTTTGGATAAGGGGAAATGTCCTGAACCAAACAGAGAAATTAAAGACAATATTATGGAGATAGAAGATTCAATGTCTGGATATACCAATTACTTCTGCTCAATCCAAGAGTAGTGACAAGAATAGGATCACAAATTTTGAGAGAAAGACAGTTAATTATCTCCTTTTTTTTTCCTTTAAGCAGGCAGGCCGACAGTCTGATGCCCCCAACATTATCAGTTCCCAATTTTGTCTGATGGGCTCCACACAATTCAAGCTATTCCATGTTACATCCACTGCATCATTTAACTCACTCAGCCAAAGACATCACTTGTACAGTGGATTTAACACACATCCAAATGCTTTGCAGGTGTGCTATCCAACTGACACCAAGCCAATCAAGGAGACAGAGTGAGATTAAAACAAAATGCAGCAAATCATTGCATTTTGGCAACTCTTTCCAATATCATGAATACCAATCTCCCACAAACATCATAACACCATGCATTCTTAGAAAGGAGAGTGTTTATGGGGGGTGGGTTTGCTGAAATTCAACTGATGGCTGACAACCACGTTGCAATTAAATTCAGGGTTCTGAAGCAGAGAATGCCAAGACTTCAGAGTTAGATTTAAATAAATGACAATGGACATTATGTCGTTCGATCATGGTTCGTGCTGCTTGAGGTATTACTGCACATTTGTAATTAATCCTGATCATTTATGGAGTTTTCTGTCTCAAACATATCCAAAGCTTCTCCCACTTCCAAATACACAATCACTCTCCCAAGTTGCCCCTAGCAGTCTCCACTGTGATCAATCAATGATAGCTGTAATAACTCATCAGTTCTACGGAGCAGTCATGATGCCCAAGATTTTGATAAGACGTTTTCCTGCAAACTTTTCACACTCAGCACAACAGACCAATAATGCAGTATCACAGCCTCACCAGACAGATGGACCTCACAGAGTGTAGGCTTGAGCCAACTTGGTGAAGTGGCAAGGTGCAAGGCACACACTGCAACTATGGAGAGGTGGGGCGTGAAACGATTGTTTGAAAACTTGTAAAACTTTGGAGGCAAAATAAAATGCATTTTTTTAAAAAACCAACAGCACTTTAAATGCCATGCCATGACCTCCTGTTAGACATTGCCACACACATAGGATAAAAGCAAACAGTTTCCAAATTGCAAATAGTAACAAGATAAAGTATTTCTGATTTGCATTCCAGGAGTCTTAGTACTAAACCAAAATCTTGTTACTCATGACACATTGGAAGATTTCTGTGCAAACTGTTGGCCTGTGTGCCAACCGTGATGATGCTACAATACATGTATTGCCTCTAAAGTGCTGTTGGTTAAATATAGGTGCCCCCCAACTTGCAGTTTCTCAAAGTTACGATGGTTCGAATCCATACTTTCAAATTTGAATTCAGATCTGTTCCTGTGATTGTGATCTACAGAACGGTCCTTTCTCACGATGCTGGGCAATGAATACAGCACACTCTCACACGATGTAGTGCTTTCTACGAGCTGTTTTTGAGCATCAACAAGAGAGTGAAGTTGGTGACCCTGCCACTTTAGTGTCCCCCACCATCCAGCAATTAATTTCAGTTCAATGCATCCAACATTCTTCATGCCCAGTGTGCTTTCAGCTGTGTACGTTAATGGTTTTTTTTCCCAGTGTGGAATAAAGGTATTCGATATTTTAGAATACCGTAGGTGCCGTATTTTTCTACTCACGATGAGTCTGTGGAACGTTACCCCATCCCAAGTTGAGGAACACCTGTAAATGCAAAGCAAGAAGCACTGATATGCAGCCATCTCCCGCAAAAGCAATCTGATCTGAACAAAATCAGCCATGCGACGGCAACCAGATGAACTGAGTGAAGGATGCCAGAGATACCACCACTGCAGTTCTTCAGAAATACGCCATGGTATCTCTAAGTTCACTTGACATGGCAAGAATTCATCGCAAGCAAAAGGTCAGCATTTCTAACTTTGTAATGCCCTCCTTGCTGCATGGATTCTCTTGTCTCAGGTGTTGGTCTTGAATTCAGACAGTCAGAGCGCTCCACCAGATATTTCTGGAAGATGAGTCTTGGCCAGAAGAGGATTCAGTTTCTATTCAGTGCAGGTGGGGGAGTTGACCTGGGCAGATGGGGTGGACCGGAGGAGAGACAGCTGAAGAATAGCATATGAAGACCACATGGATTCAAAGGCTACATGGACGTGGTGAGCATATCCATGCATTGGAACCTAGTCTCAGATATCTCAAACTTTCTGTCCAGACTGCGGTGCAGTGGCAGCCCCATGATAAATGAATTCATGCACACCTTGAAGTTCTTTGGAACGGAACAGAAAGCAAGTTGCCCTCAATTCCCAAGGACTTGCCCGAGAGAAGACCAAAATGACTGGCCTTTTGCCAGCTCTCAGACACTCAGAAAAGAAGCAAGATTCCCAACAAATTGAAAATCTCTCTAGATCAGCCATTCTCATTGGAGTTCGGGGGGAACCCATGTGCCCCCCCCCCCAAACTTGGGAACTGGGGTCCCCTTCAGGAGCCACAGCACATTTTAAGTGAAAAGCCTCATTTTCTTTTCACCTCAAGCAATTTTTTTTTAATGCAGTCAGTCGGAGAGATGTATGTAAGAAACCAAAACTTGACTGCTTAATATAAACTTTGACTGGGGACCATGGCTGAAAAATGGTTGAGAATGACAGCTCTAGACATGATTATGACCTCCTAAAAACATCTTCACCCCCGATTATTTTTTCTTTGGAACATGTATCACAGTAACAAGCCCTTTCGGCCCACGAGCCCACGCCACCCAATTACACCACAATGTTTTGAAGGAAATCAGAGCAATGGAAGAAAACCCACGCAGACATGGGGAGAATGTACAAACTCCTTACAGGCAGTGCCAGACTCGAACCCCAATCGCTAGCGCAGTAACCACCATGTTAACTGTGGCTGCCCCTAAATAAATGGAGCTTTCAGAAAGCACACAGGGACTTGAAAGCTCAACTGCCTTTCCATGCAGTTTCATCCCGTGCCCACAAGTGCTTTGCATCGAGTTCAGTTGCAAACCCCAATTGACTAAACAAAAACTAAAATTATTTCAGAAGACTGTGCATTAATCTGAACCCAAAAAAGGCAAACCTTGAAAATTGGAATAACATTTTTCACATATAAATTTGGGATTAGCAAATTAATATCCTCTTGCAGCAAACGATCAAGTTCATTCATTATCATCTGATTGTATAAGTGCAACTCATCGAAAATGCATTCTCCAGTCTTCAGTACAAAACACACAGACAAATAACCAGATACAGCCAATGCACATGCAGGACAAGAATTCATGTTCACAAATAAATGTTGTATTGTCAATAAGAGTCTCTGGTAGGTTATCCATAAAAGTTATTTAATAAGGTTGCCACTGATAAAAGAGTGGGTGGGGGGTAGGTGGAAATGAGGCTCTGAAGAAGGAGTTCAGATGCCAAAAAACAGCCCAGCTCAGAGTCACAATTGCAAACCAGCATTCACACCCATCCCAGATCCTGAATATGAAAGAACACACCCGTGCATGTGTGAAAAAGATGAAAGTCAATATTTTTCAAAACTATTAAAAATATTCATGCATCATCTCTCAAGACTGCACAACAGTCGAGCCCATTACAGCTAAAGCCACAGGTATATTCACCAATGCACTCTGGAGACCCCAACACAGACACTAAAGCTGACCTCCGTGATGTACTGAAGGGAGAGCTACACAATTCAGAGGTAATAACTTGCGGGTGGGGTGCTCTGTGCCAAAATATTCCCTGCTGCTACTTCAAACAGCCAGCAAAGACATTTATTGCTGGTGTTCAGACCATGATCAGGTCACCATCACACGTGAGATCTTGCCGGGTTTCCCACAGAAATGACAATGGTTAAAGTTCAAAATAACTTTGTTGCCTACAAGAACTTTGAGATGCCCCGTGGAGAAACGACGGCATAAATCCACGTCCAGAGTAAAACATGGAAGTCTGCAGACACTGTCATTTAAGTAAAAACCACAACGCTGGAGAAACTCATCAGCTCAAACAGGGTATAGAGCAAAAATACAGACGCATCAACAGCATTTCAAGCTTGTGCCCCTCAACAAGGTATTAGCCAAATGTAGGCAGGCTGGCGGTCAAATTCAGGGAATTGGAAATCATGGAAAGGATGGAGGGCATGTGGGATCCTGTGAAGGTGAGGGATCGGACCGGGCAGGAAATAATGCCCACATTTTGTTCGGACCTTGATGAAAGGCTCAAGCCCAAAACGTCAGTTATTTATCTCTACTGTAATTTTACACAAATCCATCTTAATTTTACAACAGCCAGTAAAAACTTGAAGTCCAGATGGGAATTCGCAACTAAGAGCGAGAGGTCTTTATCTCCAAGTGGCCAAAAATGCAGTCAGGAAGGAATAAAGGCGGTGCCAGTGCTGAAGGAACATCAATAACCCACGCCCCTGACAGTCAATGAACACGATTAGTTCAAGACAGGAACTGTTGGAGGTTTTTCAAAACTCAATGGTGGAGGGACTCGGCGGATCAGGCAATGTTTCAGGAGGAGACCCCGCCGCAGAGTGGTTTGAGGCACAGACTTTCTCTGGGCTGGGGGGGGGGGGGGGGGATCCGCTCGTCTCCCCTGCTTCAGCAACTCGGGACTCGATTCTCGCAACCCCAGCGAACAGCTGGGATCATTGGTCCAGGGGTGCATCTGACACCGGCGCTTCTGCAGCTTCGAAACACCGAGCTCGCACTCCCGTTCCCATGAGAGAGGCCGGGCAGGCGAATTAGTTGGAACAAGTTAAGAGGGAGAAGGGAGGGTTCAATGAAATCGACAAAAATAGCATCAAATATCTCCACTCCCCCGCGACAACTTCAATTCGGCATCACAATACTGGGCATTGCAGCCAGGCACATTCATTCCGTCCGCCAGTTTCCCCCACACCGAGAGATACAGTTACAAGACCTGGTCCCGGACGACACCGCATGAAAACGGCAGGAACCGTTCCAACATTGGGCGAGTGGGGTGCTTTCGAATTGGCGCAAGTTCTCCGGCCATTGTCTTCGTGTCCCGTGAAGTCTCGGCGGTTTAGACAGTGCTGTGCACGAGTAACCTGCGCTCTCGGGGCAATTTTCCGCAGGTGATCAGGACCACTCAATGCCCCCTGGTTGATCCACTCCTGCAGTTGTCAACGTGCAGCGGCGGATACGCTGCTCCAGGAAGTTACTTACGGTGGAAAAGGAACGCGTGTCCCCGCAATGGCGCGCACAGCTGCTCTGGCGCTCAGAGCCAGGACCCTGTGGGCGCTCCGGCACCAGGAGTTCGAGTCCAGCTTCACGCTCGCTTGCACAAAATAGCCCGGAGTTCCCCCGGGGAGAAGATGAAATGACCCAAGGCTGGTGGGTTGGAATTCATCCGCGGAGAGGAAATAAGAGCCCTCTGGTTTCATTGCAGGGCTGTGTCGAATTCAATTGTGACTTTTATAAATATACATTTTGGGTGGGGGGGGTATTTTCAAGTGGCCCGGTGTAATACCTTGCAAATTTCCAACCCAGGGCGGGAATTCAGACCCTTGTGAGCAGACGAGCAAATAAAGTCTATTTATCCAATCATTTTAACTCGCACGAGACTCAAATTAAAACGCTGCTCGTCCGTCCATGAAAACTGATGCATTTTAATTTTGTGAATGGGGATTTTTTTTTAAAGTTGCAATGCATACACAAATTTTGTGTATGGGGCAACGGAGTATTTACAATGTTTTCAAAGCAATTAAAAATAGTTGCAATGCGTATAAAAAACATTTACATTTGGTGAATATAAAAACAAAGTATTTACAATGTTTACAAAACCATTCAATTTTGGGAACGGGGAAATTAAAGAATGAAAAAAGTAACGACACTAAAGCAATGAATGGGAAAAAGACATTTGAGAAAAAGATACAAAGTAACCAGAGAATTGCCTCACAGACAAATGAGAAACAGATACGTCTGTAATCGATACATTTCGCCACCCTGTCTCTCCTGCCATCTGCTGAGCCACACTTACCGGTCTTGGGTCGCACCCCAACCGCCAGATGGTCCACCTGTTGCCCCACACCTCCAACGTCCTTGCCAAAAGCTCAGTGGGGATCTGGTACTGGAAGCATCTTCCCGAGCTCGACGCAAACTGTCACTGACAGCTTCAGTCACCTCGAATAAGGATCGAGGAGCAACTGCACAACTCGCTCAGCCCGCTACCTGCAAGCAACTGCCACCTGTCAATCAACGCCCCGGGGAGCACATCGCCTGTCAATCAGAACCCACACCGAATGGCGATTGGGCCTTCTCGCGTCAATCATCTGGAGACAGGCGAGAACGCCGCTGATTCGTGACTGGGCGGGCTCACTGCTCCGTCAATCACCCCCGCCAGGCGGGGCTCATCCGGACAGCAGCAAAGGTGAAGTGCTCTGAAGCTGATTGCAAGATGCAAATAGTTACAAAAATCATTACGTTTGTGGGTCGTGGCGAGAGAACTAACAAAGCAGTTGCAAAGAGCACATTCGGTATAGATCAAATGCCGTTGGTGCTTCAAATACCTGCTCATTCATCGTCCTATGAAGAGTTGGTGAAATTAAATGTCAGGTCCGGAGGTGAGAGACACGAGAGGAGTTTGAAGTTCCCCTGGAGCTGCAACTGAGCCCTCGCTTTTCACCCAGTTCACCAGGACCCGTAGTCACTGCATGTCGGGCGCTTTCATTTTCCGCACACGTTCAAACGATTAAACACGCAAAACATCTGCCAACAAAAGCGCAAACTGGGAATAAACGAGATTACAATTGGTGATGATTATTGCACCGATATTTTTAGAAATGCGGGCTGCGCCGTAATCTGCCCTCACAGAGCTGTCAAGGACATGGATTGATTGCGCAAATTGTGCAAATCCTGTAGATCAGAAATAAATTATTTTTTAAACAACTGTCAGAGAGAATGGCCAACGTGATGACCAAAAGTTGGATAAGTACTCAGCTTTCCTTGAAAATGCAAAAGTATCGAATTGCAATTTGAAGAAATTAGCAGTAACTTTTTTTTCATAAGATTTGTTCGTTGTTCCTCGGGGAAAAAATTGGGGATTATGATAAACAACTTCAAGATGGATTCAAAGATAATTTCAGATTTGCTCCATCACATCAGAAGTTGGAGAAACGTTAACTTTTATTGAATTTAGCATGTTTATTTGCATCATAATGCTGACACAATGCATTAGTTCAACTGACCTAAAAATGTTTTGCCACTGATTTTCATTTGTACTCAACATCTGATGCCTCTCGTCCAACAATAGCCGGCCGGTATTAATGGATTCCAGTTGCCCTGATACCACTTTTTCATGTTCACAATGTCTTGGTGAAACCTTTAACCATGTTCATCACTGACTGCACCAAGATCAGCAGGGAAGTCCAAATGTCAATACAAAAAGTGAATTTTCAACAACATGTTCCACTTCAGAGTTTTGTATGCTTGAAGTAGACTGAAAATATGACAGGAAGTCACAAAAAATAGGTTATATGTCAAAAAGGGTACGTGATAGGAAGGTTTTAAGGTGCTTTTCGTGATCAGTGGCCTAAAATCCATAAAATACACCCCAAGGTCTTCAGGAAACAAAATCTTTGTGTCCAGTGGGTGTAATCTAATCATCGAGTGCAAGAAAATCTAGTAGTAAGTGGGAAGCAAATTATTTATCTCACAGCTCATTTGTGACCATCCACCCTGATCAATGTTGAGGCCTTTGAGGACATGGAAACATTGCTGAAAGTGCAGCTGAGATGCATTGGATGCCTAGTTACAACACAAGACGTACAGATCTTGTTCGAGGAACTGAGGCAGGGCTCAAGAGCTTTATTGAGGAACAGTTTCCAGTTGGACAGACAGTACAAGACCCAGGAAGCTCCAGCAAGTGGTGAGGCACAAATTCATTTGCAATCTCTAGTATTTTTTTCCTCATACTTTCTTGAGACAGGGAAGGAGACCATCCATGTGTCAACTCAAATCCCATCACCCCTGCCATTTATTCAGCTGCAATTTCTTTTCCCTTATACACTCATCACGGTTGACACAATGCTGTTAGAGTGCCAGCGACCTGGCTTCAAATCTGGCACTGTCTGTAAGAAGTTTGTACAGTCTGCATTGGTTTCCTCGGGGTGCTCCGTTTTCCTCCCACCCTTCAAAAAAATGTACCTGGGGTTGTAGGTCAATTGGGTGTAATTTGGCTCAAGGGCCAAAAGGATCTGCTACATGCCTAATTCTGTGATGCTTCTTTACATCATAATGCATCCACATCTACACTCAGGTCAGATCAAAGTTCAGATTCATTATCAGTGTACAGACATGACATCATCTACAACCCTGAGATTCCTTTTTCCTGTGGGCCAGGCAGAATTACTACTTATCTGTAACTGTTCTCAAGAAGAAAGAATTGAATACAAAAGAGAGAAATGTAAAGAAAGAAAGAAGTGCAAATAAAAAACTGTGCAATACAGAAAATAAATAATGTGCAAAGAGTCCTTAAATGAGTCTGACTGAGTTTAGTTTTAGAGGAGGGGTAGCAACTGCTCAAGTTAAGCAATTAAATAGCATGGTGTTTAGAAGTGGAAGGAAACTTGAGCATTCAGGGGATCCAAGTGTCAGAGAGAGAATTTACATGTGATATCCTGACAGCACTAGAGGTCAGAATAGAACTGAGGTCGCTGCAACTGACCGAGCAGCATCACCCGCTGCTGCATTACCTGGGCTACCTCATCATCAGGTAATGTTTTCAAGGTCACTGCCAGGTTGCCCAGGAAAAATGTCATAGAGCTGTTACAGACTTGCTATGTCCTCACGATGGCCAAGTTTAGTGCTTCAGGTTTCAGAGTTCAAAGCCAAATGCACCACCAGAAATGAGATCTATGGCTTGGCAAACACTAATTGCAGAAGAAAGGTACCTTCAAAGCAAAATACTGGAAATCGGAAGGAAAGCAAACAGTGGGTCGGGCAGCAACTGTGAAGAGAGGAACAGAGTTAACATTTCAGGACAGTGAACTGTCACTTGAAATGGTCATAAATTGACATGAAATATCAATTACAAAGGGGAAATGCACAAACTAGGGTGATAATCTCTGCAGGCACCGTGAATGAATTAAAAACACAAAGCTGGAGAAACTCAGCTGGTCAAACGGTGTACTTTATGTAGCAAAGATACAGAACGAACATTTCAGGCTTGAGGCCTTCATCAAGGCACTTGCCGACATTTTTTCATACCTTGATGAAGGGTTAATTGGGTGTAAATTGGCCAGCACGGACTCGTGGGCCGAAATGGTCTGTAACCGTGCTGCATGTCTAAACTTAAATTTAAGATTTATGTGAGTTTCTCTACAGTGTTATAGTGGTGCCCTTGGCACAAATTGATCTTCCTCATCATTGCAACCCTGTACTCTGTAAATAGTTCTCTTTACATGGCTGTATGAGATAATTTGTTCATCTGTTCACAGGGCACTGAATAGCAGGTTCTCACTTAACGTTGTTTATACGTTCTTGGAAAGTGCTACTTCAAGTAAAATGACGTTAAATGAAATGAAATCAAACAATAACAAAATGTGGTGCGATCTTTTATATATTTAATTTTTTTCTCATCAACATTATAATGAAACGACATTAAACGAAGTAACGTCATCAAGAACTTACTGCTTGAGGTACTTGGTGGCAAATAAACTCAAAACCTCCGAGCCAGGAGTGAAGTCGGGAGAAATGTTGAAAATTAAGAACTCCCTCTGCATTGGTTCATTTGTTCATTGGAAATCTGAGACTGATAGATTTTTTTCTCATCAGAGACATCAAGGGATATGGAACAGGACAGAATACCAGAATTAAGTCACAAATCAGTCAAGTGCAGCAAGCTAAATGACTTCCTCTCATTCCTGTAATCTTCTGTGCAACAGTTTCGGATAGATCACACTTTTTATTTCAGCCACTGATTCTACAAGTTGAATATCTTCTGTTTTCATTCCAAAGTTACGTGATTAGTTCCACTTAATCATATGCATGACCAATACATCCACTGAAGTAATACCAATTAAATACAACATCAACGAGGAGAAGATTATCAGGTGCAATAACATTATCTGTCTCCCCTGATTTTCAATTTTAAAAAATGAAACTGAAAAATATTCCCACTAGCTTTGGAATGCAATATGAATTATGCTGTGTTGTTGGTTCTTAATTCTTCATCCATTTAAAAAAAAATCAAATTATGTTAGATTTTCCAAGTCCTCAGCCACAATAAAGTAATTTGCACTCAGTGAGCACAGTTGAAAGGCATCATTTCCTTGCTTACAATATTCTGCTCTGAGGAGACAAAGCATGTCACCGCAAGCAGGAACTTGAAAAATATGCTCAAACAACAGAGAAAAGGAAAAGCAGTTCAACACATTTACTGTTAATCACTAAGATTTGCAGAGTAAAATTCTCAGTCTATTCACTGCAGCAAGCAAGAGTGAACAATTCAGAGAACATATTTTAATTTTGGGTTCATGTCTCGTGATGAAAGAAGTTAAACACTTTTTTTTACTTTGAGTGGAAAAGGGGACGCAGTTGGCGTTATGCCTTTACAGCGCCAGCGATCAGGACCGGGGTTTGATTCCCTTACTGTCTGTAAGGAGTTTGTGCGTTCTCTCTGTGTCTGCATGGCTTTTCTCTGGAGACTCCGGTTTTATCCCACCATTCGAAACATACCAGGGATTGTAGGTTAATGGGGTGTAAATTGGGTGGCAATGGCTCGTGGGCCGAAATGGCATGTTACTGTGCTGTATGTCTAAATGTCTTCGACATTTATCACCTGTGCCTTTTGGGACAGAAAAAATAACTAAATATAAAGGAACAAAAGTTTTTCATTTCATTTTCTTAAACCAATGCTCAGGAAACTAGTTTGTCCTTTTTTTTTTTACCTCATTGGGATTGTGTGCTGAAATGGTCAGACTGCAAACGACTTTATTAATCAAAATAAACAGGGCTCACTTTGGTGATCATAAATTCATCCCCAAAAAGTAATTGGAAATTACTGCCAATATCATATGACATGCAACAGCACCTTGCAGTGGAAGAAGGTTTTTGGCTCACTGGAGGAATCTCGTGGAATATCTTGACTGGCTCACACTATGAATAAAATACAAACAAATCTACTTGCATTAGCTGCAATAAGAAAATGTGATGCACACTGTGTGAAATATGAAAAGTTAATAAATAGGCATAAATCTAGTATGCTTATTATATGCATAATGCAAAAGTGATATATTGCGCATATTGAAAATCTTAACAGACTCCTAATGAGATACTGATATACATGCTAAAGCCGTCAAATGCAATGCATAATACATAAAAATCTAAAATTATTTCAATGAACCACATTAAAAACATTTTAAGAACAGCAGCATCAATATTCCCTTTTATTCCCAAATCTTTTGCAACTTTGGTTGGCATATGCATTATAATATTCCTCATACTTATTTTTATATTTGCCTTTGTTACGTTCTCCCAACATCATCTCCATTCTTTCAACATGTGTTCCCTCGAAAGAAATGACCACAAACAACTCTCGTTTCACAAAGCTGTTCATGGCACCCTCATCATGTACTCCAATTATCTCAGTTCTGTGTATTGGTTCACATTAACAGAATTTGCGCTTGTAACTACATCTCTCAGGATGCTTGGCATGAATCAGATCATTTTGTGGAATATGTTATTGGCTGATGCAGACACTTATACACTACAGACCTCCTGCGCATCCTTTGGATCTAGGTCTAGATGTGCCCTGTTTGATTTGAATTTAAAATTCCTCGGATGATCTCACCTGGGGCCTCTTGAAGAAGGCTCGTCAGCAGCTAAACTTTGTGAGGAGTTGGAGGAAATTTGGAACGTCACTAAAGTCTTGGAAATTTCTACAGGGGTAGAGCTTTCTGATCGGTTGCATCACTGTATGGTATGGAGGTGCCAATGCACAGGGCAGGAAAAGACTGCAGAGAGTTGTGAACTCAGCCAGTATCATCATGGTTACCAGTCCTCACTCCTTTTAGGACATCTACAAGAGGAGGTGTCTCAAGAAATCAATTCTCACCTCTCCTCTTATCATATCCAATTAACTCCTTTTGCTGGTTCTGAACTCCTTCCCCGGCAAGTCTTCAGTTTACTCTGATGCCTTCCAGTTCTATGCTTTTACCTTGAGGAAGGGCTCAGGCCCAAAATGTTGATAATATTATCTTTACCTCCCATGGACGCTGCGAGACCGGCTGAGTTCGTCCAGCATTTCTGTGTGTTTTTATTAAATCAGGGAATGCCAGCAATTCTCATCAACTCAGACAGCTTCTGTGGAGAAAGGAACAATGAACATTTCAGGTTAACAACCTCCCAGCAGAAGCTGGGGAGGGTGAGGATGACTGCTGGTTTCGAGTCAGAGTATCCTACTTTATCTGAAGAAATAAGAGACTACCGATGTGGGAATCTGGAGCAAATAAGAGACGACTCACATTGGTGGTCTCTTATTTCTCCAGATAAAGGAGGAACTGTCAGGGGGCATCTGTGAAGGGAAAAGGGGAGTCGACATTTTGGGTTGAATCCCTTTATCCTGCTTTATCTGTTTGCTGAGTTTGGCTCAGGAAAAATACTGCATTATTTTACATACCATGCCCTCCCTTTCAAACAGTGCTATGGGATTCATGACATCACCTGACAGAACACGTGAGGCCATGTTTTAACATCTCACCCAAGAGACTATAATCCAGGAGCGGCCA
This sequence comes from Narcine bancroftii, assembly GCF_036971445.1. Taxonomy (NCBI): domain Eukaryota; kingdom Metazoa; phylum Chordata; class Chondrichthyes; order Torpediniformes; family Narcinidae; genus Narcine; species Narcine bancroftii. The sequence continues at coordinate 83,238,511 of NC_091474.1, forward strand.
AACCTTTTTGGTTGTGGGCCACATCCAGAAAACTATAGGGAGTCACCAGCCAAACAATATTAAGCCCCGCAGTTTACAACCAGTTACACTGCAAGAAAAATGGTGTTTTTAGTGCAGAAAACCCCTGTGCCATGGAAAATTCATTTTCTATCAAAATAATTATATGACATTATTGAACAATTTAATTGTTGACATTTACAGTAGTTTACTGCTGTGCTCATATATTACAGATGGCATTTCTGTATCTACTGCTGTTAAATTTAATATAAATGGATGCAATAAAACTCCTTAAAACTCTCATAAAAAACTAAAAATTAAAAAGCTGGGTGCAAAATAAAAACAGGATAAAAGATCAAGAAAGAGAAAAGACCGTCTCCAACATTCCTCCACATCTCTCAGTGAATACGGTTCATGTCTCAAGTGTCCACATTAATGATAATAATGCAATGTGTAAATCTGTAGATTCTTTGCAAATCTCCTCGCCTTCTGTGAAAAAGTATTCTTTTTCTCACTGTGTCTTAAATGTTTGGCACTTGCTTGCTATTTTCTATCTTCAGTTCCACCATGCTTAATCAACTGCAATAAACATTTTTGTTTTAACTGAGGTGAACATTTTCATCGATAAGTAACATTTCAATAGTCGGTCTAGTAGTTGTTCAAAATGGCAGTGACATCTAGTGTTGACACAAAGGAATGCAATGAACATACAATGCAATTTACTGTTCGAGACCATGTTCCAATTTTATTTTTAAAATTCACCCTGAGCCACTTAAATATGGGCAACGTGCTGCAGTTGAACCATGGGCCGTAGTTTGGCCATCCCTGCTACAATCCATTGCTGCACTGAAACATCAGCTGGGATTTTTCTACTGAAGTCTCTGGAATGGAACCTATAACCTCTTACTCATGTGAAACAATGAAACAAGAAGTCCCAGAAGCAATAAAAATGAAAGGTTTAAAATGGTGGTTTTCAAACTTATTTTTTAACACACATACCACCTGAAGTATTCCCTTAATAATCGCTGAGCATGTGTGGCATAGGGATTACTTAAAGTGTATGTGAGTAGAAAGAAAAAGTTTGAAAACCACTGTTTTAATCATACCAAATTGACTCGTTATGTGCACGGTTTCGTAACTCCAAAGGAAATGGGCTGATGACAATTTTTCTCAAGCAAAATATTTCAGTAAAAATCGGGTCTAGAGCAATGATTTCTCAACCTTCCCTTACCAATCACATACCACCTTAAGCAATCCCTTACTAATCACAGACCACTGATGGTGTAGGGACTACTTAAGGTGGTATGTGAGTGAAAAGAAAAAGTTTGAAAACCACTGGTTTAGAAGAATGAAGAATATCCACACAAGGATATTATGTAAGAATTTGATAAAGTTAACAAAATATGTTTTCAATTGAGGAAATACCAGAATCAATGTAAGGTTGTTACAATAAATTCAACAGGGAATTCAAGATGAACCTCTGTACGTAATGAGTGGTATGAATATGAAACTTATTCCTCAAGCAAGTTATTATTAATGTCATTAGCTTGGCAGCTTTTGAGGAATGCTGGTTAAACACTGGGGGGGAAAATAGTTACACAATGAAATAAAATGCAGAAGGTTGGGAGGAGGGTGTCATGCAGAGAGAGCTGGGTTGAATGGCCTGTCGGCGCCAGAAATACTATACAACAATAGCATCTCTCATTTGCCCCCAATCATTCACTTTGCCCTGCATTTGAATGAACTCAGCCCTGGAATTCTGCAGCAAACCAAGTGTGGGCTGAACATCAAGCACCCAATGGATGTCCATGCAGTCGCTGGCCAAACATGCAAACTCCACACAGACAACATCTGAGGTTCCAAATATTTTTTCATAGTCACCATACCACTTTAAGTATAACTCCAGAACACAGAACAACATAGGGGGCATAAAGTAGAATATTATTTTTCAGAAGCCCTTCAGAGATTTCATGTATTCAGTTGCTCTTTCCTGACATTGAAATTTCCGGCAAGCATTGACTTAATCCTCTTGGCTACAGATTCTAAACATTTATTTCCCCCACATAGCTCCTTAACTATTCCTTTAGCACATAGAACACAGAACAGTAGTGTAGGAAGAGGTGCTGTCGTGCACACATCTACACCAAACGTATCAAGAGGCTGAATGGTGACCTGAACAAAGTTTATAAAATTATGAGGGGCACTGATTGCAGACAGTTAGAATTTTTCTCCCGGGGTAAGAAAAGGCAAATATATGCATTTAAGATGAGAGGTGAAAAGTTTTTTTTTGAAAATTTTATTTAAGAATTTTATAAAACATTACAAACAAAAGACAAAATACAAAAGTACAAATACAAAGAAAAAAAGTATAATATCCCCCCACCCCCTCCCTCTACTAACCTACGCTATCTCAACTATCCTCCCCCACCCCTCAGAGCCTCACACACAAAAAAGTTTTAACATTTAAAATTAATAAATCAACGTGCGAACTCTTTACATATCATTTACTTAAAATCTATAGCCATACATTCCAAATATAAACTCCACATCTCAACAAAAAAAGGATAATTATTTTGTAAATTACATTATTTTTTTCCAAATATAAACATGATTGCAGTTCATTATGCCATCTTTGTATATTCAATTCTACATCATCTTTCCAAGTTATCGCTATACACTTTCTTGCAACTGCTAACCCTAATCGCAAAAACACCAATTGTGACTTATCAGCCAATCCTGGAATAACAGCATTCATAAAACCCAATAAACACATAATTGGATCCATTTGCAAATCAATTTTAAATAAATCTCTCAAAAAATTTATAACCTTTTCCCAAAAGAATTTAACTTTCTTACACATCCATACAGAATTTCTGTAAATCAATTTTAATCTTATTTAACAATGATATATAATTCAGAATATATAAATCTTGATATTCTCTATTAACTACAACTCCTAAATACTTAATTTTATTAGACCATTTAAATCTAGTAATCTATCTACAATCTGTATAATCCTCATCTGATATTGGTAAAATTTCACTTTTCTCCCAATTATCTTTATATACTGAAAATATACCATCTTGATTTAGTAAATTTTGCAACGCATTTAAAGATTCTTTAGGATATGTTAGATACATCAACACATCATCAGCGAACAAATTAATTTTATATTCTTGTTCACCTATTTTAATGCCTTTAATATCTAAATTTTGCCTTCTAGCCTGAGCAAGCAGTTCTATTACCAAAGAGGGGTGGGGGAGGTTAAAAGAGGACAATTTTGTTTAGTTGATTGAGATAATGTAAAAGCCCATGAAATCTGTCCATTCATCATTATTCATGCTGAAGGATTGATATATAAAGCTTTAATCCAAGTAGTAAAAAGCGTCCAAACTGAGATTTTTCTAAACTTTAATTAAAAATTTCCACTCAACTCTATCAAAAGCCTTTTCTGCAACTAACACCACTATCATTGGTTGTTCACTTGTTGTCTAGCAGCATTAATTATAGAAATCAATTTAGTAACGTTATCAACAGAATATCGACCTTTTATAAATCCAGCTTGATCAACATGTACTAATTTTGGCAAATAATTAACCAATATATTAGCCAGTACTTTTGCCACAATCTTATAATCTGCATTTAATAACGATATTGGCCGATAAGAGGACACTTTTAATGGATCTCTATCCTTCTTTGGAATAACAGTAATTAATGCCCTCGAAAAATATTCTGGAAATGAACATAACTCAGTTGCCTGTTTCAAAACATTCATATAGACTGGAAACAACAAATCATTAAATTCTTAATAAAATTCTGCTGTAAACCCATCTTATCCCGGAGACTTTCCTCCCGGCATTGATTGCAATCCTTCCTTTCATTCCAATTCTGTAAAGGGACTATCTAAATCATTAAGAGGTGAAAAGTTTTAAGGCGATGTTTTTTTTTACAGAGAATGCTAGGCAGGCCTAGATTAACCATTAAGCAAAATAAGCACTGTTTGGGCCACCAAGGGAGGGGGCACCACAGACATTTTTCCAGTGCCGGATTTACCATGGTGTATCTGAACTAGGGCCCGAAAAAAGGCCCCTCCCCACAACAAATTTTAATAAAACATATTTTCAGGTTATATTTAATACAGTTGTGGAGTCTGGTCTGGAAGAAAACAGAATTTTTAATCTATTATTTCACATTCAGCACTTATTAAGTCTTAATGTCTTGTCATTTAGATAATGGAAGGGTCGAGGGGGAACTATTGTTGGTCTGTGCTTAGGGCATCAGTTGGCCTTAATTCGGCTCTGGTGCTAGGTGCATGGAACAGGCCGCCACAGTCGCATTCAGAGGCTTCTGGATAGACACATGAATGCGCAGGGAATAGAAGAGTATGCTGAACAAGTTAAAACTCTGCTGCTTGCATATGATACACATCCCTCTATTCCCTGATAAATCTCTTTTGGGTTTCTCCTCAGTCTTTGCCGCTCCAGAGAAAATAATTCAAGTTCAGCACATTCTCTCAAATCCAGGCAACATCCTGGTAAATCTCTTCTGGGCCCTTTCCAAAGCCTCCACAACCTTCCTGTGGTGCAGGACCCAATATTAAACACAATACGCCAAGTACCTACTGCAGACCACCTACAAGAAACCCACCAACCACCAGAGGCTGGTTGGCAAGTTCGAGCCCCTCCTCAGACTACAAATGGGACTTCTGTTTTGGAAGGAAAATTGTTTTATTTGTGAGAATTTTTATGTTCAACTTTATTACTGATATAAGTTTTGCCCTTTTATGCATTCTCCTTGATGCCAGTAAGTGATCTAATTAAACGTATTCTTTTACTAAAGGTGCATGATAAGTTTACGTCCCTCTTGCAACCTCCTGCATCACTGCAATGTTGCAGCAGAAGGCAACGTAGTGATGTGTCTCTGCTAGCATTGACCAGAACTGCTGATACTGAAAGCCCAAGGGGGTTAATGTGGAGGAGCATGTAACTCAGGGTGCAAATACAAACTCATGTTTTCAACTTTAGCAAAAGGTCCTGCTGCCTTTTAAAGGTCCTGTTAACATTGCTGCCACATCACCACAGATCACCAACAGCAAACCCACAGGCCACCAGAGGTCCCGAGGCTGAGAAATACTGACTGAGGCTAACCTCCCACCAGTGCAGCATTGAGTAAGGAAAGTGTCAGAGATGCGATCTTCAGCTGGAAATTGAAATTAACCTGTTTGCTCTGGTGGTTAAGACAAACATGAAAGAGCCCACTGCAATCTTCATCGAGTAGAGCTCATCAAATGAGTTCCTTATATGAGAAAAAATGTGGTGAGGGTTCAGAGAAGATTTACTAGAATGATACTGGAATGAAAGGGTTTGCATTTGAGAAATGTTTGTCAGCTCTTGGACTGTACTCGTTGGAGTACAGAGGGATGGGGATGGGTGACCTCATGGAGGCATTTCGAATGCTGAAAGACCTGGACTGTGTAGATGTGGCAAGAATGTTTCCCATGGTAGAGGATTCTGAGACAAGAAGGCATAATTTCAAGATCAAAAAGCGACAATTTAAAACAGAGATGCAGAAACATTTCTTTAGCCAGAAGGTCGTGAGTCTGTGGAACTTCTTGCCACAGGCAGCTGCGGAAGTGAGGTCATTGGGTGCATTAAAGGCAGAAATTGACAGGTATTTGATTAGTTAGGGCATCAAGAGTTACAGAGAGAAAGCCAGGGAGTGGGGCTGAGTGGGTGGACGGATCAGTTCACATTAGCACAGACCAACAATAGTTCCCCCTCGACCCTTCCATTATCTAAATGACAAGACATTAAGACATTAGAATGGTGGAGTACCCTCGATGGACCGATTGGCCTACTTCACCTCCTATATCTTTTGATCTTGTGAAATGTTTTGTCTAACACTCTGAGCTAACCACACAAATGTAATGATTCACTGGTCAGTGCTATTTTGGGAGACCTACTCTGCATCATACAGTGTTTTTTGTATTTTATCTGCAAAAGTCATTGAATTGTAAAGTAATTAATTGCAAAGTGAAGCACTTGAGATGCAATATGATTGCTTTTCATTCTTGCACCAATCAATGTTTATAATTTTGCACAGGAATAAAATAATTATTTCCCAGTGTCTGATTTGCACTATAAATAATGTTTAAATGGTTTGGAAAGATGCTGAATTAAAAATATAATAATTTATGCAGGTTGTGACAAGGGTTGAATGGGAATACTATTTTTTTTCCAAAAATAGGCTTTATTCACATTAAATTATTTACAAAAGGAAAACCATTTAATGTCTCTTCCCACCTTAGTTTCATATCAATACATTTCCATCACTGTACATTGTTATATTCATTTTTGCCACCACTGTGGCAACTTGTCGTTACTCCCCCCTGTTGTTTGAAGGGCTTCACCTCAGTCTCAGCCCCTCAGCACCCAGTATCTAATTTTTTTTCAAAAAAAATTGCAATAAATTACTTATAAAAGTAATACATTACTTATTACTACAATGGCACATTGTCACTTCTCCTCTCTCTGTTTGAGGGACTTCCACTCAATGCCCGGTAATGGGAGGATTCTAGACTGTGGTCCTTCCCCAGTGCGCCCTCGTGTTGGCTGCACCAGGCCTCAGTGCATCCCTAAGCACGTACGCCTGCAGTCTGGAATGCACCAGTTGGCAGCATTCCCTCACTGACATCTCCGTGTGCTGAAAGACCAACATGTTTCAGGCAGACCAGAGTGCACCTTTCACCGAGTTGAGGATCTTCCAGCAGTTCTGGATGTGTGGCTCTGCAGGCATCCCTGGGAACAGCCCCTAGGTCAGAATGTCATCTCCAATGTTTCAGCTGGGGATGAACTGTGACAAGGACCTTTGCATCCTTCTCCACCCACTCTTAGCGAACCTGCATTCTGCAAAGAGGTGGGCAACTGATCATGTTGTTTTAGATCCATTCAATACTGAAGGATGCACTTTCATTGATGTAGCATTTTTCATGATCCCAGAGCCACCCAAAGCATTTTACAGCCAGTAAAATGTTTTTGAGGCATAGCCATTGCTACAAAATATGGGCAGAGGTGCTAATTTAGACACAAGAAGCTAAAAAAAAAATCTTGCACTTCAGTTATGGGTTAAATCTTGTCCAGGATTATGGGAGGTCTGCAACTATTCAGAGACATAGAATACTTTACCTCTGCCTGAGATCGAACAGTGCAGCCCCGGTTGAGTATTTGATTACACCCCAGTCTGGATGGATGTTTCCGCTTTTGCTTGGAGAGGGTTTTGAACCGATGACTTACAGAAAACAGCAGATTAAATTGTCATCTGTGCTTTCAAGTGAATAGCAAAACAGATATAGATTTCAGCCTACTTTAAATATTCATCTTTTTAACAAATGGGCCCATGGCAAATATAAAATGGGCCCATGAAAGACACTTCAGTTCAGATGCGCATGCATCAGACTTTTCGCTCAGATTGGAAACCAACCCGGGGTGATTCCAGGTCATGCTGAACTGAGGGACAGGTACACTTTGTACACAGCCCCTGTCATGTAGTTGAACATGGTCACTGGCTGCATGAGCATAGTCGTGGAGATAAATGGTAATTTCATTTTTATTATTGTAATTAACCTCGGTGTGTTTGGTTTAATTGGAAAAAAAACAATTTTTAAAAAAATATTCTTTAAAGTTTTTGAATTTGTTTACATCTATTTTTTATCAGAGAGATAAAGTAGTTATTTAGCACACTATCAGTAGGTAGTCAGGGCATTCTGAGGCTGGGCCTCATTTCCATCAACTGAGACCCAATTGGCTCTTCTAGGCCCTTCCTCTTCATGGGACGGCTGCAATAATGGGCCCCTTGGCCTGTTTGGACATGCAGTCCATAAACAGTTGGTAGAGCGTTGGGAATACTCTCCCTACCATCAAGAACATCTACAGGGAATGCTGCCATTGGAGAGCAACAGCAATCATCAAGGCTCCACCCCACCACACACACGTTCTGTTCTCACTGCTGCCAAAACCAATACCCCTCACGTGTAAAGCCCTGAATAAGGTAATGGAGGAGAGTCTCGTCAAGGAGTAGTGGCTGGTCAGGTAAAACCAGACCTCTCCGAAAAAAAAGAAAAAAGTTAGGAAAAGACAAAGCTCAACAAATATAAAATATAAGAAATAGAAGATAAAGTGACAGAGAAGAGAAAGAAGTTGGCACCCAAGAAGGAAAAAGTAAAAACAACCGAAAAAAAAAAGAAAAGTCGCCGGAGAAGAAAGAAGGCCTTACCTGCACGAAGGAACAGGGAGCTGTGGTGGTGAGGAGCGCCTGATCCCCGAGGTTGGTGCCTGCCTTGCAGAGTCGTGACCTCCCGACCAGCAGACTTCAAAAATGGCTCTCGGAACCAAACAAAAGTTTGCAACTGCACATGCACGAGGAGTCGCGCATGCACAGTGCGCAATCAAAGGAAAAAGAAAACACCGACAGGAGGGGGGCTCAGTAGAGGAGTAGGCAGCCAGAGCGTGACCAGCTGAGGGACGCCCGACACCAGGGTGCTCAGCTGGAAAATGAGGATGGGGGCAGGGGAGGGAGCGAGGAAACAGATGAGGGAGAAAGACGGAGGGGTGACCGACAAGAGGATCAACAGCAGGAGGCCCGACAGATGGGCAGCCCAGGAGGGGAGGACAAACAGCAAGAGGCCCAGCAAGAGGAGGCTCGACAAAGAGATATAAGCAACTCATCAGGAAAAGCAGGAGACACAGACACAAAGAAGAGAAGAAGACACAGACACAGGTACAGACATAGAAGAAGAGGAAGAAGAAGACCAAGAACTTCACAAACAAATAGAAGGTAAAACAGATGGACAGAATATAGATAAAGCCTTTTTTGAAGAACAAATAAGATCATTAAAAGAATGGTTATCACTAGAATTTAGTGCAATTAAAAGAAAATTGTAAAGAGCAGAAGAGAAAAATGCAAAGTTTAGAACTAGTCATGACAGAAATAGGGAAAAGAGTAGAGAATGTGGAAGAGCAGAAAACGGCTGTAGAAATGGAAGTAAATGACAAGAGAAAAATTGGAAGAAAACGACAAAAAAATTAAAGAGACACAAGAATTGTTATCTCAGAAAATTATAATAGGCGAAACAACATAAAAATAGTGGGCCTGAAGGAGGGTGAAGAAGGCACAGACATGAAGGAATTTATAAAAGGATGGATCCCGAAGGTCCTGGGAATGACAGAAATGCAGGAAGAAATGGAAATAGAAAGGGCACACAGAGCATTAGCTCCGAAACCGCAGACACATCAAAAACCAAGATCATCTTAGTAAAATTTTTGAGATATACGACAAGAGAAAATATACTGGAGCGGGCAAGGAATAAAGTTAGTGAAGATAATAAGCCATTGGAATACAATGGTCAAAAAATATTTTTTTACCCAGTCACAAGTTTTGAACTCTTAAAGAAGAGGAAGGAGTTTAATACAGCAAAAACGCTTTTATGGAAAAAAAGGTTATATATCCAGCCATGTTTAAAATATTTATACCCGGGGAGCAAAACGGACTGTTCTCGGATCCGGAGGAAGCACAAAAATTCACAGAACATTTGCAGGACAGAAGAAGAGATGAAGAGATGTAACAAGAATGAAAAACGGTGATAAATTATATATAAAAATGTAAAAACAATGTGTATGTAGAGAACTAAAGAAGGAAAAGAGAAGGGAAGGAAGGAAGTAAGGGGGAAAAAAGTGAGAGCTCTGTTATATATGTGTAAAAATAAAGTGTTTTCTGGGGGGGCTGGGGGGAGAGGGAATAACCATCACTGCAAAATCAGTTGACACTTGCGAGCAAGATTACAATCCAAATGGAAAAGGGGAGTTGTGGTCGCCCAGCAAGGGATAAGAGGCAACTCAGAGGTGGGGGGGGGAAGCATTTGGGGTTAAGGTATTATGGGGTGTGGGAATTGTTGGAGTATTTTATGTTGTAAATGTATTGTTGTACATTGAGTTTAAAAAGGGAAAATTAAGAGATGAAAATGGGAAAAAGGGGGGGGGGAGGTGGCGAGGAAGCGGAAGAGGTGTAAGCAAGATATAAGATGGCCACGTTGAACTATATGACTATAAACATTAATGGAATACATAACCAAATTAAAAGGAAGAGGCTATTAAATTTACTGAAAAAAGAAAAAAATAGATATAGCATTTGTGCAGGAAACACAATCTAACTGAATTGGAACATAATAAATTAAAGAGAGACTGGGTAGGACAGGTAGCAGAAGCATCATATAATTCAAAACCTAGAGGTGTAGCCATATTAGTTAACAAAAATGTACCAATCAAAATAGAGGAGGAAATAATAGATCCAACAGGGAGGTAATGTAATGATAAAGTGTCAGATATACTCAGAATTTTGGAATTAGCTCAATATATATGAGGAGGATCAAAAGTTTATGCAGGGTATTTTTTTGAAGATTGCACACACACAAGGAAATATATTGATAGGAGGGGATTTTAACCTTAATTTGGATCCAATGTTGGATAAAACTGGACAAAAGACAAGCAAAAAGAATAAAGTAGCCAAATTTATGGTTAAATCAATGCAGGAAATGAAACTTATGGATATATGTAGGAGGCAGCACCCAAGAGAGAAGGAATATTCATATTATTCGAGTAGACATAAAACATAACTCAAGGATTGATGTTTTTGTTGTTGGTCCATATTCAAGGGAGAGTTAGAAAAACTGAGTATAAAGCTAGACTACTATCAGATATTCACCCTGTTATTAGCAATAGAACTGGAGGACATCCCACCAAGAACATATAGATGGAGGTTAAACTCCGTGCTACTTAAAAGGCAGGAATTTAGAGAGTTTATTGAATGCCAAATTAAAACATATTTTGAAATTAACACCGAATCAGTGAAAGACAAATTTATATTATGGGATGCAGTGAAAGCCTTCATTAGAGGGCAGATAATAAGTTATGTAACTAAGATGAAAAAGGATTACAATCGGGAAATAGAGCAGTTGGAAAGGGAGATAGTAAGTACAGAAAAGGAACTAGTAAAAAGGGATGATATAATGAAAAAGAGAGAATTGGCAGACAAAAAAAATAAAATACGAAACATTACAAACGTACAACGTGGAGAAGAACATAATGAAAACAAAGCAAAGTATTACGAACTGGGAGAAAAAACACATAAAATATTAGCCTGGCAACTTAAAACAGAACAAGCTAAGAGAACTGTATTGGCATCAAGGAAAAAGGACAAACAAATTACATATAACCCAACAGAGTTTAATGAAAACTTTAAGGAATTTTATGAACAATTATACCAAACTGAGAACGAGGGGAAAGATATTAAAACAGAGCAGTTTCTAGCTAAAATTGAACTGCCGAAATTGCAAGAAGAGGAACAAAACAAACTAATAAAACCATTTGAAATAGAGGAAGTACAGGATATATTAAAAAAAGCTGCCGAACAATAAAACACCAGGAGAGGATGGATTTCCAATAGAATTTTATAAAACATTTAAAGAGCTATTAAATCCTCCTCTCCTGGAAGTAATGAACCAGATAGAAGAAACACAAAACTTACCAGATTCATGTAAGACAGCAATAATTACAGTAATACCAAAGACGGGGAGGGATCCAATAACACCAGCATCATATAGACCAATATCTCTACTTAACTTAGATTATAATAGCGAAATTATTAGCAAACAGATTGGCCGATTGTGTACCAAAAATAGTAAAACAAGATCAAACTGGATTTATTAAGAAAAGATAAACAGCGGATAATGTCTGTAAACTTATTAATCTAATTCATGCAGTTCAAGGAAATAAGAAACCAACAGTGGCTGATGCTTTAGATGCAGAAAAAGCCTTTGAAAGAGTAGAGTGGAGCTACTTATTTAAAGTATTGCAGAAGTTCAATCTACCAGAAAAATATATTAATTGGATTAAAGCATTGTATAATGGACCGTTGGCGAAGGTAACAGTAAATGGATATGTATCGAACCAATTTAAATTAAGTAGGTCAACTAGACAGGGATGTTCATTATCCCCCTTATTGTTTGCCTTAGCAATAGAACCTTTGGCAGAACTGATAAGAATAGAAAATAAAATAAAAGGGATAAAAATAAAGAAGAAGGAGTATAAAATTAGCTTATTTTCAGATGAAATCACAGTATACCTAACAGAACCAAAGATATCAATAAAAGAATTACATAAGAAATTGAAGGAATATGGAGAAATATCAGGGTACAAGATCAATGCAAAGAAAAATGAAGTGATGCTAATGAGTGATGCGGATTAGACAGAACTTAAAAAAGAATCACTATTTAAATGTCAAGCACAAGCAATCAGATACCTAGGTATCAGATTAGATAATAACTATTTGTACAAACTAAATTATCAGCCACTAATAAAGAAATTGCAGGAAAACTTAGAACATTGGTAAGAATTACCGCTAACATTGATAGGGAGGGTAAACTGAATTAAAATGAACGTGTTCCCAAGATTACAATACTTCTTTCAAACATTACCAATTCCCTTAACAGAAAAATTCTTTAATGAACTAAAGAGAATAATAAGGAAATTCTTGTGGAAAGGGAGGAAACCGAGGATAGCGTTAGATAAATTAACAAGGTGGTTTGCAGTTACCAAACTTTAGAAAAATTATTATAGAGCCGCACAATTAAGGTATTTATCAGATTTTTATCAGACAAGGGAAAAACCAGACTGGACTAAGATAGAACTAGATAAAATAGGGAAGAAGATACCGGAATATATACTTTATTACTGGGATGAAAAGTTGGTGCAATATAAAAGCTCACAAGTATTGGATCATTTACTTAATATATGGAAGAAGATCCACTAAGAAAGGAAAAAAACAAATTACCAAATTCCAAAATTATTATTGACGTAAAATCCACTAATCCCCTTTATAATAGATAACCTTTCCTTTAAAGAATGGGAGAGAAAAGGAATCAAAAGAATAGAAAATTGTTTTTTGGGAAATAATTTATTAACATTTGAACAGTTGAAGTACAAATATGGAATAACTCATGGTACAATGTTTGCATATCATCAACTGAAAGCTTATTTAAAGGATAAATTGGGAAACAGATTGAGATTACCAGAAGGAAGCAGCTTTGAATATGTGATTACAGACACAATAATAATTAAAAGATTTATAATGAACATGTACATTAAGCTGCAAGATAAGGAAAATGATGAAATAAACTATAAACCTAAACAAAAGGGGGGGGGGAAAGGATTTAAACATAAAAAATAAAAAATTAAACATGGGAAAAATTATGTTCTGGAACTATGAAGAATACAATAAACACAAGGTTACGCATGATTCAGTATAATTGGTTACACAGGGTATATATCACTCCTCAAATATTAAAAGAATGGGATTCAACATTATCAGATAGATGTTTTTGCTGTAAGAAAGAAATGGAAAGAACAATACAATTTGGGCATGTATGAAAGTGAATACGTTTTGGGATGAACTAAATCAGATAGTAAATAAAATCACAAAAAATAACATACCAAAAAATCCAGAGATCTTTCTTTTAAGTAACATAAGAAGTAAAGAATTAGGCCTTAAATTGGATAAAGTGCAAAAAAGATTCATTATGATAGCCTTAGCAGTAGCAAAAAAATGTATAATGTCAACTTGGAAAATGGAAGAGAGCATGAGAATACAGCAATGGTATATGGAAATGAATAAATGTATTCGATTGGAAAAAATAACATATAATGTTAAAAAATAAAGTCACATTGTTTGATCATTTCTTACAGTAGAACAAATTTAGGAACTGTACATGGAACATAACAAAGAGAGTTTGCCTCGGACCTCCATCCACTAAAATGATAAGAAGACAAAACAAATTGATTCAGTGTGTAACAAATAGATGACACATTTTTCTTGATTATTTTCCTTTGTGTGAAGATATTGTTTTATGGTTTTATTGTATTGTACATGTTGAATATTTACGGGTTTTGGAGGGGGGTGGGAAGAGGAGAGGGAGGGAAAAAGGGAGAAAATGCCACTGCGTATATTTAATGAGAAATGTTTGTACATATTTTGGTTGATATGGTTTACAGTGTGAAAAATAAAAAAATATAAATTTTTTTTTAAAAAATACGGTATTGGACATAATCCAGGACATCACAGGCAAAACATCTAAGGGGAACACTGCTGTTGGAGAGCAACAGCAATTATCGAAGATCCACACCAACCAGCACACGCTCGTTCTCACTACTACCATCAAGAAAGAGGTATTGGTTCCAAAAGACCCACACCACCAGGTTCAGGAACAGCTGCTACCCCTCCACCATCAGATTCCTCAATGACAACTCAATCAGGAACTCATTTAAGGACTCTTACTTTTGCACTTTATTGATTTCCCCCCCCCCCCCCACTATTTTTGTATTGCACAGTTTGTTTACATGTGTACTTTGAGTCAGCTTTTTTGCACTGGTAATTCTGCCTCATCCACAGGAAAAAGAATCTCTGGGTTGTATGTAATGTTGTATGTACTCTGTATGTACTCTCCTATGCAGGTTTAATGTTGTAAACCTGCATAGGAGAAGGCCACACTGATATAAAACCTACGACCCAAGGACCTCGTTGCCACGTCCCAGCTTGCTTGGCCACAGCACACGAACCATGGGTGTAAAGGGTGGGGCCAGTACTGCGCACACTGCACCCCACCTAAAAGCTCCTTTGCGCAGGCCCGAGGACAGGTCCACGTCCTCCCCCTCCACGTCCTCCCCCCTCAAAAGATGCTCACAAACTCAAGCTAACATGCTGGAACATCAGAACCATGCTAGACAAGGCTGACAGCCACCGACCTGAACGTCGGTCTGCCCTCATCGCACATGAACTCCTCAGACTCGACATCGACATAGCTGTTCTCAGTGAAGCCCACCTTGCAGATGTAGGCAGCCTCCAAGAACGCGGCGCGGGCTACACACTCTACTGGTCTGGCAAGCCTCAGGCTGAACGATGCCTATCTGGTATAGGCTTCATGGTCAAGACTTTGACAATAAATCTGAAATCAAAATCTTTTTGAATGGCTTTATGTGATCTGCTTCTGCTTTTATTTTTTAAAAGCTGCTTAACATACAGATTAACTGACCATCTATTGGATTTGGTACAAAGCCAATATCTCTAGCATTCCTGCATTCATAATAGAAAAGATTTTCATTACAATGCTTAATGATTTAATCAACTCATACATCTTCACACTGAATTTATCAGCTGTCACCTAAAAAAGAGCACATCGTTCTGCCATGGTCTGTGATCAGAGAATATGTTTTTTAAACTCAAAGTTAAAATAACACGTATAAACTGATAAACTCACTCAGCTACGTTAGAAATGAGATACACAATGGGTTTACAGAACACTGTCAGTGGAGTATTTATGGATCAACCACTATAACTGCTCTGCTTGTCTGAATGTGCTAATGAGGCAAAGGGTGTTTCCTGCTGAAAGATTAAAGGAAAACAACTTGCATTCCTGCAACTTGGCTTTTATCTCTTCCCAGAGCACTTTACAGCCATAGAATGAGCTGTGAGCAGTTAGAATATGGGAAGGCAGCTGCCAAATATTTGCACATTGGAATCCAACGAATGTTAAATTGATCTTTGTTTTGTTGTGAGCCAACAAATAAGGTGCTCAGTGGGCAGTGGGTCAGGCAGCACCATTGGAGAGAATGGCCAGTCAATGTTTCAGGTGAGACTCATCACTGACAGACCTAATCAATCCAGACATTTCCACCATGAACTTATCAGCTGTCATCTAAAACAGCACATCTTTCTGCTATGGTCTGCGCCACAGAATATGTTTATGAAATTTAGAGAGAAAGAAAAACGGCATGGTTAGCTTAGTGGTTAGT
Source organism: Narcine bancroftii (assembly GCF_036971445.1). Taxonomy (NCBI): domain Eukaryota; kingdom Metazoa; phylum Chordata; class Chondrichthyes; order Torpediniformes; family Narcinidae; genus Narcine; species Narcine bancroftii. Next base: position 83,254,404 of record NC_091474.1, read on the forward strand.
GCAACCGAGTTGCAGCACCAGCAATCAGGTCCGGGGTTCGAATCCCGCGCTGCCTGTAATGACGTTCTCCCCGTGTCACAGGGGCACCAATAACAACCTTGCATTCAATGTCTCCAAAACCAAGGAGCTGATTGTTGACTTCAGGAAGAGAGATCAAGATGCATACGACCCAGTGATCATTGAGGGATCAGAGCTGGAGAGAGTGATAAAATTTAAGTTCTTGGGAATCACTAACTTATGGGATCTTTCGTGGACCCAACATACTGATGGCAGAGTGAAGAAACACATCAGTACCTCTACTTCCTCAGGAGTTTGCGGAGGTCTGGTATAACATTGGAAACCCTGGCAAATTTCTGCAGATGTGTGCTGGAAAGTGTGCTAACTGGCTGCATCATAGTCTGGTATGGAGGACACAAATACCTCCATGAGTCAAGCTTTGTAAAGGTAGTAGACATAGCCCAGGACATCATAGTCAAAACCCTCCGCCACATCTACGGGGAACATCTACGGGGAATGCTGCAATCATCAAAGATCCGCACCATCCAGCACATGCACTGTTCCCACTACTACCATCAGGAAAGAGGTATCGGTGCCACAAGACTCACACCACCAGGTTCAGGAGCGGCTGCTACCCCTCCACCATCAGACTCCGCAACAACACTCAATCAGGGACTTTTTAAGAACTCTTACTTTTGCACTCTATAATTTTTCCCCTCTCTTTATGACACAGTCAGTTTGTTTACATTTCTTTATTTTTTTACTGTCTTTTTTTCCACTACCAATAAGTGGTAATTCTGCCTCGGCTGCAGGATAAAGAAATCTCAGGGTTGTATGTGATGTCAGTATGTACTCTCTGACAATAATCTGAAATGAAAGCTCAGAGGCAGTGCAGCTCCGTGCTTCCGTCTATTTTATGTGTTAATGTTTCTGGGTTGGGGCTTGAACTGGAGAATTACCAATTCAGCTGCAGGTGATGCTTTCCTGTTTAAAGCATTACATAAATTGCAAACATTACAGATATTGTGGACTGCGAAAAACCAATGTTTTGTACCTATTTAGGGCGGGAATCTTCCAGTAAAGTAGGGGAGAAATAGCCCTTCCAAAATTAGTAGAATGGATGTCAAACTTTCACATCCTCTGGCGTCCAACTGCAGGCGTCAGAGACAAAGGTAACTGACAATTGATGTTATAAAATGACAGCAACCCAGGACTTAGAAATTGAATAAAATCTTGCAAGCAATTTAAACATAAATAGAGGGATATTCCATCGTGATTTCAATCTTCTAACATAATCTAATATTTGGACTTCAGAAGAAATGTATTACATTTTGATGTTAACTTGTCAGATATGGTTTATAAAAAATAATGTGTTTCATGTCAGTAACATTAAAATGTTAGCACAGTTTTAAAAACAAAATGTATTTAAAGTCACTGATATTAAAATATTAGCACAAATCATTCATTTGAACCAAGACTGTTGTCATAATGGAGCGATAAGTTGGCAAGAAATTTCCAGTTCATAAACAATGAATAGTTTTCTTGTAAGGAAGTGTGGTACTCAAAATTAACTTGCATTTATATTGTCTGTTTCTTACAGAGAACAACACCTCATATACTGTCTGCGCCCCATCCATCTGGATGGCATTAACATTGACTTCTCTGGCTTCCGTTAGCCATTCCCCCAACCCAACCTCCCCCCGCCATTACCTTTCTCTATGTCCCCTTTCATCTGTGTCTAGGTCCTTTCGTACAGTCAAAAAGTCTGAGTGTAAAGGCAGAGATTCACTGCCCTTACATCAGGATACTTATCTCCATGAATGCGCCCTGGCCCTCCAAGGCACTGACTTCACTTCCTCTCGGGGGAGGGTGAGTGGCAGAGCTCCGCAGCCTAGAATGAATGTAATGTCACTGTAAGTGGCTGGCTAGGGGCGGGCTGATGATATCATAGCGAGTCCGTCAGCCTGCGACCCATCTCACTTTTCTCTCTCCCACTCCCACTCACTCTCCATCGATAACCCCCTCAGGGCAGGGGCAGCTACCTGGGGCCATCAGAGGCGGGAGCAGCCAGCAGGGGCTGTCAGGGCAGTAGGGACCAGGCCGTCAGGAGGCATCTGGGGTAGGCTGTGACATTCCCGCCGGCCACTCCAGCCTCCAGCACTCACCAGGTTGGTTCGGACTTCGGGGCCACTCGTCGATGCCAGCGGCTCAATAAGCGGCAGAGCAACGGAAGCGCAGAGTGGTTCTAGCTGCATGGGGGATTATGGGTGACGATGTTGGACATTGCTCACCACATATACATGGTGTCATGGTACCAGTAGCCATGCCTCCTGAATGCCACATCAATGCCCCAGCCTCTTCCAGGCTGAAAGGTGACATTGGAGCAGGCTTTTATGGGCCTGCAAGAAAAGCCTTTTCATTCAGCTTTTAGCCAGCATCCACGCGGAGGCTGACTATGAAAAGGCCTTCTGTCTCTCTCTCTTCCCTTTTCCCTCTGTCTCCTTACACAAGAGTCAGAAATATCCCTTCTCCCAATCAATTGTCACCTGTCCTCTTATCATATTCAATTAATGTCTTTTGTCTGTTGGTCTGTACTTCTCCCCCTGCCCATTCTTCCCATCTCCCCAGCCTTTTAATTCAGACAGCTGCCTGCTGTTTACTCACCTTGAGGAAGGGCTCAGGCCCGAAACATTGGTAATATATCTTTCTTTGCCTCCTATGGACGCTGCGAGACCTGCTGAGTTCCTCCAGCATTTCTGTATTTTTGCTTATGGAAAAGAGAAGTTTCCTGGAAGTCAACCAAATAAAAAAGGATAACAGCAAGTTATAGTGAAAAAACTTTGTTTCTATTGTTGTCAAGTGTTAACTTTATTTTTCTTTAAAACTGCTCGTTTTGATAAATGAACCAGGCTGTATTTGCTAATAAATAAACAATTAAAATTGACCTTTTCATCTCTTCTTTATTCCTCCTTAAATTTAAAATTTCTGCTTGAGAAACAGAAAAATCTGAATATTTGGACCCAATCCTTGAGCAGCCAGTGTTTCAGACCCTTACTGTATTAAGGAACATGGAAATTTAGACGGAGAATTGCAGAGGGTCAAAAGGTATATAGGACATACAACAACAGGCATCTTGGCCAACGATACCAAATTAATCCTATCTGATAGCACATGATCCATGTGCCCCCCTCCCCCAATCCCTGCATGTTTATGTACCTGTCTAAAAGCCTATTGTATTAACTGTTTCAATAATCTGCTTCCACGGCTTTTCCCTGGTAGAGAGTTCCAGGCAACTATAACTCACTTTGTGAAAATCTTGACTTGGAAACTTTCCCCCTTTTGCCTTAAAGTTATGCCCTGGAGTATTTAACATTTCCACACAGCAAAAAAGACCAACAATCATTCCTATCTATGCTTCTCATAATTATATAAATTTCTCAGATCTCTGAAGCTCCAGAGAAAACCATTCAAGTCAGTCAAACCTCTCCCGATAGCTAATACTCTAATAAGCAACCTCTTCAGCACCTTTTCCAGAGCCTCTGCCTTTCTCATGCGGCAATCAGGACTGCACACTAAAGTAGCTGAACCAAAGGGAGTCATCTAGAATGGGCGATGAGAGGTTTGGGTGTACAAGAGACTGGAGATGGAGTCTTATGGGCTGGTGATGGTCAGAGAGATAAGGAAGTGAAAAGGCCATGAATAAACTTGTGGTTGAAAACCTTCATTTGGTGAGTAGGCGAATCTGAAACCTATGCTGGTCAAGAGCAGAAGGGTATTGCATGGAACCAGAAGTGGTGATTAGATCGAGGAAGAGAAGCTCTGCTGGGAATGAAGTTTTTTTGTGGACAGATAGGAGGTGGTAGATGTAGATAAACTATTTCTTCCAGTGTGTACAATTTTCAGAATGTGGTCATTGCCATTAGAAATGATGGTTCGCAGTTTTCTTCAACTGTTGCAGTCCTTCTGGTGAAATAACTCAAGTGAAGATCAGAAGTGGAAGACGATTACATCCTTCTCTGTCACTCTGAGATCTTGGCTGATTTTTACCCCAGCTCCACAGTCCTGAAATAACACAATGTCCCTCGATTCCTTCAAAATCTAAACAAAATCTATTGATTACAATTCTCTGATCAATATTGTTCAAGCGTGGTTTGAATCTTCCAGATGACACTTTTGAATACAAACATTTCAACCTTGACACTGGTTCCCAGTTCAATTCTCATTCTAGAGACTCCAGGCCAAAAAATACCTTCTATGACATTGCTTTCGAGCAGCAGATGGTCTGCTGCACTGCTGGAGGTGTGATCCTCAAAGTGAAGTCTCGATCACCCACTTAGATTGGTGTAAAAAAAATTCCCATGATGCTGGAACGAGGGAATTGTCCCCATCATTGATGCATCAACTGGTGTCACAAAAAAAAATGATTCCCTGGTTATTACCACATTGATATTTGTTCACTCTTGTTATGCATACGTTGGCTGCTGCATTCCCTATTTAGAGGCAGTTCATGGGAAATTTGGTGGATGTAAAATGCTTTGGGCTGAGGTGGAAGGAGCTATCGACATACGTTGTTTTTATCCTTCAGAAGTATGGAACCTTTGCCTCAATGGATATTCAAAAAGTACAGAGAGTTTTGGTGGTTGATCTCCAAACAGACTATTGATGGGACTCATAAGTCTCCTCCAGTGGTTCTCAACCTTTTTCTTACTGCTCATCTACCGCCTTAAGTAATCCTTTACTAACATAACCACAGAGCACCTATGACATCCTATGCCATAGATGCTCTGTGAATGGTAAGGGATTACTAAAGTGGTAGCTGAGTGGGAAGAAAAAGGTTGAGAACCACTTGTCTTCTCCCACAATACTATTAAGAAGAAATTTTCAGGATTTAGGTCCAATGACAATGAAGGTCCAGGATAGAATGGTGCATGACTTGGGAAGGGGGATGCTGTGGGGCAGGAAACGAGTAGATGGGAGTGCTCCATTCTCCAATCATCCCTCCTGGTCATTATGGTCATGGGTTCAGGACCACTGACAATAGCATCAATGAGTGCACCCGACACATGATGCAGCCACTGTGACTGGTGTTGTAGAGTAGTAATTCTCAACCTTTTATTTGCCTATGCCTGCCTTTGGACTCTGCTTAAAGTTTCTGGGCCCCCTTCCCTGTGAAGCAGTCAAGTTTAGTTGGTTTCTTCCATATTTCTCTAATATAGACATTAAAAGCATATATGATTTCAGTCCATGGCCCGGGTGGGGCATGTTGAGAATGGTTGCTGTAGAGAATGATTGTCTCAGGTGGTTCATCAAATGATGCTGTATTTCTTCTGAGCTCTGATGAGGCGTCCACCCAAGCAAGGGAAGAATATTGCATCACGCTCTTTGAATTGTACCTTCCAGATGCTGGAAAGACTTCAGTGCGTCAGGAAGTGAATCAGTTACTGCAGAGTACCCAGTTTTCGACTTGCTCTTGTAAGAGCTACAACACACTGTGCTCGGTTGTTCTTGATCATTTTTACAATGGAGCAAATTTGAATCAAAATCTCTACCGTCTCTCTTTAGCTCAACTCCACATTTAACTGCACCATAATGGCAGTCTTCAGTGGTGCCGGAATTCCCTCCTTTAATTTTAAAATTAAAGATTAAAATTTCAGATTTATTGTTGAAGTACATACACAACATCACATACAACCCGGAGATTCTTTTTTCTGGGGACGAGGTAGAGTTACCACTTACTGGCAGTGCAAAAAACAAAACTGACTCCACATACACATGCAAACAATAAAGGAACATGAACAAACTGACTGTGAAATACAAAGAGAATTTTTAAAAAATCAAGAAAGTGCACAAGTAAGAGTCCTTAAATGAGTCCCTGATTGAGTTTGTTGTTAAGGAGTCTGATGGTGGAGGGGGAGCAGCTGTTCCTGAACCTGGTGGTGAGAGTCTTGTGGCACCGATACCTCTTGCCTGATGCCAGCAGTGAGAACAGAGCGTGTGCTGGGTGGTGTGGATCCTTGATGATTGCTGCTGCTCTCCAATGGCAGTTTTCCCTGTGGGTGTTCTTGATGGTGGGGAGGGCTTTCCCTCTGATGCTCTGGACTACGTCGACTACCTTTTGCAGGGCTTTACGCTCATGGGTATTAGATCACAATTCTCCCATCTTTTTGAACAAGCTTTAACACACCTACATCAATTTTGTTTGGTAATGCTTCTGGGAGATACTTCAGGTCTTTTTTTTGTGAATTTACAAACAAAATATAAATGGTTGATATAGTAGTGTTTGTATAAGTAAACCTTATTATTTCACCATTGTTGTAGAATGAATTCCAATGGAACGAGTTAGAAGCTTAAATGCAACCGAGATTCAAACTTCCAAAAGCATAAATCCATAAGGCTTCTCTGGGAAACAAAGATGAGCGTCTTCTCTCCATGCCATTTGTGGACTTGTTTCAACTGCATTGTTTCCACCTGGGAACTCAGCGACAGTAACAGCTCAGATGTTTCTCAAAGACATGCAAACCGTGAGGAAACAGAGATCAATAGAGATTCGACCCGTTCCAGCTTAGCTGCTGGCAAAAGCAATCATTGTAAAGAAAGAGTTGCAGATGAAGCTAAAATGATATTAACATTTTACTTGAAGCTTTTAAGGATAGCAAGAAACCTACTGTGCTACCTACTGTGGACAGCCAGCGCCATTTTCCCAGGGTACAAACAGCAAACGTCAGGGGATATCAGAACAAAGTGAAGGGAGGAAAGTTTAGGGGAGGTATCAGGAGTAAGTATTTTATACAGAGTTGTGGGTGCCTGGAATACATTGCTGGGGATGGTGGTGAAGGCTGAAACATTAAGAGACTTTTAGACAGGGACACAGATGGAAAAAAAAAGAGGGTTACAAGGTTCTACATAAAATTGGAGCAAGGCAATTGTTTATTCCATCTATTGGTCAACAATTAATTGATTTGTGTCCAATTTTATTTGCATTTATTGGGATCACCGTATGGTGTATTTTTTTTGGCTCTGGCCCACTTTGAACAGCGCCCGAACTTTATGGCCTCCTTCCTTTTGAAGCGGTCAAGTTAACTGGTTACTTCCGCACCTCACCTATCGACGTAATTAAATGTTCTGTGGCCCCCAATGAGAATGGCTGCAATAGACTGAGATGGCTGTTCCTTTGGGAATGAGGCGATGTGGTAAATGGGGGGGGGATCTCTGGGTTTCAGCCATAGGCCAGAGGTTGTCCTCTCAGAATCCAGAGGATTGTGAGTACGAATTCCACTCCAAAGATTTCAGAGCAGAGCTTTCAATAGCAGAGGAGGTGGGGAAGCGATGGGGAGAGTAATTTTTATTTCGGATTCAGGACTACCAGGCTGTCTATTTATTATTTATTTTAAAATATGTACAGTAAAATCTCTGTTATCCAGAATTCAAGCAGCAGCTCTGATGGGTGGGTGAGTGGCTGGGACCAGGTGGGAAGTCTGTGCTTGAGACATATGGATCACGGATGGGAGAGCTGCTGGGGTATTGGGAGCCCAGATGAGCAGGCGGGCGGCCGGGACCGGGTGGCAAGTCTGCATTTGGGGTGCATCAGGAGCTCCAGTGGGCGGGCAGCTGAGGCATCAGGAGCTCCAGATGGTAGGCAGCCTGGATCACACTTCCACTCCGCTAATTTTGCTGCCCCACAACACAGCCATGCACACCACAATCACGCGATCACAAGCCTTGCACACATAAAACTAACCTAATGAGCACTGTCCCTTATGATTCCTGTCTCAGCCAGCATAATTCCGTGAACCACACATCATATCACAAAGTGCGGCATGTGGCTTGCAACCTGCAGTATGGCCACACTGGATGGTCAGAATGGCCCTGATACCTAGTGAATGATGAGACAGCTACTTACAATGTGGCAATTGAACATTTCACATTCATGCATGAAAGCAGGTGGAACAATTGGCAGGGCAAGGTGATGTTCTCAGAGGGCAGCCCTTGGCCTGTTGACAGAAGTGAACTCACTGAACCCCAGTTAACATGTATTATTGAGAATTGTGCTCAGATGGATAATGATATATTTTTACAGTAAATAAACTGCCCACGAGTTTATTATTTAAAATTTCTCACCTCATCTATAATTTAACTTCATCTAATGAAGCTTCAACAGTCTCTGATGTTGGTTAGAACGTTATTATACAACATCCGCATTGTTCACCTCCTTACTGTTGATCAGATATTACTTCTTTAAACTTTATTCTTAAAAAAAAGTTCAAAAAAAAAAACTTCGACCAGACGTCTTCCATAATCAGCAAAACAGACTGAACAAGAAGAAGTTAAAATAAAATGAAATAAAATAAAAGAGAGGAATTCAGGTATCTCTGGCACTTATTTCATGAGTGATCTTTTCAATTACAGAGATCTTAAGCTTGCGTTTCAGTGGAACACTCAGAATTTAGCATGCCCCAGCTCAAGCTTGGGGTTAAGGTCACAGTAGTCCCTGAGGAAAGGTATTGCATTGCTGAAGGTAGCTGAGCCTTGTAAACACGTTGTAAAGCTTCCCTCGCCTCATAGTAAGTGCTCTCCGGTATCTGAAGCAGATGGGAAAAAATACATCAGGTACATATAATTCATGATCCTGTCTGGAAAGGAAATGTATTCTGGATAGATTTCAATGTCACAGAATAAGTGAGGCTAGATTAACACAGGTTTAGTTGTCCAGCTGCCTGAACTGTTTTCCAAAGAATAATTTAATGGAGACAGGCATCTTATAAGAGGAAGGTTCTTCAACCTGATCTCAGGTTCTCTTCTCACAGATGCCGTCTGATCTGGCAAGCATTGCAGCAAAGAAGGTGTTCAGCTCATCGGGCAATGAAGCTCTCAGTGATGTTCACCCTTGCTTTGTTGAAGCAGTGATGTTTTGCCTCTGTGAGGAAGTCAAGTTTTGGTTATTTCTGTACTTCCCCCTGACTGAGTACATAAAAATAACATTGATGTTACACGAGATGAAGAAAAAACAAGGCTGTTACTTTAATGTGATGTGGCCACTGTTGAGAATGGAAGATCCGCAGCATATCCACTGATCCTGTAAGAGCATAATCTTGTACTAGACACTTTGGCCAGCACAGTGGTGTAGGTGACCAGTAGCGCTGGTCAGTCCTGACCTCGGGTACTGTGCGGAGCTTGCATGTCCTTCCTGTGACCACATGGGTTTCCACAGATGTCATGGTGTCCTCCCACTTTTCGATGAATTGGCTGTTATAAATTGCCCTGAGAAAAGGAGGTAATTCAGCCCATCTGAAAGAGCAAACCCAGCAGTTCCATACCGCTCTCCTTCCTCTCCTGTAGCCTAACAATATTTTGTCACTCGTGCCAATAATTTTGTTGCCACTTGGGTACACTAAGAGTCATTTACAGGAGCCAATGAACCTAATATCAGACCTTTAGATGTGGGAGGAAACTGGAATGAATAGAGGAACAAATGTGTAAACAAACAGGCTATTCAGCCCGTCAAGTCTGCCCCGCCATTTAATCATGAGCTGATCCATTTCCCCACTCAGACCCGTTGCCTGGATTTTACCCCATAACCTTTCATGCCCTGGCTAATCATCAATCTCTGTCTCAAATACACCCAATGACCTGACCTCCACAACTGTCTGTGGCAAAAGAAATCCATAGATTTACCACCCTCTGGCTGAAAAAAATGCTTCCTCATCTGTTTTAAGTGGACAACCTTCAGTCCTGAAGTTGTGCCCTCTTGTCGTAGACTCTCCCACATGGGAAACAACCTTTCTACATTGACTCTGTCCATGCCTTTCAATATTCAAAATGCTTCAATGAGAATCCCCCTCATTCTCCTCAATTCCACTTGGTACAGGCCAAGAGCTGTCAAATGCTCCTCATGTGATAACCTTTTCATTCCTGGAGATGTCCTAGTGAATGAGCAAACAACACAGACAACAGCTGAGATCAGAGTCAAACCTGATATAACCCACTAACTGCTGCTCCACTGAGCTCCCCGCTTTCCAGCCACTCATTACCCTTTGTGTTACTGAATGCAGTAGCATTATGCTTCTGCCTGTTTGTTTTTGAAGGAGTTATTGTCCCTGCTCTTACCCCTTTTCCAATTAGCAATATGCCAAACCATATATCATTGCATGTCACCAGTGGTGTCACCCCCACCACCCCACCTAACCATGGATCTTCTCCCGTACCAGACCATACAGAATCCTGAGTAATGTTTTTTGTGCTAATGTAACTCATAAATTGTAATCCCGTATATCACTGAATGTAATGGCAATGATAGTGAGATAAGCAGCTAGCAAAATTAAAATTACACCTTTAAATTATAATATCATACTACTTCATTCCGAAAAAATATATTAATATGGGTTTGCAAATACTAATGGCCACAATATTGTTGCTAAAACACCAGAAAATTTGATAAAAGCAGCGACTATAAAAACACCAGCAGCAACAAAAACAACAGCGCTTGCTTGTAGTGCGTGCAGACAGAACCACATGATTTGAAGCATCGTTGTCATTGGGTAATAATGACAGCTCTGACCAGAGCGCATTAGAAGGTTCAAAAAGTAAATGAGCATCGAGTTTTATCCTTGTAGGTATATCGATACGTGTAAACTGGGCTTACGAAAAATGCTTTTTGTTATAACGACAGGGATTTTTTTAATTAAAAACTAATAAATTTCTGCTGAAACTCTGCACAAAAATTATATAGTCAGTCATTTTGGTATCATCCTTTCTGAGGGTGTTACCCGGTGCGGTGTGCACCCACCTCGGGACAGCAGTGCATGTCACAAGATACCAGAGGGGGAAGATCCCCATTCCAGAGTCAGGTGCCAAAATATTCAGGCCAACATTTCAATTTCCATCATCAGTCTTGTAATCCTGCTCTGCAGGTCATAGGGTCACACATCACAGAACAGGCTCTTCTGGACTCATCCCTTGTGCCTGGATTTGGTCCACATCCTTCTCAGGATGCATCTTCCTGAGTACAGTTTTTTTTTAAACACTACCAATCAGCGTAATTCTGCCGCGGCCACTGGAAAAAGAACTTCAGGATTGGATGTGATGTAATGTGAGTACTCTGACAGCAAATCTGAACTTTGAATCCTGCCTATCAACTTATTTGTCCAAATGTCTTTTGAACATTATAATTTCCTCTGGCATCTCGTTTCAGATACCAACTGCCCTCTGAATTTAAAAAAAAAGTTGTCCCTCAGGTCCCTCTTAAATCTCTCCCCTTTAACCTTAAACCTGTGTCTATGAGAAAAAAAGACTACGAGTATTCACTTTATCTGTGATCTTCGTGACTTGTATGCTTGAAATCTTGGCTTTTCAAATATACAACAATATTTTACATGTGATGAGCTTTCTGCATTTAACACATTTTCAGAAGTCCCAGATTTCTATAACCCAATGAATGAAAAATACTTTTCTTTCATCTCTTCATTAAATATTTAATTCGACTACTCTGTTTTATTGACCTCTCTCCTTTAGGGAATCAATCCTTGCTATTTATTCTCAGTCCCTCTTTCACTTCCTTACCACTTTTGACCATTCCCATTCCTCCATTCTGTGATGGATCACAACTTTGCTCACTCATTGGAAATGCAAACCCCTTTGATAAAAAGCTGCTGAACTTTCCTCTACAAATCAATATACAATATCAGTCTTAATCCCTTCATCCACTCGCTCAGTTACATGCTCCACAAGCTCATTTGGTGTAAGACACCAAGTGAGCTTGAATGTATTGCTTTGGTTGTCAACAGAAATTTTTGAATTCATCCTTTACAATGGATTCTAACTGTTAAAAGTCAAATTAATAGGCTGATCATTCATTTCTCAAGGAATTGGAAAATCATCAGTATCGTCTTGCTCTCTCGGATTACCATTTTAATCTAATACATTGGACTTACCGCAAACAAAAACTTCGATCTTTGATGGTATAACCCATGGAGCCTCCATGTCAATGTAATCACAATGAAAATTCGCCAAGAGCTAAACTTTGAGACGTGTTTGAGGAGATGTGGTACGTCACCAGATTCTTGAAAACTTTTACAGAGAGCATTTTGGCTGGTTGAATCACTGTCTGGTGTGAATTTACCAACACTCAGGACAGGGAAAAAACTCCAGAAGGTTGTTAACTCGGCCTGCAACATCATGGGTACCAGACTTCACTCTGTCAAGGACATCAACAAGAGGCAGTACCTTAAGAAAACAGACTCTATCCTCAAGGACCCCCACCACCCAGGCCATGCCCTCTTCACACTGCTACCATCAGGGAAAAGGTACGAGAGCCTGAAGATGAGCCCTCAGCAGCACAAGGACAGCTTCTTCCCCTCTGCAATCAGATTTCAGAGAATGGACAATGAACCACAGGCCCTGCCACACTTTGTCATTTTCTTTTTCTTGCACAATTTTATTTATTTTATAATGTGGTTTATAGAAATATTTACACTGTGATGCTGCCATAAAACAACAAATTTTGTGACATGTTCGTGACAATAAATTCTGATATTCGCTCTGACCATTTCTACTGCTTCATTCATATCAAGTTGATAAGTTGGATAAATTGAGAGGGCGAACAGAAGGAAGGAGTGGGTTGTGCAGTTCAAACAACACTGATGGAGTCTCCAAGACTTTCTTTGGCACTCTTTTTGAGTCTGTTCCATCCTTCTCCACTTCAAAAGCCTTCCTCAAATTCCTCTTTCAATCCAACTTTCCATCCAAGGCTCAGTCTTCAGTGGACGACCTTATCCTGAGGTTGGTGATGAGGATTTAGAACTCACTGTTGCTAAGTAAATGGTTCATCATCAAGATTGAAGCCTTGCAAATATGCTGTTAAATCAACACCTCAATACTTCTGGAACAGTTCCCCTCCAGGCAATGAAAAAGAGAATGTGTTGGGTAAAGAATACATGCAGGAGAAAAGGCATGGTTGGAATGGGTAAGGACACCAGTATGGATGAATTGAAGGGGAATATCCAGACCACAACTTCATCAACCCTTGGAGGATAGCATTTTAGGAAGATACGACAAGAGGTTTGGCACATGTGCACTTCAGTTTGGAAAAATGGGAAGGAATCTCACAAAGATCTGAGGAAGAATGATCCTGATGGCTGTGCATTTCACCTGGCTTCAGGGACATAATTCTTTGCTTCTTCCATGCAACTTATAAGATCATGATTTTAAAAATGTCGTAGGTCATATAGCTGTTAACCCTAAACCATCTAACAAGATCTTACTTGATCATTTACCTTTTCCGCATCACACCTGATCCCCAATCCCGTCAGTTCCATTGCTTGTAAGTGGACCATCTTGTGGAAAGGGCGAATTCAAGCTAATGAAAGACATATAGAAAAGGTCGATAAATTGTGCAAACTCAAGTTCCCACAGGCAGCAAAATAACAAATGAACCAGTTTTGGTCTTGGTGGTTGAAGGATAAATATAAGCCAGTGCGTCAAGAAAAAAAAATCCCCCTATTCTAGCATCGGCTGAGATCTCTGCGCTTGGCTTCTGGAGTTAGTTTTGAACGAAAAATCTCTGAATTAAAAAGTATGAAAACAAAACCCAGGTGGCACCTTAATTGCAATCATTCTTATTCTGCAAGATATTCCTATGAATCCGAAATATGGGAATTGGGAGCGACAAAGGGACATCTCTTTGGATGAAAGAGAATGTAGTTTTGGACGAACCTCAAATCTCTCTCTTCCCATTGTGCTGTGTGAGGGAATGAGCTGCCTTCTATTCTGTGGTGACCAGCAGTCCAGACAGCCACTGGAACGAACAAGGTTCGAATGACGAGCATCCTCAAGCTTTGAACTTGTGACCTAATGTCATAAATTGAACATGGAGTGTTTTATCAGCTTGAGCTGCCACGTTACCCATCAGAGAATTCACTGTGCACTTTATCTATTATCGGGCAAAATGATTTAAGAGCCAGTACAAATCTTTTGTGTGCCTTTTTTTTTACTGTGGGATCATCTGCACTTGTAATTTTTACAAGAATATAAATATCTTCAGCGCATTGTCCCACCCGAAGGCATACAGTAAAAATTGTCATTTTTAAACCTCACAAAAGGTTTACACTGAGCATTAAATGCTTCCTGTTTCCAACTTTTTTTTTACGGTTGGGAACATTACAACTGTTGATTGTAATTGCCTTAGATTTATGGGTTATTTAAATGCACCCAATACAGTTCTTTTCATATCTTTGCACATTTTTATTACATAATTCATTAAGTTATACGACACAATGAAGTATTTTTCTTGTAATATGAACCCATTTCATTTGCATAAATCCATTCATTTAAATGAGATTTATGCCCCTGCATTAGTCTGTTTGCAAAATGCATTACCTTTCATTCTTCACCACTAATTTAAGAAGCAAAAATAGATTTCCATTTATATAGCATCTTTCACTTCTTTTCCGGTATGCCCAAACACAGTTAACCATTTCTGGTTGAGGTGCTGTTATAGAATATGAAAAAAAGCTGCTAATTTATGTAGTCAGCTCCCACAATCAGCAATGTGCTAAAGATTAGATAGTTAAACAGGGAAGTCTGCAGACGCTGTGATTGTAGTGCAATGCACAAAAAGGACTGGAGAAAGTCAGCAGGTATGTTTTATGGAGCACTTTGATTCAAACAGTTCGTGATGAGGTTGGGTAAAAGGGAAGGAAAAGTAGTGAGGAAGCAGAAACATTCAAGGTTCAGAACAAACTTGAGAGATCATCTTGCTCAAGAAGTTAGGATGATTCAATGTTTTTTTTGAACAATGGGGTCGAGTTCAGGAACAGAGAGATGATGTTGCAATTCTACAAATCTCTGGTAAGACAACACTTGGAATATTGTGTTTAGTCTGGTCACCTCATTATAGGAAGGATGTGGAAGCTGTGGAGAGGGTGGAGACAAGATTAACCAGGATGTTGCCAGGATTAGAAAATAAGTCTTATGAGGCATGGTTAGCAGAGCTGGGACTTCTCTCTTTGGAGCACAGAAGAATGAGTGGAGACTTAATAGAGGTCTACAACATTATGAGAGGCATAGATAAGGTGGACAGCCAGCATTCCTGTTTCCCAGGTCAGGAATGTCAAACACCAGAGGACATATGCACAAAGTTAGGGGAGATTTTTTTTTTACAGAGAATTGTGGGTCCCAGGAATGCCTCGCCAGGGATGGTGGTGGAGTCTGAAACATTGGGGGCATTTCAGAGACTCTTAGACAGGCACATTGATGAAAACAAAATAGAGGGTTACAGGGAAGGGTGCGTTCAGTACTTTTTTTTGGAAGGGATATAAAGGTTGGCACAACATTGAGGGCCGTAGTGTTCTAAATATGCAGCACTCTAAAAAGCAAAGGGATATAAACAACATTTTTGTTGTTTATTAAGGTGAGATGAGATGGTCTGATTTGGTAATGCTGAGTAAATGATAAACATCGGTCAGGATGGCAGAGAAAACAGACCACAGAATAATTTTGAGAAAGCAGCACAGTCCTGTCCTGTTCCAAGATCCATTCTCCTCATGTTAAAGTGAATAGAAGTGCAAAAACAAATTTTAATCACTTTTCAAAGCATAATAACTCAATTACAGCAAGAAGCATTGCCACAAGCAGGAGAGTCTCGTGGCTCACAGATTACGTATTTAAACAGATGAATTTCCAGAACATTCAAACAGACTTCTCCGTGTAAGTACCATACATGATCCAGCACTACTGACTTAGGGCCAATCTCAATTAAATGCAGACCCTTCTATCTACCCCGAGAGTTCTCATCAGGGATTGCCACCAGAGTTTACATCCCTCCCGATGCCAATTACAAACAGGCACTTGCGGAGCTGCATGATGTGGTCAGTAAACAAGAGACGGCCTAGCCCGATGCACTACAAATCTTAAG
The DNA here is from genome assembly GCF_036971445.1 of Narcine bancroftii. Lineage (NCBI taxonomy): Eukaryota > Metazoa > Chordata > Chondrichthyes > Torpediniformes > Narcinidae > Narcine > Narcine bancroftii. The sequence goes on from NC_091474.1 coordinate 83,270,308, forward strand.
TCAGTGACTTTAACCAGGCCTGTGTCAAGAAAACCCTGCCAAACTACCACTAGCATGTAACCTGCTAAACCAGAGGTCTCAGTACACTCGATCACTGCTACACCAAGATAAGGAAGACCGATTGCTCTTTCCTGAAACTGTATTTTGGCAAGTCAGATAACCTGGCTGCACTCCTTCTGCCTTCATACAGAGCCTAAAAAGAGAGGCTCTGGAGATCAGGACAGCTAGAAAGTGGTCATAGGAGGCTGAAGAGCAGTTACAGGACTTCCTCAAGTCAGCAGATTTGGTAGTGTTCAAGGAATCAGCTTAGGATCTGAACGATTACACCAGGGCAGACACAGACTTTATCAAAACAGCTGTGGATGAGTGTGTCCCCATCAAAGCATTCAGAAGCCCTGGATGAAAAATGAAATCTGGAACCTGCTGAGAGCCAATCACAGGCATTTAAGTTCGGAGATCTGGATCAGTACAGCAGGAGCAGGTATGACCTGCGAGAAGCCATCTCCAGGGCGATGTGGAGATTTTGAGTGAAAATGGAAACAAGAAGGGACACATGACAGTTGTGGCAGGGTCTAAATGCCATAACCTGCTACAAAACCAAATCTATTAAAGTAGCAGACAGCAAAGTTTCTCTCCCGGAGGAACTCAATGCCTCTTCACTCGATTTGACAACAAAAACAACCCCATGTTCACTGATGATACCTTCCTGTCCGTATCTGAGGATGCCATGCATGCTGTCTTCAGGAGTGAATTCAAGGAAAGCATCCAGCCCAGATGGAGTACCAGGCTGAGTATTAAAAATCTGTTTGCTAACACAACTGAGCAATGGATTAATTCTCTCACTCCAGCAGGGTATGGTACCCACCCGTTTCAACCAGGCATCAATCATACCAGTGCCCAAGAAGAGTGTAGTCACCTGCCTTAATGACTATCGACTTACATCAACAGTGATTAAGTGTTTTGAAGGGCTGGTGTTGAAGCATATCAGCTCCTGGCTGAACTGTGAAATGGATACATTCCAGTTCACCTATCACAGCACTGGATCAAAAGGCCCTGGAATGCCTTGACAGTAGATGCATTCATCAGGATGTTCTTTTTTGACTATAATTCAGCATTAAATATCATCATCCCCTCAAAACTGATTAGCAAACTCCAAGACCTGGGGCTCAACACCACACTGTGTAAGAGAATCATGGATTTCCTCAACTCCAGACTACAACCTGTGAGGATTGGTAAGAACATCTGACCCCTCCACAATCTCCATTGGTATTGCAGCACCACAGTGCTACGTTCTTAGCCCCTGCTCCACTCACTTTACACCTATGACTGTGTGGATCAGGATGACATTAATCTACAAATTTGTTGCTGATACCACGGTTGTGGGTTGTATAAAGAATGGTGACGAGTCAGCATACAGAAGGGAGATCGAAAACTTGGCTGAATGATGCACCAACAATAACCTTGCACTCAATGTCACCAAAAGTAAGGAGCTGATTGTTGACCATGAAGGGAAAACCAGAGGGATACAATCCTGGGGAGGGTGAGCAAATTTAAGTTCTTATGAGTCACTATCTCAGAGGGTCTTTCCTGGACCCAACACATTAATGGTTTCGTGAAGAAAGCATGTCAGCGCCTTGACTTCCTCAAGAGTTTGTAGAGTCTTGGTATGAAATGAGAAATCCTGGCAAATTTCTACAGATGTATGGTGGAAAGTGGAAAGTGTGCTGATTGGCTGCATCACAGTCTGGTATGGGGACACCATTCCCCGAGCATCAAGCCCTTCAAAAGATAGTGGACACAACCCAGGACATCAGAGGCAAAACTCTCCACACTATCGAGAACATCTTCAGGGAACATTGCCATCAGGGAACAGCAGCAATCATCAAAGACCCACACCACCCAGCACATACTCTGATTTCGCTGCTGCCATCAGGAAAGAGGTATAGGTGCCACAAGACTTGCACCACCAGGTTCAGGTACTCATCCCCTTCACCATCAGACCCCTCAACAATCAGCTCAATGAGGTAAGTTTTATTTGTTGCCATTAACACCATTATAGGATTAAAAACAAGATAACATTCCCCAACCCAGTACAAAAAAATGCCTATCCATACAATGTGACACAGAATCAATTTTCAGAAACCAGACAATGGTACAAAGGGACAGGTTACATCTAGTATTATAAAAGCCTGCAAGGACTCTTACTTGTACATTTTATTGATTCCTTTTATTCTCTCTATATTGCACAATCAGTTTGTTTACATTCATTATCCATTTCCAGTTCTTTAGTTGTTTACATGTGTACTCTGTGTACTTTTTTTGCACTATCAATCAGTGGTAATTCTGTGTGCCCGCAGAAAAAAGGATCTCAGGGTTCTATGTGACGCCATGTATGTACTCTAATAATAAATCTGAAGTGCAAATCTGTATACAAGCATGGAATAGTTCAATTTCCTGGACCAATTTTCAGGGTAAAATTTAGGAGGTCGACTATTACATGCATACTGTTTTTAACTGTGGTAAGCACCTGCATCGTTCAGAGCACCGGGAGCTCGGATGGGTGGCTGAAACTGGGTGGTACTTCTACATTCAGGGCATCGGGAGCTCAGATGTGCGGGAGGCCTGGGGGTTGGGAGCTCAGATGGGCAGGCGGTCGGGGCATGGGGAACTCTGGTGCGCAGGTGGCCTGGGCTTAGGGGACAGTCCCCCGTAGGGGCCTTGGGAGCTCTGGTGGGCAGGCGGCCAGTGCCTGGTTGAGGGATGGCGGCCAGGACGTTGGGAGTTTCGGTGGGCCAAAAAATTGGGGTGTCAACTTTTACACACGATATATGGAAAATTCCAGATTTTTGGGCCAAATGTTTTTGACTTTAACATGGTATCGACTATTACACGCATGTAAACGGTACATATTTCTTAGAATTCTCATGGGATTCGTTAACCAGGGTTATGTCCCTAATCCAATGCCTAATAAGTCTTTTCCTGTCTTTGCAAAATATAGAGTTGTGGTTGTTCTTCATAATCAGCTTTAATCTCACTGAATTATCAAAACACACCATCAGTATTTTGGCCACTGCTTTAAAACTTACATTCTCACGTGAACTTCCTCCCACCCCTTATCATCTGAGGCAATGAGGAAAGAAATCATTTAGCTTCTTTCCCCCTCATGGATGACAATTAGAGATGGGCCTTATTTGTTGGCACAAGATTTTGCATGGTCAGGAACAAGGTGCATGAGCCTGACAACAAAGACAGCTTCTTCCCCTCTGCCATAGATTCCTGAATGAACAATGAACCACAGCCACTGCCTCACTTTGACTTTTTCTTGCACTATATTTATTTATTTTGTGAAGTGGTTTATATAAATGTTTGCACTGTGATGCAACAAATTTTGTGACATCCTCATGACAATAAATTCCGATTCTGAAGCAATTAGGATAGGAACCATTCACGAACCATGCAGAAGCAGCATCATCCAAGTCAACCCACAGTCACACAGCAATCCTCATTACATTCTTTTTTTTTATTTTTTATTTTTCACACCATAAATCACATTAGCCATGATACACACTTTTTCCTTTTCACACATATACAGTGACATTTTCTCCCCCCCACCCCCTCCCTCCTCCCAACCCACCCCACCCCCCCTCCCATCCATTTAAGGTATACAATCTAGGATACATTAAACCAGTCAGACAATGTTGTCACTCAACAAAAATACACCAGAAATTCTACTGAGTCCATTCTTTTCTTTCCTTCTCCTTCCATCAACTTAGGTAATGATTGTCCCCGGTAGGTTTTCGCTATTGTATTTAATGTAAGGCTCCCATATTTGTTCGAATATTTCAATATTATTTCTTAAACTATATGTTATTTTTTTCTAATGGAATACATTTATTCATTTCTATATACCACTGTTGTATTTTCAAATTATCTTCCAATTTCCAGGTTGACATAATACATTTTTTTGCTACGGCTAGAGCTATCTTAACAAATCTTTTTTGTGCATCCTCCAAATCAATGATGTCTCAACAGCCACAGATACGCCAGGTTTAACCAGGTCACCATGGGGGCCTCTTTTACCTCTGGGCCAGATGATATGCCGCTGCTAAAAGTAATGCCATGGGGATTTTTCCAACACTTTGTGAATGCAGCCAGGATATTAGTTTACATCTCATTTAAAAGCCGGCAGCTCTGACAGTGCAACACTCCCAAAGCAGCAGTAGTGTCAGTCTGGATGATTAAGTTCAAGTCTCTGGGTCTTCAAACCCATTATCGTCTGGCTCAGACCTGAGACAGCCACCCACAGCTGCATCTCGTACATCTTTAAAGATCAGGGAATGGAATAGGGTTTGTTGTGTTACTGTATGCTGACTTGGACAATGACTAAAACTGCTTGCCATACTACTTCTGTACATGGTCAGTGAATTGATCTTTACCCTAATTCCTTCAACGATCCATGAAAATTTTTGTGCTGACACTTCCTGTTAATTAACATGATCTCTAACCTTCGTGCAGATGAATTTAGACATACAGTATAGTAACAGGCCCTTCTGGTCCACGAGCACGCACTGCCCAAATTAATCTACATTCCCCATACATTTTGAGGGGTGGGAGGAAACTTGAGCACTGAAGGAAAACGTACAAACTCCTTGCAGACAGCGCCAGATTCAAACCCAAGTCACTGGCACTGGAATAGCTTTGTGCTTACCATGTCATCCTAGAGAGGCATCCTAGAGGCCGCGGGGAGCACTGGAGATGAATTTCTTTCTCTGAATGTGAGGGGTGCCAGGCAATGCTTGCAATGAATCTTTGTCTGCCTTATGGCAGACTAGAGGTAATTTTGCATAACATGACAATAAATCGTACCTATTTGGAGTATCTGATCTGAGAAATAGATGAAATGGATCAGCTGCTTGGTTCAGAAGATAAGGGGTGGGAAGAGATCAGGTGAAACAGAATGGAGTGGCCGAATGACTGGTTTCTGTGCAATGGACACTTCAGAGCATACTGTAGAACACGTGATTTAATCACATAGCATGCTTACAGGCCCCTAGCCTGCCAGGGCTTGCTGACCACCAATCACCCATTTACATCCTGTGTAAATTTACCCAGATTCCGGTGTCTACCACTCAAGGACACTCTGGGGACAATTTACAGTGCCCGATGAATCCAACATAATTGGGATAAAAAAGAAAGTTGAAGCACCAGGAACAACCCATGCAATCACAAGGAGAACTTACAAACTCTACACAGACAGCACCACTGGCCAGGACATGGGAGTTGTGAAGCAATAGCTCACATTCTTTAATGTACAACAAGCAAAGTGCCACTCCTGTTCCCTGTGCAACCAAGTCCTGGAGTTTCTTGAATCACAAGACTTCACTGTCATTACATTAGATACTGTCAGCCTCTGAGCAATGAGAGATCAGTAATTCTGGTCACTTTTTCTAACAGTATCTTATCCTGCAAGGGCTCAATAGAGTGATGTTGAGATAGAGAGCAATTCTAATGACATGGTGTTTGGAGGCACAGGAGTCTGCAGTTGCTGGAATCTGGGGCCAAAAACAAACTCAGCTGGTCGAGGAGCATCTGCTGAGTTCTTTGCAATGACGCGGTGCTTATTATTCTGAAGGATAAGGCTGAATTCAGTATCAGACGACTGAGAGGGAATCAATGTGTTTGTGGCCAGTTTAACATTGGAGTTTGTAGATCCTTATTGTATGAATCTTCGTCCGCGAAGCCAAGCCAAGAACACCTAAATTCAATTCAAACCAGCGTCATTGAATCGAGTGAACAAGTTGATTTTTTTTGGGGTGAAGATTTTTACAATACAGCCTGACTCCAGTGTTAACCCATTACTTAAATTGATTTGCTGCCATGGGAATGTTGGCAATGTAACAATGTCAAGCTGACGACTGGGCCAAAATTGGCTAATTGTTTCCACGGCATTTTGCCTCTTTCAGTCATTAACCTGAGAGCAGACAGAAGAATAAAGCAGGAATATTGTCAATGTGTGTGCGGCTTTGACATCTCAAAGCAAATTAGTTTATTCAAAAGAACCAAATCAAACGCAGCGATGATTTGGAAGGCTCATCTGGTTGCTTTAGAGCACCACTATGAGGCTGAAGATGGAACAACATGTAATCACTCCAGAAAAAGTAGTGCAATTTTAGCACCCTATTCTCTGCTATTTGCTATAATGTGAGCAGATTAAGATTTTTTTTATAAAAAGTGGATAATTGTCAACATCTCTGAGGATCTGTCCTGGAGTAACCATGTCAATACAATCACGAAGAAGGCTCGCCAGTGGGAAAACTTTCTAAGGACTTTGAAGAGATTCAGTATGTCACTAAAGACCTGTAAAAACTTCTACAGGTGCATTCTGGCTGGTATGGAGGTGCCAATGCTCATGGCAAGAAAGAAATTCCAGAGTTGTTAACTCAGCCAGCAACATCATGGACGGCAGTCTTCACTCCATGGAGGCATCTAGAAGAGGCAGTGTCTTAAGAAAGCAGGCTCCATCCTCAAGGATCCCCACCACTCAGGCCATGCTCTCTTCACTCTCTGCCATGGTACAGGAACCTGAAGACGAGCACTCAGTGACACAAGGGCAGCTTCTTTCCCTTCTGTCATCAGATTCCTGAATGAACAATGAACCACAGATACTGCCTTCCTTTGACTTTTTGTTGCACTATTTTTATTTATTTTATCGTGTTTTAAATAAAGGTTTGCACTGTGATACTGCCACAAAACAACAAATTTCATGACATGTACATGACAATAAATTCTGATTCTGAATCAGGTGGGAAAGTTACCATAGCACAATGCTATTACAGTGCAGGTGACCCAGGTTTGCTTGTGGTGATGTCTGCAAGGAGCTTATTTGTACTCCAGTTTTCCTTTGAGTGCTCCAGTTTCCTCCTACCCTTCAAAATGTAGGTTAATTGGGATATTTGGGTGGCACAGGGTTGTGTGCCTACATTTTAAATTTTAACAATTCAAAATTTAAAATTTAAATTTAAAAAAAGATGTCATTCAATGACAATTACCTGGCAGTATTTTGGTCTATTATTGAAGTGCTATGTTGGGGAGCTTGTGTTTTCTCCAGTGATCACTGAAATGTTCCACTGGCTGTACCACAGTTTTGAATGTTGAAGTGAAAAATACTAAATTGCTTCAAACTGCTTATCTCGTGGGATCTCATACATAAAATCAGGTTCTTCCGTCAAAATAGCAAGCGCACACAAAAAAAAACAACTTAACAACTCCACTGGCTGCTTGGTTGGGGATGCCCAAAGGTTAAGACAGTTTGCAAAAGTCTCTAGCCTTTCTTTCTCCTGTTTGGAGTAAATCATTTCCTGGATGGTGGATATATTCTTGATGTGTGGGTACTCAGGAAAATATGAGAGTTATTGATATCATTTTTAACATAGGCATAAAAAGTGAACGATGTTGACTTACCACGTTCCCTGGGGATTAAGTGCAACTGCTTTGCATGTCAATACAAGCAATGTTCAATTTAGACTTCTTTTTAAAATACCTCAAAGAGCTCAATGTAATATATTAAAAGCCATCAGTTTAAAAGTTTTAGTTAAGTTTGTGTCTGTGCTCTTGACCAATGTGCCCAAATTTCAAAGGCCATAGAATGAAAGAGGGATTTGCTGTCTGAGAAAAATAGGTTGATCTAGAATGGATAAATGCTCTTAAACACCATTTTTCCCCACAGGAAAAACACTGCAACTGATGAAGAGGAACTGAAATATAAGCGCTAGCAGCAAGGAAGTCATGTGAAATTGCAAGATGATGATTATTGATGACTTAATAAATCAGTTTAAACGCTGCAAAGCCACTAAATCGCATTTGAAGTCATGGCAAAATGAAGAAGAGAAATAATGCAATATTACTCTGTTAATATTTTACAAGTGGAAAATTAGTTGAGGAATTTGAACAGCAGTTGCTGGGCACATGCGCGATAGAAGATGATGGATTTTTGGACATTGAGGAATCAAGGAACTTGGGGGTAGCACAGGAAAATAGTGTTGAGAAAGATTAACTGTGAACTTTTTGAATGGTGGAGAGGTACATGCATTTTCCTTCTCCATCTTCGATGAATCATTCATATATTCTGCAGCTTGTGACCTTACTGCGCCCCTGTACTTCCAAACATACAGACTCCTGATCAAGCAGATTTACCTTTAAAAGTTTTCATTCTCTGGACAATACTGAATTCAGATATCCAATCATTCCTGTTTGTGTCAGAAATGACATGTACTCACACAGCATGGAACATAACCAATTTCTCTCTCTCTACGGTGGATACCTGACCCTAGAAGTTCTTGCACTCTCTTTTCTTTCTGGTTTACAGCATTCTCCTTGGTTTTTGCATGAACATTGCATTTAACAATTTATAGGTAACTCCCATCAACCTGATTCTGTATCTTTTACCCTTCTCCTGTTCCTATTCTTGCCTGCTTTTCACTCACCACCACCCCCACCACCCAGTGATCTCCCCACTCTACCTTTCCCACCCTCATCTGTCCATAATTTTATTCCCTTGTGGAGCCTCTCCCATCTCTTTTTTTTTAAAAAATCGCTTTCTATATTCCCTTCCCATCTTTTAAATTTTTTTAAATTTTAATTTTTTTGTAAATTTAGACATACTGCACAGTAACAGGCCCTGTTAGTCCATGAAGCCCTGCCTTCCAATTACAGCCGTTGATATGTTTTGAAGGGTGGGAGGAAACCAGAGCACCTGGAGCAAACCCACACAGACATGGAGAGAATGGACAAATTCTTGACAGACAGCATGGGATTCGAACCCTGGTTCCGATCTCTGACGCTGTAACAGCAATGTGCTAACCATGCCACCTCAAAAGGACCCCAACCCGAAATGTTAACTGTCCACATCTTTCTGTGGATGCTGCCTTGCCCGCTGAGTCCCTCTTTGCTTGTTGAAGATTCCAGCATTTGCGGGTTCTCTTAACCTCTGCTCTGAGGCACAGCTTTGATGAGTGGAAATGAGCCATTCTCCAGGTATCCTGGCTATTAGTTGCACCTCATGCCATAGGTCATCTCCCCAGTGACAATGCATTGATTGCATTTGCTATGTGTCAACTGCCTGAAAGCTTTCCTACACTACACCACCAACAATAATTCAAAACTATCTATTTCTTTAGCTCGACAGCCCTCTGCAGCAGAATGTTGTAGGAATACAAGTCTCTGTGTTTGGATGTTGAGAAAGAATAAACAGAAACACAAAAGCAATAAATAATACCTTGAATTATGTATCTGGAGATACATGGGATTTATTCCAATATTTCAAGGGGTTAAGATACTTGATGTATCCCTGAATTTCAAAAGTCTTTCCTTCTTTGAATCCATTGTCATAGTGATATATTGGAGGTCAGACTAAATATTCGATTTTGTTACCATTCAAGATTCGCAATAAAAGAATCTTACCTGCAGTCCATTCACACTGACGCAATTGGAACTGACTGTCAACCACATCTTAGCACCTGCTATATACAGCGGGGTCCCAGAAATCTAGTGGACACATTTTACTTATTGGCTATTGGTTCATTTCTTTGGCATTTCACCTTTCTATTAGTTGTTGGTTCTAATTTAAAAGAAAGAGAAAATGTTTTGGTTCTTTAAAATCAAGTTACAGGATGCGGGCGACGCAGTCGAGGGGAGGGCATCCTGTCTGCCTGGAATGCGGGGTTGCTGGAGGCTGGCCCATGGGAACCAGGTTTCGGAACTGGGATTCAAGAGGGTGCTGAGGGCAAGAAGGGATCCCAAAGGAGCTCGGGTGCTGAAGACTTCCTTATTGCATTGGAGATTTGGATCTGGAGCTTGGGTTCCCGATGAACCGAACATATATTTATTGTTACACATTTTTAGACACATGGCATGGTAACAGATCCTTTTGGCACACAAATCTGCGCCACCCAATTACAGTCAATTAACCTATAACATATTGTAAGGGCACCAGAAGGAAATTTTCCGTAATATTACATGACAATAAAGGACAATTGGACAACAATGACTTCAATGTACTAACAATGCCTCAAAGATCAGCAAATACACTTTAATACCGAGCAGCATGCAGGGAGATAAATGCATGTGAATAGAACGTGGATCAATGCACCATGCTACTTAGGGAGGGAGAGTTTGGAAGGGAAATTCATGACTTGGCTGAAGACATAATCATTTTGGGAAATGCAGTGTCAGGAACTGGCAGGAATTGTGGAGCTGGTCAAGACCACAATGGGATTTGAAAACATGGTTGAGTGATTTAACAAAGTTATGCTTCATCATGTGCTGCCATTAGTTAACAAGGATAGGGGTGGTGGATAAAGGGATTGAGTGTGAGTTAGGACATGGACAGAGAGTTCTCGATGACTTTGATTTTAAATTTGGAAAGACAAGCCAGCCAGAAGTAACTGAGGCAAGGATGAGAGTATCAGCAGTTGAATTGATACAGAGGAATTGCTTGATGTCACTAACACAATGTCATCTTACCTGAATCATTCAAAAATATGCAGTGTCCCATCACATCGTCCAATGAACTCTTAGCTGAGTATTTTTCTCTCTGCTATTTGTCCATTCCAAACTTTGTCAGTGTGTGTGAAAAAATCCTTCCATCAATCGAAACACTGCTCCTTCATCACCTTGAACTCGGACCCTTCTCCACACCCTGATGGTTTGGTTTGAAATAATCCACCACTTTCTAAATGGTGGGACTTACACAAGGAAACTCAAACTTCTCCACTTCAATTAAAATTTAAAAATTGGTCCATAGATTTTATTTGCCAGCTCACTCATGAAAAATGATCATAATGCCTATGTGGGATTTACAGAATGCAAATTGATAAAATCAACATCTTACAACATGCCAGTGTGAATGATTTTCACAATTTTCAAACCAAATCTCAAATCACTATGTGCAAAATAAAGATGATTTTTAATAACAAGATTTTAAATGGAAAATATATACTTCCCCAGACCTGAACATTTTTTAATTAAAATTTGACTTTTTCAAAAAGTGAAGCTATTTGAGCATAGAGATCATTTCATGGCAAATCTTCTGTGTTCTTAAACAATACAATCAAAAAGTTAAACATTTCTGTTTCTACCATGCTGCAGGATGACGGCACATCTTCAAAAAAAAATGTGCAAGGAAGCCAAATCATTTAAAATACTGTGAATAGAAGCCTTTTGAAACCAATTTAGTTAAGGTTGTGGGATGGAAGACAATTCTATTATTAATGGAGGCAGAATTGGGTATATTTAAACTAGTTTTCATCTCTCAGTTCCACCTACAATTAACATTGCTGCTTAATAAAGGGTAGTAACATGCATTAGTGTACCAGAGTGAGTGGGCCAAAGAAACATCCAGAACGTGAAACACGAAAGAGTACAAACAATATGATGGTGGTAAAAACACTCTGAAATGCTGGAGGAACTCAGCGGTCTTTTCAGCATCCATAGGAGGTAAAGATATATTGCTGATGTTTCGGGTCTCAGCCTTTCCCAAAACATCGGCATATATCTTTACCTCCTGTGGTTGCTGAAAAGACCGGCTTAATTCCTCCAGCGTTTCTGTGTATTTTTAAAACATCCAGGACTAATTCGAGCTAAGTCTGTACTCAATCAAGAGTAATCTGAGTTTGCACGCAGTACATAAGATCTCTCTCTCTCTTCTATTGGGGAGATTCTGCATTAAAGTTGATGTCGGACATGTTAACATCACATATGATCCTTTAGGCATAGTTCAAAGGGTAAACATTCTTGCCCACAATTCAAAAGGTTAAGAGTCTAAGACTAGATCTAAAGATTGAGTCCAAAGCTTCAAGTGCAGTCCTGATGCAGGTGTGTACTCCTGGATTCTTTCGGATATGAAATTAAATGAAGGACTTTCAGGTGAATGCAGACCTTGAGTCAATCTTTCGGAAACAAAATCAGGCCAGTCCTTCCCACGGTCCTGGGAAGTATTTATCCCAAACTTACAACGAGAACCGATTATTGAGTTGGAATCACCTTAATAGTTTGCAGGAGGTCTCTGTGCAAAAATGACCATCATGTTCCTTCATTGCACCCGGCATACCTGACTGATTTAAGGCAGTTTGGGAGCCCTGGCGCTTGTGAATAAAAAGTCCTTGTTCATCCACTGGAAGTGGCACAATATCATTAGTTTGTACAGGTACCTTTTCCGAAGATGAAACCCCAATCTTGGAGTGGCCAACATTAAAATTAATTTTGCATTTCAAATGATTGTAAATTCCACCTTTGCTAAATGAGATGAACAACAAGGACAGAGAAGCCGGAACCAGCAGCTAGACCCAGAGCAAGAAAGAAGGACATCACAATTCCAGCATGCTCGGACAATTCTTTCGGCACAAGCTTTGGTCCATAAATCATTGGTAGTGTCCCCAAGTACCCATTGGTGAAGCCCAAAACTGAGACGTAGATAGCTGGATAAAAATCCTGAGTGAAGAATACCGTGTGCAAGTGTTCCCGGGGTTGATAGTTACAGAAAATGAATAAAGGCAGGAGCAATGTCCGCAACACCACGAGGACGGGAAGAAACATACTCTTTGGTCCAGGGATTTGGATCCAAGCAGTTACCTGTCGACCTGCCCAGTCTGCAAAATTGTACAAGAGGAAGCAGGTCAAAGGTGCAAAGTATTTGGTGGTCCACACGCTGTCTGAATTCGTTGAAACTGACTTGATGTTGGAAGAGATGGAAGGGAAAATGATAATGGAAACAAAAAAGGTGTAAAACACACTGAAGCCCAGGGCCGCAGTCTTCATGAGGATCGATTTCAAATGAGATGTTGTAGTGGCATTGCAAGACAGGGAATCACTCCTGTCTGACCCTTTCAAAGAATTGGTTTCATTGCTCTGCATGTTGCAGTTTCCATCTCCGAGATGCCTTCTTTCACTCAGATTCCTCAGGTAGTAGCTATGGAGTCACATTTAAAAAAAACACGTCAATGTTCAAATGTAGCATGTTTAAGACAGGTCAAACAGGTTTACAGAACATATTTTCTTACTACAGTAAAATCCCTGGTATCCGGCACGTCTGGGGATTGGTGGATGCTGGTTAAGTGTATTTTCTGGTGCTTGAGACTTACTCTTCCGATGCCTAACGAATACACTTGCATTAAGAATAAACAATTCAAAAGACAAAAATACTGTACTGACACTGAACAAACCTCACTTGCATGCATACATGCACTTTATTATCAGCAACATTCTTTGAAAACATTAACCGTCGCTGCACCCGCGGCGGGTTCCTCCCCCTCCATGGAGCTGCCCAAAATGAACAATAACATTATAGACAATTAACTCCACCCTCCCCCAAGTTTACAGATAAAGCTTCTGACTGGGATGGCTCTTACTAAGCAGGGACAAGGAGACACTTGAAGAGAGTCGCCCCAACAGTGAGCAGTATCAACCAGTTCCATCCTGGGTAACACCATTGCTGTTTCACACTTTATTCAAACAGCTGCTATGAGCAAAGCATGACCAAGGCCCTCCGCTGGCTGAACATTTACTCCTACCTTCACCGAAGGTATATGTGCTACTTCAGAGAATACTTACTTTTACAATTTTAAATTAACTTTTTTTTTTAAACTGTTAGTTTATTCTTATTTATTTTCAAAATAATTTATTTAATTTTCCTCCTTTTTTTTTTGCCAGTTGCTTGAGGCTGCTGTTTGCTTGTGTTTTTACTGTATCCAAGAGTAAACTCATTTGAGATATGCAAAAGTATGAGGTAGATGGCAAGATGCCATTTCACTAAATGGAGAGTCTACACTCAGGAGCATGGCCACAGGACAAAAACTGAAAGGTCACTTGTCATTTCATAAAATCGTGGTTGATTCTTTTCACCTCAGCACCAGTCTCCTGTTCTGACCCCAACGTTCTTTATTCTCCTTATATAAAGTATAAATATTGATCTCTAATTTGTTTACTAGTTGAGCCTCAACCTTGGGCAGAGAATTCCGAAGATTCACTAACCTCTGGATGAAGACATTTCTCCTCATCCGTGTAGTGAATTAAACCACAACCCTGGACAGGGAAAAACAATGACCCTGGTTCCATCTGCCCCTCATTCTGCTTTCACCTATTACTTACCTGCCCCTGTCCCCCCCAAGTCTGCTCTTCTCCCTTCCCTACCTGGATGTTTGTGACCACCATCTATCCCCCTCTTCAGTCCTCTATCACCTATCAACCCATCTCACCCTTCCCTCTTTTTATTGGCTATCTTCCTTCTCCACTCTTAGTCCTAATGCAGTTCAACATACACATTTGCACATTTTTACACCAAAGATTGCTGTTCCATCCAGGTGTTCTTTTACAATTGAATGATGACAACTTACGTGAATAGGGTGGTGAAGAAGGCTTTTAGTATTCTGGCCTTTATCAATCATTGCATGGAATATAGGAGTTGGGAGGTGATGTTGAGATTGTATAAGACGTTGGTGCGGCCTAATTTGGAGTTCTGTGTGCAGTTCTGGTCGCCTAATTATAGGAAGGATATAAACAGAGTGGAGAGAGTGCAGAGAAGGTTTACCAGAATGTTACCTGGGTTTAAGCATCTAGAGTACAGGGAGAGATTGGACAGATTAGGTCTTTATTCTTTGGAGCGTAGAAGGTTGAGAGGGGATTTGATAGAAGTATTTAAGATTATGAAAGGGATAGACAGAGTGGATGTGGATAGACTATTTCCGTTAAGAGGAGGAAAGATTAAAACAAGAGGACATGAGTTAAGAATTAAGGGGCAGAGGTTTAGAGGTAACATGAGGAGGAACTTCTTTACTCAGAGAGTGGTAGCCGTGTGGAATGAGCTTCCGGGAGAAATAGTGGTGGCGGAGTCAATTGTATTATTTAAGAAAAGGTTGGACAGGTATATGGATGAGAAGAAGATGGAGGGTTATGGGCATTGTGCAGGGAGGTGGGACTAGAAAGGGGTGTTTGGTTCGGTGCGGACTAGAAGGGCCTAATGGCCTGTTTCCGTGCTGTAATTGTTATGTTATAAACTTGAACTTGAATCCTTTATCCTGCCTCTGTAGGATCCTCTCAGGTCCACCAGTTTCCTCCAGTGGTTTGTTTTTTGCTCCTGATTGCAGCATCTGCACTCTCCAATTGCTGGCCTCATTGAAAGGATGTCCATTATTAGAATGTATCATAAAAAATAAAGTAGCCACTGAAGTAGAACTCCTTGTATTCAAACCTCTCCATGACCTCATTCCCTCACTAACTCTAAACTTTCAAGATCTCTTCAATTTTGCTTTTCTCTGAATTTAATCAGTTTACTTTGGTAGCTGTCCCAATGATGGCACATTCCTCCCTGGACCTTCCCACTGCTCATTCCTTCCTTGTGATACACATTAGGCCCTTTCATGCCAAGCCTCCGTCTGGAGGTCGACAATAAGTGCGGAGGGAAAAATGTAAACTGACCTTTCATGGAGCAGCCCTGTGTCGTATTCATGTTGAGTGAAGCTTCATAGCACCCTCCAGAGTCGCTGAAGGCAGTGTCGTGGCACCGCCTGTCATAAACACACAGCAGAGCAATAGCCGTCTTTCCCACCCATCATCCCCCACTTGCAGCTGGAATCGTTCTGGGAATCAGAGAGCAGTTCCACCTGCGTGGGGAAGACAGCCATTGCTCTGTTTTGAGGAGCTGCTGATGAGCGGCCCTGAAGGCCGAAACCCCTGATAGCTCCTGCTCTGACGGGTCCCGCCAGCTGCCCCTGCCCTGAGGGTGTCATGGAGCGAGAGGGGTGTGTAAGTGGGAAAGAGAAGGGAGATGGGTCGCTGGCTAACGGTATAATTGCAACAACATCAGCCCGCCAGTCGCTTGCAGTGGCATTACATTCATGCGAGGCGGTGGAGCGCAGCGCTCCGCCGATGATTCTTCCCTGAGAGGGATTGCAGTTGGCACCTGGGAGCCAACCATGGCACATTCATGGAACTAAGTCTCCCGACGTGAGGGTGGAGAATCTCTGCTGTTTCACTACATGAAAGGGCCTATTAAAATTAAATTTTAAATTTAGACTAACGGCTGGAGAACAGGCCATTTCTCCACGAGTCCGTGCCACCCAGTTTATACCCCATTAACCTACACGTATACATTTTGAATAGTGGGAGGAAACCGGAGCCCCTGGAGGAAACCCTCGCAGACACAGAGAGAGAATACAAACTCCTTACAGACAATGCAGGACTTAAATCCTGGTCCTCATCACTGGTGCTGTAACAGTGTTGTGCTAACCTCTACGTTTACCATGCCGCCCCTGATATCTCACATGGCAGAATAAAATGTTGGTGTCTATGTCACTTGAATAATTTTTATATATAAAAAGGTATATGTAAATAACAGTGTGATAGTACAGATTCTATCACCAATGTGTATATGTACAGATGGCAGTGTAGGATGACTGTGATTGGCTGAGAGTGTTGCCACACCTACTGGCAGGTCTTAAAGGATTGCTCCTAGCCAGACCAGGTCATTCTGGACTGGTCAACCTACTTGTTATATGCTCCAGTCTTTTAGTTAATAAAAGCCTTGGTTTGGATCAACAAGTCTTTGGTTCTTTCGACGCGCTCTACAAACAGTAGCTGGTGAATGGTTTATTGTGTTTGATTTGATACGTAACACTACCAACTGGCAACAGAGACACAGAGTTTTGGATGGAGCACATGGTTTGCAACCTACCTTTGTACCAGATAGAATTAAAGCTCCCATCAATTTTAGTCTTTGTGGACTTTTAATGCAAATATCCCAACCACGTGAGAAACATAATCTAGTGCAATATGAGGCAAATTATAGTTTGCTGAAGCTAACCTGAACCGTATTCAACCTGTGTGAAATGCAAGTGTCGAAACTAATTTACAAACAAGAAAAAACTTGGGAGCATTTTATTCCCCATTAGTCTCGTTCAAGTCGAGAGACAAGAGTCCAACTGTTGATAGGATTGTAACATACATTTATTAGCCGTTACAGGGACTGTCTGAATTTTAATTACGCTGCAGGAAATCAATGTAGAGGATGTCAGTGTAGATAAATAGAATACCTTTCCACTTCACGCTCCCTGCGCCCTTGTGCATGCACCATTCGAACTCCAATACAGGAGGGCATGGACACAGAACATTTCCCAATCTCTTCAAGGGAGATATATCTAATGAATGTCAATACATCCACATCTCTGAGGTGGAACTCCATATAAATATCATTGCCCTTAAACTCGTGCACTTGAGGAATCGTGCTGCAAAAAATTATTTCCTCTAGTTAGATTATTTATCATCTCAATTTTAAAATCCTCAAACTCCTCTGGCCCTCGGCACTCCCGATCTCTAAAATCCAATAGCCTGATGACTTTCAATGGTGTCCAATGAGATGCTGTGGTGACATAATTAAAGGATATTCAAGGCACTAGAATTGATAAAAGCCACAAACACTGTCTACACTTTACTGCTTCTGTAAGATTCTCCTCAAAGTCCAAGGCTTGCACCAAACTTTTGGATATTTTTCATGGACAATGGAATCCCCATGAAACAGAATTCAATCAACTGGAAAATGGAAAAGCAAAAATAATTGGAGAAAATAACTTCCCCAACTTATGGCCGTAATTCAGACCAAAGGATCGGTCGTATCTCAGAATGGACGCATGTGGGAATTGCATACATTTGTTTAAAAAAATTAAAGAATACATATAAAATTTACATGGTTTATGTTACATTTGACAAACTATAACAGGATACAGATCATGTAAGAGCTGGGGTCCGTAGACTGGGTGCAGCCATCTTGATTCCTGTGCACATGTGTGAGTGCCCAGTTCCCGTATTGGAATACGATTGGCACGTGTGCAGTGGGTTCGCGATTTGGAGTTTGGTGAGAGCACGCGTGAGAATTAAGCACCCTAACGATATTGAATTTGCGTCCTTAACTCTTGTGCATGCACCATTCGAACTACAATACAGGAGGGCATGGACACAGGAATCAAGATGGCCACGACCAGCCTACAGACCACAGAATGCGGACTAACAAGATAAGTACGCAAATATTGGCTCTTACATGCCATCTACCTCTGTTATAGCTTGTCAAATAAAACATAAACAGCGTAAATTTTATATTTTTTCTTCATAATTGTTAACAAATTTTCATTGTATGTGCGGATGAACGCAAGTCACATAGGTAACAACATCATTGCGACATTATCAGCCCACCCTTAGCTGAAGGGTCCTTTTCACAAGAAGCATAGTGAACAAGGTAGATGAGCTGAGAGCATGGATTGGCACTTGGAATCATCATGTGGTGGCAATTAGTGAGACCTGGTTACAGGAGGGTCAGGACTGGCAACTCAATATTCCAGATGTTTTAGATGTGATAGAACAGAGGGTAAAAAAGGGGGAGGAGTTGCTCTGCTTGTTAAGGTGAGGTGGCAGGGATCGTCCAGTGAGGCTGTTTGAGTGGAATTGAGGGGAGGAGGAGGCATGAGGGAACTAATAGGAGTGTATTATAGGCCACCAAATGGGCCAAGAAATTTGGAAGAACAAATTTGTAAGGAGATAGCGGAAACTGACAAAATGTTTGGCCTGGAAGTCAGCCTGAAGAAAACTGAGGTCCTCCATCAGCCAGCTCCCCACCGTGACTACCAGCCCCCCCCCACATCTCCATCGGGCACACAGAACTCAAAACGGTCAACCAGTTTACCTATCTCGGCTGCACCATTTCATCGGATGCAAGGATCGACAACGAGATAGACAACAGACTCGCCAAGGCAAATAGCTCCTTTGGAAGACTACACAAAAGAGTCTGGAGAAACAACCAACTGAAAAACCTCACAAAGATTAGCACATACAGAGCCATTGTCATACCCACACTCCTGTTTGGCTCCGAATCATGGGTCCTCTACTGGCATCACCTACGGCTCCTAGAACGCTTCCACCAGCGTTGTCTCCGCTAAATCCTCAACATTCCTTGGAGCGACTTCATCTCCAACATCGAAGTACTCGAGATGGTGAAGGCCGACAGCATCGAATCCACGCTGCTGAAGATCAAACTGCGCTGGGTAGGTCACATCTCCAGAATGGAGGACCATCGCCTTCCCAAGATCGTGTTATATGGCGAGCTCTCCACTGGCTACCGAGACAGAGGTGCACCAAAGAAGAGGTACAAGGACTGCCTAAAGAAAGCTCTTGGTGCCTGCCACATTGACCACCGCCAGTGGGCTGATATTGCCTCAAACCGTGCATCTTGGCGTCTCACAGTTCGACGGGCAGCAACCTCCTTTGAAGAAGACCGCAGAGCCCACCTCATTGTCAAAAGACAAAGGAGGAAAAACCCAACACCCAACCAACCAATTTTCCCTTGCAACCGCTGCAACCGTGTCTGCCTGTCCCGCATCGAACTTGTCAGCCTCAAACGAGCCTGCAGCTGACGTGGACATTACCCCTCCATAAATCTTCGTCCGCGAAGCCAAGCCAAAGAGAAGAAGAGTGATCATGGGAGATTTTAACTTCCCTCACATTGATTGGGATACCCATACAGTAAGAGGGCTGGATGGGCAAGAGTTTGTCAAATGTGTGCAAGATAGTTTTCTTAATCAATACGTAGAGGAACCGACTCGGGACGGTGTAATACTGGATCTCCTGTTAGGGAATGAGATAGGTCAGGTGTCTGAGGTTAATGTTGGAGAACAAATTGGATCTAGTGATCACAACTCTCTTAGTTTTAGGGTAGTTTTAGGGAAGAGCAAAGAAGGGCCTAAAGCTGAGGTTCTGGATTGGAGAAAAGCAAATTTCGAAGGAATGAGAATGGCTTTGGGGAGTATTGAGTGGGACATGATTTTTTTCAGGAAAGGATGTAAATGAAAAATGGAGAATATTCAAAGAAGAAATTTTGATAGTACAGAGTAGATATGTCCCAGAGAGGATCAAAGGAAAGGTTGGAAGTCATAGGGAGCCTTGGTTTTTGAGGAATATTATAAATTTGGTTAGGAGAAAGAGGGAGGTGTACAAGAGGTATAAACAGCAGGGTGCTGAGAAATTGAAAGAGGACTACAAGGAGTGTAGAAAAAGTCTTAAGAAAGAAATTAGAAAGGCCAAAAAGAGGCACAAAGAGGCTTTGGCAGGCAGAGTAAGAATAAATCCAAAGGGTTTCTATAGGTAGATTAAAAGTAAAAGATTAGTGAGGGATAAAATTGGACCCCTTGTAGATAGCGAGGGTAGGCTGAGTGAGAAGTCAGAGGAAATGGGGGAAATTTTAAATGATTTCTTTTCCTCGGTATTCACTAGGGAAAAAAATATTGTACCAGTTGAAGTAAAGAAAAATAGAGGGGAGGTCATGAAACATGTAAGGATAACTGAGGACATAGTGATGGCAGTGTTAAAAAAGATAAAGGTGGACAAATCTCCGGGTCCGGACAATGTATTCCCAAGGACACTCAGGGAGACTAGTGTACAGATAGTGCAGCCATTAACAGAGATATTTAGGATGTCACTGGTCACTAGGGTAGTGCCAGAGGATTGGAGGGTGGCTCATGTTGTTCCGCTGTTTAAGAAAGGGTCCAAATGTAAGCCAGGAAATTATAGACCTGTGAGTCTCACGTCTGTGGTGGGTAAGATGATGGAAAGTGTTCTGAGGGATGGCATTTACAAATATTTGGAAGAACAGGGATTGATAGGAAGTAGTCAGCATGGTTTTGTCAGGGGTAGATCATGCTTAACAAACCTTATAGAGTTTTTCAAGGGAGTTACAAAAAAGAGGCTATGGATGTTGTCTATTTAGACTTTAGTAAATCTTTTGACAAAGTTCCCCACAGGAGGTTAGGAAAAAAGGTGGAGGCATTAGGTATAAATAATGAGGTGGTGAAATGGATTTAGCAATGGTTGGATGGGAGGTGCCAGAGAGTAGTGGTAGAAAATTGTTTGTCAAATTGGAGGCCGGTGACTAGTGCAGTTCTCCAGGAACTAAAACCATTGTGGTCCTGGGTCCACTATTGTTTGTTATATATATTAACAACCTGGAAGAAGGGGTGGTAAATTGGATAAGTAAGTTTGTAGATGATACAAAGATTGGTGGTATTGTGGACAGCGAGGAAGATTACCGTAGCTTAAAAAAATATACGAAAGCTAGAGGAGTGGGCTGAGAAATGGCTGATGGAATTTAATACGGATAAGTGTGAAGTGTTGCATTTTGGAAAGGCAAATCTAAATAGGTCATTATCATTGAATGGTATACAATTGAGGAGTGCAGAGCAACAAAGGGATTTAGGAGTTATGGAAAATAGTACCCTCAAAGTTGATACTCAGGTAGATAGAGTGGTGAAGAAGGCATTTGGAATGTTGGCCTTCATAAATCGGAGTACTGAATTCAAGAGGTGGGATGTTATGATGAAATTGTACAAAGCATTGGTGAGGCCAAATTTGGAATACTGTGTGCAGTTTTGGTCACCAAATTATAGGAAAGATATAAACAAAATAGAGAGAGTGCAGAGAAGGTTCACGAGAATGTTGACAGGATGTCAGGGTTTGAATTACAGAGAAAGGTTGAGCAGCCTGGGGCTTTTTTCTCTGGAGCGTAGAAGATTGAGGGGGGATTTGATGGAGGTGATCAAGATTTTAAAAGGGACAGAGAGAGTCAACGTGGATAGGCTTTTTCAATTAAGAGTGGGGGATATTCAAACCAGAGACCATGGTTTGAGATTGCAGGGGGAAAATTATAAGGGGAACATGAGGGGAAATTTCTTCACGCAAAGGGTGGTTGGGATGTGGAATAAGCTTCCGGCAGAGGTGGTTGAAGCAAGGATGTTATTTACATTTAAGGAAAGACTGGATAATTACATGGAGGGGAGAGGATTGGAGGGGTATAGGTGCTGGTCAATGGGACTAGGAGGGTGGGGATTTGTTCCGGCATGGACTAGTAGGGCCAAATTGGCCTGTTCTGTGCTGTATATGGTTATATAGGTCGCAAGTTGGGGAGTACCTGTAAATAAAATTTAAAATAAATAAAATGGCTGATGTTGCTTGATGCTGGGGTGACTCTGCGAAAGTGTCTCCCTATCCCTGCCTCAAAAAAATCTTTATATTCATATTAGGAATATAAGGAAGACTTTCATCTGTAAACTTGGTGGAGGGTGGGTTAATTACGATGGCAGCACAATTAAAGTAGCAGCTAGTGCAACACTGTAACAAAATTTAAATTCAAACCCCAGTCACTGGCACTGTAAATTACAGGAATTACCTGATTAAAGTGAACTTTACATAATTAAGGACTACAATACTGATATTTTTCAAATTTCTTTACATTTTGCACTGTATTTTAAATTGTGTATTCTTAATGCAAGTATATTAGTTTAACATTGTAAGAGTATCTAGAAAATTTGAATATCCGGTATCCGCGATCACCGGAGGTGCCAGACATGGAGATTTTACTGTAGAACATTGCAGGACAGGATCTGTGCTGAACACGAGGCCAAATTGAACTAAATTTTCTCTGCTTGCACACAATCCATATCCCACCATACCCTACAGATTCGCATGTCTATCTAGAAACCTCTTGAGCACTTCCATTGTACCCGCTCCCACCACTCTCCTGGCAGTGGGTCCAGACAAACACCATTCTGAATGAAGATAACTTACCCTGCACATCTTCAAACTTTCCCTATTTCTGCAAATGCATGCGTTCAAGTATTTTACATTTTCATGCAGGGAGAAAAAATTCTGATTGTCAATCTAATCTGTACCTCTCATCATTTTATAAACTTCTGTCTGTTCTCCCCCACCCTCCATTGCTCCAGAGAAAATAAACATAACCCTAGTTGTTCAACCTCTCCTTATGTCATACTGTCTAATCTGATCAATCTTTTCTGCACCCTTTCCAAAGCCCCCACATCATCCCTGGAATGAGGTGTCCAGAAATGCACACAATACTCCAAGCATGGACTAACTAAAGTTTTCTGCAGCGACAACATTACTTCCTTATTCAATATTTATTATCTCTTCTTTTGGGTGGATATTTTAAAGGTCATTCATGGGTTGTGGATGTTGGTGGCATTTACTGACCTTCTCTAATTGCCATGAACTACATCTGACCCGGGAGAGTGGGGAAGAGACATTGCACTGGTCTGCAGGGTCCTACTGTCTGGTCCTGATGCCGACAGCTCTGTACAGGCTTTAAAAGGCCTGGTAAGGGAGTCAATGGTGTTTTTTAAAAAAATCCTGCAACCACAGAGATCTGTGGCCAAGATGGCGGCGCCTGGGCTGGGCAGCGTACCAGGAGGGGTGTGGGGTGCACTGGAGGAAAATCCACAGACACTCAGGGTTTCTGAAGGGACTCACTTTTATTTCTCTTTCTCTTATTGTTATGGAAGCCAGCAATGCTCATGGCGATTCTTTGATTGCCTTACAGCAGACTATGTCTATTACATGTTATGCACATTATTACATGACAATGAAAGTAACCTTTACCTAGAAATGTACTTACCTGGAATATGGAATTGTGGGGAGCAGCAAGTAGATGATGATGCAGATCACAAGGAAGACATCAGCAGTAATAAAATAGGCGAGAGCACTGTCCAAAATAGACGCAGCAGCAGCCAGGTCAACTATTGAAGCAATCGCACTAATGGTTCCGCCCATGGCTTGCCCTACACAATAAAAAAACAGTGAATGTGAGCCCAACTTTCAATTGATCATGACAAATATGGGGGCAAGAAAAAAATTATTTGTTTTCAGGAAGTGGATATTACTGACGAGGCTGGAATTTTTTTTCTTCCTTAACTGCCTCGGACTGAGGAAGCAGTTAACAGATAACCAAGTTAGTTTATCAAAATAAAATAAACTAAATGGTAGAAATCTAGAAAAAGGCTGGAAACACTCAGCAGGTCAGGCAGCATCCGGGGACCCTTCCTCAGAACTGGGATAGTTAGCTTTCAGCAGCAGAGATGGAGGAGAGGTGAGTACTCTTTATGCCGCTGAATAGGACAATCCTCAAAAGTTAAAATTTTCACCTTAAAATGGATCGTCCTATACGCAGGGTCTAAAATCCGCTGCCATCTTCCTGCTAGCTCCGATGCAATCTCACACATGCCCCGTTAACTATTGGTGAAGTCTTAGCACTCCTTCATGTAGTTCATCCACCCAGTCCAACTGCTGTTGGCTCTGTACAGGCTTTAAAAGCCTGTTACAGGAGGTGACGGTGGTTTATTTTAAAATATCAAAATAAAAAGCGAACCTTTAAATCACACATGTCAAACTCTGGCCCGCGAGCCAAATTTGGCCCGCGATATAATTATATTTGGCCCGCAAGATCATTTCAAAAATGTATTAGAGGTGGCCCGCCCTGCAGCGAGAGCCGATGCTGTTTTTTGGTAATGTCACCCCCACCATCCTCCCCCTTCATTGCACATCCTTCCCCATTGTAACACGAGAAATTGTAACACGAGAAGTCTGTTGATGTCATCAGCCGGCAAGCCAGTTGGAAGGCTCCCCGCACAACCAGTCACTTCTCCCATCTGTCGAGCGGTGCGGCGGATGGGCGAGCGCCTGTGATTTCTTGTCGGCGCGACGGGCATGGCAGGCTGCGCACAGCCCCTGGGCAGCGCGAGCCCCGCGCGACTGGCACCGGACGGCCCTTCCACAGCGCGACCGCACTTCTCCCGGTCGCCACGGCCTTCAGTGCTTGCACCCGCGCGGACCCCAGGGACGGCTGGTTCGGCCCTGCACGTGAAGAGAGAGATGGTGGCTGTCCGCAAAGGCTGAGTGGGTGGGTAAGCAGGGGTGGGAAGAAGGTGTAGGTGAGGAGTAATGGGCAGGGGAAGTTATGGTGGTGCGAGGGGCAGTTAGAGGGAGGGATGAGTAGAAGGAGGGGTGGATAGGGAAGAGGTAAAAGGGGAGGGGCAGGGCAAGTAGGGGAGGGGTGATTAGAGGGTGAGAGACGGGTAGAGGGAAGAACAGGTTGAGGGGAGAGGCAATAGAGGGGTGTGTATAGGATGGGGTGGGTAGAGGCAGAGCGAGTGGAGTGAGGGGTGAGTAGAGGTTGGGTAAAGGACTGCTCAGGTAGAGGGATGGTGGGTCGAGGGTGAATAGAGGCCTAGAGCCTGAGGAGTGAGCAGGAAATGCTGAGTCCTGATGCAGGCCAAAATGGACATAGCCTGTGAATGCTGACTACATCTCCACAGGGACCAAATATGTTTCCCTCAGGTCAAGCAAAGGGTGAACTTGAGCTACCTACTCCTGACCTGTAATATTATCCTCCTAAAGTTATATCCTAAAGTTTAACATTACATATGTTGAAAGAAGAGAAAACATGCAGATGTTGTTGAAAATTTTCAATAAATATTTAGTTCGGCCCTCGACTTAGTCCAAGTTTTTAATTTTGGCCCTCCGTGAATTTGAGTTTGACACCCCTGCTTTAAATGATAATTTGTTATTAAAATATTGTGATTTGCTTTTAACAGCATCCACAGGTCAGCGATGCCAGATTGGGGGGTGGTTGTCTTATTCAAAGGGTGGAAATTCTGGGGGGTGGGGGGATTCGTCCTATACAGCAGCATATATGGCAGATTAATAGAGTAGCTGCAGCAGAGTTTTTAAGATTAGATTGGTCTATTGGGACCTGGCAAGCAACTGATGGCCTGAATATTGATCTCCTTTGTCACTATAAATAAGTAATGGCCATAAAGTCTAGTAGCCAGAGGAGATGGGATTATAGATTTAAGCCAAAAAACAAAACCTATATTTGGACAACCATTATTGAGCTGTATTCAACCATGGTTTTCGAAAGAAAACTGGTCATTGTTGAAAGCAGAAGTGAAAGGATGAACCTGGGAACAATGTAGCCACAGCCTTTCAGTGCTTCTCAGCAGGGTCCTTCTGCCCGGCTGTCCCGTCTGATGGTCCACGGTGCGTGTCGGAACAGGCCTGGCAGCTGTCTTCACACTGAAAATCATTAGTGGTCCACCTCTAAGATGGCAGCATGCATGTTTGTCAAATGTACTTGGAGGGTTGCGGGTGCTGGGGAAACAAAGGACAGGGAACATCCCCTCCCCACCACCCTGCAGGGCAAATAAAAGAGATTTTTGTACACATCACTAAGAATTTAAAAAGTAAAGAATCAAGGCAGATTAACTGGACTGACATTTGCAAAAGTCTCAATAAGATAAATAGTTCCCTGGTTTGTTGTATGATTCCAAGATAGCAATTGATCCGTATAGAATTCAACTGAAATTTCTGAAGTGCACAGAAGAGTTACTGTAGTGGTTAGTACAATGCTAATAGTGACCTGTGTTCAAATACAGTGCTGTCTGTAAGAAGGTTGTACATTCTCCTTGAGTCTGTGTGGGCTTTCTCCAAGTGCTGTAGTTTTAAAATGCTCCAAGGTCGTAGGCTAATTGGGGTATTTGGGTGGCATAGGTTCGTGGGTCAGAAGGGCCTGTTACCATGGCTTTCTAAATTAAAATTAAAGTGGTAAAAACACAGAACTTTTAACACTGGGAGCGTTTTAAGCAAGAAGATGATTAACTGGACAACAGAGAAAATAAAAGAAAGCGGCACAGTTGGCATAGCGTTTAGTGCATCACCTTTACTGCACCAGTGTTTGGGACTGGGGCTCAAATCCTGTGCTGTCTGTAAGGAATTTGCACATTCTCCCTGTGTCTGCATGAGTTTCTTCCCCAGGACTCTGGTTTCCTCCCACCTTCCAAAACGTACCAGGGGTGTAGGTTAATTGGATGTAAATTGGGCGGCACGGCCTATTACCGTGCTGTATGTCTAAAATTAAAATTTCAAAAATAGGTTGATGGCAAGATGAGGAAGTACAGGAGGAGCCTTGTTTGGAGCATCAACATCGACCTGAGGGTTGATTGACAAGTCATTGGTCGATGCAACTTACCTGAAATCAAAGCCTGGGCATTTCTCATGGGAAACCTTCCAACTTCTCCAAATACACTCCCCAGAAACACGTTGGAAGCTCCACTGACAATGGCCACACAGCCCATGGTCAGACCAAAGAACCCATATGTCCAGGTAGAGGTATCCACTTTGACCAGAACAGTGGTGGCACAGAATATAACAAACATGATAGATAGTGAGGACAGCACTCGAACCTTAGCAGAGATTCTGTAAGGGAACAAAAGTGGAATAGCGATGATTTTCATAGATTACAAACCAAAATATAATTTCTCGTTTTAAAGAACAATTTTCCATACTTGTTCGAAGGTGGAAAATTATGGTGGCTGTTGATAAAGCACTTGAGAGTTCTTGGCTTTATCATTAAAGGGAAAATCACATACCAGGTTCAGAAAGTTACACTGATCCTGGTTTGATCTTTAATGACAGGAATGAAACACAAAAGTCTGCAGACACCATGATTGAAGTAAAAACACAGAAATTATGGAGGAATTCAGCTGGTCTTGCAGTGGCCATATGAAGTAAAGAAGCATATACCTTGAGGAAAGGCTCAGGTCCAAAATGTCATTAGTACTTCTTTACTTCCAATGGACATTGCAAGACTGGCTGATTTCTTCTAGCATTTTTGTGTTCTTACTTAGACCTTTAATGACGTGCAATTCTGGGAATTGCACTTGAAGGGTCTGGATGAAATAAATAAATCTGAAGTTTCCAGGGGCTAGGGGTGACCAACCAGAGGACAGTTTTAAATGATCATTGATAAATTCTCCATTGATTCTCTACACTACTTTCGCATCAAGATTGCAATGTGCACCAGCAATAAAATCCACCAGATGAAGGGCATTACCAAGGTGCACGACTTCAACCATCAAAGAAGGTAAGTCGGGAAACAGAAACTCCAGGCCATTCAAACTTCCTGACTTGAAGTATAATTGCCATTCCTATTGCTGGAACTAAATCCTACCCACAGCATCAGGGCATACATTGATTGGACAGTTCAAGAAGGTGGCTCACCACTTCCTGAAGGGCAATAAACATTAGCCTTGCCATCAACACCCATATCCTGGAAAATGTACAAACAAACCCAGAAGTTTGAGGTAAATGGGAAAGAGTAATCATCAGGTTCAAAAGGGCTCACTTCTGCAGACTTCAGAGAATCCAGGGGTGAGAGTTTTAATCATTCGGACAGAATATAGATGTTTATCTTTGAGCAGAGAAAGTTATGAGCATATTTGATTGGAATATTCAAAATATGAACAGATTTTAATGGATCCTGTGGTGAAGATCAGTCACCTCAGCACATAGATTTGGTATGGTATTAGCAAAGGTACCAAAGCTGATAGAAGGACGGGAATTCAAAGATAATATGCTGCTGTGGTGCCTGCAAGGGCAGGGAAAGAGGATTCAACAGAAACTTTCAAAGGGAAATTCAAGAAATAATTAAAGTAAAAAATTTAGTGCTCTGGGGAGAGGGCTGCTGGCTGAGATCTTTGAAAGAGCTGACACAGACTCAATGGGCTGAAAGGCTTTTCATTCTGTACTGGAGCCTCAGAGCCCATGGATATTTTGTAAAGTCCTTCCTTCCTCTTTGTTAAGTCATGGTTAGCGCAGCGGGGCAGCACTAGTAGCATAGCGGTTAGCACAATGCAACACTGTTACAGCACCTGTGACGAATTAAAAAACACGATTAATAAGGATTTACAACAGGGGTGGGCAACCTATGGCCCGCGGGATGAATCCAAATTTATCCACCCCCCTCACCTTGCTGTCCAGCACTGCCGCCACACCACCCCCTCCCCACCAAACCCGCCGTTTAACTACTGAAGCACCATATGGCCCACAAAAGGTAAATGGATGCCCGGCCAGATTTAGAAGGTCAAAGCATATATCAGAGCCTATTTTTGCACTGCTGCCTTGTAATGCTTAGCAAATGAAATATTGTTGTAATGCTTTTCAGATCCTTCATGCACCCTGGAACTGCATCTGCATTGCTTTTACCCTAATAGCTCTTGTCCAAACCCGATACAAAGGAACCAGGATCAAACTCAAACACCCACACTTACTTGTCCACCAGGAGATAATTGATCATTAGGCATAGTACAGAAGGCACGGTCGAAGCAATCGACAGGTAACTTTCAAAGTAACTCTGAAAAAGGAACCAAAACAACTGTGTGAGCCTCTGGACCCTCCAGATTAGCAGTCCTTGTAGGAGCAATGAACCAATTATTCAAAGGATATCGAGGCATTAAAGAAGATGCACGAACACTAACTGTTATTTGTTCACAACCCAAAAACATTGCTGGCAAGGTCAGCACATATTGCCTACCCCTAGTTTATCTCTTGGACTGAGTGCCTTGCTTGGCCACCTCAGGTGTCAATTAAGAACCTTTCTTATTATGGCAAAAGGGAAAGCTATGATTGGATGAAGTGAATTGAAATGATGCATGGGGAATAGAAAAACTGGTTGCATCTAAGATTGTAGACCATGCATGATTAAGAGTTGTTCAAATGTTAGTGAGAGTTAAAAGAATATTTGTGGCTTGCTAAATTACACAATGAAGAGCATTTTTGGGGGGGGAAGAACCTGGTAACATTGAGAGGGTATAGTAGGTAAAGTTGATTTTTGTGAAACACGAAGACTACAGATACAGGAATCTTGAGCAGACAAAGAATTGCTGGAGGAACTCAGCAGATTAGGCAGCATCTGTGAGTCGAATGTCTGTCGACATTTTGGGTCTAGACCTTTAATTTTGGATAAAGTCTCAATGAAGGGTTGAGACCAGTGGATTTCAGACTTTTTCTTTCCATTCACATTCCGAGGTAATCCCTATGCCATCGGTGCTCTGTGATTAGTAAGGGATTGCTTAAGGTGGTATGTGAGTGCAAAGGGAAGGTTGAGAACCACTGCTCTCAACCCAATTGTGACTGAAATATTTTGCTTGAGAAAAATTGTCATTGGTCCATTTGCTTTTGAGTTATGAAACCGTGCACATAAAGAGTCAATTAGGGGCGATTAAAACAGTGGTTTTCGAACTTTTTCTTTCTACTCACATACCATCTAAAGTAATCCCAGAGCCCTACGACATAGGGATTATTGAAAGTGGTACGTGAGTAGAAAGAAAGTTTAAAAACGATTGTTTTAGACCCAAAATGATGACTATTTCTTTTTGAAAATTTTATTTTTCATTTGCATCAACGTGTACAAATTCTTCATCGTATATTACAATGTGATAAAAATTATACAAAATGATATATAATTTTTTTATTTTTATCCCCCTCCCCAAAAGAAAAAGAGAAAAAAGAGAAAAAAATCTGAATTTATTATCATTCACTATTCATATATTCACACATTATTTTATCCTGTACAAATTAATTGGGTGAATGGTTGTTATAGACAATGTGGATGGACCCCTACTAATGAAATCCATAAATGGCTTCCAAATTATAGGAAGATTCTCAGGTTGATTCCTTAAATTATTAGTAATCTTTTCCAATGATACACAATTTTGAATTTCTGTATGCCATCTATCCAATCTTATAAAATTACCTGACTTCCATGTTACTGCCATACATTTCCACGCCACCGCTATTTCTCTGCTTAAAATTTTTTTGTTAATACTAAATTGAAGTTAGACAAATATCAATGTCATAAAAATCACCAAGCAAAAATATTCTGGGATCTTTGGTATCTGTATCTTCATAATTTGTCCCAATAATAGACAAATCTTCCACTTTTTCACAAGACCAAACTGCATGCAATAAGGTTCTTGTTTCTTTTTTACATCTAAAACATTTGTCATGTAATTTGCATGGAGTGTAGAATAATTGGCATAAAAAATTATATTGTCCCATTTGATATCTAACATTAATTGCATAACAGGTACACAATCCTTTATCTGGAACCCTTGGGGGACAGTGTGCTCCGAATTTTGGATTTTTCCGGATTTCAGAAAGCCAGATTTAAGCCCACCCGAATTGTGCTGCCGTATCCACCCCCACCGCTTCCAGTCGCGCTATCAGTCTCTCCCCCCCCCCACTTGCCCGACCGACCGACTCATGCTGCCAGTCTCCTCCCAATCGCCCGACTCACGCTGCCGGTCTCCCCCCAATCGCCCGACTCATGCTGCCAGTCTCCCCCCAATCCCCCGACTCATGATGCCGGTCTCCCCAACATCGCCCGACTTGCTCTGCTGGTCTCCCCCACATCGCCCACCTGACTCGCGCTGCCGGTATCTCTCCACCCCCCCATCACCTGACTCGCACTGCCGGTCTACCCCCCCAATCGCCCAACTCGCGCTGTCAGTCTTCCCCCCCCATCACCTGACTCGCGCTGCCTGTCTTTCCTAACCCCCCCCAATCGCCCGACTCGCGCTGCCGGTCCCTCCACCCCCCCGCCTCCCCCGAGTCACTTGACTCAGGCTGCCAGTCTCTCTTCCCACTTGTTGGATTTTGGAGCTTTCCAGATTTTAGATGTCCGGATAAAGGATTGTGTACCTGTAGTTACACTCTCCCAGCACAATTTTGACTAGGCCTCGTCATGACTTTGTATTTTTAAATCTTTTTCCCTTTTTTTTTTGACTTAAATAGTTCCTTTTTCTGCATTGTGTCTTGTAATTATGTATACTTAATAGTGATAAATTTCTCAATAAATGTATAAATTATTAAATACTCAAATGGGCTCTGTTCCGGAAGTAATGATGACTATTTCTAATCGTAAATGCTGTCTGATCTTCTTGGGTCAGCCATTCTTAACTTTTAACATTTTTTATAGTTGGTAGTAGTGCAGAAGAAACCATAATTTAATTGCTTCATCGGGAAGGGGGCACATAAATTTTGAGCATGTGAGAATGGCAGCTCTTGGTTCCTCCAACAATTTTAAGCTTACTTGTGTGTCTATTTAAATTATCAGGAAAACCATTTTCATTATTCATCACTGGCTACCTGGAAAAAAGTGGGAATGTTTCTCCTAAAATTGTTTGATGATAAAAAGCCTTCAAAATTATTGAGAGGATTTAATAGTGTTTTGGTGTCAAATCGATTTGATGGGTTGTTCCCTTCCAGAGAACAAATAAACCGGATCATCTTAATAGCCAAATTCCACTTTTCACAGCTATTTCTCCCATCAAAAACAGTGCTTTTCAACCTTTTTCTTTCCACTCGCAGACCACTTTAAGTAATCCCTATGCCATAGGTGCTCTGTGATTAGTAAGGGATTGCTTAAGATGGTCTGTGGGGAGAAAGAAAAAGGCTGAAAACCACTGTTTTAATCATACCTAATTGACTCGTTAATTATAACTCCAAAGGAAGTGGGACAATGCCAATTTTTTTCAAGCAAAATATTTCAGCAACAAATGGGTTTAGAGCAGTAATTCTCAACCTTCCCTTCCCACCCACATACCACTTTAAGCAATCCCTTGCCAATCACAGAGCACCGATGGCATCAGGATTACTTAAAGTGGTATGTGAGTGGAAAGAAAAAGGTTCAGATTCACTCAGATTTAAGAGATTTCATGAGCTAACCTACTTTAGTGGGACTTGAATTTTGGAAATGGTGAGTTGCTCCAACAAAAGTATTATATACCATTATCATATTCACCCGACATCACAACAATACTTACACTAAGGTCACTCTGTTGATGAGAGAGATGTGAGCTGTTGCTCAGTTTATACAACCAATAGTGCTTGGCAGTGCAGAAGAAGTTCCAAGGCAGCAGAGAGCCAATACCAAGGATGAAGAAAATCACATACACAGCATTGAATGTATCTGGAGGTGGCTGGCGGAAATGTCTCCGTGGCAAAGGGTTGGATATCAGGGGCTCTTCTTCTGGTGCTTGTGAGCTGAGGAATGTGTCGTGAAAACCCTGGATGTCCATCTTTTGTAAATCTGGAACAATTGTAACATCTACCCCTTCTTTGTGAGACTCCTATGCTTTGAAACAAAAAGGAAAAGAAAAGTGATCACTTAATTTTTCAGGAGGCAGGAAAGTCGTTCCATTCTCAAGATTCAAAATATTATCATAGTTATAAACATTTCACATAACTTGAAATTTCCTTTTGCCTGTTGCAAGGTGGACGGCAGGTATTGCCTCTTACGACAGTCAGAAAGAGAAGCAAAAGAGAGGGCACAGGGTCACCAGGTGTCCCTAGATTTGCCTCCAGCACTTCTGCAGTCCCCACACAGTCCAGTCCAAACCATCGGAAACACAAGCTCTAGATCCGAACCTCTGACACAGTCAGGAATGAATCCCTCAGTGCCCTTGGCACTTCCTCGCATCCTGGTTTCGATACCTGGTACCCTTCCAGCCAGTTTGACCAGTCTCCAGCAGTTCGCAGGCCAGCGTGAGTGTCCCGACAGCAGTCTCCAGCAGCTTCCGCAAGTTCACCTTTGTCCGCAGCTCGCCGCATGCACTGGCCCCTTAGCCACAGACGCCCTCACTGGTCTGCCACCATGGTCACTGACCCTTTGCTTCTCCTGCTCAGACAGGAGATGATCTTCCCATCCTCTAATGCCCTGCTCAACCCCTTTGCTTCCCCGGAGTCTGCAGCCCCTCGTAGCTACAGACAACATCCAAGTCTAACAGGACCTGTAAATTCCTCCAGCAGTAATGGGAGCCCAGATTTGTGAAAATACCAGATATATTCATGTAGTAGTTGTGTTTTTTTTTGGACCACATTTTCAGGTGGAATTTGGGAGGCCGACTTTTACACGGATTCTACTTTTGACTGCAGTAAGTACCTGCATTGTTCAAAGCATTGGGAATAGATGAGCGGGACCACGTGGTAAGTCCACTTTCGGGGCGTCAGGACCTCAAATGGGCGGGTAGTCAATGTGAGGAATTGCAGAGGCCAGGTTGAGGATCTGCATTTGCTGGAGGCTGAGGGTTTGTGGTCATGGCGTCGGGAGCTCGAGTGGGCGAGCAGCAGGGGTGAGGATCTGCGGTCTGGGTATTGGGAGCTTGGATGGGTAGGCGGTCAAGGTATCGAGAGCTCAGATGCGTGGGAAGCCAGAGCGAGGATCCACGGTCTGGGCATCAGGAGCTCGGGTGGGTGGGCAGCCGGGGATTGGGATAGGATCTGCAGTTGGGGTGTCGGGAGCTCAGATGGGCTGGTGGTCAAGGCGTTGGAGCTAGAATGGGGCGGATGGCCAGGACAGGATCCGTGTTTAGGGTGGTTAACTTTGACACAGTATATACAGAAAATATACAATTGTTTGTGCCTAAAAAAGGCGGGGTCATCTTTTACACGAGGTCAACTATTACACAAGTATTTACAGTAAAAAATTGAAGCAGTTGACCATTCAGTCCCTCATACTGTACTGTTCTATCAGATTATGATCTTTTATCTCCTCACCACCCTTCCGCGCTAACTCATGTTCCCTAGAATCTATCAATATTGAAAAATCTGTCAACCTGAATATGCTTACTCAGGCTCCACAACTTGGATTCAAAATTTTAATAAAATCAGTGTATTTCTACTCCTCGTCCCTTCTCTGCCATTCAATTAAGATCATAACTCATCTTTTATCTCAATGTCACTTTCCTGTACTTACACTGTATCCTCAATTCTCTCATAGCTAAAACTTCATTGTGTGGAAGTTTTGGGTAATAAATTATAAAGGTTCACTACTCTGGGAGAATAAAATTCTTCTCTCCCCTCTTCTTAAATAACAATCCATTAGAAACGTCAACTCCTCATCCACCCTGAAATTGGAGGAAGACCTCTACTCTTGTAGCCACAGCCTCCTACAATCCTATCATTTGCATCCATAATTACTTGCTGAAACAACACATTAACTTTCAATGATGTTCAAGGATATTCAAACCCCTCTGAACATGCCACATTCAGACGAAAGGTACAGAATTCTGAAGTCTGCCTCCTCTAAGTTCAAGAACAGTTTTCTGACAACTGCTATCAGTTTCTTGAACCTGCCCATACTAATTCTATCCATAGTACCACTTCTGGACCCCCAAAGGTCTGTCTGCACAAATGAAACAGCACAAATTTTGCACTATTAAAACTATGAATACTTATTGGAGTAGATTTATTACCTTTTTCATTCTCCTGAGGCACATGCTTATCATTTAATGTTTGTTAGTGGGTTTTACATACCTATGTAGCCACAGCAAGCAAAAATATCCCCGCAAAAGAAATGAATCTGCAGGACGAACTCAGCGGGTTGAACAGTATCAGTGGGAAAATGACTGGTCGAAATTTCAGCTCAGAACCCTTGGTCATGACTGATGAACATGATCTTGATGAACTTCTCACTTCCAACTGATACTGCTCAGCCAAATGGGGTTGACCACAACTTAACCAAAACTGAGATCATTGACCAGATGGTGTTTTGCCCCAGATTCCAGCATCTGAGGTGTCTTATGTGTCTCCAGAATTTCACTGTGTCTGTCCTTTGTAATTATATAGAATGATAATAAACTATTATCATTTTCAACATCAACATCCTTTATTCTTTCACCTTTTTGAAAAAGTATGCTGCCTTTTCATTTTTCCACAAGAATGGACAATTTAACGTTTCCACATTTATCTGTGATGTTCTTCTCGATTTCATTCCACAATTTTGCTTTCATACTTTTCTGCATCCACCTCATTGTCCATTCTGCCTCCCAGCTTTTGTATTGTCAGCAAAAGGGGTGGCCAACCTTGTCATTTTTAAACGTACAGCAGGGTAACAGGCCATTTCGGCCTACAAGTACATACCAGGGGGTTTAGGTTAATTGGGCAACACTGAATCGTGGGCTGAACCGTACTGTATGTATAATTAAAAATGAAAAGGTTGCCCACCCTGTTGTACATGATATCCTATAGACAATTTGTTAGGTCTCCGCACTGATCCCTGCAACTGGCTGCAACTCATTTCTTTTAGCACCTTGGATGCTTCTAGGAAGACATCCTCACAATTCTTGTGAAATTTCTCTGCCATTTCCTTATTCGGAAATATAATTTGTCCCATCGCAGTCAGAGACCCACATCAGCTTGAGCTAACCTTTTCTTTTGTACATGTCTTCCGATGCCTCTGTAGTCACTTTTTTTCTAGTTAGATTGTCCATGAGTTTCATTTGCTCACCAATGTCTTGGCTGTCCTGGTTTTGCACTCAACGGTGTAAAAGCAGCTTCTTTCCCTCTGCCATCAGATTTCTGAATGGACAATGAATCACAGACACCACCTAATTTTTTTCTCCTTTTGAAATAATTTATTTTTACAAAACTTAACTGATAGCAATTTTTGCAACTGTAAGGTTCCGCAAAACAACAAATATCATAATGCATGCTCATGAAGATAAATTCTGAATACTGAGGTCTACGGCTATTATGGCACAGTCAACGTAGCAGTTCGCACAATGCAGTTACAGCACCAGCAATCAGGACTCGAGTTCGATTCCCGCGCTGTCTGCAAAGAATTTGTACATTCTCCCCGTACTGCGTAGGTTTCCTCTGGAGGTTTCAGTTTCTTCCCACTATTCGAAATGGACCAGGGTTGAAAGTTAATTGGACGGCACGGGTTCGTGGGCCGAAAGCATAAATTTAAAATTAAATTTAACATTTAAAAAGCCTTTTTCTTTGATCTACCACCATTGTTAGTCACAGTTGGGTCTCTTCTCCTGTCGAATTTTGTACCTTGAAACAATACAGATTTGTTAAAATCCATGTATTCATTCTTTAAGTGTAGGCCATTTTCACATTCTACCACTGCCAACTAACCTCGTGCCACGATATTGTTTAAACTGAAAACTTTACTTTCAGATTGAACAAATCAGTTTCAATCTTTAAATGACTCTCATTCTTGTCCTATCCTTGTTCCCCTAAGTCCCTTAACCCTCATAATTAGCTCTTTCTCATTGCACAATATTAGATCCAAAATGTAATGCATTGGTTCTCCAGAATGGCCAAGAATCTTGCCCTTAACAGCATTCTACAAATTCTTCCACAAAATTATTCCTTATTTTGTTCAAAACAGAACATTGCTGAAGAAACTCAGCAGGTTCCGCAGCCAAGCAGACGGAGCCAGTGTGGTTGGTGTCGGGGTTAGCGCCTCGCTGTTACAGCACCAATGACCCAGGTTCAAATCTGCTGCTGTCTGGAAGGCGTTTTATGTTTTCCCCATATCTGCGTGGGTTTCCTCCCACCTTCAAAAACGTACAGGGTGTACTTGGATAGCAGAGACTCATTGGCAGGAAGGGCCTGTACTGTGCTGTACCTCTAAAACTACATTTAAAATTTGTCATTAACAATTTGGGCCTGAGCCTTTCGTCAAGGGATCTTGCCTTACTTTGACAAAGGGCTCAGCCCAAAATGCATTTTGCATTAGGCATGCAGCATGTTAACAGGCCTCTCTGGCCCATGAGCCCATGTCACCCCAAATACCCCAATTAACCTACAACCCCTGTGCGCTTTAAAGGATGGGCTACTATGGACGTTGCGGGACCTGCTGAGTTTCTCCAACAACCTCTTCAATCACAGCGTCTGCAGACTTTCTAATTTTTGTCTAGTCTCTATTCCTGTTAAAATCTCCCATGATTACTGATTTATTCTATACCCTGCATCATAGCATATTCCTGTAGATAAGTAATACATAAAAGTCTGCAGACACCGTGGTTGAATTAAAAACACAAAGCCAGAGAAAATCAGTAGGTCAAACAGAGTCCTTTATATAACAAAAATACACAACCAACGTTTCGGGCTTGAGCCCTTCAAACTATCAAGAGTATCTCCCCTCTCTTCTCCTTCCCCCTATTTCCCCTCTCCCTTATCCCTCTCTCCCCTCCACTTCACCCTCTCCTTCTTTCCCTCCCCGCTCCCTTCCCTCGCTCCCCCTCTCCACTTCCTCATCCCTCTCTCCCCTCCACTCTTCCTCTCTCCTTTCCCTTTCTCCCTCCCCTCAACTCTCCTCCTTTCCCTCTCTCCCTCCCTGTTCCCTTCCCTCACTCCCCCTCTCCACTTCCTCATCCCTCTCTCCCCTCCACTCTTCCTCTCTCCTTCTTTCCCTTTCTCCCTCCCCTCTCCTCCTTTCCCTCTCTCCCTCCCTGCTCCCTTCCCTCGCTCCCACTCTCCATTTCCTCATCCCTCTCTCCCCTCCACTCGCCCTCTCCCTCCACCTTCCACTCTCCCCTCCCCTCTCTTCCGCCCCACCCCTACATTCCCCGTCTCCCCCTCACCTCCCCACTGCCGTCCCCCAGGCCGCGGCCCCACTCGCCGGCCGAGCCCGGGGATGCGGGGCCTCAAGGAGAAGGCGCCCCAGATTCAGCTCCCACTCCGTCCCCGCAGCTCCGCTCACCCGGCCCGGCTACGCGAGGAGGGCGGGGACTGACGGCGGGTGCCCGCGAGGAGGGCGGGGACTGATTGGCGGGTGCCCGCGAGGAGGGCGGGGACTGATTGGCGGGTGCCCGCGAGGAGGGCGGGGACTGATTGGCGGGTGCCCGCGAGGAGGGCCAGGCTGGTGCATGCGGCAAGGGGGAGGATGACAGACGGGTGCCCGCGAGGAGAGGCGGGAGGGTGCACGTCAGGAGAGTGGGTAGGGGGAGGGTCCCCACGAGGAGGGTGGGGACAGACAAGTGGGTGCCCGTGAGCAAGGAGGGGGACTGAGTCAGCATGCCCGCGTGGAAGGCAGGGGCAGATCTTCAGCAGGTGCCCTCCAGGAGGGTAGGCACCAACTGATTGACATGAGCAAGCTTCCAGTTCACACTGAACCATTGATTCTTCCCACAGATTAAATGTGAGAGCAATCACCCTTTGGTGATTTCTCCCTGGAGCCTGAGCAGGATGCTTTGAGAGGGAAGCTTCGTTGCATCCCGAACGCATGACTCCAGGGTTAGACCAGAACTCCTGGCGCTGAGCTCAAATGCAATGCACACACGTTGGAGAAACTCAGCAGGTGACGCAGCATCTGCAAGGTCATCAATGTCTTGGGCCTGAGCCCTTCAAAATGAAGTCAGGCGCTCGATTAAAAAGGCGGGGGCGGGGAGAAGCTGTTCCTTTCCACTCTCCCACTCGTATCCACCTATGACCCTCGGAGAGCAGCAGCAGCAGCAATCGTCAGGGACCCACACCACCCAGCACACTCTCTGTTCTCACCGGAAACACCTATAGGTGCCACAATACTCTCATCACCAGGTTCAGGACCAGCTGCTCCCCCTCCACCATCAGACTCCTCAACAACAAACTCAAGCAGCAACTCGTTTAAGGACTTTTACTTGTGCACTTTATTCATTTTCTTTTTGTTCTCTCTGTATTGCACAGTCAGTTTGTTTACATCCGTTATCTGTTTTCAGTTCTTTTAGTTTACGCTGTGTACCGTTTTTTCTGCACGACCAATAAGTAGGAATTCTGCCTGGCCCGCAGGGAAAAAGAATCTCAGAGTTGTAGGTGATGTCATGTAGGTACTTTGACAATAAATCTGAAATCTGATCTCTGACCTGTTTGTGATCCTGCTCCTTCCTCCCACTTCCTTTATTCAGGCGCCCGTCTGATTTTTTTGCTCATCCCTTGACAAAGGGCTCAGGGCTGAAATGTTGTTGACCCTTTTATGAATGTTGTGTGACCTGCTAGGTTTCTCCAGCACTTTTCTGCATTGCAGTGTATCCACAACATGGTTTCTAGCTCATTCTCCACTACTACTGGGAAACTCAGTCCGCATTACCTCACGTGCAACTTTTTGGCATGTGCTTCACCTGCTCTCTAGACCACCATTCTCACGGTCTCTATCACATTCCAACACAAGGCAGCCTTTGTCTCCCAATCATCCACGCCACTCTGTGACTCATCCTCCACCTGACCCCATTGTTTTCCTCTCCCTCTCCCTGCCATCTGCCTCCTTCCATCATCTCTGAGGGGTATATCCAAGCAGGCACTTTCCACTGAGGTTAGTTGAGTTAAGAACTAGAGGATGTGGGTTAAAGGTGAAATGTTTGAAGGGAACCTCTTTGCACAGAGAGTGGTGAGAGTGTGGAATAAGGTGCCAGCTCAAATGGTGAATTTTGACATTTAAGAAAAATCCAGATAGGTACATCGTCAGGATGGCTATGGTCCGGCTTCAGGTCAATGGGACGAGGCACAGACAAGATGAGCCAAAGAGCCTGTTTCAGTGCTGTGGTTCTCTGGATTTATTTAATCTCTCCCTGCTTAGCCAATCCTGTGTGGGGATCTCTGCCTCATCCATCCCACCATGTTCTCTCTCCACTGCTTTTGTGCACTTACCTCAGTGCTGATGAAAAAGTTTGGCTGGAAACATCGAACGCCAATGCACTGAAATCCTCCAGCTGATTGTGGTTTGTATCAGATCCCAGCATTTGCAGTTTCCTGGGTGGGTATCTCAAATTTCAGGTTTATTGTCAGAGTACATACATGACATCACTTACAACTCTGAGATTCTTTTTTTCCTGCTGGCGAGGCAGAATTACCACTTATTGGTAGTGTAAAAATAAACTGTACTCAAGATGATACGAGCACCCCTCAGCCATCTCTCTCCTACTATCAGGGATAAGGTTCAAGAGTGTGAAATCACACATGGAAAGGTTCAAAGATAGGGCAGACAGTCAGCGCCTTTTTCCCAGGGCAGGAACAGCAAACACCAGAGGACGTGTACAAAGTGAAGGGAGAGAAGTTTAGAGGGGTACAATTTTTTTTTGAAACAAGAGCTGTGGGTGCCTGGAATGCCTTGCCAGGGATGATGGCTGAAACATTGGGGACATTTTACAGACTCCTGGAGAAGCACATGGATTGAAGAAAAATAGAGGGCTACGGGGTAGGGAGGGTTGAGTATTTTTTTTAAATAAGGAATATATAGGTTGGCACAACATTTAGGGATGTGCTGTTGTGTTCTATGACAGTTTGTTCCCTGCACCCATCAGGCTCCCGAATGAACCTCACTACAGTGTTCCCATGCTGCCCCTGTCCTTTACTCATGGATCTTTTCACTGTAGTGCGACACACGGTATCATTGCACTGCAGTATGAATGTTACTGTTGACTTGCTATCACGCAATGAGCCCTTTTCATTATTGTACAGGGTATTGTATTATTGACAATAAATCTGAAATTGAGAAGCACCATCAAATCTTTCAAACAAGACGGGTTGGCACAGTCAGCGTAGGGGTTAGCACAATGCCATTACATTGCCGGTGACAGGGGTTCAAATCTGGTGCTGCCTGCAAGGGGTTTGTACATTCTCTCCGTGTCTGCTTGGGTTTCCTCCAAGGCTTACGGGGTTAATTGGCCCCTTGTATTTGGGCGGCATGGGCTGGAAGGGCCTGCTATTGGTACGGACTAGAGGGGCCGAGATGGCCTGTTTCTGTACTGTAATTGTTATATGGTTGTATTGTGCTGTATCTCCAAATTACATTAAAGTCCACCATGTTACATGCTCTCGTAACCTTTAAACCTCCTTCTTACACAGTCATGATAGACACTGGAACTGGAGTTAAACAAGATAGCATTTGAGACACTGGGGTCGAGTGCAACACACAAAAGTGCAGGAGAAACTCAGCAGGTCACTCAGCATCCATCAGAAGAAATAGGCCTCCAATATTTTGGGTCTACAAATAGCCCCCATTGAGAATGGCCAATCTCAGTGATGGCTGGTGAAAATCCTTTCTCCTTCTCCGCAAAGTTCACCAGCTTCAAAAGGTTTCACAGTCAGTGAATGGATGCGATAAATTCAGAAGATTGAACATTCAACGCCCCTTCTTTCTCAGTTCTCTCCTCTCCCAAAATCCACTACCCTTCCTCCTCCTGGCTGACTCTCCAACTCATAAGGCCATCAGAAATAGGAGTGGAATTAAGCCATTCCATCATGGCTGATTTACAATCCCCTTCAACCCTATTCTCGTAACCCTCGATTCTCTTCCTGATCGAGAATGTATCTGCCTCCACCTTAATAGCTGCACTGACTTGGCCACCATGCCCATCCATGGCAACGGATTCCACAAATTCACCTCCCTCTGGATAAAGACATGCCTCTCTATCTCTGTTCTAAAGGGACTCGCTCTCTACAGCTGCTAAATCTATAACTATTCCATAACCATCAAGTATGTGTGA
The DNA here is from genome assembly GCF_036971445.1 of Narcine bancroftii. Classification (NCBI taxonomy): domain Eukaryota; kingdom Metazoa; phylum Chordata; class Chondrichthyes; order Torpediniformes; family Narcinidae; genus Narcine; species Narcine bancroftii. The sequence continues at coordinate 83,312,274 of NC_091474.1, forward strand.
ATGATTCACAAATGCTCATGTAAACTTGTTACAGAAATTTGAAAATGGAAACACAAACACAGTCAAACAAATACTTGTAAACACACCAAACACAAGCAAACGGAGTCAAGTGCAGGCACACGCACACACACCTTCCTTGCCCCCAGTAAAACATTTAAAATACAGTGAAACCCCTGTCATCCGTATTTCATGCAACTGCAGCCTCAAACAACTGGTAAACAAAAATTGCAGAAATTAATAGGTAAAAAATGTGGATATTTAAAATTGGTGTACCTCACCGATAATTCACGCAAGACGTGATCTCAAGCAACCGGAAAATACACTTACACCAATCCCCATAGATGCCAGATTCCGGGGGCTTTTCTGTAATCTGATTAAATAATAATAAATTCTCGACTCATTTGCAGCTGATGTCCCCCATTCATGCAAATAGTGTTGGTGGTCGAACCGGATTCAGGGCAATAGGCTGGTCTATGGGGATTGGCCCTGTCCTGCACTGGTCCACGAATCCACTGGTGCAACAAGGCGAGTTCACACCAGCCGAGGCAGATGAGTGCCTGCATGGGTCATGGAGAGATGCGGCACAAAAATAGACCCTCGCTCCCTGCTGAACATCATCCACTAATCTGATATTTGTCCTTTTTTCCCCCAATTCTCCATGCATTCACCTCAACTCTGCCAGGTTCCCCAGACGAGGGACAACTTGCAGCAAAAAATTACCGTATATGTCGGTGTATACGATGGAATTTCAACATCAAAAATGTCAACCACAAATCAGAGATCGTCTTATACACCAAGTATAAAATCCAAACCTTAATATCTTGTGGTTTGGAGTGCACCGTATGGCAATGGAGTACAGCTTAAAACACTCACATAACTCTGACAGCCCTGCCATTAAATATTTTTCGACTGAAACTTGCATTTGGGAAGTTGGATTGATAGTAATGTTATATTCAGACAATGAAAATGTATTCTAAGCCTGTCCAACATAACCTTAAAACACATCAAATGAAGTTAACAGTTGCCATTTGCAACAGCGGACGACAGTAAACAAACAGCCAGGGGTAAAAATTACGCTCGACACCATGATTGTTCCTGGAAAAGATCCAATGCCCAAGTGATGTCCCTAGTGGTTACGTTACAGCAGCTGGGAATGTTTGATGCATATTATGGTCAGTAATTGACAGTATTTTTTCCATTCGTTTAAATAAATTGGTTAAATTTTAAATAACCAAGACTGTCTTGCTTAGTCATGTGCTTAACAGTAACACTCCACTGGTCAGTGGGATGGTTGGTGAAGGACAGTAAGCTCTCAGTGGTAAGTTCCAGACTTGGATACTCCTATAGCTCAAAACCTACATTTTAAGTGGAAATTCTAGGAGTTTGTTTACATTCGTTATCTTAGTTTGTTTACACGTTTTATGATTTTTTTTGCACTCCCAATAAGTGGTAATTCTGATCAGGAAAAAGGAATCTCAGGGTTGCATGTGATGTCATGTATGTATCCTGACAATAAATCTGATACACCCAGTCGTTCTTTCCGGTGACATGTACGGTAAACTATAGTATACAACTGGCCCACGAGCAGGTTATGATCACATTTCTCTGGAGGCTTGTAGTGCACAAATTCTCTGCATCAATACAACTGCTACCACGTTTCAAACTGTCATGTTGATGCAGGTCTTCTGACAGCACGTGTGTTGTAGTCGTGCAATCAGCCATCTGAACAGGGGTTCGAGTCAGCAGTCTGCTGAGCCACAGATGGACTATGAAGCACAGAGACTTCCTCTTCCTCTTTGACACTGTGGTCGACAGTGAAGGAGTGAGTTGTGGGTGCAGGGAAATATGGGCCTATGAATGGACTGCAAAGCGACCACAGTGCATTGCATTCATTTATATTGAGAAGCATTCTGTTAATTAAAGGCTTCGTTTGTGTGCTTTACATACTTGAAGAGCTGCAGCAAGCAAGAGTTTCAGTGCATCTGTGTGTGGCAATAAACTTTCTTTGTCCCCGTGATCCATTTAAGAAAGATCAATGGCAAATTAACACCTGAAGGTAGTCTGACAAAACTGTTAAGCCAGCAGAAAGGATGCTTTCTTTCATTGGTTGAAGCACAGAATAAAGGATAGATTCAAGATTTATTGTCATGTCATAAAGACAGTGCAATACTCCATGGAATCTGTTTTCGTCTGCTGTAAGGCGGAGAGATTTACAGTCAGAGAAAAAGAAGCAGAAGCGTCACAGAGTGTCCGCAGAGTCGGCTCCAGCACTGACGCTGCCCCCGCAGCCACACATAATCCAGTCTAAACCATCAGCTGCCCAAGCTCCCAATTCTTCGGCTCGATCAGGAAGCCTTCAGCACCCTCGGCACCTCTCGAATCCTGGTCCCAATACCTGGTACCCCTCCAGCTGTCCACTGCCACGTGTGAATCCCTCAACTGCCGTCACGGTTTGGTCAGAGCTGATGAAATGTGTGGAAATCAGAAAGCATCTCGAAGGAGAACACCAAGCATGGTTGCTGGAACCGGAGAATTAAATTTATGAGCATAAACTGACATGGCTGGGGGGCTTTGTTTGGAGCAGACTAGGCAGATTTGAATTGAATCGCTTATCACTTCTACTGAGATACAGTGAGAAGCTTTGTTTTAGGTGCTATCCAGGCAAGTCAACCCATTCTTAAGTACAGCAGGTTGTGCAAAAAATAAGCAAAGTTCAAGGCAGAACATTACAGGAAGTCAAAGTCCTCAAGATACAGCATTACAGAGACAACAAGTGGTACGGAGGAGAATACTGTGCCAGGGTCTTATCTTTTACCAATGAGAGGTCCTGATAGTTGCAGCAAATAAACTGTCCTTTGATCAAGAATCATGGTGCATTAATCAAAGTGTGCTTAAGAGGGTCAAATAGGAATGGAACACTGTTTGAAGATGGAATGAATTGTGAATTTTAAATTCAAATTTTAAATTAAGTTTAGACATACTGCCCTTTCGGCCCATAAGCTCGTGCCGCCAAATTACCCCCCAATGAACCTACAACCCCCAGTACATTTTTGAAAGGTGGGAGGAAACCGGAGCACCCGGAGGAAACCCCACGCAGGCACGGGGAGAGCGTACAAACTCCGTACAGATTCTAACCTGGCACTGTAAACAGAGTTGCGCTAGTTGCTACACAAACTGTGTTGCCCCGGTAGCAAGATTAACGGGGTTGGGGGATGTGTGGTTTGGTTAAATGTTTCCACATACAGGCAAGAATTCTGAATGTCAGTGTCTAAAAGATCAGAGAATAATAATGTTCTTTTCACATTGAGAAAAGCATCTGACGTTTGAAGAAGTGTAATTGAAAAGGAACCAGATTAAGAGCTGGGAAGGAGGATTGAACTTTGTTGAGGTTGAACACAATGGATCAAAGAGCCATGTTAAGGCAGCAGTTAAGGCAACACCTTGACAGTGCCAGCAATTGGGATTGTGGTTCGAATTCCACGTTGTCTATAAGGAGTTTGTACCTTCTCCCTGCGTCTGGATGCATTTTGTCCAGGTGATCAGGTTTCCTCCTTCCCTTCAAAAAGTATCGGGGAGGGTGAATTGGGTGTAATTGGGGAGCACGGGCCCGAATGGGCCTGTTATGTGCGGTATGTCTAAAAAATTATTTTCAATTCTATGTTCCGTAACTCATTACGGTCCCTGTTGAATCAGAATTAATTGCTCCTAATTAGAATGAATAACGGTGCAGACGTGCCAAGGTCAAAAATGCTCAACTCACTTGTGAAACATAAATGTTTCAGTCCCTGGCTTGTTGGAACATCCTGACAAGATTCTGGAACGAATCCCCATGACCAAAACGTCACAGGATTTACCACAGGAATAGGCAAAAGCAGAAATGTGACCACAGACTGAAACTCCAAATTCTGACAGGAACTCAGTGTTGACTCATTCCCGAGAACTTCTGGCTGCAGTCTCATCACCAGCCACAAGAGTGAGCTTTTGCTTGATTTTTTTTATATATACAACTAATGTTTTCTCTTTTGAAAACTCAAAGATTGATCAGTAGAATTCTGGATTCTAGGCCATAAAGATATTATCAGTACAAATTGTAAACAACATCTCCTCCTCACTAATCATCAACACAGGTGCACTTCAATGATGTGAGCTTAGCCCACTGCTCTACTCATTACACACCTATGACTGTGTGGCCTGGAACAATTCCAAACCCATCGATAAATTTGCCAATGACAATTTTCAGAATGACAAATAGCAATGAGGAAATGTACAGGAGGGAGATAGAAGAGCTCGTTGAGTGGTGTCACACTAACAACCTTGCACTAAATGTTAGCAGAGCCAAGGAGGTGATTGTGGACTTCAGGAGGAAGTCAGGGGAACACGACCCACTCCTTATCGAGGGTCAAGCTCTTCAAATTCCTGGGTGTCAACATCTCCGAGGATCCATCCTGGAGCTTCCATGTCAATGCAACCATGAAGAAGGCTCGACAGTGGCTATACTTTGTGATGTGTTTTGTGGAGATTTGCTACATCACCAAAGATGCTTGAAAACCTCTACAGATGCACCGTGGAGAGCATTCTGTCTGATTACATCACTGTCTGGTTATATTATGTCTGGTTACATCACTGTCTAGTACAGAGGTGCCAATGCTCAGGACAAGAAAAATCTCCAGAGGGTTGTTAATTCGGCCTGCGACATCACGGGAACCAGACTACTCCATTGAGGACATCGACAAAAAAAGGTGTCTTAAAAAAGCAACCTCTATCCAGGTTTTGAGCTGGGGGGAGGGAGAGCACATCAAAAAGGTGCCGCAACCCCAGCCGTACACCTGTATCTGCGCACACAAGGGTTTTGCAACCAGAGCACAAAGCCTCCATGCCTCCTTCTCTCTCCAACCTCTCCTCTCCCTCCCCACCACTGCCTGCCTCTCTTCTTCCTTCCTCTCCCTCCCTCCTCTCCATCTCTCTCTTCTCACTTCCCTCCCCTTCCCTGAAAGAAACAATGAATGACTTCCTTCTCACCTCTCCCCATTCCTTAGAGCTGGTGAGCAACCATTGACGTTCCTGTAGATGGAAGTTGAACTGATGGAGGAAACGTGGGGAGACAATCTGTACAGAGCAAGATCCCACAAAAGAAAATGACCACACACTTGTGTATTTATTACATTGGTCACATGAAGCCCTGGCATCATTTTACATTGATCTATCATACAGGGCAAAGCAATCTTTCTGCAGAAGTGTTTGGGATGATTCCTTGAGCCTGAAGTCGAACGGCAAGGTAACAAATATCCTTGGCCTGTGACCGTGCGCCCACACCAGACTCCATTGTGCATGTGCTATAGGCTGAGGGGACACACAGGAGAGTGTTCGGAGTAGGGCGACGGGAGCTCTGGTGCAGGCTGAGAGGAGGGTTCAGAGTTGGGCATCAGGAGCTCCAGTCACCAGAGCTCCCGATGCCCAAATCCAACTCCAAATCCTCCCTCAGCCAACCTGAACTGTGGGGCACAATTTGCAATTTAGTTTTGAAATAAAACAAACATTTTACTCACAGCTCTCACCTCTCGGGCTCTCTGATTTACTATTCAAACATAAATCTTGAATTCTTTTTGCACCTTGTGTTCGCGCCAATTCACGCATGCCATGATTCTGAGCAACCATGGATTCACCTCCAGCAGCACAGAGTCCAGTTCAAACCATCGGCGACCCAAGCTCCAGATCCAAATTTCCGATGGGATCAGGAAGCCTTCAGTTTCCGAGGTCTTTCGGGGAGCCCTTCTTGCCCTCAGCCTCCTCTCGAATCCCAGATCTGAATACGGCCCCATGAGCTAGTCTCCAGCAGCCCCGTAGACTGTGCGGGACCTACAGCCGCTAATCCCTTCGCTCAGCAGGTCAGGCAACATCTGCGGAGAGGGAAACAGGGTTTCAACGACTCAGGTCCAAGACCCCTCCTCAGAACCCTTTCATATAACGATCCCACGACCTTCTGAAGAAGAGCTGGTGAGTTTTCTTGGAGACTGCAGATGCCGAAAGCTGAACACAATCGGCAGGAGGAACTGAGCAGCATCAGCAGGAGATTAAAAACAAAAAGTTGACGCTTCGAGCAGAAACCCTTTATCAAGAAAGCGGGAAAGTCATTGTCTGCTGAGCTTCAAAGAGGGAGGGATCTCAAAAAAGGGGTCCAGCTGGAATCATCGACCAATCTTTTTCTCCCACTGCTGCCTCTAGCCCAATGTGTTCAGGTGAATTTTTACCTGATTGCCAGCGAGCATCCATTCAGAAAACCTCTGGTCATTGTCATGCTGCCGCTGATTGGCTGTCAAAGTTACAACAATGTATTTCAATGGTGGTAAGAGCTGTGCTGGGGATCTGAAAGGGACAGGTTTTCCTCCCTGAAAACATTTGTACATGGAACAAACTTCATCACCTTGACGAGAAAACATCTCAAAATTTTCCACAAGCAGAGCCGTTGAAACCTGCCTGGGCGACCAACTTTGTCGAAACAGCTCCCAAAGATAGCGGTGCTGAAAGCACTCTGCCATTCGAGATTTGGAATTGCAGCAAGCGCTGACGTAGGAGAAGGCCTTTTGGCCCATTGTGTCCATGCTGGGAGACAGCCATTCTGACGAGTCCAACCTCTGAGTTCTCCTTCTGCTGCTGCCTCTGCCCTGGTCTTGGCAGTGAACCCTCAGCCCTCCATGCTTCAGTCCATTTTTGCCATTACAGCACCAGCACCAGCGCTGACTGTCAGGAGTTAGTGTCCACCTGGGTTTCCTCCAGGTGCTCCAGATTCCTCCCACCCTCCAAAATCGTGCCAGGTTTTCAGGTTAATCGGTCACATGGGTGTATTTGAGTGGCAGGAGCTCAAGGGCCAGAAGGGCTCTATCTCTAAATTAAAATTAAAGCTAAAATAGATCAAAAGAGCCATCTCACCCTGGTCACACTCTCTTCAGCCCCACCCAGGAGGTACAAGATTCACCAGTACAAGAGGCACCCCCAGATTCAAAGACAGTTTCTTTCCTGCTGTGATCAGACTCCTGGATGACCCTCACACAAGTAATGTTGTCTTTGCTCATCTCTCTCCGTAACTTTGCCCTTTTGCCCTTCATCTTAACCCTTGTACTATGTCCAAGATGTCGACTAGTCTGCTCGCAGATCAAGCTCTTTCGCTGCATGTGACGTCCACCATGTGACTGGCTCCCAGCAGCCTCCCTGGTCCAGGGGCAATCAGAAATGCCTGATAAATGCTGGCACTGCCAGTCCTACTCACATGCTGTGGATTCATTGATTAAAAAGCCTGTGAATGATCACATGATCTCAAGATAGAGGAGCAGAAGCCCATTGTCTACTCCTCCATTCTAATCATGAGCTGATCCATCCTCCCACTCAACCCCACTCCCCAGCTCTCTCCCCATAACCCTTGATGCCCTGACTCATTAATTACCTGCCAATCGCTGCCTTAAACACACCCAAGGACCTTGCTTCCACAGCTGCCTGAAACAACAATCTCAGGGCCACCTGGCTAAAGAAATGTTTCCGTGCCTCTGTTTTAATTTGACGTCCTGTTATCCTGAAGTTGTGCCCTCTTGTCCGAGACTCCCCTACCAGGGGAAACATCCTTGCCACATCAACTTTGTCCAGGCCTTTCAACAGGCAAAGTCCCTCTTCGAGGTTCCCCAACCTCACCAAGGTCGTGGGAAATGGGGATGGAGCAGATTGCTTTGATCCATGGCATCCATTCCAGAGATGGCCTGGTGTGACCACTTTATATCAGAGGGTTGTGGTCAAACCGGGTTGGTAGTGGAAAGATTGATTGTGAAATTGGGCAGTGACCTCAATGGACTTCACATGGTCAATTGTCCTGATGAGATGCCTGATTCACTTAACGCACACAGATGCTTGTACATGTGCAAACATACATGCATGCTCAAAAGAACCTACACATATGCACACATTCATGGACACACACACATAAATAGAAACACATGCACATTCAGGAGGTGCGCCGGGAAGTGCAGACACAGGCCTTTCACCCCTTCATATCCATGCTGAGCATCAAGGTAAATCTTTGCTCATCCCAATGACCAGCACAGTGATGGTCTCACTTCAGAGCAGCCAATACTGATCAGTGGATGGCTGCTTCTGCTTTTGGACATTCCAGAGGATTAATGGCCTCATTCATGATTTAAATGGCAGGAGACCACAGCACTGTCACCATTGAAGGGAGCACAGAGGTGGCTGAGTGGGTGCAGTGTGACAACAGAAGGCATGCACGTGGACAACACATCAGACTTAATGTATGCACATGTACACACTTGCAAATGCACACATGCACACGCGTGCACTTAATGCACGCACACACATGCAAGCACTTAATACAGACACAGACACAAACACATGCAAGCACTTAATACACATGCATGCACACACACTCAACGTACACAGACATTTGGACAGGTGCAAACATACACACAAAAATACACACAAAAACACAACGCACACAAGCAGAGCCAGATTAAGGTCATGTGGGTCCTGTAGCATAAATTTTAAAGGGCCCCTAAATAGTGCCGGCTGGGGCATGTGCAATGAGGGGGAAGTGTCACCTACCTTCCCCGCCCCCCCCCCACCCAACTAGAGAGTTTCTGATGCTGACCCTGCATGTCCATTTTGGTAACTTTGAAATAGACTTAATTATTCTTTACAAAATGATGCTAACTTTCTCAGATCACTATATATTCAGTGGTTACCTGCACATACCACCTATGGCCCTCACTTCAACACTGAATTTGTAAGACTGAACTTTGAAGTAACTTTCTCGATTTTGGCCAGAACTGTAATGGTTTGGGTATAACACACACACACACACACACACACACACACACTAGACACCTGCGCATAGTTGGGGATAGATTTAGTGTTAGGGATAGTTTAAACGTTAAGTCAATAGTTTAAAAGTTAGAAATAAAATCAGTATTTTAAAAATTAAACACTGTCTGCTTCATTGTCTATTGCAGCTCGCAATGCATGATTTGTAACCACACGTACGCACGTAGCGGGGCAGTTTCTCCTGCGCAGAGCGCCTTTGATGTAGACACAAAAATGTTGCCTCTGTGGTTTTCAGAATGCCAAGTTTGAGCAGGGATTGAACATGGGCTGGGGTCGCCCTCCACTGTTGAAGATCTGTAACTGCATCCTCATGCCTCCTGGGGTCAGAATTGGACTTTCCAACTCTCCTCCACTGGAACAGTTTATTTCCAAAAAACACACCACTGGAGTAACTGATTCCAGCATCTACACTCTTTTCTAGGTCTCCATGGTAAATTATTGATCTTAATGAATTCCTGGCATTTTAAAGTATTGTTAATTACATTACTTTTGTTCAGGAAATTATTTAAAAATGTTTAAATCTATTTGAGAGATTATTACACTTATGGGACCCTCAAAAGCTCTTCAATAAAAACAAGGGCTGGTATTTCAATCTCTGCGAACTCCAGGGGCTGGGGGATTTGATCTGAAAACTCCAGGGGTTGGGGGATTTGATCTGTGAGCTCCAGGGCCTGGGAGGGATTTGATCTGTAAACTCCAGGGGCTGGGGGATTTGATCTGCCAACTCCAGATGTAATAATCATGCCATCTGTGAAGGTACAAAAATGCACAGCAGAACCACAAAATACAAGACACAGATTTTATTCAAATCACACCAGCGGGAATGAGTATTATTAATATCAGGTAGACAGTGTTACCCTGGTTAATACCAGAATCTCATTCGAAGGATCAAGTGAATCAGTACAATACTTAAGGCATATTCTTGAATACTAATTTGATAGGCGTCACTTGTTACAGGCTCAGATTTTACCTCTTCTAAAGACAGGGAAATGACTGGACATCAATCATTTTATTCATATGCACAAGTCAGAATTAAAAGATATCCTTCTTGCATACAAAATTACCAGTAGCCTGGAAGAGTTGCTCTCAATATTCATTGAGTGACATCCATTCTCTGTCGGCCTGATACCTGGTCTTTAATTATCATATGGAAATGGCTCGTTTCACAATAATATTAAACCATCAGATGAACAATAAAGAGCGAAATTTCTGGACAGAAACAATATTAAGTCAGGACTGGGCTGGCTTCGTTAGAGTCACTGGGTGCATTCTACAGCCTTTAACAATTCAAATCGGGTCTGACAGGTTTTGAAACCTGGACAGCTGTGTCTGCACAGGAATCATGTTGACAGTGTGACTGAATGGAACAAGCCATTTAGCATGAGTGTGTTATAAGCTATCGTAGCATTTATGAGGCTACCTGAATGATCTTTGCACAGGAATCCAGGAAATGGCTGAAGTAGTTAATTCAAGAGCTTTGCAGAAGCAAATGAAGGATGTCAATTGTCTTGTCTGGAATGTGTCTTCACTCTGGCAACCATGGGTATTTCTTTGGCCTCAGCTCCAAGCTGGTGACTATCATGTTTTTTCTCATAACAGTAATGTTTGGATGTCATAAAAATGCAAACTTTAACACAGGGGCTGGGGGATTTGATCTGCCAACTCCAGGGGCTGGGGGATTTGATCTGCCAACTCCAGGGGCTGGGGGATTTGATCTGCCAACTCCAGGGGCTGGGGGATTTGATCTACCATCTCCAGGGACTGGAAACATTCAATTTGACCATTCCAGGGGAAGAGAGGGTTGGCTCTTTGGTCTCAGCCCATGTCAGGAGAATACTGACTCCAGCCATGAGGAGCTCAGGTTATGGATCGCACCCTGGACAATCCGTCCCATTGGGGGCATGGACAGGGTGTCATGTGGACACTTACCTATATATTCCTGCAGCAGTCTGTTCTTGCCCAGAGAGCTTGTGGTTGCCATGGGAATGGTGCTACCAATAAGGCAAACCCCAATTGCAGTGATAGAGTGTTATCCTGACCATTAGAGGGAGTCAGAGACTAGTTTGTTGCAGCTCAGTTAGATTCAAGATGGATTCCTCCACATGGTCATGAATGAGTTCTTTATCTAATATAATTGTTTTAAAAGAACCCAAGTTTCTTTATTACAATAAAAGAAACATCACACCTATCATATAACTTGCTGGAGAACATTAACCTCGTGGCATCTCTTTCACGGAAGAGCCAGTGTCATGTCCAGTAACAATATGGAGTCAAAGATTTCAACAGCTTGGAAACAACATCCAAGCCCTCCGAGCTTGTCCCATTATCCTGCTTTCAGCCATTATCGCTCTAAACCTCTCCTGTCCTGTTGAAATGTCCTTTGATTGGTACAATTGTCCCCACCTGTACCATTTCCCCAGCAGCTCATTCCACATACCCATGTGTGGAGAAGATGCCCCTCAGTACCCTATCAAACCTTTCCGCTTTCACCTTAACCCTGATGCCCTTACTCTGGGGAAAAAGATGACAATTTTTTAACATAATTTACCCTTACGATTTAATAAACGTCTGTAAGGTTCCCTGCACTTTCGGGAGGAACAACTCCAACTGATCCAGCCCCTACCTACTGTATAAACTTGTGTAAAAGTCAATAACGTGTAAATGTCCAGTCATTTCCCCCCATTTTTGGCCCCGGCCGGCCGCCCTCTGGAACTCATGTCGCCTCGACCATGAACACTCACTTCAACTCCAGCCGCCCTCACATCGAAGCTCCTGATGCCTCGAACGTGGACTTACCACCCAGACTCAGTAGGCCTTCCCCCATCAGAGATCCCAATGTCTCAAACAAAGCAGTCACTCACCGGGGTCAAAAGCAGCTTCCCTGTAAAATTAACGTTAAAAAATTGTCTTAAAAATTCAACATTTATACAAGTAAATCTTGCAGAAAAGTGGTTTATTGCCTTTATAGCCACAAAAAATCTATTTAGTGATTTCAGTTTTGCAAACTATGTGTTATTGATTTATAGAGTGACCAGTGAACTGAGACCAAGGTTATTTTAAATCTTAAACAGGGATTAACTGGAAGATTCAAGTATTGACAGAAAATGAGAAAATAAACTGGAAATCTGACATGGTGATACGGTTGGCATAGCGATGGTTAGCACAATGCCTTTACAGCGCCAGTGATCGGGGCCCAGGTTCAAATTCCACGCTGTTTTTAAGGAGTTTGTAAGTTCTCCCCACGTCTGTGTTGGTTTTCCCCAGGAGCTCCAGTCTTCTCCCACCATTCACAATATACCAGAGATCGTAGGTTAATTGGGTGTAATTGGGCAGCACGGTCCTGTGGGCCGAAAGGGCCTGTTACCGTGCTGTATGGAAACATTCGGTGGGTCAGCCAGCTTCCGTGGATCCTTCATTGGATCTGGGAATACAGATACATAATTCTCTGAAAGTGGTGTCACAGGTGGATAGGGCTGGAAAGAGCTTTTGGCATATTGGTTCATAAATCAAAGTATCGAGTTTTGGAGTTGGGATGTTATGGTCAAGTTGTATAGGACATTAGTGAAGCCAAATTTGGAGTGTTTTGTGAAGTTTTGGTCATCTAACTACAGGAAAGTTATCAATAAGACTGAAATAGTCCAGAGACGTTTTACTCAGAGGTTGCCTGGACCTCTGGAACAAAATTATAGGGTAAAGTTAGGACTTTATTCCCTGGAGCGTGGAAGAACGAGGGGAGATTTGATAAAGGAATTTAAAATTATGAGGGGTCTCAACAGAGTAAATGACGGTAGATTTTTACCACCGAGGGTCGCTGAGATACAAACATGGGTTAAGGGTGAAAGGGGAAAAGTTTTGTGGGAACGTGAGGGGGAACTTCACACAGAGTGTGGAACGAGCTGCCATCTGAAGTGGTGAATGTAGGCTCTGTTTTAAAATTTAAGAAGAATTCAGATAGAGTCATGGATGGGAGAGGTATGGAGGGCTACAGACTGGGTGCAAGTCAGAGGGACGAGGCAGAAAAATGGTTCGGCTCAGACTAGAAGGGCTGAAGGGCTGAACCAGTGCTGTAATGTTCTATTGTTCTTTGAGGGACACAGATAAGGTGGGTCTTTTTTTCTGCAATACAGGAGAGACGTAAACCAGAGAACCTCAATTTAAGGTGAGAGGGGAAAGTTTTAAGAAGGTATTGGTAACAAGCTGCCAGAGGAAGTGGTTGAAGCAGGTACAATCATCTCATTGAAAAGACATTTGAATGCACAGATGGAAGGAAAAGGATGAGGGCAAAGCGCAGGAAAATGGGGCTAGCTTGGTTGATGAGGACAAGTCGGGCCTTAGGTCTTGTTTCCGTCTGTGGATCAAAATGAGGCAGATTAGATCAGATCAAGTTTCTTTGTGTAAAATGTGGCTAATTATTGGACTGGAACATGCCCAGCGAACCAGATTTCAGATTTATTGTCAGAGTACATATGTGACATCACATAGCACCCTGAGATTCTTTTTCCTGTAGGCGAGGCAGAATTACCACTTATTAGGAGTGCAAAAAACAAACTATTCAACGTACACATGTAAAAAAAATAAAGAAATGTAAACAAAATACAGAGAGAACAAAAACAATAAACTACAAAAGTAAGAGCCCTTAAATGAGTCCCTGATTGAGTTTGTTGTTGAGGAGTCTGATGGTGGAGAGTTAGCAGCTGTTCCTGAACCTGGTGGTGTGAGTCTTCTGGCACCTAGACCTTTTCCTGATGGCAGCAGCAAGAACCAGGCGTGTGCTGAGTGGTGTGGATCTTTGATGATTCCTGCTGCCCTCCAACAGGAGCTTTTCCTGTCGATATACTCAAATGTGGGGAGGGTTTTGCCTGTGATGTCTTGGGCTGTGTCCACTACCTTCTGGAGGGATTTACACTCAGGGGTATTTGTGTCCTCAGCAAACTTTCCACCACCTCTATAGAAATTTGCTAGGGTTTCTAGTGTCTTGCCAAACCTTCACAATCTCCTGAGGAAATTGAGGCACTGATACAACTGAGAGAAAATAGAAGGAAGGAAAAAATGTGCTGAAATCATGGCAATTGAGGACAGACAGTTGTCATGAGTTTGCGAGCATTGGAGAATTTGATGTGCTCTTCCAGCAGAGGTTGATTGGCCTGCTGAGTATTTCCAGCTTTTTCTGTTTAAGTTTTCAGCATATGCGGTTTTAAAAAAACCTACACAAGGTCCGACAGATGAGAAACTGCTGAGACACAAGGTGCAGGGAGATACATGGCACTCTCTTGTTTTAATCATTAAAGCCTTCCATTTTTCTGTGCAGAACATTGAATGGAGAACTTCTGAGCTGAGTCGGAACCAGGAACGATTTCTCTTTATTTGAGCTGATGACTCCCGTGTCTGAGAGGCCGGGACAAAAAGTGGTTCAACTTGCATCACTCCAGGGAGGATTCCATTGCAGCCATTTGATTTGTGACCAACCTACTTCGCTCTCCAGCTGTCTCCGGCTAATTGAATGACACTGCCCCGTGACACAAACCAGGTTCAAGGGTTTTCTCACTCCCCAGACTTCCAGCTGCAGCGTGGTCATTTGCTGCCCTCGACCTCTCAAGGGCTTCTGCACAACGGCAGGGCAAGGTCAATGGTGATAAAACTGATGACTCCACTGGTGTCCATTCTAGTCACAAGGGATCAGTCTGCTGTCGAACAGGCATAAATTTAGGCCCATTAGTGGATCATGGAATAGCCCAACAACTGTTAGCTCCTCAAATGAGCTGACAGCTAACTGATTAAGCCAAAAAAATAACATTTTGTCAGCGCTAAAATAAAACCTGACAGGGCTGAGCTCTTAGGAAGAGGTAATTACTAACCAATTTCCATATTTGACCAGGGAACACAGTGCCACTAAATTGGTGTTGTTTCTATGGCACATAATCCAATAAATCTCATTTGTCAAGAAGGCATTTTAAAAGCCAAATGTATGTCAATTTCTGACCATATTTGTTCAACATTTAAACATCACTAATTACTCTGGACAACAAAGATTTTGCTTTCTGAAAACCTTCAGGTATATTCTATGGTTTTGAAAAATCACCTCAAAATCTTCCTACCATGTACCATTTTTTGATTTAACCCATTTTTATGATTTCCTATCATATTTTGTCTACTTCAAGCATACAAAATTGTGAAGTGCAAAATGTAATTAAAAATTCATTTTCTGCTTTTGCACTCAGACTCCTTTCCTGCCAATCTTGGTGCAGTCAGTGACGAATGTAGTGAAAGGTTTCACCAGGACATTGTGACCATGGAAAAGCGGTATCAGGGCAACTGGAATCCATGCTGGCCCACTATTGTTGGTCACTGACATGAGAGGCATCAGATGCTGAGTACAAATGAAAATCAGCAGCAAAACATTTTTAGGTCAGTTGAACTAATGCATCGTGTCAACATCATTATGTGATTAAACCTGCTAAATTCAATAAAAGTTAATGTTTCTCCAACTTCCTATGTGATACAGCAAACCTGAAATTATCTTTGTGTTCAGCTTAATCCCCATTTCCTTTCAGGAAGCAAAGCTGTTATTGTGCTGTTATGGATCCAGTTATGTTGATCAGCACTTTTTAAGTGCAGTCCAATTGATTGGGAAGGACCACAGAATGCAATGGGCATCCTTACATTTGGCAGATAATTTGTGTCCAAGGGATTTGCAAGGTGCTTCTGGCTTGGTATTGCCCTGGGTAGGTGCTGGTAAAGAGTTACATACGTGCCAGGCTAAAATGCAAAATGCACAAAACGGGCAGCAGTTCCTCAAATCTGTTCTCCTGATCCACACACCCGGGGACCGCTCCTGTGCAATACCAACAACTTCCCATCCATTGCCACACATCAGGATGCCATTGGTGTCCAAGAGTCTAATCCACTGGAGAATAAAATTCCAAAGATCCACAGCTGATCTCCAGCCACTTCAGGCCGAATTGGGTAATCCCTGATCCTGGGATTGTGTCGTTAGTTCCCAGGTCCCACCTCTCCAGCCTGGTGAAATGAGCGCACAACATCCACCCTTTCCATTCCTTTCAGGATTTAAACCTTTCATGGGATCACCTGAACTTCAGAGAATGTATTTCTTCGTGCATAACTAAAGCTTTCTCTTGAAGGAAATTAAGTGGAAAGGAGCAAACAATTCAGGACATTCCTATAATTAATCTCAATTATTAAAAGGGTTTAAAGCAGAGGTTTTTAAACTTTTCCTTTCCACTCACACACCATCTTAAGTATTCCTGATGGCATCAGTGCTCTGTGATTAGTAAGGGATTGCTTAAGGTGTTATGTGGGTGGGAAGAAAAAGGTTTGAAAACCACTGTTTTAATTGTACCTCATTGACTCGTTATGTGGACAGTTTCATAACTCCAAAGGAAATGGGCCAATGACAATTTTTCTCAAGCAAAATATTTCAGTAACAATTGGGTCGAGAGCAGTGATTCTCAACCTTCCCTTCCCACTCACAGACCACCTTAAGACCACCCTTATTAATCATCGGGAATACTTAAATGGTGTGTGAGTGGAAAGAAAAGGTTTGAAAACCACTGGTTTATAAGTTCCTTTTATTGTCACATAATATTTCATTAAAATGGTATATGCATGATGTACTTCAACCTTCATCTGCCCGAGGCAAACAAAGAATTGCTGTGAGCATTGCCCACTAACCCTAACAATAGGAGAAAGAGAAGCAAACGAGTCCCTTCAGAGTCATGGAATGTCCGTGAATTTACCTCCATGCTCCCGCAGCCTCTGCAGCCGCACAGACTCCTGTCCAGACCATCCACAACCAGATCCAAACCTCCAAAATGGTCGGGTGGCCTTCAGCACCCAAGGTCCTTCATGAGTCCCTCTTGACCTCAGCACCCTCTTGGTTCTTGTACCTGCCTGCAATCTGTATGAGTCCTTCAGCTGCAAGTTGCCGACAGCCTATGTAGGTTCTTCAGCCGCTCAGCCCCTTGCTAGGTCTCCATCCGGTAGGGTAATCTCCTCAGCTTCTGCTCCTCAATGAGGGGGGGGTGGAGGGGAGGGGGTAGTCTCCCGTTTCTTGTGCCTTGTGCTAGTCCACCATTCCCTCAGAGTCTGCAACCCCTCGTGGTACGTTGCCCAGCATGGGCACCGTCACTTTAGTCGCAGGTCTCTGTGGTTGCAGGATTTGAATATTGTCATTTAACAGGCCGTCTGAAGCCTGTACAGAACCGTCGACATTCAGACCGGGCAGTTGGACCTTGCAGAGCCGCACTGTACCTCCTCTCTCCCAGATCTGCACCAGCGACAATGCTAACATTTTACATTTTTTCATGTTTTCAAAGTAAACGTTGAATTTTTACCTAATTTTTTTTCATGTTTCAGCTGCATCTCCATTTAAAAATGAAGACCATTTTTTTTTAAATTAAAAAATATCAAAAATTGCAGATGCTTTAAATCAGAGATAAAACATGAAAATTCTTGTTTCTCCGCTGGGGAGGCAGCGTCTGTGGAAAGAGAAACAGGATCAACATTTTGGACCAGAGACTCTTTCTTGGTGTTCGATTCGTTCACTGACTCTTGCTTCTTTATTGGGGATCATAATTAGATTGAGAGTTGCTGGTGGAGTTTAGGTGACTATTCTGTCAGGGGAAAGACCTGACAGAAACACTGAGGTTTCCTATTCATGTTCTTCCACGAGAAGGTCTGCAGACGCTGGGACTGTCGTGAGATACACTAACGCGCTGGAAAAACTCAGCAGGTCATGCAGCATCAATGGGGTGATCAATGTTTCGGGTCTGAGTCAAATCACCTTTGTCAAGGTGTGAGCAACAGGAAGGCAGGCACCTGAATGAAAAGGTGGGTGATGGGGGGGAAATGAAGAGGAGAGGAAGGAGGAAAGGGCAAGGGTAGGAGCACCAGCTGACAGGTAGGTGGGCATAAGGTGGATGTGGTTGGGAGGGCTGGAGAGAAAAAAGCTGGGGAGATAAGGGAAGAGGGTAGTTCTCTGAATAGACAGATGGGGAATGAGAGGGGAGGAAGATAGACAAAAGGCCTTTTTGCACAGAGATCCCACAATACTGCTGTAAAGAGGACCCATCATTAAGCCTGTGTACCCTAAACCAAACAACACTGGCATAATGTGATTCAGCACTGTGACTACTTCGGCTGCCAGCTTAAAGGCAGGACTACAATGACACCCCCCCTCCACCCCCCCATTCCGTGTTCATACCTTTTACATAGAACAGCGGGTGGCAATAAAGGGGCAATATTCCCACCTTGAAGAAGCTGTGTAAAAGGGGCTAAAGAGAGAGTCTCTGACTGGAAAGATGAGGGGATGGGGGCTGGAGGAAAGGAGGCAGAGGGATAGGGAAAGAAATATTTTTACCCCGCTTTAGGTAAGTCGACCATTCCTATGAAACCTTCCATAAGCAGAAATGAAGGCTATTTTCATAAAAGTGAAAACCCATTCAAATTTATTTTGGATAGCGAATGCAGGTTTCTTCGTTAAAGGGAATTTATGTAAAGCAAGTATTCGCAAAGCGGGGTACACCTGTACTCGGAATGGAGAAGGAAGGGGGTGGGGAACTCTGCGTTATTCTATCAGATGCCTCTTGGTGGCATCATTGCTCTTCATTCTCACCTCTACTCAGGATTTCAGAAGATGGATTTAAATCCCGCCAACTTGGACTATACGCTGATTTGCAATCACTTGAAATTTATTTCACTTGTGGCAATTTTTTTGTATAAATATGTTAAATACAAGTAATATGGCCAAAAGGAAAGTCTGATCTTTAAGATTAATGTAGAAACCAGAAGAGTTGGAAGAACTCCGCAGATATGGGGAACATGTAGATCAGGGGTGGGCAACCTTTTTTAAAAACTCACAATCTACCTTAAGTAATTCCTGTGTCATCGAGGCTCTGTGATTGATAAGGTATTGATTAAGGTGGTATGTGAGTGGGAAGGGAAGGGTGAGAACCACTGCTCTAGACGCAATTGTTACAAAAATATTTTGCTTGAGAACAATGGTCATTGGCGCATTTCCTTTGGAGTTATGAAACCATGCACATAACAAGTCAATTAGGTATGATTAAAACAGTGGTTTTCAAATTTTTTTCTTCCCACCCGCATACCACCTTAAGCAATTCCTTACTAATCACAGAGCATCAATGGCGTAGGGATTGCTGAAGAAGAAATGTGAGCCCACCCCTGATCTAGAGAGAGAGAGAAAAAGGGAGAGTTAATATTTCAGGTCATCCATCTGTTGTCAGAATTGGAGATGTCAATTAATACAAGGTCTGCCTAAAGAAATCTCTTGGTGCCTGCCACATTGACCACCGCCAGTGGGCTGATATCGCCTCAAACCGTGCATCTTGGCGCCTCACAGTTCGGTGGGCAGCAACCTCCTTTGAAAAAGACCGCAGAGCCCACCTCACTGACAAAAGACAAAGGAGGAAAAACCCAACACCCAACCCCAACCAACAAATTTTCCCCTGCAACCGCTGCAACCGCGTCTGCCTGTCCCGCATCGTACTTGTCAGCCACAAACGAGACTGCAGCTGACGTGGACATTTACCCCTCCATAAATCTTCGTCCACGAAGCCAAGCCAAAGAAGAAATTTCAGGGAGGAAAGGGGAGATACAAGAGGGAATGTCTATGATGGGATGGAGATCAGGGTTGTTCAGGTAATGCACGCGGATATACAGCACTGTAACAGGTCCTCTCAGCTCATGAGCCCATGCTGCCCAATTAATCTACAACCCCTGGTATGTTTTGAAGATGGGAGGGACTGGAGTACCTGGAGGAAACCTGTGCAGACACAAGGAGAATGTACAAACTCCTCACAGACAGCGCCGGATTTGAACTCTGGTCGCTGGTACTGTAACAGCGTGGCGCTAAACGCTACGCCTACCGTACCACCTCTTTTTGGTGCTGGTCAGTTGCAGATGATCTGTCTAGAGAGGCGTAAGTAGAGTAGAGGGAAATGAATGCAGGCAGAGAGAGGAGGAATAACAATAGAAGATGTAGGATACTAAAGTCTGCAGGAAGAACTCAGCAGATTAGGCAACATCTGTGGAGAGTGAAATCCTCATTTAATGTTCTGGGTGGATGACCTTACATCAACAAAAAAACACAGAAATGCTGGAAGAACTCAGCCAGTCTTGAAGCGTTCATCAGAGGAAAGTATTATTACTGATGTTTCAAGGAATAAGGAAACAACAGGAAGGAATCAGAATAAAGACTGAAGACTGACAAGCGGAGGAATCCAGACCAAAAGCCAAAAGGCGTTGATTGGATATGATAAGAGGAAAGGCAAGAATTGATATTGGCTCTGTGAAAGGAGACAGAGGGAAAAAGGGAAGAGTGTATGTGTGAGAGAGAGAGAGAAAGAGAGAGAGAACCGTGGGAAAGGCAACAGGGGAAGGAAGGGTGGGTGGTTTGGGGGGTTGTTTCTTATGGAAACCAGAGAAGTCAATGTTTATGCCATCTGTTTGGAGGGTGCCCAGATGGAAGATGCGGTGTGGTTCCTCCAATTTGCAGATGTTCTTATATCAGAACTGGGCAGGTCCAACCTAAACAGGAAAGGCAGGTTATCGGAAATATTTGAACTCAACGTGGAATTCATCAAGGCTTTCACTTGCACTTCATCCAAGCCAGTGCATTGGACTTGGTGCTCAGAACTGGAGCTTTAAGCTTTCTGTTACTGATTCTTCATGGGAAGTCATTCGCCCTCTTGAAGCTTTCTGCCTTTGATCTCTGACCCCTCATTTTCTGTCCAGTCATGTGACTCCACACAATTTCAGATTATCATCAGCCTGTGCAAAGGTTTGGTATGATATCGGAAACCCTGGCAAATTTCTACAGAGGTGTGGTGGAAAGTGTGTTGACCAGCTGCATCACCGTCCAGTATGCCTGAGCATAAAGCCGTGACAAGGTAGTGGATGCAGCCCAGGATGTCACAGGCAAAACCCTCCCCACCATCGAGAACATCTACAGGGAATGCTGCTATCAGAGAGCAGCAAGGATCCACATCACCCAGCTCACGCTCTGTTCTTGCTGCTACCATTAGGAAAGAGGTGTAGGTGCCACAAGACTCGCATCACCAGGTTCAGGAACAGCTGCTCCCCCTCCAACATCAGAATCCTCAACAACAAACTCAATCAGGGACTCATTTAAAAACTCTTACTTCTGTACTTTATTGTTTTTTTTTTCTCTCTGTTTTGCAGTTTGTTAACATTTTTTATTTGTTGACACATTGATGCTGAGTAGTTTTTTTTTTGCACTACCAATAAGTGGTAATTCTGCATCATCTTCAGGTAAAATAATCTCATCAAATCTATAATTCTCTGTGGCTCTCCCACCTCGCACACTGAAGGCCAGAAAGTTGTGTAAAATCACTCCAAAATGACATCCCTGCAATGTAAAGTATGTGAAAACCAATTTATGCCATGCTGATTTCACATAAATCTTGCAAGTGAATGCAGCAACAAGACTTGTGTCTATGAAGGACTGCATTCGAGACTACATACTCCTCCTCCTCTGAACATGGTACATTTTGGGAGGAAGGAATTTGTGTAGCTTCTGGAGTAGCTGTGTGGGAAGATGAAAGGCATCAACACGTCTTTCCTCTTCCAGCTACTGATGAAGCCTTTATTTTGATTTGTGCTGAATGGGTTAACTTGATCACACCACAACTCACATTTATGGAGCGCCTTCAACACAGTTTAACAGAGCTATGTTATTAAAAATATCGACATTGAACGTCATGAGAAATTCGAGTAGATGAAGGTGACAGTCCTATCTAGAGAGAGAGAGAGAGAGAAAGAGAGAGGAGAGAAATAAAGAAATGGAGAAAAAGAGAGAAAAGGGAGACGGGGAGAGAGAAACAGGGAGAAAGAGATTGAGAATGGGGCAGGTGCCTTGGCTCCATCGCTGAACAAAAAGTGAGATGCACAAAGTGTTGAGATCTCAGGAGGTGACATGGATAAGGAGGGACAATATCAGGGAGGTTTCTGAAAACCAAGTGGAGAGTTCTAAAGTTTAGATTAGTATGACAGGAGGACGATGTAGCCTAACAGACAGAGGGGATATGGACAAGGGACAATGTTTAGCTTGGCTGCTACATGATGGAGGGTTGCAAATTGACCAGGCTCCAACCAAGAAAAATCTATTTAAGTTGACCTTAAATACAGTCATACAGTCCTGGATGAAGATTTCATTGTAGGTTCCTCCAGGCCATTTATCAGGAGAAAGATGAACATCTGAGGGAAAGGCAGCGAGGAGAATTGAAAGTGCAATGGAAAGGATGTCAATATGGTAAGAGAGTGAAGGGGAAGATGAGAACAAATGATTACAAGACATTTACTTTGGTTCATTCAATGGATGGCATTGCAGGTCATATTTTTGCTCGGGATTAACATTTTGTGACAAATACTATTTCTGAATGCTGAATATTTTGTTTTGCTTCTGAACTTTCAATCTTTGCATTGACATTTCAGTCTATTTTATCAGACTCAAAGAAATAATGGATTAAATATCATTTGAGCAGGCTTGTTGTCTGGATATAACAACAGTTTCTTAATTAGAAAATGATAATGGAGTTTCAATTGACTACAGAAGCAATTCATTGTCCATCTCACTTTGAGAGACCCAGCAATATTAATATCGACAGAAATGGTAAAAGGGAGTGAAATACTAAAGTCTGCAGATGCTGTGATTGCAGTAAAAACATTAATAAATGCTGGAGTATCTCAGCCAGTCTTGCAGCGTCCATGGGAGGTAAAGATATATCACTGAGGTTTTGGGATGAGCCCTTCTACAAGGTAGAAGAAAAAAGCAGACAGTCATCTTAATTAAAGGCTGGAGATGAAGGGAGAAGAATGGGAGGGGGGAGGAGTCCAGATCAACAGGCGTTAATTGAATATGATAAGAGGTGAGGGGTGAGAAATGATTTTGACTGTGAAAGGGGACAGAGGGAAAAAGAGAGAGAGAAAAGTAGAGGCAAGGAGATGGGGAAGAAGAGGGAGGGGTGTTTCTTGATGAAAACCGGAGAATTTAATGTTGATGCCATCTGGTTGGAGGGAGCCCAGGTGGCAGATGAGGTGTTGTTCCTCCAATTTGCAGGTGGTCTCAGTCTGGCAGTGCATGAGACCATGGACAGACATATCAGCATGGGAATGGGACGGGGAATTGAAAATGGATGGCCGCTAGGAGATCCACACTATTGCGGCGGACAGAGCCAAGGTGCTCAATGAAGTGATCTCCCAGTCTGCGCCCATCGGCAAAAGCTTGTTTGGCAGAGAATGTGTTCTGTTTTGAAGACGGCGCACATCATGATGAGTCAAGATCTTCCTGCTGCAGATGATCAGCCTTTTAGGTGG
Organism: Narcine bancroftii; assembly: GCF_036971445.1. NCBI lineage: Eukaryota > Metazoa > Chordata > Chondrichthyes > Torpediniformes > Narcinidae > Narcine > Narcine bancroftii. The sequence continues at coordinate 83,335,527 of NC_091474.1, forward strand.
CAGCAAGGGAGACTGAGAAGCTCCTTGACAATAGCGGAGATAGATTGCCGTTCTGAAGAATAAGAAAATGTCAAGGTTTGCAAGGAAAAAGGCCTACTTAAGTTAGAGAGAATAAAAGCTTTGTCCCTTTCGGCAGTCATTTTTTTTAAAGCATTAACTTTACACAGTAGCTCTTCTAAATAAGCTGGCAGTTTCAAGGCCGTTGGCTGAATATTTTTCAGTTTACCTGCTGGGAAACTGCAAGTACCGTTCTACATTACTGCTGAAGAGTACATCTATTGTGCTTTTTGGAGAAAGAACCATTTGCTTCTGAGCTCAATCCCAATTTCTTTGTGCGGATATACTCGAGAAGAATTCAAATGTACCTTTAATGTTGACATAATTTTGAATCTTCACAGCGTCGTTGCAAAATCTCAGTGATAAAGGAAAGAGCAAAGGAGTAGAGGTATTAGTTACACTTGAATACTTGGGAGGGATGTGAATGTGAGGAGAATAAAAGAACAGATTTATTGTCGGAGTACATGCATGACATCATGTACACCCTGAGATTCTTTTTCCTGCGGGTAAGGCAGAATTATCACTCACTGGTAGTGCAAAAAATAAACTGTACACAGCAAACGAATAAAGACATGCATACAAACTGAGTGTGCAAACAGAGAGGAAAAAAACAATAAAAGGCAAAAGTACGAAGAGTCTGATGGTGGAGGGGGAGCAGCTGTTCCTGAACCTGGTGGTGCGGGTCTTGTGACACCGATACCTCTGTCCTGATGGTAGCAGTGAGAACAGAGCATGTGCTGGGTGATAATGGATCCTTCATGGCCGCTGCAGCGTTCCCTGTAGATGTTCTCAATGGTGGGGAGGGTTTAGCCTGTGATGTCCTGGGCTGTGTCCACCCAGGGGTATTGGTGTTTCCCATACGCACTGGGGACGTAGGGTAATTGGGTGTCATGGGCTGAAATGGCCTATTCCGTGCTGTAGGTATAAATTAAAATTCAAAGGTTGGCCACCCCTGTCTCAGAGGGACATGCAACTCCATAAGACAGGACATTAGAGCAGAAACAGGCCATTCAGCCCATTGAGTCTGCTCCTCCATTCCAACATGAGGTGATCCATTCTCCCACTCAGCCGCTGCATTCTCCCCATAACCTTTGATACCCTAACGAATCAGATAGCTCTCAATCTCTGCCTTAAATATCTCCAATGACCTGGCCTCTACAGCTGCCCATGGTAGCAAACTCCAGAGGTTCACCTCTCTGGCTAAAGACATTCCTCAGCATCTCTGCTTTAAATGGGTGCCCTTCAATCTTGAAATTGTGCCCTCTTGCCCTCGCCTTCTCCTGCAATGGAAAAGAACTTTGCCACTTTACTCTGTCCATGTCTTTCGGCATTCAAAATGCTTCCAGTGGATCCCCCCCCCCCCCCCCCCCGCCACACTTGGTTAGAGACACCCCTCAGTCAATAAGTCATTGGTTTACAGATGACAGGGAGATTGGTGGAATTGTTGATCATGTGGCGTGTAGTGTTAAACTATAAGGTGATGTCGATGTGTTGGTGAAATGCCAAACATTCAATTCTGACAGTTGTGCGGTGATGCGTAATGAGACCAGGAACTGTATGCTGAATGGTGGAGTGCTGGGGAACATTGTAGAACAGACTTCAAATGTACACAATGTGGTTAAGAAAGCATATTGGATTGTATGGATGCTGCGAGACCAGCTGAGTTCCTCTAGCATCGACTGGAGGACTGTATGCAGGTCTGGTCACCATACTCTGGAAAATATGTTACAGTGCTGCAGAGGGTGTCGAGATAGAGCATTTCAGTGGTCAGGGGAAATTTGAGTGATTGGGTCTGGAGTTGAGGAGTTTAAAGGGGGGAACATGGGTGAGGCAGATAAAATTACGATGGTATGGATTGGGTAGCCGTTCACCAGGAAATTATCCCACTTAGAAGTGAATAAAACTGGAGGACATCAATTTCGGGTGAAGAGTAAAGAATTTAGAGAGGTCAGAGGGGGACATTTATCACCCAGTGAGTGGTTGTACCTGGAATACACTGCCAGAAAGAGTGGTGGTCGCAGAGTCACTGAGAGCATTTAAGAATCGACTTGAATCACCCAGGCTATGGAGATGGCATTAACATGGATGGCTGTCTGCTGGTCATTGTGGTTGTAATGGCCTGTTTCCATGTTGGATGCCCTCAGGATGCATAAGGAATGTCACATGTGCCATGGTTCACAATTCCTGCATGATGGAGAAATGCAGAAAGAACAAATTTTGCCCTCACAAGGTACAAACGGCCATCTTAAAAATGACGGAAAAGTTTCGACAGTGGATGAAAGAGAACATTGTGCCTGGAAAAGCGGAACCAGCAAGAAACCCTGTAGGGGACCCAGAAGAAACTTTCTTCCCTTGAAAATGGAACTGGCCACCATAGAGTGTGATTGAAGCGAACATTAAGGGCACATTTCAGGGGAGAATGGTCTAGCATGAGGGCAAAGGAAGTTAGACACATTGAGGGAAGATTGCAATAGGATCAAGGATTAAGCATAGAATAAATGCCAGTATGTCTGATTGGGCCGAATGGATGTTTCTGTCCCATATTTTAATTTTAAATGTTAAATTAAGATGGTAAAAATCCCTTCCAGCCCATGCTGCCCAATTACACCCAATTGACCTACAACCCCCAAATGTTTTGAAGGGTGGGAGGAAACTGGAGGAAACCCATGCAGAGACGGGGAGAATGTGAAAACTCCTTACAGATGGTTCCGGATTTCAAACCAGGTTGCTGGCGCTGTAATAACTTAGCAGGAACTGCTACGCCAACCGTGCCACCCTAAATCTTCAATGTAATGTTATACAACTTTTCTTTTTGGTCAAAGCAATTGGAAGTGTTCTGGACAAAAGAGTTCTTTCCAGCTCTCCCACATTACTGGCCTGCTTCAGATGTCATCGGTCCCAGAATTCCCCTCTCAAATTGAGCAAGTTCCAACCTGAGTGAGTCATTTCAGTCACACACCAATATTAAGATGGAAATGTAGTCACCAACCAGGCAAACGGACCTTGCCACCATCACCTAGGAACAGTTTTTAAAAGTGTTCTACTTTTTAAAATTTCAATGAGACAACACGGCAGAAGGCCCTTCCGGCCATGAAACCTGTGCAAACCCATTTACACCCAATTTATCCACCAATTCAAAGCCCATTGGTGGGTAACCGGAGAACCGGGGAAAACCCCATGCAAGGTTATGGAGAGAACGTGCAAACATCTTTCAGACAGCAGCAGATGCATCCCAGGCTGCTGGTGCTGTAACAGCGTGGCGCAAGCCACTTTGCAAAAGATAGAACCGTGTAGGGAAAGGACTGATGAAAAGCATGTCCTTGATGTGGCAGCGGAGATGTTATTTTCTCTGCACAGCACATGAAGAAGCAGCTTGTGATAATGTCACCAGCAATTTTATTTCCCTTTCAAGTGAAACGCGAAAGTCTGCAGATGCTGGGATGGAGGAACTCTACAGGTCTTGCAGGAGGTTCCCCCGGATGCCCTGCTGAGTTCCTCCAGCATTTCTGTGCTTTTACTTTGTTTGTATTTTTCGAGATTCGAAAGACAGACCATCGTCCTTCAATACGGGAGAAGAAAAGTTTCTGATTCTGATAGTGAGGTGTTGCCTCTTGTAAGGTAAAAACATCATGAGATGGGACCGGAGAAGGAGTCACCCAGTACTAAGGAGTAACAGAATGCAGATGTGACCTTGTACACTCAAGATAAGCTTTGCACTAACAAGAATGATGTGCAGCAGACTAACAGAGAAGGGTAGCAACAGTTTATTCATTGGACAATGTCATGGTATGATAATTTACTAAGTACGTATCCTGAGGTATAAAAAAACACCACTTGCTGATAACGGCAGAATGCGCCTTCTCCAACTAACACTGTTAGTTGCAAGTGTTACAATCCGGCAATAAAGAACAAAGAACCTTGATTTCGACTCAGTCTGGTGTTTGACTCACTCATTCATGAACAAAGCAGACCTAACACTCTCCAGCAATTGCTCAGATTTCGGAGGTGGGGAGCTCACATGGCACAGCATGTTTTACCCCTGAAAGGAGATCTCAGCTCTGCTGACAGGAGTGACAGGATGTTTTCTAATGCTCAGCCTGATAACCAGATTAATTCAGACCTCGTGGTTCTTAAAGTGTTGTTGATGAATGTCAAAAAGGTTATACTTTAAAGCCAGCTCCATATTTTGTCTGTATTTTGACAACAATATTGTTCCTCCTGCTTTTTTGAAAACTTGCATTTAATCTGTCATCCTTTTCCCAATGCCTTTATCCCGTGGTCTGTGGGGTGGACATTATTTTGTTGTTCCTTTCCTCAGTATTTACAGACAGGCAGTAATAATGTGGGCGTATATCAAGTCTCTCTTCTACATATTTCTATAAATCATGGCTTGGCTTGGTGAATGAAGATTTAGGAAGGGGGTCGTCCACATCTGCTGCAGGCTCACTGGTGGCTGGCGAGGCCATCGTGGGACAGACGTGCATTGTCGCATCAGCCGCAAGTGAAATTCTGTTCTGGTTTGGTGCTGCTGTATCACGGTTTTTCCTCCATCTCCTTTTGTCCTCAAGGCCAGCCCTGCATGCTTTCTTGAAGGAGGACAATGGTGTGTCACCAGGCCGCATGATCAGAGGTGATGGTCAATGTGACAGGCACCAAGGGATATCTTCAGAGAGTCCTTGAACCTCTTTTTCAGAGCCCCTCTGTCATGGTGGCCAGTGGAGAGTTCACCATACAGCACAATCATTACATTTAAATACCTCACAAATAATCTTCATTCACTCTTCCTCTTCTCGACACATCTTTGCTGGATTGCATGTTTCCTGCCAATATTTATCCTTTTGAGCTGTGGATCATTGAAGTACATTCATAACGGTTTCCTTCAGTAGAGATTTCTTTAGCCAACAAGAGATTTGTAGCTCAGCATCAAATAGTGGTGCCCAGCTGCCCAGGGCAGCTTTAGAGTTACAACCAGCGTAGGGATAAACAGGGTGATTTTTCTTGTCAATTTTGTGACAGAGCATGCCAATTATTTCTACTTTCTCTTTGTCCATTCATCCTTTTGAAATATTTATCTTGCTCCAGAGAGCCACACAGAAATGTGTCCTAATCTCACTGGATGTGAGATTAAGTTGGTTAATTGCTCTTTGTTATGTGCTTGTCATTGTTTAAGGTGGTACACAGAGCACAACCATCCAAAGTTAAATGGTTTCATTTTTACTCTGATGCGACAGGTGTAAGAGCGGAGAATCACCATTAATTCATAATTAATTGCCGTTGGGTAGAAAAATACTGGAGAGGTTTTCTGCACTTTGTCTACAATTTTTAATCCTTTGGTACAATGGAAGGGAATGATTCTTCTTTGTCCCCGGTTCAGAGTCATGCTCTCTCTTTTGCACCTTGGCGAGATTTCAGACACTGTGGGGGTCACTTATGAATTACTTTCTCATTTTAGTTCACTTCAACATAATTGAATTGTCCGACTCATATCTTTTCCATGTTCTTTTTCTCTCCCTTCACTTTTCCTTTAATGCTAATCATGAAGGAAAAGATCGCTATAGTAGTGATCTTAGGATTGCTACCCATGCCACATGTTAGTGAGGTTAGAAATAGAAATATTATGTGGCTAAAGACGGTGTATGAGGGAGGGCTCAGGTTGCTGGATCATTAGGCTCTCTTCCAGGGAAGGTGGAACCTGTTCCGACTGTACAGTTTGCATCTGAAGTAGAGGGGGGCTAATATCATTGCAGGAAGGTCTGCTAGTGCTGCTCCAGTGGTTTTAAACTAGATTTGCTGTCGGGGGTGGGGGGGGGAGGGGCTTGGTTGGGAGAACCAGAGGGCCAGAGCAGATAGAGGAGTAGAGGAGGGAAAAGATTATGTTAAAATTGCATGCACCATTAGAAGTCAACAGGTTCAATGTGGTGGAAATGTGTTCAGGTGCATCTATTTCGATGCAAGGAGTATTGTAGGAAAGGCAGGCGACCTTAGAGCGTGGATTGGCACATGGAATTATGACATTGTGGCCATTAGTGAAACTTGGTTGCAGGAGGAGGCAGGACAGGCAGCTTAATATTCCTTTAGACGCGAATGAATGAGGTGATGAAAGGGTGAAGAGTGGCATTGCTCATCAGGGAAAATATCACAGCTGTGCTCAGGCAGCACAGACCAGAGAGCTCATCTACTGAGGAGATATAGGTGGAGCTGAGGAACAGGAAAGGTATGACCACACTCATGGGGTTGTATTATAGACCGCCCAATAGTCAGCAAGAATTGGAGGAGCTAATCTGTAGAGAGTTAGCAGACAGCTGCAGGGAACATAAGGTTGTGATAGTAGAAGATTTTAACTTTCCACATATTGACTGGGACTCCCATACTGTAACAGGGCTGGTTGGCTTGGAGTTTGTCAAATGTGTTCAGGAAAGTTTTCTAAATTAATATATAGAGGTAATAACTAAAGAGAATGCAATACTGGATCTCCTATTAGAGTACGAGACAGGACAGATGTCAGATGTATGTGTAGAGGAACATTATGGGTCCAGTGATCATAATGCCATTAGTTTCAAGTTAATTATAGAGAAGGATAGGCCTGGTCCTCGGTTTGAGATTTTAAATTAGAGAAAGGCTAATTTTGAGGAAATGAGAAAAGATCTAGAATTTGGGTAAAGAATCAGTGAACCGGTGCGGACTCGAAAGGCCAACATGGCCTGTTTCCGCTCCGTAAATGGATATATGGTTATATCTTACATCTGACAACACAGTGAGGGAGTTTTTTCTTTTTTTATTCTTTTCTTTTTTTTTGCTCTTTCCTCTTTTTCTTTGTTTTTCTTTTATTTTGTTTCTTTCAATTATTAGTTTTCTTTAAAAAATATTATTTGGACTATGGACCAGCGATGGCCAGACTACAATTTGCTTTCTCGTCTCACAGATGACATCTCCGAGAGTCCAAAACCATGGTATTTCCATGGAAGTTTTTGTGCTCAAATATTCAGATGAGATGGATGGAAATGTAATCATTTATCTGCCAGGCAATATCCCTGACTTTGCAGGCAAACCCCTCTGCTCCATCCTCAGGACACTGGTGCTGGCTGAAAATTTGTAACCTTCTGACTTAGGAGCAAGGGCATGGCGAAATACACCAAACTAGCATTGATCCCTCGTGCCATCGACCCTGAATGGACAAGCAAGCATTCTTATTGTGGGAATTGATAAGGGAAATCTCTGTAAATTAGACTAGTTAGAACAATCCTATGGGTCAAATCCTTCACCCGATTTAGTTAATGTTCATAAATCTCTTGAAAATTTCTACAGGTGTACAGTGGAGAGCATTCCAATTGGTTGCATCACTGCCTGATACGGAGGCGCCAACGATCAGGGCAAGAAAAAACTCCAGAGGGTTGTTAGCTGAGCACCAGGCTCCACTCCATCGAACACAACTACATGAGATGGTGCAGCCTCTATCATCAAGGACTTCACCACCCTCTTCACTCTGCTACCATCGGGGAAATGGTACAGGAGCCTGAAGATGAGCATTCAGCGGCACAGGACGGCTTCTTCCCCTCTGTTCTCAGATCCCTGAATGAACAAAAGACACTCTCTTACTTCGACTTTTCGTGTGCTACGGTTATTTATTTTTTAAGGTGGTTTATATAAATATTTGCACTGTGAAGCTTCTCCAAGACTACAAATTTTGTGACATGTTCATGACAATAAATCCTGATTCTGATGTGTCTCATTTTACACATAATTTTATGTTCTGTAACACACTGGAATTCAAGCAACCAGCAAATAAAATCACAGAAAATAAATAGGTTAAAAAAAATGGAAACTTAAAATTAGTATGCCTCTCCGTTAGTTCGCTAATCATGTGACATGCAGTCTTAAACAACTGGAAATTTCACTTATCTAGCATCTACCAATCCCACATAGGTGCCGATATTAGGGGTTGCTACTATATCACTTTTAGGTCACCCTGAGCCTTCGACATTTCGTGGAAAAATGTTCCAGCCTATCCTTTCTTTTGGAAGAGTGTTTACTGATAGCACTGTATTGATCAGTGAGTTAGCAATGGGGCAAGGGTATTTATCTCACTGCAAGTATCCTCACAGAAAATGCAACAACTTCTCCAATTTAACGCAGACTAGTTTATCCAGAAAACTCCAATGAAATAAAATAAATCTGTTACGTACAATATTCTGGTCACCAAGAAAGATTGACAGAAGTGTTCCCTTCTGGCCAGCTACAATATTGCCAATGCCTTTTGTTTTAAGTAAATTGAAAATGAGAGGACAAGACTGTGGCAACCAACTCAACCAAATGGGCAACAGAAAGGTTATTTGGTTTCCAAATGGTCACGGCATGGTGGGGCTCTCCAAAGATTGAGATGTTAGAACACCAATGGTGGAGAATGGCAGCAGGCTGTGGAAGATCACCATTATACAAGCAGACTTGGCATTCAAGAAACAATTTATCATCATGTAATAAAAGACATTGCAATATTACACAAAGTTTTTAGGGCAGACAAATTCACCATTGTCAGAAACTTCCTGAAATGACTCTTACAGTCAGAGAAAGAGAAATGAAAGAGAGTCCACTCTGAGTCACCACATCCCCACAGCCCCAGCAGCCACACAGAGTCTCGTCCAAACCATCAGCAGCCCGCGCACTAGATTGGAACTCTTCAGAGCCCTCGGCACCCTCTCACATCCCAGTTCCCATACTTGGTACGCCTTCAACCGGCCTCCAGCAATCTGCTGCCTGGCCTGAATCGCTCGACTGCAGTCGCCAGCAGCCTGCAACCTACATGGGTTCCTCACCTCGAGTCTCCAGCAGCCACCGCTTCTTCATGTTCTTCACCTTCAGAATCTCTCACTGTTCCACAGCCATGGTCACGTTGAGGATTGTTCTGCATTGATGTGTTGTACTGTTCAATACCAGATGTAATTCCATTGGCAACATCCCTTCTCCCATCCCAAAAGAATAGAGAAAATGAGGGCCAAGGGAATTAGGATGAAGAAATAAAATGAGGAATCTAGAGAATGGGGAGTGTGGGAGTGGAAGAAGATTGGAGGTGGTGGGAGAGGAAAAAGGGGAATGAGAGCAAGGAAGGGGCAGGGGCAAAGGAGTAAGGACAAGGAGAAACTGGGCTGAGGGGGGAAAAGAGAGAAAGGGCAAAGACAAGAGAATAATTGCAAGGTAGATTTGGTGGAAGAAGGGAAACAGTCAAATTTTTACATTCAGACATACACAAGGTAACAGGCCCTTCCAGCCTACAAGCCCGTGCCTCCCAAATATGCCAATTCACCTATAATCCCCATACGTTTTGAAGGGTGAGAGGAAACCAGAGCACTCAGAGGATACCCATGCATACAAACTTCTTACAGACAGTGCCAGATTCGAACCCGGGTCACTGGCACTGTAATAGTGTTGCGCTGACTGTGGAGTGTTGGATGGTATAACTTGTACATTAAACAGCATACAGGAAGGCAAAGATGTGATGGGTACAACAAACATTACTGTTCAGCTGCCAATGGGAACAAAACATTGAGATTCTGAGAGTCACAAATATTCAATGCTATTCAGAGAATCACTCAGAAAACTCAACTCCCTGAACGTATAAATAGCTACCTGCTAATTGAGGGAGTAACGATTCAAAGCAATGTTAAGCAAGACAGCCTTCTCCCATTAGCACTTATGGACCCACTTGCTTTCTAAAGTTTCCTGCATATGTCAAAGGTTCAGTTTAATGAGTGGCTACAAATCTCTGGTGTGCAATCACTCTGCCTCTCCTGTCAGTTAATGTCTAAAAGGCTTTAGCAGCACTGGGGCAGAAATAGCCTGCTGATCCCTTGGCATGTTGCCAAGGGAAGTCTGTTGTCTTCAATCATTTACAAAGGGACTGTCAGCTTGGTGCTGTGGATAGGTCACCTCATTCTGGATGGGGTGGGGGGGCTCTGAGTTTAATCGGGGGTTTGCGAGCAGAGAACTAAGAATGGATTCTGATATGGAAACGACAGAAAGGTTCTGGAGCAGTGATGGCCAAACCGCGGCTCTCTTGACATGAATGTGCGGCACACGCAAAGATGTTGGCTGGGTGTGGCTTGTGATCACGTGATTGTGGCACATGTGGCCATGATGAGGTCAGTGGAATTAGCAGAGTGTAGGTGTGATCTGGCCACTTGCCCTTTGGACCTCCTGATGATGCCCCGGACGACCGTGGTCCAAAGAATTAATAGTCGACCCCCTTAATTTTACCCTAAATATTTGGTTCACAAAGTTTGACTATTACATGTTTATGTGTACTTTTTAATTATTGAAACTAATACAAATTAGCAGTTTCAAAACTACATACATCGATAAATATTATTATGTACATATATTTCTTTTAATTTATATAAATTTTTTGTAACAAACTACATGTAAGAATTAAAGCGTGTGTGTAATATAATTTTTCATGGCTGGCGGCTCTCAAACATCTGGAGTTTGTTGAATGTGGCTCTAACATTAAGCAAATTTGGCCACCCCTGATTTAGACAAGAGGGACACAACCAGAGGCTCAGAGAGATGGGATTCCCGTTGCTGCCCACTGAGGTCACCTGCGGGCTTACTGCGAATGGGAAAGGTAGAGGGTGTGGTTAGAGAGGAGTTCTGGGAAGAAGGTGGTTGGTGCCCAAAAGGTCGGTGAGAGCTTGGAATAACGCCATCTCGAAATGAGACCCTCGATCCATGATAATGGTGCCTGGGACACCAAAAGCCGGAATCCAACAGACAACAGAGGCCCGAGCGACAAGCTCCACAGAGATGTTGGTGACAGGAACGACCTCCTGCCACCTGGTATTTCGATCCTCACACTTTTCCTTTCTGGTCGACCTGAAGCATTGCGGTACAGCGAGCCACCGTACTTGTTGAGGCTGTTAGATAGATGTTGCGTAAATGATTACAAGGACACACTCACTTCCTTCGGCAAAAAACTGTGTCCCCATTTTATTTTTCAGCATCAACCTGCAGAATCCTCTCTATGTTTCTGTAATGCCTGCTGGAGGAAAGCATGAGGTTAGGCAAGAAAACAATGGAGGTTGGGTTCAGACAGGGAAAATAACAGGGGGTGGGGTTCATACATGATCAAAGCGTTTCGGCAGAAACACAATTGGGTGGGTGGTCTGAGATCCTGTCACTGCATGTTCTTCTACTCCTGATTCAGATCTCCCAGCATCATACTGGAAGGAGATTAATGTTTTCCTGCCAAACACCATCCTCCCTGTTGCTCTGTTCATGGTGTCAGGCAGTTTTACACCACATTTTGGGACTTGTGCACTCTCCAACCTTTCAGTGCCCGGTACTCAACAATATTTCGTTGGTTCACCACCACCGACAGCTCAAAGGATTTGAACGATTTGCAGCTTGGTGTCTCTGATGGCACCCTTCCAGATCACACTGGGTTTCATCCTGAACTGAAGACACGGCTTTATGCTTGGAGACTGGCACATACTCGACTGGACTCCTCGAAGGCATGGATAACACCCCAGGTGAGCAGACTGCTACCTACGAAACCAATCTCTGATTCGTTCTGGAATTGCTGTCATGTTTCAATCCAATACAGGCATCAGGGAGAAAAGCTCGGTGAGGTGGCAAGCTCACAGCGTGCAGTACGCAACATTAAAATCCTGGAGTACCTTCACTACACATCAGCTCTCTCCGGAATGTCTCAGTTGCTGTTTTACCAGTGAGGAAGGAATAAACTTATTCAAGATTAAAGATTCAACTTATTGTCATGTAATAAAGACAGAGCAATGTTACACAAAATTTGTTTTCGTCTGTCTCAACGCCAACAGATTCACCCTCGGCAGATATTACCTGAAGCACATCTTATAGTCAGAGAAACAGAACCAAAACAGAACCTTCTCAGTCACCATGCATCCATAGGTTCACTTCTGGCGCTCCTGCAGCCCTCGCAGCTACACAGTCCAAACCTTCGGCAACACGAGCTGTAGATCAGAACTTCCAACACGATCAGGAAACCTTCAGCACCCTCTCCAAATCCTGGTACCCTTTCAGCCAGTCTTGAACCAGTCTCCAGCAGTCCGCAGCCCAGTGTGAATCCCTTAGTCGCAGTCGCCAGCACCCCACGGCCTGCATGGGATCTCTGACTTGAGCTACCAACATTCCACTGCCCTGTGTGTTCTCCAGTGCCTCTCAGTGGTCCGCCGCCATGGTCAATGTTCCCCGGAACATCTCTACTTCTTCTCAAAAGTGGGTCATCTCCTCATTTTCTGGTGCCCTGCATCAGTCCTCTGCTTCCCCAGAGTCTGCAACCTCTTGTGGCTGCTGCCAATCATCAGTGCCGCTATCTTGGGCACAGACCCCGCGGTTTCAGAGTTGGCTCCATTTACAGGCTCCATTTAAAGCCTGCGCAGAGCTGACAGGGGTTGGACTGGGCTTCTGGTGGAAAGAGAAAGAGTTTGAAACATTTAAATCATCCAGCAGTGGCAGATTATATTACTCTATACCTTTAGAGTAGTATTTGCAGATCTTCCCAGCTGCAATTTTTGGGTGAAATGGATGTAAAAAGAATTACAGTAAAACCCCTGGTATCTGGAATTCAAGCTACCAGCAGCCTCAAGCAACTGGTAACAATATTGAGGAAAATAAATTTTAAGAATTAAAATAAATAAGAATAATAGGTAAAATACACAAGTTTAAAATTGTGAAAGTAAATGATCTCTGAAGGAACACATCAACCTTTGGTGAAGATGGGAGCAAGGCTTTATTCGTGGCAGCTGTTTGAATGAAGTTGTGTGAAACAATGATGGCGTCGCCTGAGAGGAAGAGCTGGCTGATGCCGTTAGCCGTTGGGATGACTCTCTTTAAGTGTTTGCTTAGTTAGAGTGGCCCCAGACAGAGGCTTCATCTGTGCTTGAGTTGGGTCAGAATCCAATAACTTTTCAGTGGCTCAGTTTGGGCATGCATTAGATTATAAAGCAATACAGCACTGTACAGGCCCTTTGGCCCTCGATGTTGTGCCAACCGATACATTCCAACCAAAAAGTAACTAAACCCTTCCTACCTCATAATGCTTTATTTTTCTTTCATCCATGTGCCTATTTCAGAGTCTCTTAAATATCCCAAATGTTCCACCCTCCTCCAGGCACTCACAACTCTTTGTGTAAAAAAAAAATTATCTCTGATGCATCCCCTAAACTTTCCTCCTTTCACTTTATACAGATGTGCTCTGGTGTTTGCTCCCCTTGCCCTTTGAAAAATATGTTGGCTGTCTATCTTATCTATGCCTCTCAAATCTTATGGATCTCTATAATCACCTCTCATCCTTCTTCGATACAAAGAGAAGATCTTGCCTCATAAGACTTATTTCCCAATCCAGGCAACATCCTGGGAAATCTCTTCTGCACCCTCTCCATTGCTTCCACATCCTTCCAATAATGATGTGACCCGAACTGAACATAATAGTCTAAATGTGGTCTCTCCAGAGATTTGTAGAGTCGCAACATGACCTCTTTTTTGACTCGAACTCAATCCCCAGCATCCCATTGGTCTCCTTAACTATTCTATTAACCTGAATGGCAACCTTGAGAGATGTATGGATTTGGATCCCCAAGATCACTCTGTTCCTTCACTCCTTGAAGTATCTGACCATTAACCCCATACTCCGCCTTCAGGTTTGTCCTTCCAAAATGCATCATCTCACACTGCATCTGCCATTTTTCTGCCCAACTCTGCACAACCATCAACATCATCCACAACTATTACAGCAAAAAATATATGAACTACTGTCAGGTGTTAATCTCTTTTGGGAAAGAAAGAGTCGACAATCTCTCTAGACTTGTATTAACTGTGGTTGGATCAGAATCGAACTGTGTTTTAATTTTACATCTGAGCTACTAAAGGAGTAAGTACAAAATTCAATTATCAAATTCAGTTATCAATACATTTGGCAGATAAAAGTTTTGTTTAATTTGTTCTCCAGATTTAAACTTCACTAGAAACATAGACTCAAGTAATTCTTCTTATCATCCATTATGTGAAAATGGGACACATCGTCACTATGCAAGATTTACCATCCTTCAGTGTATATTCTCATCTTCCATATTTCATTTTTCATGTCAAAGAAAACAAATATATTTTACATCCTCGGGGCAATATTTTTGTTACACTGTTCCATGCGTTGGTGTAAACTTACAGTTGTGCTATTTTAAATCTGTCATTAACCTATTTAAAACTGGAGGCAGAATTTGGGGATGGAGGTGGTGGATGAAGTGTGGAGAAAGGGTCAGGGGTCCCTGGGGGCCAGTGGGGGGAGGGGGAAGTGTTGAGAGGTTATTTGTCCATTGGATGACCTCAGTGTGCGAGATTGATTTTCTCAAGCATTGGGTGATCTGGTCCATTGAGCACTGGAGGACTAAGGCCCATGTCATCGGGTGCAATCACAACCATGTTGGAGAAAATCAGCAGGTCACCCAGCATCAATTGGATTCTCCAGAACACCTGCGTATTGCACTCGACCGCAACATCTGCAGATTTTCTCGTTTAACCTCAGGGAGCAGGGGCTTGTTTGGAATCACGAGTCACGTGATTGAATGGATGGAGGATTGGAGGGCGGTGGAGTTAAACGGGAAAGTCTGCAGAAGCTGGGGGAAAAGGTCATACTAAAGCATGCTTGAGAAATTCTGAAGGTCACACAGCATCCACGGGAAGTACAGGGTAACCAATGCATCGGGCCTGAGCCCTTTGTCCCTTTGCAAAAGCAGGCCGGCGCCTGAACAAAATGGCGGTGGGGGAGGGCTGAGGCGGAGACAAGAGGCAGCATGGAGAAAGGGGAAGAAGAGCACAGGTGAACTTTTGAGATCAAAAGTGGATAGAGGTGGGAAGGTCCAAGTGAATAAAGCTGAGAAAGTGACAGGCAGAGAGGGCGGCTCCGAAGGGGGTGGGGAGCTGGAGGAAAAGAGAAAGGTGGGGGGGGGGGTAGGGAAGGGAGTGCTTAATGGAAATTGGTCAATGTTAATGCTCTCTTATTAGAGAGTGCCCAGATAGAATACAAGACAAATTTGCAATAGCAACAATCTCGTGGAGTGAGCTTGAAGGATAAAAGGAACTTGTTTTCGTTAAGTCTCTGGTGTGACCATACAAGAACATGGCTGTCCTGGGAATACGGACCCAGAGCTTTCCTTGACACTGGTCCAGGAATGCCTTCAATTGATCGAATCTGCTTAATGCAATTGCAACTCTTGCTCGGAGGTAGCCTGCTGAATTTCCAGTGTGACGTGAAATGATTGTTGAAGGGTTTCGCTCCAGAATAAGATTTCAGGTTTATTGTCAGAGTACATACATGACATCACATACAACCCCGAGATTCTTTTTCCAGTAGGCGAGGCAGAATTACCATTTATATTGGTAGTGCAAAAAACCCCCCTCAAGGTACACATGTAACCAAATAATGAAATGTAAACAAACTGACTGCACAATACAGGGAGAAAAAGAATCAATAAAGTGCACGAGTAAGAGTCCTTAAATGAGTCCCTGATTGAGTTTGTTGTTGAGGAGTCTGATGGTGGAGGGGGAGCAGTGTTCCTGAACCTGGTGGTGCATGTTTTGTGGCACCGATACCTCTTTTCTGATGGCAGCAGAGAGAACAGGATGGGTGGTGTGGATCCTTGATGATTGCTGCTGCTCTCTGATAGCAGCATTCCCTGTAATGGCAGCATTCCCTGTAGATGTTCTTGGTGGTAGGGAGGGTTTTGCCTATGATGTTCTGGGCTGCGTCCAATATCTTTTGGAGGGCTTTACACTCAGGGGTTTTAGTGTTTCCATACCAGACCATGATGCAGCTGGGTCATCGCACTTTACACTACACCTCTGTAGAATTTTGCCAGCATTTCTGATGTCAT
Source organism: Narcine bancroftii (assembly GCF_036971445.1). Classification (NCBI taxonomy): domain Eukaryota; kingdom Metazoa; phylum Chordata; class Chondrichthyes; order Torpediniformes; family Narcinidae; genus Narcine; species Narcine bancroftii. The sequence continues at coordinate 83,351,477 of NC_091474.1, forward strand.
ACCAAACCTCTGCAAACTCCTGAGGAAGTAGAGGCGCTGACATGATTTCTTTGCGATACAATTAATGTGTCAGGTCCAGATACAATCCTCTGAGATAATGACTCCCAATGACTTAAATTTGATCACCCTCCCCACCCCTGATTCCCCAATGATCACTGGGTCGTACACTTCTGGTTTCCCCTTGTGTAGTCAACAATCTGCTCCTTCATTTTGGTGACATTGAGTGCAAAGTTGTTGTTGGTACACCATTCAGCCAAGATTTCAGTCTTCCTGTATGCTGACTCATCGCCCCTTTATACAACTCACCATCATGGTATTGTCAGTGAATTTGTAGCCATGACGAGCCACTGTCAGATGTATATAGCGAGTTGAGCTAAACACGGAAGTAACCAGCACTACATATTGAAATTGCTAAATTAAATGCTGTAGCCAAGTATTCTGTACTGAGCTCCTATAGACGTCAGCGTACAACGTAGTGGAATTGCTGTACACGTTGTCGAGTGGAGATATACATGGGGAAGTTGATGTATATACCGTGGAGTCTAGGGCAAGAATGGCACCTCCAGGCTTGCATTACATCATTGCTTCTGTCACAGGGACAGTAAGTGACATCATCAATTATGTCAACAGCCCAGGTAAAGAAACCTATGTTGGATCGTCACATTGAAACACTTCTGCCTTTTTAATTGCAACGAGATACAAAAGATTCCATGCCATGATTTCAAGGAGCAGGGGTGTTCTTGCTGTTGTCCTGGTCAATATTCAATCAAAGTCACTAAAAGCAGACGATCTCATTGAAGTTTATAGAATCTTGGTTAAAAAGATTCAAGATGGTGGTGCTGCTGGAGCGGACCTGTGGGGAGCTTCCACGGGTCCAGCTGACCAGTCAACTGCTGTCAGCACCGAACGGGTTTTGAATGGCCCATTGAGGGAGCTGATGGGGGTTTTTAAATTTGAAATCCTGTGACTGCAGCTACAAGGGGCTGCAGACTCCGGGAAAGTGGAGGCCTGGAGCAGAGCACCAGAGGACGGGAAGGAGAAGTGGAGGAGATGACCCGCGGGGACAGTGGTGGATCAGTGAGGGGGCTGTATGGCTGAGGGCCCACGCAGCAGTCCACTGGATACTCGAGGCGAGGAACCCACGGAAGCTGAGGGTTGCTGGAGATTGCTGTTGGGAGACTCGTGCTGAGACCGGGTCAAGCTGGCTGCAGGGGTGTCAGGTATCGGAACCATGATGCGAGGGGGCGCCGAAGGGTTCCTGACCGTTTCGGAGGTTCGGATCTGGAGCTCGGGTCGCCAATGTTTCAGACTGGACTCTGTGTGACTGCGGAAGCAGTGGAGCAAAATCTATGGACTCTCGGTGACTCTGGGGGGAATTCTTTTGCTTCTCTCACTCCCTGACTGTAAGCCTGTAAGAGGCACTTAGTTAATTCCCGCCAGTGGCGAATCTGTCTGTATTGCACCAAGCAAAACCAAATTTCATGTAATACGACACTGTTTTGTTACTACGATAATAAATTGAATCTTGAATCTTAAAAGGGCTGATTTCCTTTCATTGGAGTCTGGGCTTTCACTGAAAATTACATTGGAATATTCCATGATTGTGAGAGATTGCGTAAATGAGAGCCTTTCTCTCATTTATTCATCAGACAAGAGCTATTTATCTTTTCCTAGATGGATTTTAATAAGCCTTTTAATAGCCTTTAAAACACAGAATTCAATAATGCAAAAATACATCCTATAAATCAGAGATTCGAGCTGATATCTAAATTAAGGCAATTTTTATTATATTCTGTTCAACTTCACCCTGACAACTGGTGCAAAGATAGCACAGAGGGAATAATTCTCAGTTGGGTGAAAATATCTCTGGCCATATTCATTGTTTAAACTTCACAAATACATCAAACTAAAATAAAAACACACCGAAATGCTGGAGGGACTCAGCCAGTCTTTTCAGCATCCTTTGGATACAGATATGTCACTGATGTTTCGGGCCTGAGCCCTTACTCAAGGAATAAGCCAGAGGCAGAAAATCTCAGAAAGTCTCAGAATTCAGACAGTGTTGGCTGGGGAAGGAGTCCAATCCAACAAAAGGTGTTAATTGGACCTGATATGGACGAGGTAAGAATTTATCATGGATGTGCGAAAGGAGACAAAATGGAAAGAAAGACAGAGATAGGGAAGGGTGATGGGGTGGGGTGGGGGTGCGTAACAAAAGCCAGAGAAGTCAATATTAATGCCATCTGATTTGAGGGTGCCATCGGAAGATGAAATGTTGTTCCTCCAATTTGCAGGTGGCCTCAGACCGTGGACAGGCAGGGCAGCAAGGAAATGGGATGGAGAATCGCAAATGGGTGGCTACTGGGAGATCCACGCTGTTGAGGCAGACAGAGCTGAGGTGTCAGTAAAGTGAACTCCCAGTCTGTGACCAATCTCTCCAATGTGAGAGCACTGGATACAGTAGATGACCCCTGCAGATTCACAAGTTGAATCTGGGAAGGACTGTTTGTGGCCTCAAATGGTGGTAAGGGAGGAGGTGTGGGTGCAAGTGGAGCATCTCCTGTGGACACAGGGGTAGGTTTTGAAAGATACAGGAAGCCATTTATCAACATCCTGCGCACGATGACCCGGTTGCAGAAATTTACCTTGCAGACAAACACAAGAAGCAATGCTGTACAGGTAGCATAGCAGTTCCCAGTGATTGGGACCGGGGCTCGAATCCTGCGCTGTCTGCAAGGAGTTTGTACACTCTCCCTGTGTCTGCGTGGGTGTCTTCCCACCATTCAAGAGGACGCAATTGGGCTTGTGCTCTTTCTTTGTCTGTTCCTTTGCTGTATGTTTGAATGTATGATTCTTTGAGTTAACTGAGAGACTGGATGCAGAGATATAGCAGAGACTGGTTACTGAAGTGCAGACTAGCAAGTGCTAAATCATCTAAAGGAAGAGAAGAGAAAATGCTGATGCAATCACCAGTTCAAGCGATGAATGTGGGGAGAGAAACAAAGTCAATGCTTCAAATCAAAGACTCTTCATCAAAACCATGAAAGTGGGGAAACAAGTGTGTTTTAAGTTGCAGAAATGAAGGGGGGGGTGGGTTGAGAAAACAGAGAGGATATATTTGACTTAGTGCAGACCAATATTTTCAAAGCAACAATCATTAGAATTGGGGGGGGGGGGGGGGAAAGAAAGGAACATCCTGAAGCAGGGAGGTCCAGTTACCCCTGTGGGGGTAAGGGGTGGGGGGGGGGGGAAAGAGAGAGGTTAGTGGTTAGATGAAATTGTAACATTCAGTACTGAGATTGAGGGGTTTTCTTTCTATCACAGACATTCCCTCAGTTCTCTCCACCCATCCCTTCTCCGTGACGTGCAACACACAGTTTTTTGCTTTTCCAGTCTCGTTGAAGGACCTTGTGATGTCAGTTCAGGATTAAGTATTGGCCGGGTGAACATGGGAGCCGATCCTTCAAGACTTGACTTTGGGAAGACCTCTGATGAACCCCAAGCACCCAGCATTTCAAATGATCTGGTGATACAACTATAGAGTGACAACACAGAAATAGGCCCTTGGACTATCCAGTCTGTCAAACTATTTTTCTGCCGAGTTCCGATGACCATAGCCCTCCATATCTTCTATCCAAATTTTTCTTAAATGTCAAAATTGAACCAGTCTTCACAACAGATGGCTGTCCGGCCCACAGGCTCACCACTTCACCTTTTAACCTTCACCCATGTCTTCTCATTCTTGTCTCACCTAATCTCAGTGAAAAAAAAATCCTTCTTGCATTTACTCTATGGATACCCCTCATAATTTTGTACACATTACATTTTCGAAGGAGGGAAAGCAGAAATCAAGACCAGCCATTCTCAACGGGAGTTCAACAGCCCCCACCTCCAGCGGGCCCCGGCACATTTAAGTAAAGGCCTTATTTCCTTTTCCCCTCACATAAGAAATATTTTTTTTAAAATATAGTATGAAAGAAACCAAAACTTGACTGCTTCACAGAAAAGGGGCCCATAAACTTTGGAGGCTATGGACAACACAGGTTGAAAATGGCTGCACGAGGGAAACACTGAATCATCTGCTACATCATGGTGTTTCCTGAATCATCAAGGCTTGGCAGGCTGTGGACCAAGGAATGGCAAATGGAAATCATGTTGATTCAAGATTCATTTATTGTCATGTAATAAAACAGGTGTAATATTACATGAAATTTGCTTTACTCGGCTGGAAGGCAGACAGATTCGCCATCAGTAGAAAATGCCTGGCGCCTCTTACAGTCAGAGAAGGAGAAGTTAGAGAGTTCCACCAGTCACCGAGTTCCCACTGTTCGAAATGTACTAGGGTTGTAGTTTAATTGGGTGTAAATTGTGGGGCATGGACTTAAAGGATGAAATAGTCTGTTACTGTGCTGTGTGTCTAAATTTACGAAAAAAAAATGTATCTGTGCATTTGCCTCTAGCACTCCTGCAGCCACACAGATTTCTGCTCGATCCATCGGCAACCCGATCTCCAAACCTCCGACATGATCAGGAAGCCTTCAGCGCCTAAGGCCCCCTCGGGAGCAATTCCTACCTTCGGCACCCTCTTGCATCCCAGTTCCGATACCTGGCCACCCATCAGGCAGTCTCCAACAGTCCACATGGGCTCCTTGCCTCAATAGCCCGCCTGTGCGTTCTTCAGCCCCTCCCTGGTTCACCGCTGTGGCCAACATACCACTCTCCACCAACACCAGCAAAGAAACCTTTGCAGCAGGTTGGAAATAATGTTTCAAAAGTAAGTACTAAGCCAGGTGTGGGCAACCTTTTCTTTAAAAACTCACATTCCACTTTAAATATTCCCTATGCCATTGGTGTTCTATGATTAGTAAGGGATTCCTTAAGGTGGTATATGGGTGGAAAGAAAAAGTTTGAAAACCACTGTTTTAATCGTACCTAATTGACTTGTTATGTAAACGGTTTCAGAACTCCAAGGAAATAACAAAATATTTCAGTAACATCTGGGTTTGGAGCAGTGGTTCTCAACCTTTCCTTCCCATTCACATGCCACCTTAAGCAATCCCTTACAGAGCATTTATGGCATAGGGATTGCTTAAGGTGGAATGTGAATTTTTTAAAAAGTTTGCCCACCCCTGCTCTTGTCGTTGCCTTTGAGAAGATTTTTAATAGCTTGTGTTAACAATTGATTTTACATCGGCCTCATTCAATCTCCCAAAACAAATCTTGTTTACACTGCTGCTATAATCTCAAATATTGCACACAATGATGAAACAAATCTCAGTCTTAGCCAATCAATAACTCACACTAGCGATGATACAAACTCTCTCTGTTTTTCTTCCCAACACTAACAGCCTGTTGCTCCAATTGCAATTACGAGAGTTGTAAATAGAACAAATGCAAGAAGACTTTTCCCATTGAGGGCGGGTGAAATGAAAACTTGAGGACAAAGGTTAATGGTGAAAAGTTAAATTTTTAAAGGGAAGGTTAAGGGTGAAAGGTGAAATATTTGAAGGGAAGGTTAAGGGTGAAAGATGAAATGTTTGAAGAGAAGGTTAAGGGTGAAAGATGAAATGTTTAAAGGGAAGGTTAAGGGTGAAAGATGAAATGTTTAAAGGGAAGGTTAAGGGTGAAAGGTGAAATATTTGAAGGGAAGGTTAAGGGTGAAAGATGAAATGTTTAAAGGGAAGGTTAAAGGTGAAAGGTGAAATATTTAAAGGGAAGGTTAAGGGTGAAAGGTGAAATATTTAAAGGGAACATTAGGGAAAACTTTTTCACATAGAGGGTGTTGAGAGCATGGAATGAGCTGACAGATGAAGTGATGAAGGTGGGCTCCAGTTTAATATTTAAGAAACAATTGGATAGGTACATGAAGGGGAGCGATATGGTCCGAGTGCAGGTCAATGGGATTAAGCAGAATACTAGTTTGGCACAGACGAGAGTTGGTTGTAATGGTTAGTGGAAATGTCAACAATTCTTAACAATTATCCCGAAGTAGATGCCGAGCTGTATTGTAGCAGCTCGCAGATAATCTGAGGATTATCGTAAATCTCTGATAAACTGCTAACCATCAGACATCCTGATGATTTGGAAACTCTCTGTTAAAAGAATGAGGCAATCAGAACGGGGAGAGCTGCCCAAAATGACACATATCCAAAGGCACTGATTACTGATAAATCCCCAGGTACAGGTTGGCCTACTCCCTGTCAACACAGAGGCCCAGACCCACTTGCTGGACCCCACCCTAGTCCACTCATTGGCGCCCCATACAAATCAATACCCTGGGGCCCAGCTCCCCACATTCACTCTCTGGGGCCTAACTACCCCCCCCCCCCCCCCAACTACTCCCTGCGATCCGCTCCCGTCTGTTCCGAGGTCCCACCCTTGCCCACTCACTGGCCCCCACTCCCCCATCAACTCTGGCACCCACTCCTCCTATCCACTACTTGGGCCTAACCCCCACCCACTCCCTGGGGCCCCATTTCCATCCACTCCCCTAGCTCCCAGTACGGTTTGAAGGGTGGGAGGAAACCGGAGCACCCGGAGTAAACCCACGCAGACATGGGGAGAACAGACAGACTCCTTACAGACAGCGTTGGGTTCTAACCTGGGTCGCTGGCGCTGCAACATTATGCTAACCGTACCCCTCCCCCCCCACCTCCACCACCTCCGACTTCTCTTCCCCTTTGGTTACTGTTCCCCAAACGTTAAAATAGCTTTGAGAAGAAAATCTGACCTGCATTGCAAAGTGTTTCGATGGCATTTGAGGCTGCATTTCAGGTTTCAAAGATATTGCAATGTTTGATTCATTAAACTAGGAAATATAATTTATTGCATAAAAATTAATTTGTTACAATAGGAACGCTAAACTTATTTACAATCGGTAGTTTACAGAATGAACAAATACATGAAAAGGGACAGAGCAATAGATTCCAGCAATTTCTATACACATAAATATGAAAGATATTCATAAAGAACAGAAGCATTGTGATATAACTGCAAATGAATTAATTCTATAAACTTGCATAGCACTTGGAGTGAATGAAGGATATGAAATTCTATTTTGCTAACTGGTTGGTATAATGATACCCCTTATATTGGGGAAAAGAAAAGAAAGAGGACAACTCTTTGTTAAAACACCTTCAGCTGTTCTTTATCAACAAATACTGAAAAATTGCTGGCCACAGCTTTTGAAAAATTAGTGCCAACTCAGGGGTAAGTAGATTTAACATTTGTCCGAGTCTCACTTTACACCTCTGCGTAAATGGATTGTAGGGGCTGTCACAGGTGGCTCGGATATAATTTTATAAAAATGATACACAGTCATCTGGAACAACCCTTTGCAACTTCTTTTCCGGAGATTAGCCCTGTGCAATGATGTCTGGTCTTCATTAAAGACGTGTGTGATTTTGCTGGTTTTGGTCGGGGGGGGTGGGGGGGTGTTTGTCGAGTTGAGGCAACTCTCTCTAAGGTTCTTCTGAATTTTGGCTCTTGTTGGGCCCACCCCTGGACTTTAAAAAAAAATCATATCACTGGATCTCTCCTGTCCTGCGAAACTTTGCCCACCACCACACCTCTGATATATTTTTCATCGATAGAAAAGGATTTTCAAGGAAAATTTTAAAAACTCTAGATATAAATTCACCTTTGGTTGCTTGCAGTGAATGAGCAAAATATCTCATCAGTTCCATGTTGTATGCTGCTTCTAAACTTTGCTTCATGGAAGTCAATAGAACTGGATTTGGAAACTGAGTGCAATAAAATCCCCGTTATCTGGAATTCAAGCAACTGGCAAAAAAAAATGCTGAAAGTAAATAGGTAAAAAATACAAAAGTTCAAAATTGGCACCCCCCCAGCAGTCAAGTCTGTGAACTAGGCAATTTCAAGCAACTGGAAAATTCACTTCTCCAGCATCTGCCAATTCCCCAGAAGTGTCAGATACCCAGGGGGAGGAGAGGAAGTGTTGGAGGGGGAGGTGGGGGGCGGAGAATTGTTTAGTGCATTTGGAGCAAGCAACCGAGTGTGAAACCCAACAATATTTAAAAAAATCCCCAGTGGCATTTCTCGTAGCATTGTCTAGCAAGCTTCCTGATAAACTGGCCTTTCGAGTTGCTTAAACTTGTAGAAAGACAACCATTGCCACAATAAGGTTGATCATACGTCTGATAATCAAGTTGCTGAACTGATCATTTAAAAAACATTTAAATAACAATGATGTATTTAAAATGCATTTGTCAAAAACATCTTAGAAATAAACAGCTCAGTCTGCACAATTTATAAATAGTTAAGCACTAATTTTTGATGGTATACTCTTGGAGAATTCACAATCCTGTTAACACCAACACAGCATGAAGAATGCATCGCACATCCTCATTTATCCAACTTATCTCTCTGGTTGGCGCAACCTTTTAATCAACTGAAGATGTTTCAAAAGTACATCAGAAATGACAATGTTGAGTCTTTGTGAATTCATCATGAATGTCTTTATGACATGATGTCTAACAGAGACCAAAAGTGTTTTATTTAAAGGCAAGTCTAGAATAAGACATCATTGGATACTGGCCCTAACCAGACGGTTGACTTGGGAAAGAGACCTTGCTATCTGGTGATTTCAGGAAAAATATAATCTTGAGCCTTCAATGTCATTCCAACAGCACGTTCACACTCAGAACAAATTCCTTATGAAGCACTTCTGGCCACATCAGGCAAACACTAGCTCGAGATACTGATCCCAGGGGCCCAAAGTGAAGGATTCTCCCAATTTCTAGTGTTTGTTTCAACGACAAGTCATGTTCCACACAATTCTGGCCTCCTCGGGTTTCATCAGTGAAACTGGTTTGGTTTAGAGGCATTCTGTGGTTCAGTGAAATGAGTCTGAGATGGATTGGAGATGTTGGCAGGAGAAATGATTTTGTCACTGACTGAAACGTCCCTTATGAAAAGATGGAGGAAGAGACAAGTGCATCAGTTAAAGCTCAGAAGGCTTCGTATTTCCATACCAGGGCTTGAATAACGTTCAAGTTGGAGATTATAAAGACCAAAATCTGATTTACAGATCAGAAATATTATGCTAAGACTATCTTTTTCATGAAATCATGATTATATATAAAGAATATAGAGCCCATCTTCAGTCAGGCTGTAACCCTGGACGGTGCTGAGATTGGCGTTCTCCATTCCTCAACGTGGTTTTGTCAATTACCTTTGTCAGTTCATTCCAAGGTTTTGCATTGGAAACATTTCTTCTGGTGAAGGCAGCCTGCTTCATCGATTGGGTATTGCTTTCTTTCAGTCTTCAAGATCTTTAACATGTGGCCCTGACCTTGTGGAGACTGGCTGGAAACCTATTCCTGTCTTATTGAATGGAGTGATGAGATGGTGGCGAGGAGGAGGTCAGTTGGTTAAGCATACCTGCACTAGATGGATGGATGGCTTCATGTTAATCAAAGTGATTGGGTTCAGCACTAACCTCACACACCCTTCCACCATGTGCATTGTCCTACATTCAAAAGATAGACAGGGCAATGTGGTACAAAGCAGGTAATTGTTTGGTTGTAAATTTTGTCACTGGGAATGTTTGAGTTTGTGAAAAAGAATGAGAATGAAATAGAGAGAGACTGTGTGTGAGAAAGAGAGTGACAAACAAAGAGAAAGAGCCTGTGTATGACAGGGAGAAGAGAGAGATATACAGAAAGGACTGAGTTTGTGAAATGATGAGAGAAAGAAACTGAGTGTGACTGAGAGAGAGAGAGAGAGAGAAAGAAAGAGACAGTGTGTGATTGAGGAGGTGCAGGAGGGGAGAGAGAGAGAGAGAGAGAGAGAGAGAAGCATGAGGCTTGGAAATCAGTCTGAGGTTTGAGTTGTGCTCTGCCATCGTGATGGGGGAGAAATCCACACTCTGGCAAAGTTTGCTTCTGAACTCGATAAAAGGAACTTTCATTTGCCTCAAGGCAATAAATTGAAAGGGTTTTAGATGTTCCTGACATGTATGCCTGCCAGCATCTATATTTTCTTCTCTTCCTTGTAAACACCTGTGATAGTTCAGCTGGATTTCCCTTGTACAACATGTGCATTCAGATTTGAGTGATGCTTACATCTGTCATATATGTAAACAACTCCTTGGGTTTTTACAAAGTTTCAATAAAGGAGCAAACAAAAAAAGCATCCAAAGATATGGATAATAAATTAAATGCGTTTCCTAAGAAACTGTTAACCTTTTACAAGCTGCCCAAAGCTTTGGATAGGAGAGAAGCCTCATTTCGATAGAACATGACAAGCCCCACTCCCTTTTTATGAAAATACTACTTTCCTAACTTGCTGGATGCTGAATTGAGCAGCAAACTGGTTTCTACAACATGTTGCCATAGATGCTAGGGTTTTATCACTCTGTTGCCAGGGTTATGAGTGTTTCAGCATTCTTCTGTCGTCATGACAACCATCACGTCACTCTTGCCCATCTCCTCCAGGGCATTGGCAAGGGAATTGATATCTCCGTCATCTTGGTGCTGAGCTTCCCACAAGTCTAAGATGACCCCAGTCGGGCTCAGTTTTGTGGCAAAATAGGTGAGAAATCTGTGCACAAGAGAGGAGAAGGACAAGAGAGAGAAGAATTACAAGGGCCTTGCCGAACTTTCATCAGCAGAACAAAGGCTTTGGGTTCAAACACAGAAGGGCAGCACGGTTAGCGCAATGCCAGCAATCGGAACCGAGGTTCGAATCCCAAGCTGTCTGTAAGGAATTTGTATGTTCTCCCCATGTCCATGTCCATGCAGCTTTTTCCTGGGGGGGAGTTTCCTCCCTCCGTTCAAAATGTACCAAAGGAGTAGGTTAATTGGGTGGCATGGGCTCGTTGGCTGAAATGGCCTGTTACTGTGCTCTATGTCGAAATTAAAACAATAAATTAATTAAAAAATTAAAAAGAAGGAATCGGCTGGGAATGACTGGTTTGCCTTCTATTTTGCTCATAGCTTGAATAGTGATAGATTCAAAAACAAGGCCCTACACTATCTCTTATATTTATGAAACAACATTTCTTTATTTTCATCTCTGCATACTTGTCCTGCATATGTACTGTGTGTCAAATCTGGTTGCATGCTGAGGACTGGAGAACACTGTTTCATCGGGTTGTACTTGTGCAAACAGATAACAATAACCTTGACTTGAGTGGGTTGACTGAACAATTTAATGAATTCAGTGTTGGGGGAGACTTGTTAACAAACCACAGGTCCAAATGGGTCTTGCCTCACCTGGGTGTCAGATGCAGAGTGGCTCAGCTGGTAAGCTTTGCCTCACAGATCCAGCAACCCATGTTCTGGGGTGCCGCCAAAGTGGAGTTTTTGAACTTATTTATTTACAACATGGTAGAAGCTGATTGCAGCCATCGAAACCTGCACCACCCAATCACACCCAATTCCCCTGACCGTTTTTGCAAGGTGAGAAGAAACCGAAGCCCCCAGGGAAAACCCATGCAGGCCATGGGGAGAATGTGCAAATTCCTTACAGAGACCGGCGGATTCAACCCTGGCTGCTGGCATTGTTATAGTATTGTGCTAATCGTGCTGCCCCCGCGCTAACAGCGCTGTCCCGTGACTAACTGCAACTAAATAGGCACTTTGAAAAAAAAATTAAATAGGTAATTTCATCTGTTAATCCAGAGTTTTAAGGTCAATTTCTTCTTACCTGTCAACTCCCAGCTTCTGTGCCAGCAGCCTCCAATCATTCCCCCGAGTATTTGGTGCATCCAGGTTAGTGCAGATCTTCTGCCTGATGGAATATGGAATTTTAAAGGCGTAAGGCCCAACCTGGGTGGTCACATTGGGCCCAACAAGCGTGTGGAATGGGCTGACACATTTGATGTTCTGCTGAGGAAAAGTACAAATGCAATGCAAACAAATTAAATCATTACAGTCTTGCCAAATGCCAGGATTCAACTCAGTGATCCCTCAAAAACAATCACCACCATTTTTAACGTGGTTACACATCATTAGTCTGGCAAAATTAAGATGCCAGTGACGTTGTGAGCTGGAAATTTTTGTGACCTTTGTCTTTTGATCAATGTGGTAGTGAACCTCTCAATGTGCGTATACTGGAAACAAGGAGTGACTTCATTTATTATTTTCTCGGATATAGATGCCTCTGCCAAGACTGGTACTCTGCACCTGATGTTGAGAATGGACTCGCTGGCCCCAGCTGCAGCCGATGCTGCAGATTTGCATCCAGCTCCATTTGGCATCTTCCTGGCCAGAAGCAAAGGGTTTTTTTTTAACTGTTATTGTAATTACTCTGAGGTTATTTTTTAAAATCGATAGCTTTTTTTCTCCCAATGCTGCTCAGTTCCTCCAGTAGATTATTTTTAACTAACTGATGATAATTGGAGTTTAATGTCAGCGTCAAACAGAAGGCCTTTCTCTAGTGGAATAAAAAGCAAATGTAAAGGTGGACATTCTCCATCTTTACGTCGCTTCACTTACCTTCCTAAACACTCGGAGGGAGGACTCAGCAGGCAACCTCCGATCTGTCTCGAGTTACACTCAGAAGTGGGGCATAATAGGCAATGCCACTGCAAGTGGCTACAAAGGGGCAGGCTTATAATGTCACAATGGCGTCGTCAGCCCGCGACCCAAGCCCGAATCTTAAAGCATTCACTGTGTTCAGATGCAGCCATAATCTCATTGACTGGTGGAGCAGCCTCGATGGGCTGCATGGCCTACTTCTGCTCATATTTCTGATATTCAACTTCCAATGTTCTTTGTTGGAAGTTGATCGTCTTTGTCAAAAATATATCTTTCCAGTCTGCTCTTACCTCCTCGATGACCGTGTGCAGCTGGAATATTTGTCCCTCTCCCTCGACTTGTCGGACACAGATTTTGCAGGAAAATTCAGTTGAAGCCACGCTGTACCTCTCCAGCACAAAGGTGCAGTGTAACGCTCTCTGGGTCCCACTCCAGATGTGGTAAAATGGAATCTCCTGCAAAGATACAAGAGGGAGGGTGGGAGGGTCGATTATTTTCAACCAGTTTACCCTAGATTCAAACTGAAGAAAACCGAGTCAAGTATATAATCCAAAGCAATTTTCTTTTTCTGGCTGGTCGATTTGAAGTTTGGGAATATATATGAATTTCATTTGGGTAATGATCACAGTGGCCTGGGAAATGCTTCAGTATTTACAGTTTCCCTTGGGAGAGTGTCAGTGGTCCCCTAAAGTGTATTAATATTCATAGACGGTCGCAAGGAGCCCTGTTCCCTTTAAGCTGCGCATGCACACGTTTTGCAACCAGCGCACAAAGGAAATTAATGTGCATACAAAAGGGTAGTTAGCTAAAATAATGTAGTAATTCATGATTATACTTATTGAAAATAATCTCTTGGCTAATGTGACTTTGTGGAATGCAATAACTCTTGTATTGCATTAAAACATGCCAATACAGTTGTATTAGCTATGAGAGATAGACTGGGCCAAAATGATCTCGAAACAATTTCAAGTTCACATTTGCACAAACACTTGATGCACACATACTTTTGTCACAGGAAAACAATTTACACAACACAAGCTTTTTGCATACACTGACTATAAAAATTGGAGGGAACATTGCTGAGGTGTGGGTCAGTATTTACATCGGGTCCTCAGGAGTGTGTCAGTATTTACAGGAGGATCCCCAGGAATGTATTTTCAAGGAGCCCCAGTAGTCAAGTCAAGTTCATTGTCATCTAACTGCACAAGGACAACCCAACAAAAGTTTTCTCCGATCTCAGTGCAAAACACCCAGATCTACAAGCAGACATAAACATACAGACAAATAATACATATGCAGGACAAATACTTCATCTGTCTCAGATGGAAAGTGTGAGCAATTCCTTTGGTCATTCAGCATTTTTACTGCCCGTGCAAAGAAGTTATTTGTCAGCCTGGTGGTGCTCTTTCCCGATGTAAAAATCCTGTCTGCGGGGTGGAAGGGGTCCTCTATGGTTTTGCATGCCCACTTCAGACAACGATTCTAGTAGATCACATCGATGTGGGGGTAGGAGACTCCCGTGATCATCTTTGCCACTCTTTATGGTTCTGTGGATTGACTTCTGATCCATTTATCTGCGGCAACCATAACACACTATGATGCAGCTGGCCAGGATGCTCTCCATAGAGCTCCTGTGGATGGTTGACATAATGGTGACCAGTAGCCTTGCCCGCTTCAGTCTTCTCAGGAAGTGCAGTCGCTGTTGTGCCTTCCATTTTTATTAAACTTTATTTATTTGAAGAATCATTAATAGTAATATAGAATACATTCCATAAAGAGAATTTTATATGAATATATATATATATATTTTTTTTTTAATTAAAAAAATTAAATCAAATCCCCCCCACCCCATCAGCCAGCTCTCTTAAAGAGAGCTAAAAATATATAAACAAAAACTAAAAGTATATAATAAATGAAAGTATATCTAAATGCATATATTCCAAATATGGTAACCTCTTATTAACAAAAAAAGAATAATTGTTAAGCAGATTCTATGTAATATTTCCATAACAATACAAGCTTTCATTTCATTATATGCCATCGCATTATATTAATCACTATATTATCTTTCCATGTACTTGCTACACATTTTTTAGATACCGACAATGCTAAATATATAAATGCAATTTGAAATTTATCCAACCCTAATCCCTTTAAAGGAATCATATAACCCATTAAAAAAATAGATGGATCTAATGGTAACCTAAAGTTATATAATTTTTCCAAAATTAACTTAATTTCATCCCAGAATGGTTGTTCATGCACACAAGACCAAACAGCATGTAAAAAAGTTCTAGTACATACACCACATCTAAAACAAGAATCTGAATTACTAAAGCCATATTTTTTCAATTTCTCTGGGGTTAAATACAATTGATGTAAAAAATTATAATTAACCATTCAATATCGCACATTCGTCAATTTAGTAACACTATCATGATACGTATCTGCCCAATATTCTTCAGGAAAAACAAAAGCTAAATCATTTTCCCATTTACGCTGAGGCTTCTCCCATTCTGACTTATCCATATTGTCTTGTAATACTTGGTATATAACAGAAATATAACCCCTTTTTGGTATAGAAGGAATCAAAGACTCGAATTCCGTCAATACAGGTAAAATCATCTCTCAACCATACATATTTTTCACCAAAGTTCAAAATTGATAATAAACAAATAAAGAATTTTCAGCAATATCAAAACACTCTTTCAATTGATTAAAAGAAAGAAACTTTCCTTCTACAAAACAATCCTGTAATGTTTTTATAGCCTTAGAATCCCAACTCTTTAAATGACTATTAAACATTGAAAAATAAATAAGCTGATAATTATATAATGGAGTTAAAATTGACAATTTACCTTTTGATCCTAAAATCTTATTTTTTTTAGTCCATAGTTTTAATAGATGTTTTAATATCAGCAAATTATATTCCCTCAACTAATTTACATTCCTTCGAAATATAAATTGATACACCTCGACTTCAGAAATACAAGTCATCTCAACTTTAGCCCAACTCGGGGGCTGGTCCAAATCCATCAGTCTACTAATAAATTTCAACTGGGCTGCTTCATAATACTTTTGAAAATGAGGTAATTGAAGCCCACCTAACGCATATTTCCAAGTAAATTTATATAATGCTACCTGTGGTAGTTTACCTTTCCATAAAAATTCTCTCATAACTTTATTTAAATCCTGAAACTCTTTGAAAGAGAACACGGTATTGATTGAAATAAATATTGAATACGAGGAAAAGTATTCATCTTAATACAGTTAACTCGACCAATTAAAGTTAACGGAAGATCTTTCCACTTAATTAAATCTGCTTTAATCTTTTTTAATAATGTAACATAATTTAACTTGTAAAAAGATTGATACTCAGTGTTTACAATTATTCCTAAATATTTAATTTTATCAGACTATTTCAGTTTTATAATATTTTTATACTCTGAATAATCTCCTTCCCCGACTCACAAAATTTCACTCTTGTGCCAGTTAACTTTATATCCAGATAATGTTCCATATTGTAATAAACATTCCCGCAAATGTGGCAATAATTGTTCTGGGTTTGTTAAATATATCAAAACATCATTTGTAAATAAATTAATCTTATACTCTTCATCCATAACTCTCATCCCTCTTATCTGTTCATTCTGCCTTATTGTTTTAGCTATTGGTTCAATAGCCAATGCAAACAGAGCTGGTGACAATGGACAACCTTTTCGAGTTGAACATGTCAATTTAAACGATGATGAAACTTGACAATTTGTCACCACCCTAGCAGTTGGGTTTGTATATAAATAACCAATAAAAAGAAGGGCCAAATTTAAACTTCTCCAATACTTTAAATAAAAAATCCCATTCGACCCTATCAAAGGCTTTTTCCACATCAAGC
The DNA here is from genome assembly GCF_036971445.1 of Narcine bancroftii. Taxonomy (NCBI): domain Eukaryota; kingdom Metazoa; phylum Chordata; class Chondrichthyes; order Torpediniformes; family Narcinidae; genus Narcine; species Narcine bancroftii. Next base: position 83,367,872 of record NC_091474.1, read on the forward strand.
GCAACCACCATTGGATAGTTGGGCTGCTGTCAATATGTATTGACCAAACTAATCAATCAAAGAATATTATCTGAAGCATTTCTATTTTTAATAAAACCTGTTTGATCAACATGTATCAATTTAGGTAAATACTTAGCAGGTTGATTTGCTCACACTTTAGCTATAATTTTATAATCAACATTCAATAAAGAAATAGGTCTATACGAAGACATTTTCAACGGGTCTCTATCTTTTTTCGGGATTACAGTAATTAAAGCTCTAGAGCAAGATTCTGGTAACTCATGCTCTTCAGTCACTTGTTGTAATACCTCCTTAAACACCGAAGATAAATCTTCACAGAAAGTTTTATAAAATTCCTCCGAAAACCCATCGTCATCTGGCATTTCCAACATAGCCACCTTAATCTCTAATTCTATAAACGGAGCTTCCAAATCCATAACATCCTCCTCGTCTAATGCTGATAACATGAACTTAGATAAGTAAGAATCAATAGAACCACTATCCTGTTTCCCCTCAGAAGTATATAATTTTTAATAAAATGAATAAAACTGGTCATTAATTTTCGGAGGTTTATAGGTAACTGTTGAATTCTTTTTTACAGCATTAATAATCCGTGAAACCTGTTCTTCCTTTAACTGCCATGCAAGTACCTTATGTGCCCTCTCACCCAACTCATAATAACGCTGCTTAGATTGATTAATTAAATATTCAAATTGATGTCTGCAATGTATTACAATGCAATTTCAATTTAGTCAAAGCCACTTTTTTTATCTTCTGTCACTTCCTTCTGAAATTCCTTCTCCAATTCATCAATTTGCTTTTCTAGTTCTAAACTTTCTGCCATATACTGCTTCTCAACTTTAGTGGTATAGCTAATAATCTGTCCTCTTAAATAAGCTTTTAACGCATCCCATAACACAAAATGACTTTTTACTGAATTAGCATTTTCAGACAAAAAGAAAGTAATCTGTTCTTTAACAAAGAAAACGAACTCTGGTTTTTTCAACAACATTGTGTTAAATCTCCAGCTATAAAATTAACGTACCACTTCTGAACTTACATAAGAAAAAAATAATAAAGAATGATCTGATCTAACCCTGCTTTTATATTCTGCCTGTAATACCCTTCCTTGTAAATGTGCTGATACTAAAAAAAATCTATTCTAGAAAATGAATCATTTCGAGATGAGTAAAAAGAAAAATCCTTCTCTGTAGGGTTAACCCTTCTCCAAATATCCACCAAATTTAAATCCTTCATCAAGGCCCCAATTTGTATCGCCATCTTTGATTTCTTTATATTTTTTGGGGATCCAACTAAAATATTTTCATTAGTTTGACTTAATAACAAAAAAGCATTTGAAATAAAACACTCATCGTCCACGTTAGGTGCATAAACATTAAGCAAAGTCCAAGATTCAGTAAAAATTTTACAATTCACCTTTAAAACCCTTCCAGCATTCCCTTCCCTTCCATAGTTTGCAACTCAAAAGACAAATTCTTATGAATTAGAATTGCTACACCCCTTGCTTTAGAATTAAATGAAGAAAAAAAACACATGTCCAACCTAATCTCTCTTCAATTTCAAATGTTCTTTTTCAGTCAAATGTGTTTCTTGTGAAAAGGCAATATCAATTTTCATTTTTTTTAATATAAGCCAAAACTCGCTTTTGCTTAATCAATTATTTAACCCCTGAACATTAAAAGTTGCAAATTTCAAATTAGACATCCTAATAAACTAACAATATAATCATTTACTACAAAATATCTCTCCCCTTCCAGTAAATTAAAACCACCCTCCCTCCCCTAAATATTTTTAAAGAGAAATTATATTAAAAAAAATTTTAATCATCCCCTCCAAAAAAAAACTACCCAAAGGTATTAACGCCCTAAAAAACTGGGTGTGGTAAACCCCACTAGTGGCAGATGACTATCAAAGATTTCAGTGCTATCCACCCACCCCCCCCAGCCAGAAATACATCATTCACATCAATACAATCCAGTACTGTAAATATATTCAACCCAATGACTCAATTCCCAATGATTGTTCCGGATCTTCAATGTCAATAAGACTTTATGTTAAAACATCTTACTTTCCATTTTTTCCATTTTTCACATTCTTCCCATTCTGCCCATTTCCATTACCATTTGCCCTCTTTTTAGGTGACGGTGGCGAAACTCTTCCATGTCCTCGTAAATCCGGTAATGAATTAGCAAAAATTAATACATCATGATCATTCTCAAAAAATTGAGATTTAAAGTTACCATAAAAGACTTTTAACACAGCAGGATATCGAAAAGCAAATTTATAACCCTTCCGCCACAGTAATTCTTTAGCTAAATTAAATTCCTGTCATCGCCTAATAATTTCTTGACTCAAATCTGCATTAAAAAATACTCTTATTTTGAATCCTCTTTGGAGATTGACTTTGTCGTGCCTTCTGAACCGCCAAACGTAATATAATTTCTCTGTCTTGATTAGTTCAGGCACTGAACTAAGACCACTCGTGGTGGTTGTTTTGATAACGGTTTCTTTCGTAACGCTCTATGTGCCCTCTCCAATACTAAACCTTCCAAAAAATACTCTTTGTCCAACACCTCGGGAATCCAACTCTTGAAAAATTTTATTGAATCACACCCTTCAATGTCTTCTGGAAGACCCACAATTTTCACATTGTTTCTCCGACTTTGATTTTCCAATGAATCAATTTTTTGCAGTAAGTCTTTCTTCTGATTTCCCCAATCCACAAACGAATCTTTCACTTTCTCTATTTTTTCCTTGTTACGTTCAACTTGAATTTTACATTCAGAAAAAGCTGTTTCAATTTAAAAAAAAATTTCTTGCCCTTTATCCACTGATTTAATACATTTACTGACATCCCTCTTAACTGTAGATATATCTTTAGACATATTAGATATTTTATTTATCACATCCAAAAATCCTTGAGTCATTTGTTTAAACATATTGTCCATTTGATAGGCAATCCCTCCCAAGACTGTGTAAACAGATTCCATTCCAGATTCCAGTTCCACATTTTGAGGCCTACCTTTTCTAGACTCCATCTCCAATTGTTCCCGTGAACTGCTCGTTAAAGGTAAGTCTTCCTCTTCTTCCAGTGTTGTTGGGCCCATCCCGGTGTGGCTGCGGGTCTGCACACTCGACGCTGCCGCTCGGGCCCCCCTCAGCCCACACATGGTCCAGTAACTCACGGACCCTTGAAGCACTGTGCATGCCCGGCAAGGCCAGGGTCTGCGCAGAGGCAGCTTCCGACGCCATTCTGCGTGTCCCCGGCTCACCCGATGGCAGCCCGGGCTCAAGGGCTCTTCTCTCAGCTGGGTTGCCCACGCGTACGACACCGCAAACGTGCAAATCAACTCCGGCTGAGCTCATTATCATGTTGGTGCCATCTTGTGGAGACAAGGTCGGTGCCGGTGTAATACTCAGCCTGGCAGGAGTTCTCTGTGCCTTGGAGGTTCCAAACGACAATTCCGTGGCTTCATCACTTTTAAAAGGTAATTTCTTCTGTAATTGAGCTTTCATTTTTTTAACATTAGTTGCCATTATGACCCACTAATGTCCCAAAAATAAAGGTACAACTTTTAATCACTTAGATAAACTTTAAAGATGGGTGCTTAAAAAACTGGCTGAGGAGGGGTGGGATCGCACGTCTGCCCTCTACACCATCTTGCCATGCCCCCCTCCACTGTTGCGCCTTCCTGAGGAGATGTTGACTGGTCATTAGTTAAGTGAACTCCAAGGACTTGATGCTCTCCACTCTCTCCATTACAGAGTTGTTGATGTATAGTGGAGAGTGGTTGTTCCTGGTCCACCTGAGGTCCACCATCATCTCCTTTGTCTTGTCCATGTTGAGTCTCAGGTTATTATTCTTGCACCATTTCACGAGATTTTTTCACCTCTTCTCTAAAGTGAAATTCATTGTTGTGTTGATCATCAGGATGTAGATTTTTATTTTTTAAAATTCAGACAAACAACACAGTAACAGGCCCTTCTAGCCCACGAGGCCATGATGTCCAAATATACCAGTCAACCAACAAATCCTGTACGTTTGTTTGTTTCTTTGAAGGGTGGGAGGAAACCAGAGCATCCGGAAAAAACCCACGCAGGTCACAGGGATAATGTACAAACTCCTTACAGACAGAGGCACATTAGAATCCAGGTTGCTGGCACTGTAATAGCATTGTGCTAACCGCCATGCTGGGGAGGATGGATTGACTGGAAAACCAAGGACAGCTCACCTTTCCCTCTTTGAAGCACATCGGGCTGAGAGTGTTTCATGGTTAAAATCCTTCGTGTAACAGTGTGGCAGTCAGCCATTGGTGCCAGGCCAGGCCTTTATGTCCAACCTACAATGAGCCATTCTTCTATGAAGCAGCTTTTCCCTTTTTTAGTCAAGTTTATTATCCTCTGATTGCATAAATACAAGCCTTCAGTCCTCGGTGCAAAACACGCAGACACACAACCAGAAATAACACACATACAAACAAAACAAAACATTTCCCTTGACCACCCTGTTAACTCCTACCTGATACTTAGCAAGCAGTTTGCTTCTCCAGAGAGAATGTGGAATGTCGTGGATGGAAAGTCGAAGGTTGTGGTAACTATCTTTGAACAGAAGGCTTTTGGGTTCCTCCAACAGGTAACTCCCCAGAGTCCTCTCCATCTCCAGCACCTCCTGGAATGAGAGACAAACATTTGTATGCCAAACACCTCTTCAACCACCAGCAATAATTTCTCGACACTCTGGAGAGCTCATCACTTGGGATTGCAACACAATATTTCGGTTCTCTGAATAGTGTGCAGGATGACAAAATACCCACAATGCATTTCACCCAGCCCTTTCATGAAATTTTCCACCCTTAAATTATTTCCAAGAAAATTACTTCTTAAATCTACATTGGCCTGCTCTTCAAGGAGGTGGCCATCAGTCTCAGGGGAATAAGAAGATCCTGGACTCTTAGCAGAAACCCAGGGAAGACTCCTCGCATAGACAACAGGCTATTTACCATATATACTCATGTAAAAGTCGATCTTGTGTAAAAGTTGACACCCTATTTTTGACAAAAAAAATCTAGAATTGACCACACATCTCCTGTAAAGGTCAACCCTCAGTCCCGGCCACCCACAGGTGCTTGTTGAACATTAACTCTTGCCTCGGCCCCCAGCTGCCTGTCCATCGGAGTTCTCAATGCTTCGAACATGGACTATCACCTCAGCACTCGGCCGCCTGCTCATCCATGCTCCCGCTGACACAGGCCCGACATCCCCCACGGTAGGACGTGTGTTTGAAGCACAAACTCAGTATTATTATTTTTAATTCATCATGTTTTTGGTTCTTTATTTGTTTCGAGATCATCTGGACTTCTGCTACTGATGTGGTATTTATGGTTTCTAGAGTGAATTTAGCCCCTCAAAAGTAGTCATAGTTCAGGTGCCTTGCCATTTGGTGTAGATGATCACGACTCCATCTGTCATGATCTCTGACCCTCAGAATTGTCGTAGTTGCCTCCTCTGTTCTCCTTTGGGGAAGACTCCATCTTTGAGCTGAGACTGTAGTCGATGTTGAGTTCATGATTACACAAGGGAAAAATACTGAAATGGTTTCCCGTTGCCTTCTTCAGTTGCGGTGTCCCTACTGGCCATTGACCAGCAGATTCATCTGCCCAGTCTTTTTAGTTTTACAACCATAAATTCCAATTTATAGAACCTGCCTGTAAAACCATCGACTATCTGCAATCCATGACACTGAATTGGAGGCTAAACAGATACTACACCTTGCCCAAGGGTGACCTGTAGTCTATTGGACGGAAGGAGCACTTCACACCTCTTTTTGCTGAGCAATTGACAGCACTGACATTGTATCAAAAATAGTATCGACTCCATAAATTTAATGTTAAAAAAATGGTTTGCAAAACTCGACTTTTACACAAGTATATCGTTAGTCCTTGAACTTGCTATCTCATCCAATTATTTGGCTGATTTGAATTGTAAACCCTCATACCCTTCCTGCCCCCATTAAAATCGACTGATTTTTGCATTGGTGTCCCTACTAAGAGCTACATGAAGTGATTCCCATTTCTATTGGCCCACTGAATTCTATTTCTGCAGGCCACTGCGTTATAATTGAGCAAAGGGTAAGAAAGGATCCTGAGCAGCTGAGGACAGAGGAACAATCTATTCTCCTCCTCGAAAGTTGTTCTGTCATTCAGTGAGGTTATAGCCTTTGCGACTAATCTCCAAAAACCAACCTCAGCCTCTTTGCTTATCAAAAGCAAAGTGCAAGAATTAAAAAAAAAAAATTGATGCCATTAATTTAGGCTCTGAAGGAATCAAAAGTAATGGGAAACAAGGCACAGTGGTACGTCGAGTGGAGATGCAGCCTCACGCTGGGTTCGGTCTGACCTCGGGTGCTTTTTTGAAAGGAAACCTTGTGATCGCACACATTTCAGGTTTTCTCTCCTGGGGGGGGAGCGAGAGCGTTATTTGGCTGCAGTAAATAGTACCTGCCGTCCAGTAAGGGAAAAAAAAATTGTTCAGGCATCAGACCACATTTTGCATGCACCTTGATGAAGAGTTCAAGTCCAAAACTTTGGTTCGGGACCTTGATCACTGCTGAGTTTCTCCAGCATTGTGTTTTTACTTCAATCAGTGTCTGCGGACTTGCATGATTTACTTGAGGAGTTGAACTTTGCGTTGATGGAAAAGTGGGGAGAATTGGCTGCAGGCAAAATTAATGAGGAAATGGGGATTGAACAGGACTCTGTGAAGCTGTGGGAGCACTGAAGGCAAATCCACACACAATCACAGCGTCACTGAAGGGACTATCTGTCCTTCTCTTTCTCTTATTATTGGGGGCACTGGGCAATGCTCTTGGTAACTCTCTGATTGCCTTGATGGTAGACAGAAGTTGAAATATATCATGTATATTACATTGTTTGTATTCATACACAACCTTGAATGTTGATAGCTCTGTGAGAACAAAGGGCTAAACTAGTGGTGTCACTTGGGTCATGTCACTTATGGTGTCAACGTCCGCCCCCCCCCCCCCCCCCCATGGACCTCCTCCCATACAAGGCCATACAAAATCCTTAGTAATGTTTTTTGTACTAATGTTACTTATAAATTGTAATTCCCGTATATTACTGAATGTAACGGCAACAGTAGTGAGATAAACAACTAGCAAAATTAAAATTACACCTTTAAAATTACAATATCATATGCACGGCAGCAACAAAAACAACAGCATGTACTTGTAGCGCGTGCAGATGAAACCACGTGGTTCAAGGGATCATTGTAATTGGGTAATAACGATGGCTCTGACACAGAAGAAGGTTCAAAAAGTAAATGAGCATAGAGTTTTAGTCTTGTAGGTCTATTGATACATGTAAGCTATTTTTGTTGTTTTAACTAATTAGAGACATTTTTATTAAAAATATTACATTTCTGCTGTGGAAGAAAAAAATTAGTAAAGGAAGTTTTAGTGGGTGACAAAGAGTTAAAAGTAACCTGTGTGCTGCCACTTTTAAGTCTATTAATCAGTACAAGGACGCTCAGTACCTTAAGCTGTGTACTGCTGAATTAGACAGTAGACCCTCTGCATTCCGCCACAGACTTTGAATTGTTTCTTTTTGAATCAACCAATGACAATTGCTTTCTCCCTTATATGGTGGATGGTCTTAGACCTTTAGTGTGTCATGTGTCTATTGTTTGTACCTTTGTATAAATTAAACCGGCTGGTCCGTGCTCAGGCAGAACAGCCCCAGTATTTTGGTGGGACTGTTCTCTAAGATATCTTATAAATAAAAACTCCTTCTGAAGCGACTCCCTGGTGCCTAGGCTGAGTTATTTTGTAATAAAACACTTTTCTCCACAACAGAATATGGCGCTGCGAGCAGGATCCCTTTTTAATGGGATCCACGAACCCGGGGACTCAGGGAAGGAGTCCTGCGGAGGTGAGGGGGCGACAGCCATAGCCAAGATCCCAGCTGAAAGGGGGTGAGGCAGGCTCACTTAGAAGGAGAGTGACGAGACTCTTGATCTAAATTGGGAAGAATGGGGAAAAATTAAGAGAAAAATATGAGTACGGCCCAGGGAGTGAGAACGCGGACCAAAGGAGGACCGTGGTGCACTCTTTTATATGGGGATCTTGACTAAGTGTGTTTGTGGTGTGTCTGTGTATTTTTTCTTGTAACATCTTCCTTTCCAGATTAGACCCGCTGAGAAACATGAGGAACAGGAACGGTAAACCAGCCGATTCCAGTCAAGCGGAGATATCTGCTCCCGGCAAAAAGGAATGAAAATCATCCGTGACGTTGAGCCAATCCACCAAGAAAAGAGCCTGCTAGCTGCACGACAGCACTTGGTAGGAGATCCACTGCAGCCTTCGAGCTTGCTGACGGACATCGTAATGAGAGAAACGGAGTTGGTACTACGTAATCCCATTCAGTGATGACCTGTACGGGTGGTATAAGGGTAGATGGCCGTATGGGGGAACCTTTGATCTTCAATTGATTAGCGATTCTGAGGATGATACGGAGGGAGGCGCTGGGGACCCTATTTGGGATCTAAAGTACTTCAGAAATTGTTTCAAGAAATGGAAAGAGGTGGCTGTGAGGCATCAAAAATCTAAAGTTAAACAGGAGCAGATAGCTGCCTCTTCCAATGAGAAAAAGGCAAAAACCCGACCCCCACCCTGGTATTTTGAGTCCGCCCCAAGCCAGATTCCACCGTTCAAATGCCCCGTGTAATGGTGGGAAATACCCCCATCTTGAAACTCTGGACACCTGCTGAGACCGTGCTGAGCACGGCCCCCGATCCCATAAAGAAACCTGTTGCGTTCCACCACTGGTTGCAACAAAGATCTCCCCGGTGATGTCCAGATGTTATTACAAGCTGCCTATGGGTCCCACTGGCAGGCAGTAAGGGACTCCTTCCAAGTCCCTGCGGGGGAACAAGGGGACTGGAGGGGAAATGACGACTTGGCTAGGGAAAGGAATGAATCCTTGGAGCATTGGTTAGAACATAGGGGAAAGAATGCCATCATCTAGAGTGCCCGGAAGCAAGCAGATATGCAAGTTGTCACTGTCTGCTTGCAGAAAGATGGAAAAAATGTTAGATTTTGTAGTCCGATTTAAAAATATGTGGGAAGAAAATGCAGGGGTGCCGATAGACAGACCCAAAACCTCGGCCATGGCCTTCCAGACCCTGTTAAATTGTATGTTCCCCCAAAGTGCAAAAAGTTATAAAATGAGGCAGCTCCAATGGCAAGCCCAGGGATAGCAGGACACTGTTACTTTGCTAGCCTACATGGATATAGAAGACCTATTTCCCCAGAAAGAGAAAAGGACAGGACAATTTTATGTCCAGGCCAGATTGAATAAGAAAAAGAACCCACCCGGTTCAGGAAGGATATGGGACAGATCACAGGATCAGTGTAGGGCCTGTGGAAAGATAGGACACTGGGCAAGGGACTGTTGGACCAGCACACAAAAGAGACCCTGGCCAAATGGTGGTAGCCAAGGGAAGGGTGAGCAAACGCAATATGGAGGTAACCCTTTTGCGGGAGCTGGAAACGGGATGTAGCCCTGCTTTTCTTTCCAGCAGCCTAACCCATAGGGGGGCCCGGAAGAAATGGTGGTACAGGCCCCCCCTGCTCTAGCTGTCTTCTGATGAGACAGCACAACCCATGCTTAAAGTTAAAGTGAGTAACAAGGAGCATTATATGCTGGTGGATACCGGAGCCACCATATAATCTGTGCCATCTTCCGTGGGTTTAATCCCTTGTCAACCACATTCTCGGTAATAGATCTCTGCTCCATTTTTTTCTCCATACCCCTCGACCCTCAAACCGCAAACAGCATTGGAGTGTCTGGTATTCTGATGATGGATTCCCTCTCCCAAAATAGTCCAGTCTCTGTGGAAGGCCGTGAAATTGACGACACCATTATTATTTCACCCACGACCCCAATACCTATTCTAGGGCGTAAAGCCCTCTGCAAATTGAACGCAACTCTCTACTGTACCCGGGATGGGATGTTTATGCAGCTGCCTGCTGACAAAGGGTACCATTTGATGCACATTTTGTTGTCTGCATCACAAGACGCCTCCCAAAGTTCCATACATTTTGGCTGGTGGCTGAGTCAAGATTCCACAGTCCGCATAATGAGACTCCTCCATGTGCTTGTAGACGTAGTACGACGGGCCGACCCCCAATCGCCCCTAGGAGGGTTAGCAGCATTTATGAAGATAGTGATGGTGGGGCAGAACTTACATGTCATGGCAATGTATGTCAAGCTGGGAGAATCAGTTTCCCCATGGCCGGATATGCCAGAAACGGATAAACTACTGGTGGGGAAAAGACTTTTTTGGGCCAGAAGGAATAGGCTTTGAGGTAGAATTCAACACTCGTCAGAGGGAGGCTTTTCTTTTGCCAGACACAGCCCCCCATCTCATGTTAACCATCCGAAAACCCCATCAGCCAGAAGAAATAGGGAGAATGGTAAAAAGACTGATTGACAGAGACAATTGGCTTAACGATCCACTCCATCGGACAGAAAGGGCCAGTGAAAGCTACGCTGACCTGTGCATGATGGACGGAGATCATCGTACAACTGTCTTTTTCCACACCCCAGACAGTGGAAGTATAGAATTAGAGGAAATAGAAGCGTACCTCCACTTTAAGAGATTGTGTCCACCGAGACAAATCACTTACTGCTAGCCTGCAGCCCTAGCGGCAGTAACCCAAAAGCCTGGGCTAAATCTAGTACCCATGTGGGACTAGTGAGGTTAGCAGTGCCTCACTCATTGACACTGAAGAAGGAAGCCGTTCTGCCAGCAATTAAGCAATATAAGCTAGCATGCAAAGCTGTGGAAGGGGTGTGGGGCATCATAATGGATTTAGAAAAACAAGGAGTCCTGTTAAGGACAAGAAGCCCCTGTAATACATCCATACTGCCCATACCAATAAAGGACAAAGGCACATGGCGATTTGTGCAAGACTTACGGGCAATTAATTCCATTGTAATATCTACGGCCCCAGTGGTCTCGAACATCAACACCATACTGTGCACTATACCGGTTGGAGCCACCACATTCTCGGTAATAGATCTCCACTCGGTTTTTTTCTCCATACCCCTCGACCCTCAAAGCCAATACCTGTTCGCATTTAATTATGAGGGACAGCAGTTTACCTGGACAAGACTTCCCCAGGGTTACACGGAAAGCCCCATGGTATATTCAGCAGCTGTTCGAAGAGACCTATCCGAATGCGACTTACCAGGAGGGTTTACCCTCTTACAGTATGTGGACGACCAGCTAGTAGCATCACCCAATGACACAGCCTGCCTGCAAGACATCCTTGCTCTGCTCGTCCTCCTCGCACAGGGGGACATCGTGTCTCCTTGACGAAGATGCAGTTTTGCCAATAGGAGGTAAAATATCTTGGGTATATTTTACAGGAGGGAGAGAGAAGAGTAGGCCCAGAGAGAACAGCAGCTATAAGACAGGTACCCCAACCGAAAACAAAGAGAGATGTTCTCGGATTCCTAGGCATGGTTGGATACTGTCAGCAATGGATACCCGAATACCGTGAAATGGATGCCGTACTAAGAGCAGCGACTGCAAAGGAAGAACCAGAAGAGATGAAGTGGATGGGAGAGAGGAGGGCTGCCTTTGAAGACCTGAAAAGGGCATTGGTAACAGCACCAGCCTTAGGCCTCCCGGAGTACCAGAAGCCCTTTGTGCTGTATGTGGCTGATAAAAATGGGTTTGACCACGGCATCCTGACCCAGCAGCACGGAGGAGGAAAGCGACCAGTTCCATAATATTCTACTAAATTACCTACGGTGGACAGAGGACTGCCACCCTGCCTGAGGGCGGTGGCGGCCACCGCCGAGATAGTGGAAAAGTCAGTGCCTATAATACAGGACCAGCCCTGTACTGTCGTGACTCCCCATGCAGTTATACTACTAAAGAAGAGGTACAAGGACTGCCTAAAGAAATCTCTTGGTGCCTGCCACATTGACCACCGCAAGTGGGCTGATATCGCCTCAAACCGTGCATCTTGGCACCTCACAGTTCGGCGGGCAGCAACCTCCTTTGAGGAAGACCGCAGAGCCCACCTCACTGACAAAAGGCAAAGGAGGAAAAACCCAACACCCAACCCCAACCAACCAATTTTCCCTTGCAACCGCTGCAACCGTGTCTGCCTGTCCCGCATCGGACTTGTCAGCCACAAAGGAGCCTGCAGCTGACATAGACATTACCCCTCCATAAATCTTAGTCCGCGAAGCCAAGCCAAAGAAACTCTACGGCCACTCAACGTTTTACGGCGGCCCAGAGGACGGGTTATGAGGTAATGCTATTGTCATGTTCCAACTATACTTATAAAAGATTGAGTCCTTGTAATCCGGCCCTCCGACTATCTAAGGTAGAGGAGGAAGACCAAGGAAGCGAATTCCATGACTGTCTGGCCCTGACAGAATTCGTAACCAGTCCCCGGCCAGATTTGAAGACAGAACCTATATTGGCGACCTCACCCTGTATGTAGATGGCTCTTCTCACCGACCAAGAGATGACACCCTACTTGCAGGGTATGCTATAGTAGATGGTGAAAAGCCTGTCGAAGCCTATGGTCTACCGGAGGAGACGACAGCTCAGATAGCTAAATTGTTTGCATTACAAGGGCATGTGTTCTGTCAAAAGGAAAAAAGGCTAATATATACACTGACTCACTGTATGCATGTGGAGTGACACACAATTTTGGACAGATATGGAAGAATAGGGGGTTTATTACTGCGAGTGGGAAAGAGATTAGACGTGCAGAAATGGTAGGAAACCTGCTAGAGGCCATCCAACTCCCAACAGAGCTAGCCATTATTAAGTGTCAAGCACATACCAGACAAGAAGACCCCGTGTCAAAAGGAAACGAACGCGCTGATGCTATAGCTAAGCAGGTGGCCATCGACCAGAAACCCCTGTTGCCCATGACACTTGTCAGAAAGATAATGACCTCAGGAAATAGAGCTTAAAACAGCACAGGATAGAGCAACACTACAGTAACAGCAAACATGGGAAAGGCATGGGTGCAGAAGAGCAGGAGGACTATGGAAGAGCAAGGATGGGAGGGTGGTATGCCTGTGCAGTTTATTTACACCCGTAGTGCAGTTAGCACATGGACAAGCACACTTAGGGAAAGCCAGCATGCTGCATAACATCAAGCAAACTTGGTTTGCCCCAGGGATCTCCACCACAGTAGAGAGACAGGTGGGAGCCTGATCTGAAAATAAAACAACCGAGGGAGATCACCTGCCATGTTCGACCAACTTCCTCCTGCCCAAGCCCCATTTGAAAACCTTTGATTGATTTTGCACACATGCCTCCAAGTAAGGGATATAAGTATCTCCTGGTGATAGTGGATATGTTCACCCGGTGGGTAGAGGCATTTCCCACAAGGAGGGACGATGCATCCACCATGGCCAAGTTACCAATGAAGGAGCTCATTCCATGGTATGGAATCCCTCGGGGGATAAATAGCGATAGAGGAACCCATTTTACACTCACTGAACTAATTGGCATAGTTTGGAAATTCCATTTGCCCTACCAACCCCAGTCCTCTGGGATGGTTGAGAGAACGAATGGAGAAATAAAGAGGATGTTGGAGTGAACATGCGATGAGACTGACTTGCCCTGGGTGGAAGCACTGCCAATAGTATTGTATACATTACAAAATCAGGTGAATAGAAAGGCCAAATTAACATCTCATGAGGTAATGATGGGACGACCAATGTCCTTCGGTGTTAGACCGCCCCTTATGCCAGAAGACGTGGCCAAGGTCTGGGTGCAAGAGAACTCCCTTGCATATGCCCAGCTGTCTCTGAGCTTCATAAGTTAGTTAGAGAGGCCCAGAGGCCGTGGACAGAAAATAATATGCACCCTTTTAAGCCTGGGGATATGTTTTGGTAAAGGCCTTGAAACCTCATCTGTTCTCTCCTAGGTGGAAAGGGCCTTATCAAGTCTTGCTTGGCATGTGGATGGCGCTGAAGCTGGACGCCCTAGACGGTTGGGTACACGCTTCTCGGTGCAAGCCATTCCGACAAGACAACTTACAGGAACAGAAGGAAGAGTTGGGAAGAGTTAGGTAGTACCCTGTGACTACCTATTGCTGTCCTGACAGGAATAACCCTGACATGTTGTTGTACAAGTGCAGTGAGATTTTTTATGAACCAAGATCTGGACTCTGGTACTGGCTGTTTAGGTAACACCTCAGTGTTTTGCAGAGTTGTATGGGTGAGGGTGGACCCGGGGTTTATGGTTTGTGCTTTTGCCCGGGATATCAGGAAGGAACCTCTTTATTACACTAACCGGGGTATCAATATGACTTTTGTGCTATTAAAGCCGCAAGTCCTCGATAGGTGGAGGTGACACCAAAGACAGAATCCCTACTGGGAGAAGTGGTGGCATTGGGGGCATACATTTTGTGATTTTTTTAGTTGGATGGAACAATGTAATAGACGCACTGACCACAGTTACCTGTATAGGTTTTACCGGTCCTCTGATGAAGAGACCACCACCCAGTGGCAATGTCCCCGATTCCAAGTGCAGCAACCACAACATGGCCTGAAGCAGAGACAACTCACACACCTACCCCCGTCTCGACCTTCTACAGATATGAGCGGTGGACACATACATCGTCTCTTTTCCACCTGCCAAAATGCTGTCCTATCCCTGGCAGTAGTGAACCTTACCATACATATAAAATATGGCGATCAAGAAGAAATGAGAACCTGTACGCCGGGCTGACCCTGACCAAAAGATGTATTAAGAAGGATTTGGGGACCATATTAGGGGGAGCCAGGACGGGTCTGGGAGTTTTGAGGATGGGTCTAGGAATTTTGAATTCGGTTGATATTGAAGCACTCCAAAATAAGATACAAACTATAGGTAGCGAGCTGAGACAAGGAATTAGAATCCGGACTATGTGGAGAAAACACTGCAAGAGGAAATAGAGATGGGATATAAATTTCAAAGAAGAGTGTAGTATAAGTTGTTGAAAGTGACGGAACATGTAGAAAGGAAAGGAGGAGAAAGAGATGCTTTATTTAATCATATTACAGATGAGGTGTAGATCTTTTGATCTACAAGGAGGGATTTCTGGAAGAAAAAATTAGTAAAGGAAGTTTTAGTGGGTGACAAAGAGTTAAAAGTAAGCTGTGCGCTGCCACTTTTAAGTCTATTAATCAGTACAAGGACGCTCAGTACATTAAGCTCAGTACATTAAGCCGTGTACCACTGAATTAGACAATAGACCCTCTGCATTCCGCCACAGACTTTAAATTGTTTCTTTTTGAATCAACCAATGACAATTGCTTTCTCCCTTATATGGTGGATGGTCTCAGACCTTTAGTGTGTCATGTGTCTATTGTTTGTACCTTTGTATAAATTAAACCGGCTGGTCCGTGCTCAGGCAGAGCAGCCCCAGTATTTTGGTGGGACTGTTCTCCAAGATATCTTGTAAATAAAATCTCCTTCTGAAGTGACTCCCTGGTGCCTCGGCCGAGTTATTTCGTTATAGAACACTTTTCTCCGCAACATCTGCTGAAACACTGCACACAAATTTTATAGTAATTTTCATGCCACCCCCTCTGATGGTGTCACCCAATGAGGTCCACACCCTGTGCACCTCCTTAATGAGGCCAGTGAGCCAAATAGCCTCTTTCAAAGTTGTAATGAAACATGAGAGCAAAACAGATCAGTCATTGTCTTAGTGAGGAAGCATGAGGGTGTAATTTGGCAGGTTCCTTCCCTTTCTTTACGTCTGTGGCAATGAGTGATGAACTACCACGTGTACTCTACCTTCAGAGCATCAGGGGTATCCTCCACACAATATACTTTAAGGCTGTACTCCAGAGAGGTACATGAGATCGGTGCAAATATGGCGAGCTGGAGCCTTTTAATGGCCGACCTGGAGTTGGATTCCCCAACGAGTGCATAGGTTCCAAGTTGGTCCAGGAGGATATGGCAGGATTGGGAGTCCAGTTGACAATAACAGGGAGTGTTCAAATTCTCCTCCTCCAACGTCACCACCTCCTGAAGGAAGAGAAGCATTCATAGAGTCATACAGCTCAGAGACAGGCCTTTCTGCCTATCTGGTCTGTGCTGACCATCAAGCACCCATTTACATCCATTTTGTTCTCCCAATATTTCTATCTAAAAATAATCTAGGTGACAGCAAAAACTTGTAATTTTATAACAATAAAGATTCCCACAAATGAACATTTGGTGTAGCAGTTAGTGCAACACCTTTACAGCGTCAGAGAGAGGGTTTGGACCAGGGTTCTAATCCCACGCTGTCTGTAAGGAGTTTGTATGTTCTCCTTGTGTCTGCATGGGTTTTCTTCAGGGGCTCCAGTTTTCTCCCACTGTTCAAAACTACCAGGAGTGTAGATTAATGGGGTGTAAATTGGATGGCACAGGCTCATTGGCTGAAATGGCCTATTACCACGCTATTTGTCTAAAAACAAACAATGCTGGAAATCGGAAGTAAAAACAGAAAATAATGGTGCTCCTGTTGTGGCCTTTTCCACATCGGAGACACTGGACACTGAGTGGGAGATCACTTCCCTGGGGACCTTCAATCAGTGACAGGGATCTCCCAGTGGCTAACTATTTTAATTCTGCACTCCATGCCCACACCAACATGTTTGTCCATGGCCTCATGCACGGCCGAACCTGTAAATTGGAGGAGCAACACCTAATATTCCGTCTGGGCCCTCTCCAACCCAATGGCATTAATATCGACTTCTGTTTCTGCCATCCAACTCCCCGTTCTCCCTCTCTTCCCCCTCCCTCTGTCCTCTAGCTCTCCAGCCCCTGCCCTCTCCATTCACAGAGCCGCACTGTTTGCTAGTGTGTCTCCTCTCCCTGTGGGTCTGACCTCCTCTCCCTATCCACCATGTTATTCAGGCACCTGCCTACATTTTGTTCATACCTTGATGAAAGGCTCAGGCCCTAAATGTTGGTTATGTGACTTGATCTTTGCTATATAAGGGACACTGTTTGATCTGAGTTTCACCAGCCTTGTGCTTTTATTTAAATAATGGAAGCCCTCAGCAGTTCAGGCAGGCACCTGGAGAGGGAGGCATTGCTTGTCGCTGATCTGTCATTTGTGGCTTCTCTCTCTAGAGGTGCTACCTGACCTGCAGAGCCCTTCCAGAATTTGCTATTTTTATTCATAAAGCTTCTTCCACATTGCAAATGCGGGGTCAACGGCTGAAGGAACCACAGGCTGCGGGCAGTTGGCCACTTGCGGTCGCAGGACTCGCAAGCCGGGGGCTGCTCGAGACTGGTATCGGAACCGGGATTCAAGAGGGTGCTGAGGGCAGGATAGGCTCCTGAAGGGCCTTCCTTATCGTATTGGAGGTTTGGGTTGCCGATGGATTGAACTGGTGTCTGTGTGGCTGTTGTAAGGTAAAACATCATGAGATGGGAATGTGTAGGGAGTTACCCTGTACAGGGCAGTAACAAGAAGGGGAGGTGTCCTTGTACTCCTGTTAGGTAAAACATCATGAGATGGGACCGGAGAAGGAGTCACCCAGTACTAAGGAGTAACAGAATGCATCCTTGTACTTACAAGATAAGAGAGACATTGATGGATTGAGAGGCAGGAAGCTAGCAGGGAAAGGATAGCAACAGTTTTAGTCATTGGACAAGTAATGATATGATGATGTTCTAAGCATGTATCCAAGGGTATAAAAATCACCATTTTGCTGATAACGGCAGAATGCATTCTCCGACTAACTTTGTTAGTCGCAAGTGTTACAATCCGGTAATAAAGAACAAAGAACCCTGATTTCGACTCAGTCTGGTGTTTGTCTCACTCATTCATGAACAAAGCAGACCTAACACTGTCCACCCTGTTGTAGGGTGAGAAAGGGTTCAGGAAGAAAATTCACTTGGCAGCTGAAAACCATCTCCAGGGAAATCAGGAGGTCAGACTGTCAAAGTTCAAAGATCAAAGGATTATAGGGATGGACTAGACATTACCGAGCCTGACTGTGTGTGCTAATGTTCAAAACACACTTGAGAAGCTAAAATGCTAATCTGGACTGGGTGGATGTCAGGACAACCTGTGGGTTGGGAAATAGAGAGGATCTGATATGACAGCAGTTTGCATACTCAGATTTTACTGTCATTCCATGTGGCCTTTGCTGGTTTCCTGGCAGGAGATTTGGATTGACGTTAACTCATTGCAGTCCACAATAGTGCTGCCAAACTAACACAACATCACAGTAAAGGCCATCCCAAGATCAAAGATACAAGGAGGCTAGAATTTACTCTGTCATTTTGCCTCTGTTTCCACAAGCAATATCAGAAGTGTTTGTAGAATGAGGCTCCCACTACAGACATCCCCTGCTTTTCGGAAGCTCGCTTTATGCCACTTCACTTTTACAAAAGTCCAACATTAGTACTTGTTTTTGTTAATCGAAAGAAATCCAAAGAGGATTTTTGCTTTTAGGAATAAAGGCAAAAAGTAAAAATAACATTTAACATTTGTTTTTACATGAGGCGTTATAGAGGCAGTGTTGCAGGTTTAGGGCATGTTTGTAGGATGTTTTGAGTGCCTACAAAGAACTGTATGATAGAAAAATGCGTGAGGCTAAGCAGTCAAGCGTACTGTCGTATTTCAAGCCTTTGACATCAGCCACAACAGATGCCGTAGCTCTACCTTCGACATTGAGGGAGGCAGACAGAGAAGAAGGCATAGAGTTCAGTGACTAACCTGCCCTGATGAATTCAGACGACGATGAGATGCTAATACAGTAGATTACCCTCTTTCCCTCTCTCCTACACCCAAATCTCTTGTACCTCCCACCATCCCAACCTCTGATGACTCAATCTAACTCACTATCATCACCACCTCTCAGCCTTCCAGTGTGCTCACTGTCTTCCCGATTCTAGTAAGTGAAACTATACTGTACATACATTACTTCCATTTAATGTAGACTGAGTATTTATCATATAATTCCTGCTTTTACTGAACTGTATGATAGTGTTATTTTTGATTTAATGTGTTATTTGGTAGATTATTATTTGGGGCTGGGAACGTTCAAAATCAATGGTAATTGCTTCTTCACTTTACACCATTTTGGCTTTGGAACCCTCTACTTCAGATAGCGGGGGAAACCTGTACTCGTCCTGGCAGTCTCGAAGCTCATGTACAAAGGAAATGCTGGCTTACTTTGTCACACATCAGTGAATCTTCCCTAAACCTAAAAACCCAAGTCACTCACACAACAGGAATCAGAGAAACACTAGGCATTGTTGGGCTGCACCAACTGGGGAACGCTCCAGGGATCCAAGTGCGATTAGTGGGCTAAAGGTCCTTCCAGCACCTTTCAAGCTGGAGGGGGGGAGGGGAAAATCGACCCAGTAAATCCCACCCCTGCGATCACGCGGTAGGTGACCCATCACTGAAACTATCGGTGGTCAGACTCCCCCATTCCCCCCCCACCATCAATCGCACACTCTCCACCCTGTGGCAGCCGACCCTTCTGCCCCCGCTGATTGCAGTGACCGCTCTGCACCCCCCCCCCCACATGGCATCAACTTCTTCCCCCCCATGTCAGTGACCTCAACCCCCTCAACTGTGGCAGCGACCCCTTTCTCCTCCCAGATCACCGCAGACACTTCAGCCAGGGTTTCCCTGTGATGCCAGGGCACAAGCGCTGATGTCACAGGAGTAACTGGGTCAGCCATTTTTTTTGTTTTCAAGCCACCGGTGTACGCGTCCTGGGTAAGTTTAACTTGGTTCCCTGATGACCTCTGAGGTAGGGCAGGGACCCAGTCGATTTTAATTTTGGAACCCGCTGACTGGGTCAAATATTTCAAGCTGCCTTGTGAGTGGGGCGCTAACCAGGCAAATTGCCCAGTTCACCCCATTTTACAAGGCAGCTTGAAAGTGCCGACTGTCACTGCAACATTAGTTTATATTATTTTCCTTTGTTTGACAGGGAAGGCTAATCACCATAATTGATGCCCAGTTTGGCTAAATTCCACTTCACAGAATCCGAGCTGTATGTGAACTGATTCCGACACCAACTCATCCCAGAACCCTGAGCTTGCCATCCTGAAGCACAATGAGCTCAATGTCCTCCACAAATTAAAAGCATCATGAGACATTTTACAATGGAAGATAATCCACAAATGGTAGAAGTAATCAACACTGCATCTTCCAAAGCAATCAATCACAGAGCAATCAAGTCTCTGAGATGATTATCTGCTGACTATAATCTGGTGTCAGACTAACAAAGACAGAAGGTAAAATGTTTTACTAACATGATTCATTTTATTTTTAAACACAGCTGCAGAGGACAGATTGTATTTCACTCTGATATTAGCCTAATTTGAAGTGTACAACAAGGTTTTGCGACGTGATCAAATTAAATTATCCCAAATCATTCTTCCAGCATTAACCTGTGTATAAAAGATTTTTACACTCTTCCTGTGTCTGCGTGGGTTTCCTCAGGATGTTCTGGTTTCCTCTCACCATGCAAAACAATGGTTGTAGGTTAATGTGGGTGTAATTAGGCAGCATTAAATTTAAATGGCTTCTACAGCACTGTGAATAAAATATTAAAATTAAAAACTTTTAACTCGGATTTCAAACATCTGCTGCATTTTATCTTGCATCCACTGGGGCGAAAACAGCTCCTTTCTTCTGATGCTAGTGGGGTCCTACTCTGCTTCTTCACATCTAGTGTGCCAGCCTAGCTCAATCAGGTAGGGGGAGATGGTCAGTGACCTATCAAAGCTTGACCACAGTGAGCTAAATCTCTCTCCACAGATGCTATTTGACTCACTGAGAGATTTTCCAGAATTGTTATTCTGCCTCATCCAATCTACTCAGTCTAAAATCATCAGGGGGCATCACATGTGTCCTGAGTTTCCAGAACAAAGATTACACTGGAAAACCAAGATTTTGCTTCCTGAACACTTTTGGGTGTATTTTATAGATTTTGGGCAGCTGATCATGAAAATCACCTGAAATATTTTCTATTACGTACCATTTTTTAGATATAATCTAATTTTTGTGATTTCCTGTCATATTTTAAGTCTACTTCAAGCATACAAAACCATGAAGTGCCATATATCATTGAAAATTCATTTTCTGAATTCGCACTTCTTCCCTGCTGGTCTTGGTGCCATCAGTGACAAACACAGTGAAAGGTGAGACCATGGAATAGCGGTATCAGGGCAAATGGAATCCAACAATGCCGGCCGACTATTGTTGGACACTGACACGAGAGTCATCAGATGCTGAGTACAAACGAAAATCAGCGGCAAAACGTTTTTAGGTCAGTTGAACTGACGCAATGTGTCAATATCATTATGCGATTAAACATGGTAAATTCAATGTTTCTCCAACTTGTTTTTTTTTCCAGTAAGCATATCTTTTGAAAAGAATAGTTGCCCAGTGTTATGGCCATGGCTCCCCTTGTTCTCTGGAGATGCTGGTGTTTGGTTGAAAGGCTAACCTGAGCTCCTATTTGCTCTCTTAGGGAGACTGAGCTACCCCATGGAACTATTTGGAAGAACAGGGAAGATGTTTTTGGTGCTTGCCCAATATTAGCAAAAAATGCAACATCTGATGAGCTGCTTAATGCACGTGGGAGCTTGCTGCCGAGAGCTTGGTGACCATCCATCACTTCACTTCTACAGCTATGTGGCATGAGGATCATTCAGGAAAGGCCAGAAATGTCATACATTCTCTCATCAAAGACTGCTTACCTCCCAGACTGCTTGATGAGTCTGCGTCTTGAGTTTAATGGTCCAGTCTGGTCCTGAGACATCTGCGCAGTGTGGAATGCTGAGGACAACAGGCCGGCAAAGCAGCATCCCTGTTGGGCCGCAAGTCACCATGGGGCTCAGTACTGTCTGCGAACCTTCGGATGGAGGTCTTTGGAGAAGAACAAGAGGGTGCTTGTCAGTAAATCAAATTTCAAGTTCATTGTCACAATATACAGTAAAACCCCTGGTGTTCGGCAGCTACAGGGATTGATGGATGCTGCATAAGGTTGCTTGAGACTCAATCTTACAATGCCTAATACATCTGCATTAAAAATAAACAGTTTAAAAGACCAAAAATACTATTCTGTACTTACATTGTACTTACTGTACTTATATATTCATGCAAGTGAACAAACGTTTCTTGCATAAATATATAAACCTCAAAGATTTTACTTTATTTTCAGTTACATTCTTTGAAAACAATTAACCGTCGCTGCATCTGCAGGTTCCTCCCCCTCCATGGAGCCACGCGAAAGATGAACAATAACATTATAGATAATTAACTCCCCTCCCCCAAGTTTACAGATAAATTCTTACCAATATATTTAATGGTGTACTAAGGAAGGGTAAAAGTGATAGGCAGACACATGAAGAGAGTCACCCCAACAGCAAGCAGCATCAACCAGCTCTTCATCCTGGGCGACGCCATTTACTTCAAACACAACTTTATTGAAAATTTATTTAAACAGCTGCTATGAGCAAAGCATGACCAAGGCACTCCGCTGGCTGAATATTTTCTCTCATCTTCAACAAATGTTTAGGTGTTACTTCAGAGAATATTTACTTTTACAATGTTAAAGTTTTATTTAATTTTTTATTGATTTCAATTTATTTATTTTCCTCAAAAAATTTTGTTTTGCCAACTGCTTGAGGTTGCCGGTTCCAGATAACAGGGGTTTTAATGTACCTGGTACAGTGACAAAGGTTCCCTTGCAAGTGGCCCAGCAAGTCAGCTCTAACATTCATACAGCTGTACAAATTAGCCAGGCAAGAGCACAATTAGAGAGAAACTCAGCAGGTTATGCAGCAGCCATAGGAAGTAAAGGTGACCTGCTGAGGTTCAGCTGCACGTTTGTGTATTGCTCTCATCCCCAGAAGGTTCAGGCTCTTTTGTTGAACATAATTGCAGCGCTTCAGGTTATAATGAGAAAGATCAATTTGGACATAGCAAGGGCAACATCTCCTAATTTCTTTGGAAGGCACAACAGCGACTGCACTTCAGAAGACTGAAGCAGGCAAGGTTACTTGCCAACATTATGTCAACCTTCAACAGAAGCTCTATCGAGACCGTCCTGGCCGGGATGCATGACAGTGTGGTACAGAGAAATGGATCAGAGGTTAATCCACAGTGGCAGAGAAGTCTCTCTGTCTGAAGAGAGTGCGCAAAATCATTGAGGACCCCTTCAACCCTGCACACAGCATCTTTCAGCTGTTACTGTTAGGTAAGAGATACAGGAGTATCAGAGCCAGCACCACCAGGATGAGGAACAGTTTCTTCCCACAGGCAATGAGGATCTTCTTTGGCTTGGCTTCGCGGACGAAGATTTATGGAGGGGGTAAAAGTCCACGTCAGCTGCAGGCTCGTTTGTGGCTGACAAGTCCGATGCGGGACAGGCAGACACGGTTGCAGCGGCTGCAGGGGAAAATTGGTTGGTTGGGGTTGGGTGTTGGGTTTTTCCTCCTTTGCCTTTTGTCAGTGAGGTGGGCTCTGCGGTCTTCTTCAAAGGAGGTTGCTGCCCGCCAAACTGTGAGGCACCAAGATGCACGGTTTGAGGCGATATCAGCCCACTGGCGGTGGTCAATGTGGCAGGCACCAATAGATTTCTTTAGGCAGTCCTTGTACCTTTTCTTTGGTGCACCTCTGTCACGGTGGCCAGTGGAGAGCTCGCCATATAACATGATCTTGGGAAGGCGATGGTCCTCCATTCTGGAGATGTGACCCATCCAGCGCAGCTGGATCTTCAGCAGCGTGGACTCGATGCTGTCGACCTCTGCCATCTCGAGTACTTCAACGTTAGGGATGAAAGCGCTCCAATGGATGTTGAGGATGGAGCGGAGACAACGCTGGTGGAAGCGTTCTAGGAGCCGTAGGTGATGCCGGTAGAGGACCCATGATTCGGAGCCGAACAGGAGTGTGGGTATGACAACGGCTCTGTATACGCTTATCTTTGTGAGGTTTTTCAGTTGGTTGTTTTTCCAGACTCTTTTGTGTAGTCTTCCAAAGGCACTATTTGCCTTGGCGAGTCTGTTGTCTATCTCATTGTCGATCCTTGCATCTGATGAAATGGTGCAGCCGAGATAGGTAAACTGGTTGACCGTTTTGAGTTTTGTGTGCCCGATGGAGATGTGGGGGGGCTGGTAGTCATGGTGGGGAGCTGGCTGATGGAGGACCTCAGTTTTCTTCAGGCTGACTTCCAGGCCAAACATTTTGGCAGTTTCCGCAAAGCAGGACGTCAAGCGCTGAAGAGCTGGCTCTGAATAGGCAACTAAAGCGGCATCGTCTGCAAAGAGTAGTTCACGGACATGTTTCTCTTGTGTCTTGGTGTGAGCTTGCAGGCGCCTCAGATTGAAGAGACTGCCATCCGTGCGGTACCGGATGTAAACAGCGTCTTCATTGTTGGGGTCTTTCATGGCTTGGTTCAGCATCATGCTGAAGAAGATTGAAAAGAGGATTGGTGCGAGAACACAGCCTTGCTTCACGCCATTGTTAATGGAGAAGGGTTCAGAGAGCTCATTGCTGTATCTGACCCGACCTTGTTGGTTTTCGGGCACAGGGAGAGCTGCGGCGGCCTCGGCCCCGGTCCGGGCAGTATGGACCGACCTAGGAGGGGAGGCAGACCCCTCCAGCCCGGGTAAGAAACCTGCATAGGAGAAGGCCACTCCGATATAAAACCTACGACCCAAGGACCTCGCTGCCACGTCCCAGCTTGCTTGGCCACGGCACACGAACCATGGGTGTAAAGGGTGGGGCCAGTACTGCGCACACTGCACTCCACCTAAAAGCTCCTTTGCGCAGGCCCGAGGACAGGTCCACGTCCTCCCCCTCCACGTCCTCCCCCTCCACGTCCTCCCCCTCCATGTCCTCCCCCTCCACGTCCTCCCCCTCCACATCCTCCCCCTCAAAAGATGCTAACAAACTCAAGCTAGCATGCTGGAACATCAGAACCATGCTAGACAAGGCTGACAGCCACCGACCTGAAAGTCGGTCTGCCCTCATCACACATGAACTCCTCAGACTTGACATCGACATAGCCGCTCTCAGTGAAGTCCGCCTGGCAGATGTAGGCAGCCTCCAAGAACGCGGCACGGGCTACACACTCTACTGGTCTGGCAAGCCTTCGGATGAACGACGCCTATCTGGTGTAGGCTTCATGGTCAAGAGCTTCATTGCCTCCAAACTCGAAAACCTTCCGACAGGCCTCTCGGACCGAATCATGTCCATGCGACTCCCCCTTCAAAACAAGTATCGCATCACCCTCATCAGTGTCTATGCTCCAACCCTCCAGGCGGAAACAGCAGAAAAGGACAAGTTCTACACTGACCTGCGCAACCTCATCCAACGCACCCCTACAGCCGACAAGGTTCTCATCCTGGGCGACTTCAACGCTCGTGTCGGCAAAGACTCAGAAACCTGGCCAGGAATCCTGGGCAAGCATGGCGTCGGCAAGTGCAACGACAATGGGCGCCTCCTGTTGGAGCTCTGCGCAGAACAGCGGCTTGTCATTACAAACACCCTTTTTCAGCAGAGGGACAGCCTTAAGACCACCTGGATGCATCCCCGATCCAAACACTGGCACCTCCTGGACTACATCCTGGTGTGAGAAAGTGACAAACGAGATGTGCTCCACACCAGGGTCATGCCTAGCGCGGAATGCCACACTGACCACCGGCTGGTTCGCTGCAAGCTCAACCTTCACTTCAAGCCAAAGCCCAGGAACAGTAAAGCCCCCAGAAAGAGGTTCAATGTTGGAAACCTGCAGTCAGACGAAGCGAGAGGAAACTTCCAGGCAAACCTCAAAGCAAAGCTCGACGATGCAACCCGCCTCACGGACCCGTCCCCTGAAACCCTCTGGGATCAGTTGAAGACTACCATACTGCAATCCACTGAAGAGGTACTGGGCTTCTCCTCCAGGCAATGAGGATGCTGAATGATCAAAGGTACACCTCACACGAACTTATATTCATGAAACAATATTTATTTATTTGTATATATGAATACGTATCCTCCATAGGTGTTGTTTGTCTGTATGCATGTTATGTCTGGATATGTGTTTGCATTGAGGATCAGAGAACACTGCTTCATTGGGTTGTACTTGTGCAATCAGATCACAATAAACTTGACTTGACAGCAGGCGAGTAGGGGCTTGTTCAGGAGCCTGATGTCTGAGTGGAAGTGTACAATTTCACTTCCTTTAACCTTCTCCCCAATGGGAGAAAGGAGAATTGAGTATCTCCCCAGTCGGAGGGATCCCTCAATATGTTGGCAGCCTTAAATGGGCAGCAGGAGGTATCAATGGAAAGAAAGGAGTTCATAGCCTTAAAGCCAAGAATTTTTTCAAAGGATTTTAAACCCCTGTGTGACTGGAGTTATAAAAGCAGGTGCTTAGGCTTTGCTCAGAAGGAGGTACCCTTGCCTAGATCACAGAAGCTGCTGGAATAGAGGCTGGAAATCTGAAATAAAGACAGAAAAATGCCTAAACAATCAGGCCAGGCAGCATCTGTTGAAAAAAAAAACAAAAGATAACCATAACTTCTGAGATCCTTTGTCAAAACAAGGAAAGAGAAAACATTTAGTTTTCATTCCAAGATGGGGAGAAAAACAAATTGAATATCTTTGATAGAATGAGACCAAATGGGTTAAGAACATTAAAAAAAGGAGCCTTTGTAGGCCTTTGACCGTTGAGCCTGCTCCGCCATTCAATAAGATCACAGAGGGGTCTGGCTGTGGACTCAGCTCAAACTGCCTCCCTTTTACCCATGCCCTTACTTCCCATACTCTGGAAAAACCTATCTGTATCATAAATATATATTGATGAGGGACCTCCTTCTGTTTCCTCGGGCAGAAATTTCAATAAATATGCGACACTCTTGGAAATGTCACCTTTGTCCTAAGTCCACTTGCCAGAATCTTGAGGTTATGCCCCAAAGTCTTTGGCTCACCGACCAATAGAAACTGGTTGGTGTTTGTATGTGGTATGTTTCTCTAAGATCTTCCATCATTCTGTTGAAATCCAGCGAGTACAGTCCTTGGCCACTCAGTCTTTCCTCATGGGCTAACCCCCTCAACTTGGTTAACGTGGCCGTCAGAAATAGATTATATACTGCACCCAATAGCTTTGCTTTAACAAACCATCTAATTAATCCTTGAAGTACTGTAATAAGAGAATGGAATGAAACATGAAAGTCTGCAGATGCAGTGATTTTAGTAAAATCACAATGTTGGAGCAACTCAGTAAATCACACAGTATACTTTATATAGCAAAGATAAAGATGTTTAACTAACGGTTCAGGCCTGAGCCCTAAATTTGTTTTATTTTAAAAAATTGTTAGCCATAATTTCCCTTTCAGTAACACCACGCTAACTCTGACCAATCTGTAATGCTTTCCCAAGTGCTCAGATATCACCTATTTAATACTGAACTCCAGCATTTAGTTAATAACCTATGTGCAGTTAACTGGCCTGCTGTTCACCACCTCTTCCCTTGCTGTATGCGCCTTGAACACTGTTGTTATAATTATGGGGTTCCAATCCTCTGAGATTTTCTCACAATGAAAGGAATTTTGTAAGCTCAAGATCAATATCTTCACTATCTCTGCAGCCATTTATTTTTTTCTTAGCCTAAGGATACAAGCGACTAGATTCAGGACATTATTCACATTACTCAATTTTTTTTAACCTGTTGTGACACTAATTATTACAACTTTCTTTCTTCTATTCTCTTCAGTTATCAATTATGTTTGGAATGCCTTTATTATCCTGTACAGTGAAGAATGAAAATATTTGTTTAATGTCAGTGTCACTCTCTTATTCCCCACTGTTAATTCTCCTGTCTCCGTGTCTATGGGATAACTGTTTGCTTTTTTTCACTGATTAAATTTTTGCTGAAGCTCTTACAAACTGGTTTTATTTTATGCTAGTTCAATTTCATCTATGTTCTTCCTATTTATCAATATTTTCCAATCTTTTTGTTTACAACTATTATTTATTATCTTCTCTGTTTAATACCAATCACTTTTTTTTCAGTTCGTCACACACGATACAATTCTTCCTTTTATTTCTCAACAGAATACACACAATGAGACATTTCATTAAAGTGTTTTTCACTTCATAATTGCCTTCATACCTTTGATTCTAATTTTCCAAACTACGAGAGCCAATTTGTCCTTCACCCCTATGTAACTGCCTCTATATGAGTTCAAGTCTCCAAGTTTGGACTTGCTTGCCACACGACTGAATTCAAAATCCTATCAAGATAGGACCATTCTTTTCCACCACCCTCAATTAAAATTACTCATGGTCAGATAGAAAATAACTGGTCCAATGCATTTAGCCAGGTAACAATACTCTCCAATGTGCTCAGTCTGATCACCTCACTACTGGAAGGATGTGGAACCCATAGAAAGAGTGCAGGGGAGATTTACAAGGACGTTGCCTGGTTTCGGGAGCAGGCCTTATGAAAACGGACGGAGTAAACTCGGCCTTTTCTCCTTGGAGCGACAGGGGATGAGAGGTGACCTGACTGAGGGTGAGTAAGATGATGAGAGGCATTGACAATGTGGATAGTAAGAGGATTTTTTTTCCCAGGGCTGGAAAAAACAGGACAAGGGTTTACGGTGCCGGGGAGTCAGAACAGAGGAGACGTAGGGGGTAATTTTACTTTAAGGCAGAGAGTGGTGGGCGCATGGAATGGGCTGTCAGCAACGGTAGTGGAAGCGGATATGATAGGAACTTTTAAGAGACTTTTGGATGGGTATAAGGAGCTTAAAAATATAGAGGGCTATGGGTAAGCCAAAGTAGTGACATGTTCAACACAACTTTGTGGGGTGAATGGCCTGTATTGTGCTGTAGGTTTATTTCTATATTTCATGACTTTATTGCCAAGACATTTTGCCAATGGAAGCTATAAATTCCACATAAAGATTTCATTTCCCATGTTTATTACCTTTTCTTTGCCACAAGCCCCCATTATGACTTCATTAACTCCCATGCCAAAAGTTACTGTTCGGAGGTTTCCAGACTACTCCCATCATTTCCCAAGTTATTTACTTCCAAACTGATTCTCCTTGCTGATCTTCACAGCCAACATCCTTTCTCACTACTATTCCAAAAGTCATCTTTCATTGAGAGAGCTTTCACACTTGCTTTTCCACTATTTTCTAAACATCAAGAAAAATGTCTCGATAAATGGTCCCAACCTGAAATGCTGGCTGGCTGGCTGGCCATTTTTCTCCATGGATGTTGCCTGACCCACTGAGTCCCTCCAGCTACATGTGGACTCAGGAATATTCAGCTCACTCCTCAGGTTACCTTGCAACTAAGTCTCTGCCATGGTTATTGGATTAAATCCATTTCGCTCCATTTTTGCTGCTAATTCAGATCAAGATTATGAATTGATTTTTGTGGTTCTAAATTTTTCTACCTTTTAACTCAAAATCTAATGGGTCAATATCAACATTGGTTCTGCCCTCTTCCTGTCTATTGTTAGATGAACTGTTTTGTATCTGATCCTAATATCCAACTTCACCCCTCCAAAATTATTACAGGGATACCCTGCTTTATGAAATGAGAGTGTTCCGATGAAACCTTTTCTTAAGCCGAAATGGCGTAAAAAACAATAACCATTCAAATCCTTTCATAAAAGCGAACGCAGAATTCTTCCTAAAAGCAAATTTTCATAAAGGAAGTATTTGTAAAATAGGATATACCAGTAATCAGAAACTGGGACCAATGTTTGCAATGGACGTCACCAGGAGGGGGCAGCAATGATCTTCCCCAAAATACCAATTGGACAAAATAAATCAAAGTGCTTCCTTACAACTCAATGCAAATAGAACCCATTGATGCCTCGAGATCAAGCATGTTTGCAGCATGCACTGTTTACTGCGGGTACTGAGCGGATTAGGCTCAGTTAGATGGGGAATGAGTATTTGCTTCTCTCTGCTACAATCTGGAATGCACCTCTGATTGCTCGAGACTCAAATCTTGTGGGAAATTTCAAAAGGCCATTGGATTTGAGATCTAAAAAGAGGACCCAGTGCTGCAGAATGCTGAACTTGAGATCCCTTTCACAAGCTTGAGGCGTGGAGAGTGGTCGAGCAAATAGAGTTGCAACCTCAAATTTCCAGTGACTGGTTTCACCCCTGACCTCTGCCGTGGAAGGCTGCCTGCTCTCCCTGTGACCCAGAGCTCCATTTTCCTCCCACATCCCAGTAATGCGCAGATTGGTCAATCAATCTGTCTCCGTAAAATCGGTGAGGGGGCTGGGGGGCAGCGGGGAAGTTTGGAATGTAAAGAGAATAAATGGGATTTACTTAGGATGACTGTCAATGAGACAAGTGAGAACCCAACACCAGAGAAACTGAGCAGGTCAGTGTACTTATACTGCAAAGATAACCAACTTTTCAGGTTTAAGCCCTTCAAGGGATGAACAAAATGTAGGCAGTCGCCCAAACAAAAGGGGTAGGGGGCGGAGCAGAGGCAGGAAGCAATGATCTGCCCCAAAATACCAATCGTTGGGAAAAGTATATCAAAGTGCTTCCTTACAACTAAGCATCGGCAGATGGGGAGCCCGTTCTTCAGAAGTGACTACTTTTCACCAGTTCCCTTATGCGCTAAAAGTTGAACCTCATTATTTAATTTTTTTTAAAAAACTTTATTGCATGGCCTTGGAAGAACTTTGTGGATTCAATCATTACTTTATTCGACCCACCTCCTGGTGTTTGGAACTGTCTTCCCAGTCTCCTGTGACTGCTGGGAACTGAAACAAACCGTGACGCGACCACCTCCTCTCTGACGCTGGAACTTCTTCTTCATGTCACAACCCCCAACCCCAGATCGAGGCAAGTTTCATACATAATGACTCTATTACAGACATGTGAAAGTTATGAATGTAGAGTACCATTATGTATATTATAATGAGGGAATGAAGTATTTTGCGTAATGTAAGAGAAATGAGCACGTGTAGCTTGGCCAACGCACTTTCCTTACTCTCCTACCATAGGTGAAATCATCATTCAGCTGACTGTTGTCATAGATTTTTTTCCTGATAATGAATGCCATGGAGAAAAACACTAAGAAGAAGAAACGACATGGATGGGACAGAAAGAAGATGAAAGAAGCTGCAAGTCGAGAAAAAAACAAATCGTCAAAATGTCAGAGAATGGACGCCTTACTTAAAATTATTTGGCATGCGTCGTGGCACCTTCTTGTCATGTGCTTGCCTCCCCACCCCCCACCTCCCCCCAACTTTAGAACTTGGCTGCGCCCCTTGTCAGAAAGTAATAGATGGGTAAGGGAGGGAGGGCACACCGGGTAACGGGGGAGGGAGGATGGCTCTGTGAATGGAGAGGGAAGGAGGCGGAGAGTCGGAGGATGGGGGATTGAGAAGGCAGAGGGGGGGGTAGTCTAGGAGCCGGTGTTAATGCCACCCAGTTGGGGAGCGCGCAGACTGAATATTAGGTGTTGCTCCTCCAATTTGCAGGTGGCCTTGGTTTGGCGGTGCACGAGGCCATGGACAGACCTGTCAGCAAGAGGGTGGAGTGTAGAATTGAAATGGTTGGCCACTGGGAGATCCCTGAAACTGATGTGCACAGAGGGAAGGTGGTCGGAGAAATGATCTCCCGGACTCCAGATGTGGAGAGTGCCACAAAAGGAGCACCAGATGCAGTAAATGACCCCCGCAGATTCACACAGATGAAGTGTTGCTTCACTTGGACGGACCATTCGGAGCCCCAAATGGTGGTGAGGGAGGAGGTGGGGCTGCAAATGTGGCTCTTCCTGCGACCACAAGCCAAGTGTTCTTATTTCAATCAGTAAGTCTGCAGACGTTCGTGTTTCACTAGAGTCAATGAGTGCTTGATGGTTGACAGAGACTCCATGAACGGGCCTTGCTTCTGCGTTGTGATGACATTGATTAGCACAAAATGTCAGCAATGGTGGCTGGTGGATTCAGTATCAAAAAAATTCACATTAGATTTTACTCAGACATTGCAAGTTTCCTTCTATATTGATGACTACGGAGCTCACACCCAGGTCGAGAGAGAAAAGATTTGTCCACAAAGGTCATGGAGCAAAGGTCGGAGGTCATTCAATTCAAATGCAATCATCTTCCCTGGACCTTTTCATGTGTCTGCTTGATTGACAGCTCTGCTTGAATATGCAAGTGCTTGCTTCACCACTGTTCTGCTTCGGGAAGTATTTCTCAGTCTGCTTTCTTTGAATTAAGTTCCCGCAGGCTGGAGACCATGCAAGGTCTTGAGGTTGAGAAAGCCCTGCTCCCTTGGAAACAGCTGGGTGGTGACATGATCAGAAGAGGTTCTCCGAGAGCTGGCTGTACCATCAGCAGCTTCCACTCCCTCAAAAAAAACCTCCTCCTCCTCGACACGTCTTTCGCAACTTCCTTCCTTCTCATAGGGAAGGTGCAGCTCGCGTCGGAAGGCAGTCCCAGGCTGGCGGAGTGGGTCATGACGTTCAGAAGGTGAAAGCGAGGCTCAATCTGCTTGGATGCAGATGTTTCTGTTGGATAATCTGAAGGTAGGTGGAGGTAGTCCCCCAAGTGGACCATTCTCAACGGGGGCCAGAGCACCACAGCACATTTGGTGGGGAGAGGTCATGGACTGAGTGAAACACAATGGGCTGCAGCTGTTGTGATTGTAGTGAACACACTAAAATGCTGGAGGAACTTAGCTGGACCTTTGAGCATCCATTGCAGACAAAAGATATATTGCCAACATTTTGGCCTTGAGCCCTTCATCAAGGAATTCAAACAATAGGGGAGGAATTCAAACTAACTGGCCCTTGCTGCCTAATTACATCCTATTGACCTACAACCCCGGTACGTTTTGAAGAGTGGGAGGAAACCAGAGCACTCAAAGGAAACCCACGCAGCCACGGGATGTACAAATTCCTTATGGACAGTGGGGGATTCAACCCCAGTGCCAGTCGTTGGCACAGTTAGCGCAATGCTATTAAGTTAGAGTAGCAGTTGCTACTCTAACTGTGCAACCTGAAGGGGGCCATAGCACTGGCTGTGCTGGGGCAATAGTATGATGCACACAGTGAACTGCAACCCTCTGTCAGCTCCCCATTGGTTCTGAGAGAACAAGTCCAGAAGCAGGGCATGTGGCAGGGTTTCTGGATTTGCACACACCACAATCTATTGCAGGTAAGGGGTGCGGGGGAAGGAATTACATTGAGCCAAAGGGCTGGATACATCTCCAACCTAAATCTCCAGCTTTCACACCAGCTGTCAGAATGGGCACATAATTTAGACATTTTGATGTACAAATAGCACAGTAACGGGCCATCCACGAGACTGTGCCGCCCAATTTGCATTCAACTGACCTACACCACCGGTACATTTTGAAGGGTGGGAGGAAACTGGAACCTCCAGGGAATACCCACGCAGTCATGGGGAGAACATACAGACTCCTTTCAGACAGCGCGGGATTTGAACCCCAGTCCCGATGTACAAGTGTTGGTCTAACCGCTATGCCAACTGTGCCACCACTTGAATGGGGTTGAAGACCTCACTAAATATGTAAATGAGAGCAAGAGGTAAAAAGCAGAGATGCTGGATATCTGAAATCAGAGAATGCTGGAGATACTCAGCAGGTTGGGCAGGGCCTGTGGGGGGACCGACAGAGCTATTGTTTTTGATCTTTGACCTTTCTGATCCAATGCAGTCATGAAAGATCATCAGTCTTGAAGCATTAGCTCCTTTTAACTTTCTCCACAGGTGCTCCCTGGCCTGTGGAGTTGCACTAACAGTAACAGCACCAAAATGCTGGAGGAACTCAGCAGGTTTTGCAGTGCCAATAAGAGGGAAAGATATATCACTAACATACAAGCAGGGCTCAAGACAGAAACATTAGTCATTAATCTTCGGCTCCTATGGACCTTGCAAGACCTGCTGAGTTCCTCCATGACTTTAGCTTTTTTACAACAACCACAGCTCCTGCAGGCTTTCAGGAGTTTAATAAATACTTTGATTTCAAATGAAAGTGCTTTTCCTCAAGTTCAATTTGTCATTGGTAAGATGTTTACAATTATTTTAAATATTTTCAAATCCTAATCCTCTCTGATCATAATAGATATGTGGAATGTAACAACATATGGAGACGTCCCAGCAGTTTTGGGAACAGCTGCTACCCCTACACCATCAGATTCCTCGACACAAACTCAATCAGGGACTGATTTAAGGACTCTTACTGGATATTTATTTTCTGTATTGGAGAGTTTGTTTACATTTCTCCCTTTTATTTACACATCTTTTCTTGAGTTCAGTTTTTTCTTGCACTACCTACAAGTAGAAATTCTGCCTGGTCCTCAGGGAAAAGAACCTCAGGGTTATATGTGATGTTTACTCTCCTCCAAACATCAACCAGATTCAAATCCTTCATCAAAGCCCCTATTTGTATGACCGCCTTTGATTTCCTTATACTTTTCGGAGATCTATCCAATAAAGGATCCAAAACACAATTAAAATCTCCCCTGACCAAATTATTATTGGCCTGATTAAGCAATAAAAAAGCCTCCGACATAAATCGTTCATCAAATTTTACAATTAACCATCAAAACCCTCCCAGCATTTCCTTCAAACGATTCCAATTCAAACGGTAATTTCTTTTGAATTAAAATCGCAACCCCCTTTGCTTTAGAATTAAAAGAAGAAGAAAATACATGGCCAACCCACTTTCTCTTCAATTTCAAATGTTCTTTTTCAGTCAAATGTGTTTCTTGCAACTTTCATTTTTCTTATATAAGCCAAAACTCTTTATGCTTAATTGGGTTATTCAAACCCTGAACATTAAAAGTTGCAAAATTCAAATTAGGCATACCTTCATCTAATAATATATTCCGCTACTATAAAATAATGCTCCCCTCTAATTCCCTTAATATTCTAACCCCCCTTATGTAAATATTCCAAATAAAGGAAACAAAATAACAATCCTCAAAACAAACTACTAAAAAGTAGTAGCTCCCTAAAAATCCAGGTGTGGTAAAATCCAGTAGTGGCAGATGACTGAAGGTCTCAGTGTCATCCACCCACCCCCCCCCCCCCCCCACCCCCCAGTCAGACTTTCACAAAATACTGAAACAAAAATAATCAACCCAATGATTCCAATCCCAATGATTGTTCTGGATTTCAATATCAAGAAGACTTCGTGTCAATTCAACTTTCTTCCCATTCTTTCCATTCTTCCCATTTCCATTGCCATTTACCCTTCTCTTCGGTGACATTGGTGACGATTGCTCATTTCCTCATTATTCTGGCAATTAATTAGCAAAAATTAATGCATCATGATCATTTTCAAACAATTGTGATTGAAAGTTCCCATAAAAAACTTTCAACATGGCCTAATAACGAAAGGCAAATTTATATCTCTTTCGCCACAGTACTTCTTTAACTGAATTAAATTCTCGGTGTCTTCTTATAATTTCTTGACTCAAATCTGCATTTAAAAAAACCCTATTATTCTGGACCATCATTGGAGCCTGATTCTGTCGTGCCTTCTGCACCGCCATTCGTAGTATCATTTCTCTGTCAAACAGTGAATCAAAACTGCTCATGGTGGTTGGCCTGGAAACGGTTTCTTCCTTAGTGCTCTATGTGATCGATTTAACTCCAGACCATCCAGAAAAAATTCTGCACATGCCCAGCAAAGTCACAGACTGTGCAGGTGAGTCTTCCGACACTACACTGCACGCACCTGGACCGCCAGGCGGTATTGCGGGCTCGCAGGTCTGTCTTCGCTCAGCTGATCCACCCACACCCCCGGACTCACAGGGGCATGTCCGGGTCAGCCGAGCCCGTCACTGAGCCGCCGCCATTTTGCGATTGTGCGATTGACACCGGCGTAATACTCAACCGAGCACGAGTCCTCTGAGACTTGGGGACTCCAGTCGACGACTCCATGGCTTCAACTTGATAAGTAGGCTTCAGTTCTTCAACACTTTTGTAAGGCAACAATGGAGCTTTTGATTTTTTCACATTTGTAGCCATTGCAATCCTCAAATATTCCAAAGTCTGTAAAAATTATTTTTAACCACTTTTACAAATGTAAAATTTGTGTATTTAGAAGTCTAACTGGGGGAAGGTGGAACCACATGTCTTCCCACTACGCCATCTTGCCACATAGAAAGACTTTTCCTTTTATTCCTCTAGACATGATGCCTTTTCTATAATAGATGTTTTTTGGTTTCAGCAAGGTAGAGTATTACAGGTTGAGTATAAAAGTCGCGTTATATCGGATTATTCTATGTTATTTTTTTCCTGTGTAGGTTCAGAAGTAGTACAATCGTCTTCCAGATGGAGGTTTAATACAATGCTATTGAAGAAACCGGAGTTTATTACTTTTGTTGAGCAGATTACTTTGCTTTTGGCTGAGAATGTCAATTCAATACATAGCAATTTTGTATTGTGGGATGCTTTGAAAGCATATTTACGAGGGCAAATTATTAGTTATACTACGAAAGTTAAAAAGCAATATGCGGTGGAAAGCTGAATGTTAGAGAAACAAATTGCTGAATTGGAAAAGGAATTTCAGAAAGATGTTCCGAAGATAAAAAAGCTGCTTTAATGAAGTTTTAATTATGTTATAATACTTTACAAACATCAGTATGAGCATCTACTTTATCGATCTAAGCAATGTTATTAAGAATTGAGTGAGTGAGCTCATATACTTCTGAGGGAAAGCAGGACGCTGGTTCTATCAAATCCTATTTATCTAAATTAAATTTACCTGTTTTAGGGGACGATGAGGTTAAAGAATTGGATGCTCCATTTATGGATTTTGAGATTAAAGAGGCTATACAAGAGATGCAACATGGAAAGTCACCAGGAAATGATGGATTTTCTGTGAATTTTATAAAGTATTTTATGAAGATTTATCCTCTATATTTGGAGATGTATTGCAGCAAGTAACAGAGGAGCAGTTGTTACCGGAATCTTGTTCAAGTGCTATAATTACCTCTGTGATTCCGAAGAAAGATAGGGACCCATTGAAAGTATCTTAATATAGACCTCTTTCTTCTTTCTTTGGCTTGGCTTCGCGGACGAAGATTTATGGAGGGGGTAAAAAGTCCACGTCAGCTGCAGGCTCGTTTGTGGCTGACAAGTCCGATGCGGGACAGGCAGACACGATTGCAGCGGTTGCAGGGGAAAATTGGTTGGTTGGGGTTGGGTGTTGGGTTTTTCCTCCTTTGCCTTTTGTCAGTGAGGTGGGCTCTGCGGTCTTCTTCAAAGGAGGTTGCTGCCCGCCAAACTGTGAGGCGCCAAGATGCACGGTTTGAGGCGTTATCAGCCCACTGGCGGTGGTCAATGTGGCAGGCACCAAGAGATTTCTTTAGGCAGTCCTTGTACCTTTTCTTTGGTGCACCTCTGTCACGGTGGCCAGTGGAGAGCTCGCCATATAACACGATCTTGGGAAGGCGATGGTCCTCCATTCTGGAGACGTGACCCATCCAGCGCAGCTGGATCTTCAGCAGCGTGGACTCGAT
The DNA here is from genome assembly GCF_036971445.1 of Narcine bancroftii. Classification (NCBI taxonomy): domain Eukaryota; kingdom Metazoa; phylum Chordata; class Chondrichthyes; order Torpediniformes; family Narcinidae; genus Narcine; species Narcine bancroftii. Next base: position 83,405,454 of record NC_091474.1, read on the forward strand.
GCTGTCGACCTCTGCCATCTCGAGTACTTCGACGTTAGGGATGTAAGCGCTCCAATGGATGTTGAGGATGGAGCGGAGACAACGCTGGTGGAAGCGTTCTATTTCTTTATTAAATGTAGATTATAAAATTAATGCAAAGGTATTAGCGAATAGACTTGCCAAATATTTACCTCAGTTGATACATATAGATCAAACAGTTTTTATAAAAATAGAAATGCATCTGATAATATTCTTAGATTGATAACATTAATCAATGCATTTTGACAGCAACCCAACCATCCAATGGTGGTTGTGCTGGATGCGGAAAAAGCGTCTGATAGGGTCGAGTGGAACTTATTGTTTAAAGTGTTAGAAAAGTTTAATTTTAGCCCTTATTTTATAGGCTGGGTTAAGGCCTTATATACAAATCCAACTGCTAGGTTGGTGACAAATGGTCAAATTTCCTTATCATTTAACTTAACGCGTTCGACTCGACAAGGTTGTCCATTGTCACCAGCCTTATTTGCATTGGGTATTGAACCATTAGCTCAGACAATAAGACAGAATGATAAGATTAAAGGAATGAAAATTGGGGAGGATGAATATAAGATTAATTTATTTGTGGACGATGTGCTGGTATATTTGACAGAACTGGAACAGTCTTTGAAATATTTATAAGATTGTTTGTTAAAATTTGGAGAGCTATCTGGATATAAAGTAAATTGGGATAAGAATGAAATATTGCCAGTTGGGGATGGAGATTATTTAGAACATAAAAGTGTTATAAAATTGAAGTGGTCAGATAGAATTAAATATTTGGGAGTGGTAGTAAACACAGACTACCAGCCTTTATATAAATTGAATCATGTCCCTTTTTTAAAAAGGATTAAAATGGATTTGATTAAATGGAACGATTTGCCGTTAACATCAATTGGTCGAGTAAATTGTGTTAAAATGAATATTTTTCCTCGAATTCAATATTTGTTTCAGTCTATACCATGTTTATTTTCAAAGGGTTATTTTCAGGACCTGAATAGGGCAGTGCGGGAATTTTTATGGATAGGAAAACTAGCCCGAGTAGCTTTACATAAACTTACATGGAAATATACTTTAGGGGGATTGCAGTTACCTCACTTTCAAAATTATTATGATGCAGCTCAGTTGAAATTTGTTAGAAGATTGATGGATGTGGACCAACCTCCAAGTTGGGCAAAGGTGGAAATAGCTTGTATATCTGAAGTTGAGATACATCAGTTTATATTTAAATGGAATGTGGATTTATTGCAGGAATGTAATATGCCAGTAAGGATAAGGGTTAAAAGAAACAAGGTTTTAGGATCAAAGGGTAATTTACTAATTCAAGCCCGATTATATCATAACCAGCTTATTCCTTTTTCAATGTTTAATAATTATTTAAAGAGATGGAATTCTCAGGGCACAAAGATAATTCAGGACTGTTTTGAATAAGGCCAATTTCTTTCTTTTATTCAATTGAGGGAGAAATTTGATATATCTGTAAATTCTCTGTTTGTGTATTATCAACTCAGAGCTTTGATAAAAGATAATTATGGTAAAGAGATGAATTTACCCATATTGATGAAATTTGAGTCTTTGATTTCTTCTGTACCTAAGAAAGGTTATATTTCAGATATGTACCAATTATTACAGGATAGCATGGATAAACCGGAATGGGAAAAATCTATGGTTAAATGGGAAAGTGCTTTAACCTATATTTTTCCAGAACATAATTGGAAGGTTATGTGTTCTGATAGTGTAACTAAAGTGACGAATGTACATTATGGAATGGTTAATTATAATTTTTTACATCAGTTATATTTGACTCCAGAGAATTTGAAAAAATATGAATTTAGTAATTCAGATTCTTATTTTAGATGTGAACTATGCTGTTTGGACTTGTTTTAAAGGACAACCATTTTGGGAAGGAATTAGATTGGTTTTGGAAAAATTATTTAAAATTAAATTACCGTTAGACCCATCAACCTTTTTGTTGGGGTATATGGTTTCTTTTAAAGGACTAGGGTTGGATAAATTTCAAATTGCATTTGTACGTCTAGTGTTATCTGTAGAACAAAACTGTGTAGCTAGTACTTGGAAGGATAATGTGGAGGTTAATATACACGTTGGCATAATAAGTTGAGAAATTGTACTATTATGGAAAAAAATTACATGTAATCTGTATGACAATTATTCATTTTTTGTTAAAATGTGGTCTTATTTGGAGTATATGAACAGAAAAACTGAAATATTCTTTATAATCACTGTATTATCTTTATATTTGGCTCCCCTTAAGGGGGCTGGCTGAAGGGGTGGGAGGGTGGGTGGGGTTTTTGTTTTTATGTTTCTTTACATATATCTATACAAAAATTGTTTTTTTTTCTGTTATGTTTGATTGTAAGTTGTCTAAATTCATTTAAATAAAGTTTTCAAAAAAAAAGGTTGTATGTGATGTCATGTATATATTCTAACAATGAACATATCCGCAGAGAGAGCCTTCAACAGGCTCTCGCCTTGCAGCTGCTTAAGATTGCTTAGTCTGTGGAACTGCTAAGACCAAGAGGACAATGGGTCACAAACAGTAGTGCGTGTTCATCAATTTTAAATTTAGATCCACAGCACAGTACCAGGCCCTTACGGCTCACAAGCCCAGGCTTCCAAAATACACGACATAACCTGTGTTTTTGAAGGGTGGGAGGGCACCAGAGCACCCAGAAGAAACCTATGCAGGTCATAGGGAGCACGTACAAATCCCCTTGCAGACAGCAGAGGATTCGAACCCAGGTCGCTGGTGCTGTCATTGCATCGTGTAACCATGCCACCCCTTCATGGCATGAGTGTAGAAGGCATGGGAAAGGCATTGGACATGGGTCACACGATGATCACTTTTTCTCTCTGTGGGAGTTTATCTTTTGCTGCTGCGCACTTCCCGCATCACAGCCAGTGACCGCATTTCCAAAATGGTCTCTGATTGGAAATCCCAGATTGAAACGGATTTCAAGGACATTATAGCACGTCTTGGTTTCTGATGGCCAGAGTGGTCTGAGAGAAAACTCATATGAGAAACACAAAACTATTCATGCCATTTGAATAAAGCCAAGCTGGAGTACTCTAAGGCCCAGGCAGCATCTATGGTCAGTTTTGGGTCAGAACCCTTTAAAGAGGCCTGACCTGAAATGTTGACTGACCACCTCCCTCCATGGATGCTACCTGGCTCACTGAGTCACTCTAGGTCCTCTTTGTTCACCAACAGAATCCATGCATGATGTCTGCATCTGAGTAAGCCACAGAACAATCTTTTTTGGAAATAAAAAGATTCTGATTCATTCTTGTCTCAAAAATTAAAGGTTACTTTTATGCCATCACGTTCCTTAAATATCAGTGCTGCCACAGCTCGAGGAAAAGATGAACTAATCAAAGGCTGGAACAGTGTTCACTACGATGGAAAGAAACTCAAGTCACAATGTGGCTATCTTGATAATGAGTGACTGAGGATCTCTTGGGAATTACTTGCAGGCATTAATAAATTCACTGCCCTATTTCTGCTATGCAGCACTTTAGAATAATTCCTTTCCAACATTTTTCTACCAAGCTGCTCTTGCATTTATCTGGATGGAGACTGTCTGTCTAATTACTGTTGCGGACAGGTTAAAACAACTGTAGGCCGTCATGATTAGCACAACACTTTCACGGCTCCAGCGACCCAGGTATGAGACCGGCGCTGTCTTTAAGGAGCTTATACGTTCACCCTGTGTCTGCACAGGTTTTCTCTGGACGCTCCGGTTTCCTTCCACCCTCCTAAAATGTACGGGAGTTGTAAGTTAATTAGTGTATTTGGGGGCTATGGGCTTGTTGGCCGTAATGGCCTGTTCCTGTGCTGTATGTCCAAATGTTAAAAAAAAAGCTTCAAGCAACCATGCCACTTTCTACTGGGCAATTAGGTCAGGTTTGAAAATTGTTGGGCATCTAAGCTCATGGCTGAGAGTGGTACAGCCCGAGGAGCTGCACATATCCGAGATCAATCTGGACCTCGTCTGTGTTCTGTGTTGAGTTTGCACATTCCCCAAGACGCTCTGCCTTCATCCCACAATCAAAGGTTGAGCAAATAATTGCATATTTTTTTTTGGGTTGTTACAACATCCATTTGGAAACTTCTTGAGGAAAATTGAGAATCCATCCACTGTTTTAAAAGAGTTCACGTTTCCTTGCAGAACAAAATCAGTTCATCCCATTAATCTCCTCCCTCTCCCCACTTACTTTCCTATTCAGCCAGACTGTATCAATATTAACTTCTCCCATTTCTGCTAACCCACTCTCTATCTTTTTCAATGGTTTTTATAATAAATACAGAACAATGAAGGAAAGGGAATTAAACTGAAAATACAATATCATATGTATATGTATCAAGATAAAACCAAACATATAAACTCGATTCTCCCCTTTACTGCATCGGGTGAAGACAGAAAAGACATCAAAAATATTACATATATAAAATACCTACCTCACCTACTCTATTAAAAAAAAACAAAAAAAAACACATGAGCAGTTTATCCTGGGGGGGGGGGGGGGGGGTGGGAGTGGGGGTGGGTACATATATTTTGTAGCTTTTGATTCATACCATGAATCGAAAAAAAAGGTAAGATCATATCTCATCTGGAAGAGTGAGTACATCTAATCCCGTTAAAAACATTAACATCAAATGAAAATAAGACTTAAAAGGTCACCACGTATCTTCAAATTTCACCGATGAATCAAATACATGATAACCAATTTTGTTTCTGAACTTAAACAGGACATAATATGAGAGAACCATTGAAACACTGTTAAAGGTCTACCCATTTGAAAAAGATGGCTCTTCAAGCCAACAATGCAGAGAAGGCTACAACCCGATGCACAGGTACAGAAAAATCTCCCTCTGTCTGGGTCAATGACCCCAAAAAGAGCAGTTATTGGATTGGGTAGTAGGTCCACCTGAAATAAGTTGAAAAGATATTAAAAATTTCTTTCCAATAGATTCCTAAGGATGGATAAGACCAAATTGTGTGTAAATGTAGCAATATCAGATTTGCATCTGTCACAAGTAGGGTTAATACAAAGATACAAGCTATCTTATCTTTGGACTTGATACACCACTTTGATTGGATTAATGAATGTCAGGTACATATTGAGGATGTATTCACCAGTTTAAGAATCTCGTCCCATAGATCCTCCCATAAGGGTCTTGCAAGTTCAAATTGCCAAGGCTTTTTAATCTTTTTGTGAAGTACTGGATGTAATTTCAGTAACCTATCATATCTAATTCCAATTAATCCTCTCTGCAAAGAATTCAACTGAAAAAATATTATCAACTAAATCTGATGGATATACAAATGAAAAATCCAGTAATATGGTATTTAAGAAATTTTTAATCTGTAAATATCTTCAAAAAAAAAAGAACATTTGGTCAATCATATTTACTTTTCAGCTGTTCTAAAGAGATTAAACAACCTTCCTTACATAAATTGGCAAAAGAGGCAATATCTTTAATTTTCCATAGAGAAAGATTGATGGTTGAAAAAAATAATTAAGATAGATAGCACGAGATAAAACAAAGTTTTTTTTAACTTAAAAAATATCCAAAATTAGATTTGCAATATATGTTTTGAGTTCTGGATTAGATAGATCCTTATCGATCTTGGAAAAACTAAATGGAAGAGAGGTACCCAATAAAGAGGCCACTGAATACTGCTGTATAGATTTCAATTTGAAATCTGTCCATAGTGGACGATCGAATTTGTCAGAATAAAAAGAAACAAAAAAGTTTGAAAACTAATATTAACAACCCACTTTTGATTTTCCCTACTTCCCCTTTCCCTCAGCTGTCCACCCCCTTCCCTCTCTATTCACCGAGGCATCCCTTGTTTGCTGCTGTGCCTTCTCTCCCTTATCCACCTATTATCTCCTACCTTTGGGACCGTGCTCCTCCCCCTATCCCTCCCCTACTACCTTTTTGTTCGAGCGCCTGCTGAGATTTTTCATACCTTGATGAAGGGCTCCATCCCAAATCGTTGGTTCTGTATCTTTATCTTTGCTCTGTAAAGGACACTGTTTGATCAGCTGAGTTTCTCCAGCATCATGTTTTTACATGGTGTCTGCAGACTTTCTCGTGTTTTATTTATTTTTCTGTAATCTGTTCTCTCTCTTTGCCCACCAACAGTCCCCAATACACCAACACGAGGGTCGACTTTCTGTGACAATTACCAGTGTACCTTCAGGATGTTGGTGGAATCTGGGGGTGGGGGGGAGGTTGATGAGATTGTGGCAAGAATATTATATGAGGCAAGGTCACCAAGAATGAGAGGTGACTTGATCGAGGTGTACGAGATTATGAGGGGTGGAAAATCAGTACTGTTTCCGGGGGTTGGGGGGGGGGCGGGAAACAATGGCAAATATCAGAAGTCACCAGTTTAAGATGAGTAGAGGAAAGTTTAGGGGAGATATTGGGGTAAGGTTTTATTTTTACACAGAGAGTGGTGGGCACGTGGAATGCATTGCCAGGGGTCGTGGGGAGTCTGGTACAAAAGGGACATTCCAAAAACTCTTTGGCGCATGGATGTAAGAAAGGGTTAGATTGTTTTGGAGTTGGTTCACACAGGTCAGCACAACATCATGGGCCAAAGGGGCTGTATTCTGCTTTCATATTCAATTTTCTAATAAGAACACGATGAATGTAGGATTAGTTTAATGTAGGATGAGTGGTGGATGTTTACCACAGACTTGATGGACCAAATGGCCTGTTTTATGGTGCTTCCCTCCATGACATGTACAATTGGCATTGTGAGGGGGACAGGGAGAGCCATCTAAATGCAGGTGAAGGTCAGAGTAAAAAAAAACTTGTTTCAATGGCAAATTAATTTTAATTTATTTGAATAAAAATAAACATGAAGGTACAGAGAAGCCAGGAGTTTGGAATTATCCAGAGAAACAGTCTTCTAGCTTATATTTTGGACAATCTGGGTGAAACCAATCCACAAAGACCGACAACTGCCCCTTGTAACTAGAGGGGCATGTCTCAAACCTATCAACATGGATATTAAACCTTTCCAAGAAAATTGTAAACTAAAATACTGAGCTTTCCAGAAAACTGCTCAAATGACGCAAAACTCTTATCAATAAAAAGATCTTTGAAACATTCAATACCCAATCTGTGTCAATCATGAAAAGCAAAATCATGTGAAGCAGGTTGAAAAAGATGATTGGATAGAATTGGACTTGAAAGAGAAAAACCAAAATGTTTACTCTCAAAGTCTGCCTGACGACCGGATTGTCAATTGATTTATTTGAAGAAAAAGGAAGTGAGGATCTGAGAAGTGCCGAGATAGAAAAGCTTTTAGCCGAATTCAGCTCCAATGCTGCCCATACTGGACGGTCCATTCGGACATGAAAATGTAACCGAAACACATGGTTATACACATTGACCTGCCCAATAATAAAATCTGAAATTAGGGTTCCTTATTGGATTTTTGAAGATTAATTTTATTTAAATGATATAAGATGATATAACCAAATCAAGTGAACCAAAACATGATTTGGGAATGAAAATTGATATAGGTTGAAAAAGATGTAAAAATTTTGGAAAGAATTGAATTAATATATCCAACTAGAGGTAAAAGTAGTGCATTCACGTGCTTTAATAAAGCAAGGACATTTTCTTTAAAAAGATACTTATGATGCTTCATAACTGTAAAACCAAGATAAGTGATTGATTTCTCATAACCTTAAAAGGAAGACCAGTGTACACTGAAGCAGGTGCTTCCACTTTTATGCAGATTTAATATAGATCCTGAAAACTGACTAAATTGAGAAAGTCATGACAGCATGGAAGGCAAGAAGGTGTCAGGGCTCGATATGAAAAGCAGGAGATCATGTGCATAAAGTGAGACTTTATGTTCAGTTCCCTTCCTATAAATCCATGAAATAACCCCACACTCTCAAAATGCGGTTGGAAAAATCCTTTTGTATTCTCTCAGGAAATGCAAGAATCCCATTTTTAAAAAATGTTCACATTTCCTTGCAGAACAAAAGAAGAGTTTGTAGCGAGGGCACAGCGCAGTATTGTGAACTGCCACCATCAATCACAGACTTACCTGACACACCACAGACTAGCAGTGCTGGGCGCCAAAGTACAGTGAGTGGATCAGATGAAGCCCCTGCCTAAAGGTGCGGGGCATTAATGGCTCATAGCTGTTCACTATCGAGCTCATTAATAGGCAGGGAATAAAAGGTCGGTGTATAAACCAGTCTTGAGTTGACTATCTTTGTGTGTGTTTGCTTTTATTTAGTAGCATCTACTGTAGTAGCCGCTACAAGTTTATTTCATTAATCTCTTACACCCCCCCCCCCCCTACTTCCATCTAAGCCAGTGGTTCTCAACCTTTTTCTTTCCACTCACACACCACTTTCAGTATTCCTTATGCCATCGATGTTCTGTGATTAGTAAGGGATTGCTTAAGGTGGCATGGGTGGAAAGAAAAAGTTTGAAAATCACTGTTTTAATCGTCCCTAATTGACTCGTTATGTGCACGGTTTCATAACTCCAAAGGAAATGGACCAATGACAAAAATTTTCTCAAGCAAAATATTTCAGTAACAATTGGATCTCAAGCATTGATTCTCAACCTTTCCTTCCCATTCACATCCCATCTTAAGTAATCCTTACTAATCACAGGGTATGTGAGTGGAAGGAAAAAGGTTGAGACCACTGCTCTAATCTGTTCTCTCCTTTTTGGTCACCAACTCTACCCACTGAAACCCACAGATAGCACTGGAAATGAACCCATGAGCACTCCTTCGAGAATTTTGCTGCTTTATAATGACTCCCAGTCGCCTATACAAAGTGTGGGAACCTGCAGCCAGTTTCCAACTAGGGATCCTGAAATTCTAGAAGCTATGCTAGTCGTAGTTTCACCTCAGATCAGCACTGTACTGAAGAGAAAGAAACAGGTGGACAATACTGTTTGTCGCACATGCACATTATGTTCCTGCACCAAATATCACGGAAAACTAAGATTTTCCACTGTCGCTCAGTACACTGGGCAATAAACTGAAGCATTCCCTCTAGACTACTCTCGACTGTTCTATGATTGAATCAGGGAAAGAAGGTAAGCTGATACGAGTGTGCTGCACACACTGCAGTGTTAGCATGGATGGAGATTTTGTCAGCTGGGGCTCCCAGGAGTCAGATCATTTCTTCTGGAGAACAAATCAGGATCAGCAGAGTTCTCAGCCCTGAGCTGTGTCTGATTTTTCAAAGCAGGGGAGTGACAGCCTTTAACCCCAACCACCCCTCCTGATAAAATATCACCCCCATGATGCATTGCAACTGTTCCTAACTCTGAGCCAACCAACTATAAACAAACCCCCATCACAAATATTCATTTAAAAGTGGGCACCAGCTCTGCCCACAGGTTAGGAAGCAGCTTTTTTTATTTTCACCAACAATAGACTTTATTTACAATAAATCATTTACAAAATAAAAATTGTTCAGTCACATGCCTTGGATCTCTGTCTCACTTGCTTGTGCTGCAATGTAAACACCTGTGCTTTGGTCCATCTGTACCATGTGTATGACAATAAGTTCATTATCACTCATCTACTGGTTTCGAAGGCAACATTGGAGTTATAAACAAATCCAGGAAGGGCTTTGGATCTGCACCATTGTTAAGATTAATCAACTTCCACTCCCATGACATCACCCGATTGTCTCACCTCATTTGAAGCTGCTATCCTCGTTTACACTCCTGTGACCTTTGGATCTGACAAATCCAGAACAATAGCTGGCTTGATCTGGAAAACCAATCACCTAAAAGCGGCACAGTTGGCGCCATGCTATCACAGCACCAGCGACCTGGGTTCAAATCTGGCGCTGACTGTGAGGAGTTTGTACGTTCTCCCCATGTCTGCGAGGAGTTTCCCCTGGATGCTTCAGTTTCCTCCCACCCTTCAAACCGTACGTGGGTTTTAAGTTAATTCGGATATTGGGCGGCTTGTAGGTCATAAGGGCCTGTTACCATGCTGCATGCCTAAAAACTGTTGTAAATAACACTGTCCCATAAATTAGTAATTCCTCAACTTAAAGTGTTTATCTTTGTTTTCAAATCCCTGCATCCTCACCTCTCCCAGCCTCACACACCCCTGAAATATCTATACACCTCTATTCTGCAACATCTTCAGCTGCTAAGTCCAAAAGTGCTAGGCCAAACCCTCTCCACTTCTCCTTCCTCCTTCAAATGCCAGACAAATCTTTTGGTCATCTGTGCTGACACTGCCCTCATCAAATCTTGTTTGCAAAAGCTCCGGCAAACTGTGCTTGGGTATTTTCACTGTATAAGTACAAACCTTGTTGTTATTTTACTATTTATCTGTACGAGCCTGCAGCTGACGTGGACTTTTTACCCCCTCCATAAATCTTCGTCCGCGAAGCCAAGCCAAAGAAGAAGATCTGTAATGAGTATCAAAGTACATGAATAAACTGGTCAGGGAAAAGGCTGAAAATGAGCACCCAGCTTCTTCCCCAGCCTCTGCCATCAGATTTCTGAATGGACAATGAACCACAGACAACACAAAATCACAAGATTTAAGAGCAGAAGTTGGCCCATCGAGTCTCCTCTGCCATTCTAATCAAGACCTGATCCGCCCCTCCCACTCAGCCCACTCCCTGGCCTTGTCCCCGAAATCCTTGATGCCCTGACTAATCAAATACGTCAATCTCAGCCTTAAATATGCCCTAGGGCTTCGCTTCCACACAAGCACCAGACACGCACGACCCTCTGACTGAAGAATTGTTTTTCACGTCTCTGTTTTAAATTGATGCCCCTTTATCCTGAAGATATGCCTAGATATCCTAGAATTCTCTGCCATGGGAAACATCCTTGCCACATCTACTCTGTCCAGGCCATGCCTCCATGAGGTCACCCCTCATCCTTCTGTACTCCAACAAGTTGAGTCCAAGAGCAAACAATCGTTCCTCATCTGCTTCACTGAGCACCTTCGCTTCATCCGCACCAGTGACAGCGACCTCCCAGTAGCCAGCCATTTCAGTTCTGTGTCACACTTCCACACTCACCACATAGCCTCACCTACTGTCCCACCAAGACCACCTGCAAATTGGAGGAACACCACCTGATTTTCTGTCTGGGCAACTCTCCAGCCAGATGGCATTAACATTGACTTTTCTGGTTTCTGTTAACCTGCTCTCCTCTACACCACACCGCTACCTGCCCCCCCCCAGTCCCCCTCCCTTGCCCATTCCAGGTCTCCTTCCCCTTCCCTTTCTATTCACTTAGCCATCTCTCCTTGCTTGCTGCTGTCCCCTCCCTCCCTTCTGCCCCTGTTTTCTCCTGCCTTTGCGACGACGCCTCACCCTCCTACTTTTGTTCGGACACCAGCCGGCATTTTTTCCATACCTTGATGAAGGGCTCAAGCCTGAAATGTCAGTGATGTATTTGCTATATAAAGTGGACTGTTTGACCTGCTGAGTTTCTCCAGTATTGAGTTTTTACTTCAACCACAGTGTCTAGAGATTTTCGTGTTTGATTTCTTCACATGCTAACCCTTTCATTCCTAGTAAATCTTCTCTGAACCCTTTTGAATGATAGCATGTCTTTTCTCAAATAAGGCACCCAAAACTGTCCGAGGGAGGTCTCACCAGTGCTTCAGTGAGTCTCAGCATTACACCCCTGCCCCTTATATGCTATTCCTCCAGAAATGAAAACCAACATTGCATTCACCTTCCTCACCATCAATTTAACCAGGAATTTCACCTTCAAGATATCTTGCACGAGAACTCCGAAGTCCCTTGCACGGTTAGAGTAATGCTGTTATAGCACCAGCAACCTGGGATAGAATCCCATGCTGTTTGTAAGGAGTTTGTGCATCTTCCCCATGTCTGCATTGGTTTCCTCTGGGTTTCCTGCCACCGTTCAAAAAAAACATAACGGGAGTTGTTGGTCAATTGGATGTAATTGGAGGACACAGGCTCGTGGGCTAGAAGGGCCCGTTACCATGATGTCTAAAATTTTTAAAAAATAAATAAATCATTATTTATTTATGAAATATAATTGACAGCAATATTGGCACTCTAATGCTGCCATAAGTTTGTGACATGTTCATAACAAATTCTGGTTCTGAGGATCCACAATTTGAAATTGAACCTCAGGATCAGCCTCGAAAGCGCGCTTTAAATCTGCAAAGTATTGAAGGCTGTGCGTTGTACTCCACTTTCGAAGTTCACTTTGAGCAAGGACAAATTTTCAACCATTGATCTCGACTTCCTGTCAGCCAAGCCCCAAGGGATCAACCAGCGATGCGCAGAGTTCAAAAGAGGTTGTTGTCAGGGCAACAGCAACTCTGTGAACCAGGTTGACTCCGAGCACGGCTCGGGGATAAGAGACTTTGCATACTCCCCAATAAGAACACCCTGGAAGACTCAGTGATGCGCATCAATCCAAAGATTCATGCCACTCAGAGTTGAGTTGAATATTAATACCGAAATTAATTGGCTTCGCTTGATTGATTCCAAGTAATTCTTTGGAGCAAAGAGAGGAACTGAGAGCAACAATCTTCCTGAGATAGGAAGTTGTGGCCCACAAATCCCAGTCCATAAACTTGCAAAAAGGAGCTAATAAAATTAAGACCAAGAAGAATGATAGGGATTGGATAGATCGTCCGTGGGACGTGAATGACAAAGTCCACAAAACCTGTTATCGTGATGGTTTTGGTTTTCTTTATCTCAGGATAAACAAGTTGTGGGTTTCAACCCAAGATTAGATGCCTGGGCACTAAAATTCATCCTTCAGTGTAGTATGGAGGGGGTTGGAGTCATCCTTTTCATGTAACTGCAACAGCGACTTCACTTCCTGAGAAGAATGAAGCAGACAAGGCTACTGGCCACCATCATGTCAACCTTCTACAGGAGCCCTATAGAGAGTGGCTGCATCTCAGTGTGGTACGGTTGCTGCAGAGAAATGGACCTGAGGTCAATCCACAGGACCATCAGTGTGGGAGATCACTGGCATCTCCTTCCCGACACCCCCCCCCACCCCACAATTGATGTGGTCTACTGGGATCATTATTCAAAGAGGGCACGCAATATCACCTTGCACAGAGCATCTTTTGGCTGTTCCCACTGGGGAAGAGATACAAGAGGATCAAGGCCAGCACCACCAGGCTGAGGAACAGCTTCTTCCCACGGGCAGTGAGAACTCTGAACGACCAAAGGAAATCATCGCACTAACCATCTGAGACTCCCATATTCACAAACCAATATTTATTCTTTTGTATTTCTGAATACTTTTGTATATGTGTTGTGTCTGGTTGTGTGTCTTTTGTGCCAAGGACTGGAGAACGCTGTTTCATCAGGTTATACTTGGGCATCAGATGATAATAAACATGATGTAGTGATGCCACGTTAAAGGAGCTCCCTGGTGTCCTTGTCAATCTTGATCCCTCAATCAATGTCACTCTGTGTGTGCTCTCATTGGGGGCAGTGCTTCCTATGTTTCAAAAGTACTTCACTACCTGTCCTGCCTTTGAATGGAATGTGAAAGGGGTTATGTCTGTTCACATCTTCACTTCATGAAGAACATCATGCATCAGCCACCTGCCACTGGCATCTATCCACACATCTGGATGCAAGGACGTTCCTTAGCGTCCATATCTCTGAAGATCTCACTTGGCCCTTGAATTCTTCAATTCTGATTATAAAGGCACAGCAGGGTCTTTATTTTTTAGAAGCATGAGGATGATCCACCTCTGCCCCTGGATACTGTGGATTTCTAGAGATGCACAATTGAGAGTGAGCTGACCTATGACATTTTGGGGTGGTACGAGAATTGTACTGCACAAGATCGCAAGGCACTCCAGCGGGCAGTGAAGATTGCCCGATGGATTATTGGCATCCAATTGCCTACCATTGAACACATCTATCGAGAATGAGGTCTGGGCGGGGCGAGAAACATGATCAAAGATGCATCACCCCTGAATCGTTCTTCTCCCATTGGGCAGATGCTACAGGAGCCTTCACTCGCCCATCAGTGGGGTCAAGAAGAGCTTTTTTTTACAAAGCTGTGCTGATGTTGGACACTGAATTACGATGCTAAGTGGGACTGCGTTCACACTGGAAAATCAGTACTTTTTAACAGTTCGTTGCAGAATAGTGTTGCTGTTGGTTTTAGTTGCACACGTTTTATTGTAATATATACAGCAATTTTTTTTAACTTCTGGTCAATGCTGATTGTATTTCATTGGCCTGATTTACAATAAAGTGAATCATCATCTTCATCATCCTGCCAAAGAGTTTTGAATTAGTTGGGGCAACCCTGTCAGACCAGGAACTAGGAAATGGAAGATTGGCCAAAGAAGCAAGATATGTCTCAACAGATTGCAACTTTTTTGTCACGCTGGGAGGAGTAGGCTTGTTAAGTGATACACACATGAACGAGATGGATGTGATGGAGCAGCCAAGAGCAATGCACCTCCCTGTGTATCCTTCTATGTAATTCCTCCCAACTCTGCAATCCCTTCCAACACTCTGCAATCTCTCCCAGCCCGAAAATCCTTTCAAATTTTCACTCTCCTCCAATTACGGCTGCACAGTTACGTACAAGCAGTCTCCACATTACAAATGTCCGGGTTACGAACATATGTTACTTACGAATGGGCTGTTCCCCAATTTGTGCATGCACATAATGCGCATAATGTTACCTTATGAATGCTAAATAAGAACCGTAAATACCTGTTCCGCCTTACGTACAAATTTGGCTTATGGACAGATCCAGGTAACAGAACTCGTCATAACCTGGGGACTGGCCCCTTCAGCTGCCAAGACTTTTAGCTTTGAAGTTCCCACCCTAAACCCTCCCTCTAGAGAGAATGTGAGAGAGAGATTGTGAGAGAGAGAGAGAGAGAGTGTGAGAGAGAGAGAGGGAGTGCGCGAACGCGTTTGTGTGCGCAGAGTGATGTTAACAAACCATAGCTGGCAGTTTAACCACACCTGGCATGTACTGGTGTTTCCACGGCCATGCACATTTCCATGACAGATTGCTATAGGTAAACTACATTTTTTTCCTCCTTCCGTTAAACAATTGGATGAGAACTATCGCGTTCACAGGGCTTGCTACTGCCTCCTGCTTTGATTGTTTGGTGTGCAGGAAATGTACGACCTACATTGAGCTGGAAACTCATGAATCAAAGTAATTGGGTGATGTTTCAAGCCTCTAACACTGTCTTTTACACGATTCCCATCCATTCATTTTAGCAGATGGACCATCCATGACTCTATCCACACTCTCCCAGGAAGTAATGCAAGCAAGTGGACCTCAGGAAAGAGATTTTTCAATTTCAACATTAAGATCTAATTCTGTGAACTAAAATGTGGAATTCTACAGGTAACTCATCACACTAATTAGAGACACCCAGCAGCTAATGGAAATTATAGACACCAAAAACATCCAAGCCTTCAGTAATTTAGAGGCAACAAGATTACATAATGACCATTAAAGCTACAGATCCCAAGAACATGTAAGTAACTTGGAGTTACGGGAAGCTGAAATGTACATGCAGACAATATAAACTAATGTTACCAAGAGCATGGAACTGACCATTAGAATATGATCAATGAATCGAAAGGAGCACCAGCTGTCTAATGCGCAGGTAGGTTGGCATAGTGGTTGAAATAGCAGTTAGCGCAACGCCTTTACAGCACCAGCGATCGGGACTTGGGTTCAAACTCCTCTGAAAGGAGTTTGTATGTCTGCGTTAGTTTTCCCCGGGGGCTGTGGTTTCCTCCCACTGTTCGAAATGTACCAGGGGTGTAGGTTAATTGGGTGTAAATTGGACAGCACAGACTCTTGGGCCAAAATGGCCTTTTACCGTGCTGTATGTCTAAATTTCAAAATTTAAATTCAGAGCTTTGAAGAATAAAGGGTCATCAACAATGTTGAGTTAGAAAGATTACCCGAGAGTTTCTTAAATTTGGGGCTGGCGAGAGTTGTGCAGAAAGGCCAGTGTGAAGGTGGGTGACTGAACATTGGTGCTAGCCAGTTTCTCATTTTAAATGAAAACATTAAAATTAAATTTAGACCTTTTCCGCCCAAATACCTCAATTAACCTACAACTCCTGTATGTTTTGAAGGGTGGGAGTAAACAGGAGTGCCTGGAGGAATCCCATGGAGACACAGGGAGAAGAAATTCCTTACAGACAGCACCGAATTTGAATGTGGGTCACTGGTACTGTAATAGCGTTGGACGAAAAGCTATTATGGTTTCATTGTGTAAGTAATAAAGTGAAGTAACCCAGCTGAACGAGTTTTCTCGAAGACTGAATGGGGAGCACAAAGCAGTTCCCCAGTGGTCCACGAGCTGTAGTTGGTAAAATAATGAGTGCCGTTCCCATCTGGATTGATCACCTTGAGAAGACATGCCTGTTCTCCTGTTGTTTGGAAACATTTAAAATTAAACCCCATTCCTGTAAACACGGTGAATGAAAGTCCGCGATTATTCCCAACTGCCTTAACTCAGGAGCTCTGTGGAAGAAATCCCTCCTCTCAGCTTTAAGAGGGTTCTAAACACCCTTCCTGTGATTGACCAGAGAAGACCTTGGATGGCCTAGTGCAATTCTGAAGGAGTGTTGCACTGTCAGAGCTGCCCTTTTGTTTGGTAAGACTTAGATCCCACCTCCTCTCTCAGATGGATAAGACATTGCTTGGCACAATTTGGAAGCAGAGTTGGGAGGGGTCTCTGCCACATTTTCTGCCCATCATTTAACATTAATTAAGGTACATTATGAGGCCTTCATCATCACATTAATGGCCATGGGAATTTGCTGTAGGCAGCTTGTCTGCAGTTTCCTACGTCAAAACAATGATGGTTCTACACAAGTTGTAAATTGCTTTGGAACAGGCAAGTCTTTCTTGTGAAGTATAGTAAAATTTTTGTTATCCAGAATTCAAGCAACCAGCAGCCTCAAGCGAATAGCAAAAAAAAATCACAGAAGATAAATGGGAAAAAAATTGGCATGCCTCAACATTAGTTCTCCATTCATGCAACACGTAATCTCAAGCAACAGGGAAATTCACTTATCCGGCATCCACCAATCCATGGATACCAAGGATTTTACTTGCTTATGCAGGAATCATCCAAAATTCATCTTTAATAAATTGAATTTGGTCAACACTTTTGCCTCCAATATAATTTGATCAAAAAACCTTTGTTGCAACGAGAAAGGCCATTACAAATTATTTTTCAGCACTTCTCACAAGAAACTGCGTAATATAGTTCAGAAATGATGGGACTGTGTAATTAAATTGCACAGACAGACAAGCTCTGGGTCTCCAAGCCGCATTGGACACAAGTTGTAGTACTGCTTTGGGAAATGTGCCACTTACAGAGTATTTTCTCTCTTGTTGATGATCAGGTACATTTCGTAGAACTTGCCCTGTGGAATCGCTCCCTGAGGTACCAGCAAGCTCACTCCTGTTGGGAAACAAGAAAAGAAACATTTGTAGCCGAAACGAAGTTAAAATGAGTTTGAGATAAGTCTGGTGCATTTATGTCTGCCTTTGGGAGCAC
Source organism: Narcine bancroftii (assembly GCF_036971445.1). NCBI lineage: Eukaryota > Metazoa > Chordata > Chondrichthyes > Torpediniformes > Narcinidae > Narcine > Narcine bancroftii. Next base: position 83,423,054 of record NC_091474.1, read on the forward strand.
AAGTTTAAGTCCAGAACAAACGTTTTTTTTTAAATAAAACAAATTACTCGAGCAAATAAGAGCTCAAATGCTTGAATCTGGTACAGAAATATACCAGAAAGCTGGAAGAACTCAGCAGATCAAGCAGCATCTGAGGAGGCAGAACGTATATGCCTTTGCTTTGGACAACACTCGAAACTTAAAAATTTTCACCTTAAAATCAGATCGTCCAATACAAATGGTCTAAAATTCTTGCCTTGACGATGAAGTCAAGTAACCCTGCCGCCATCTTCCCGCCGGCTCCTATGCAATCTCATGTACGACCCGGTTGGTTATTTGCGAAGTTTCAGCACTCCATCCACCTGGTCTGACTGTTGTTGGATCCGTACAAGCTTTAAACGGCCTGTTACAGGGGCCAACAGCGGTTGATTTTAAAGTATCCAAAGAAAATTTAAACCGTTAAATTATCGTTTGTTAATGAAATATTGTGATTTGCTTTTAACAGTATCCACTGGTCCGCAGTAAGTGTTAGATTGTGGGGGGGGGGGGGGAAGGGGCATCTTGCACAAAGAATATCGTTCAAAACCAACATTTTAGGTGTAAATTTCAGGGGTTGTCCTATACAATGGCATATAGGCTAAAAGTTTTGGGTCGAGTCGATGCCTCAAGACTGAGAGAGAAGAGGAAAGATTGCCAGTGAGAGAGGGTTGGGGAAGAAATTACTCAGGTCCATTTGAACAATGGAATGAGAACGTGGGAAAATAAAGTGGGTTATGGTTGGACTAGTGTTAAAAAATGGGTGGCTGATGGTCAGGATTGACTAGATGGGGCCAAGGGCCTGTACCTCTTCATGTTTCAGGCCTGGCACTCTGGGGGATTGCCACACTGTTAAAGATTTAATTTTAATTTAACTTCGACATATACCACGGTAACAGGTCCTTTTGGCCCACAACTCTATACTGCCCAATTACACCCAATTGGATCTACAACCCCCAGTATATATTTAAGGGTGGGAAGAAACTGGAGCACCCAGACATGGGGAGAACATATAAATGCTTAGAGGCAGCATGGGATTCGAACCCAGATCACTAGCGCTGTAAGGGCATTGTGCTAATTACCATGCTGACCAGGCACCTGATGACATTATTTAAGATGAGATGTCTCAAATGAGGTTGTCTGTCCCCGAGCAGCTGAACAAGAACACCTGGTGCACATCTCTCAATCAATGTCACGCTGTGTCACGCTGGGTGTTAGGTGCACGTAGGTTGGGTCTCCTGTACTATATCAGGGACTAAAGTCCATAATTGGCTGCAAAATGCTTTGGGGTATTCTGAACAGCATTACTTAAACATTAATCCTTTCTCAATAATACAAAATAAGCTTTAAGTACCAGCACAACTTTGATTATCCAAAAACTCAGATATCTGAAAATTTTTTGGATAATTGAGGATTTCAGAAAAATCAGAAATCCTCCTTTTTCCGAAAAGTTTCAAGCCAAAATGATGTCATTTCACCTCCGAAAGATTTCGGATAAATGAGGATATCCAAAACAATCAGAAATCCTCAGTTATCCAAAATATTTTTGGAGCCGAACTGACATCACGGGTTGAAAAAAATTTGGAATTTTGGAAAAACCTCTGAGTAGAATTTCGAGTTTTTGGTGCTGGATTTATCTTATTTTGTTCAGGTTGTTTTTTATTGGTAAGAATTAAACATTATTTCATGCTTATGTTGTTGTTTGAACACTGTTACAAGTGAATTGCTCTTGCTACTGGGCTGTTTTTAAAAAATGACCAGTTCTCCGAAAATATCCTTTGTCCAAAAGAGGCCTAGTCCCGACCATTTCGGAACATCAGAGTTGTACTGTAACCTTGGTGAGTGGATCTTCATCTGCCAACATCACTGGTAAGAAGAAAATCTTGAAGATTCAAGGAAGCAGCATGTTTAGCGAAGTGGTTAGGGCAATGCTGTTACAGTGCCAGCTGGAACCGGAGTTTGAATCCGGCACTGCCTGTAAGGTCAGGAGTTTGTACGTTCTCCCCATGTGGGTTCCTCCAGGTGCTCCAGTTTCCTCCCATCTTTCGAAATGTACAGGGGTTGTAGGTTCATTGGTTGTAACTGGGTGGCATAGGCTCATGGGCTGGAAGGTCCTATAACCGTGTTATATGTCTACATTTATTGCAGAGTTTGCAATAATTTACAGGAGGATTTCCATTTCCCACAGATACCCAGTGACAAGGAAGTCAAATGAGACTTTGAAAGCACTCAAGTTCAAGTAGCTCTCTGCAGAATGTTATATGAATGCATTTCAAACAGCTGAGGGCATTTGTAATCCCTGGTAAGCTTGAAATTAAGGATTCCGAGTGACAAGATTAATGAGGCTGGTTTGACAGTAAGAGGGCAATGGAAAGTTGGTTTCCAGTAAATATGGATGGCTGATGACATTGATCATCAATATAAATTTCAGAGAGTATTTTCTCCTCAGATATTTTTAAATCCCAATTTCAGCACGTGTTAATTATACATCGTTGGTGTCAGTGCTGGGCAATTCCTCAAAAAAGGAGGTGTAGGGCAATCCTTCTGTCTGATGGACTACAGGTCACCCTTGGGCAAGGTGTGGTACCTCTTTAGCCTCCTGGTCATGGTCACGCAAAGGCATGGATTGGAGAGGGTGGATGGTTTTTACAAGGAGATTCTGCAAATTGGAATTTGTGGTTGTAAAACTGAAAACACTGGGCAGATAAATCTGTGGATCAATGGTCAGGGTTACCCGTCCATTGTGGACGCTGCAAATGAAGAAGGCAACGGGAAACCACTTCAGTATTTTTCCTTTGTATAATCATGAACTCAACATCGACGACGGTCTTGGCTCAAAGAAGGAGCCTTCACCGAAGGAGAACAGATAACGACGACAATTTGGAGGGTGAGAGATCGTGACGGGATGGACAGACATGGTTGCCTAGGCCGAACAGCAAGGCATCTGAATATATTATACATCTACCTTCGGTAGCCCCACCCAGGATCGAGGATGATTTGTTTTCACTTTGGTTATGTGGGCACTGCGGTGATTTACGAGGCCCAGTGTGGGAACTGCAAAGTGCCTGATGGGCTGGCAGGTAGTTTCCTCCTGCTGGGTTCTGGACCATTGATGAGATGATCAACGCCACCCTGAATGCCCCCTCGCTACTTTGAGTGCCCGTGGATCAGGGATTTCCACAAAATCAAGCAGTATGATTAGCCAGGGAGTTACAGCACCAACGACCCAGTTCAAATCAGTGCTGTCTGTAAGGAGTTTGTATGTTCTTCTCACGACTGCATGGATTTCCTCCTACCCATCAAAATGTATGGTGATTGTAGGTAAATTGGGTATATTTGGGTGGCACGGGCTCATGGGCTGGAAGGGTCTAAATTAAAGAGAGTGGGGATATTGAATTATTTCAAGGATTGGGCTACATCAATGAATCTTTCACCTCGAGGAAAAGTGAAAACTCTGTTGCACTATCGACTTTTTCTCTGCCTGGTAACCACTTCCCACGACTAAGCAGAAAATGATCTGTGCATGTCGTGAGTCTGATGTTGGTCAGACTACATGCTTTCCTCGACTGGACAACTAAGGATCGATGCAGGTGACTTTGACTTGTCAAGAGGAAAAATACATTGTCTTGCTTATCCTTCCAGTGAACGGGGATGATAAAGGTGACACGATGATGGTGACATTCTTCCATATATCTGCTGTGGAGGGAGTGCAAGTCTTAGAAATCCTGCATGTGCCCTTGTATAGGATGACTTTGTACAAGATGACCAGGGAATTTCCAGTAGTTTTGAGTAATACCCTTTGTATAAGACCAGCCCTTCCACATCTGGCACTGACAGCTGGTCAGTTGATATCTCTTAAGTTTAATGCTTGTACCGAGCCGACAGCAGTTGGACTGAACAGATGGACCCTGGGAAGGAGTGTTGAGACTTGGCAAATAACTAACGGGGCATGTGTGAGATTGCATCTGAGCCGGTGGGAAGATGGCAGCAGCGTTGTGTGACTTCATCATCAAGGTAAGAATTTTATACTCTTTGTCTAGGACAGCTCCTAATTTTAAGGTGCAATTTTTAAGTTTCAAGGCGCATATGGTATTTGGGAGCACAGGAGTCTCTAAAGCCGAACAGGAATGACCTCCCAACATTTCCTTAAACTGTAATCGAAAGGTCATGCAGGCAGTAGTGAACTTCATGGTTTTTCACAAGAGTGAGCCTTGGATTTAAGGTTATTGATAGAGAATGAAAGGGGAGTTGAGAAGAAATCTTTCCACTTGGAAGACAAGAGCCTTGAACCATTTCCCTGAAAGGGCCGTGGAAGCTGAAGCCCTCGACACATTTAAAAAAATGCTTGGAAATACTGGACCTCAGGGATGAGACGTGGGGTTGGACCATTCAGCTCCTCATTGGATGGAGGGACAATCTGACCTGAATAGCCTCGTTGATTTGCATACTAATACAGGAGCAGATTACATCATGCTCACCCTCTGTGATCAGCAAAGGATTACTTAAGGTGGTATGTGAGTGGAAAGAAAAAAGATTTTAATTGTACCCAATTGACTTGTTATGTGCACTGTTTCATAACTCCAAAGGAAATGGGCCACTGACAATTTTTCTCAAGCAAAATATTTCAGTAACAATTGGTTCTAGAGCAATGATTCTTCACCTTTTTTCCCCACTCACATGCCACTTTAAGTAATCCGTTACTAATTTTAGAGCACCTATGGCACAGGGATACTTAAAATGGTACATGAGTGGAAAGAAAAAGTTTCAAAACCACTGTCATAACCCTTTATACTATTGATTGATGGCATCTCAGACATCTCATCAACAAAATGATGCAAGAGGAGAGACAGGGTCTTAAGTTAACTCTAAATCTACAATCCATGGAGCATCATGTCCCTGGAGCAGCACTTGAACCAATTACCTTATTCATCAGAGACAAGAATACTACCCATTAAGCCATGGCAGAGAAGTGATCTAAGCTGGATTAGCACCTGATCAGCATGACCTGCAGCTGAAAGAGATTCCTAAGAACAAGGTTAGTCTGCTTTTACATGGGATATTATTTCCCATATCCTTGCCAACATTATCATTTTATCAGCCAGCCTTCTGGGATACACACTGTCTGGCATCGCAGAGACGAATGCTCAGTTAGAGGATGATCAGCCCAGACTCTCCAAATTGGTCTCGGTTTTAGGACTGGGAGGAGGAATTTGAAAACATCACATGGGAAATAAAAATCCCCATTATAGTGAGTATATCTCCCCTTATGAAGTCAAACAAGTAGGTCATCCCTGCCAAGCAGCGCCACGTGCACTGTCTGGCATTTTGTTCTTGATACCCTCATGCTGATCTATAATGTTCAGCACCACCAATGAACACTCAAGCAGGTGTGTGCATCCTCCCCAACTGCTCCCCACTGTGCCATTACTGCTCGAGGGATATCTAGAAAAGTTGCTTTCATACAGTCTTGCTGCCAGCATTTATTCTTTCAGAAAAAGATCAACTGCTTTTAGCCGAACCATTGAATGGGAAACTTGCCAGAGGAGGTGCAGAAAGACAGCAACGACACGGGTTATTGTTGGGGACTGTGGTGGATTCAGTTATAAACTAAATAATAGAACCAACTGCTTATCAGTGGCATTCTTTAAGCACTGAAGGCCATAAGTTTGTATGGACTGGGTTTCAATGAAAATCGGTTTAGATTTTGACAGCATGATGGATTTATTTGTCAATATTCTTTGCAGGACCATTTCCAGAGCAGCTATTGACCAACTTGCTTCAAGAACAGGAAAAAAATTAGTGCAATCACATGAAATAATTTCAGCAACGAGGAACGATCCAGGATGTCTATGTCGCCGCTTTCAGGCCATTACATGCGTGCACCCAAGGTCTGCACTGCTTTACAACATTCCTCAGGGCCCTGCCATTTATCATGTATGTCCTGCCGAGGTTTTACTCTCTCACTCTCTTCCATTGCACCTCACTCATTCACCCACTCTCAGAAGGTCATTATTCTCTAACAATCGTGAACTTCTTGCTGATCGAGAAGGAGGAAATGGTTATTGGTGTATGTCAGCAAACTTGAGAATGCAGGGGAAACCCAGACGATCGCAGGCACTCCACCCATTGTCTGAATACTGGCCCAGTAATTGTGTTTCATGTAATTGTATTGCTGCAAAGGCCTATGGGAATTTCAGCTTGCCACAGTAGTGTGCTATACCAGCATGGTGGTTCATTTAGTGGATTAGTCATCCAGAGGCAGAAGCACAAATCTTACTATGAAAAATTAGGAATTTAAATTCATACAATTAAATAAATTAGGAATTTAAAAAATCAATTTGTCATAAAATCCAACAGATATCTCTTTAAGCAAAAAGGTATGCTAATCCACACTGATTTAAATGCAACTCCAAACCCAGAGAGATATGGCTGGATCTTCAATGAAATGGTTAACAGAAGGAGACTTAACAGTGTGGAAGAACAGAAGGACCTTGGGAGATCATATCCATAGAGCTCTTAAGGTTGCTGTCTAGGTTAATAAGGCTTATGGTATGCTGGGCTTCATTAATCAGGGGATTGAGTTCAGGAGCCATGTGGTGATGTTGCAGCTCTATAAATCTCTGGTGACACCACATGTACAGTATTGTGTTCAGTTCCGGTCACTTCATTACAGGAAAGAAGTGGAAACTATGGAGAAGGTGCAGAGGAGATGGACCAGGATATTTCTCGGCTTGGAAAACAGATCTTATGAGGCAAGGTTAACAGAACTTGGGGTTTTCTCCTTGGAGTGAAGAAGGATGAGAGGTATCAATAATGTAGACAGTCAGCACCTTTTTTTCCCAGGAGGGAAATAGCAAACCACAGAGGACATCCATACAAAGTGATGGGAGGAAAGTTTAGGGGAGACATCAGGAGTGAGGTTTTATTTTATACACAGAGCCTGGAATGCATTGCCAGGAGATGGACGTGGAGGCTGGAACAATGGGGTCATTTAAAGGACTCTTTGACAGGGACGTGGATTACAGTCAATAGAGCAACTGGCCCGCAATCCAAATTTATCCAGCCCACAACCCAATGCAAAAGGTTGCCCGCTTTTTTTGGTAGGTATATGAGTCAACACAACATCTGTGCTCTAATGTTCTATGATCTATGACAGGACCTTCTAAGTTGCTAAGTTCAAGTGGTGGTCAGGGAGGAGCAATCAATGCTGGCTTTACAAGCAAGGTTCAACTCCTCTGAATACAATAAAAAGAAGCCACTGACCTGAGTTGGGCACAGTGAGTCGTCCGCCCAAACAGCCAAAGGTCCCACTGGCGCTGTACCCTGGATCCCTGGGCATGGTGCCCAGGTGTTGTGAGCTGAGTGCCTTGTTCCTCAGGTTCATGACGATATTGTTGTCTCTGCTGTTGCCCCCTGGGTATGTCCCCGGCGTGGCGGTCCCCGCCGGATCCATGCCACCCACCATGGAGGTAGCCATGGAGGAATTGTATACCTTGATTTTCAGACTGGGCAAGGCGTCCAAGAGGGGAGAGTTTGTCATCGGTATCTTGTCGGCTGTGTCCTGCAGGGTGTACATCGGCCCTCGGTAGGAGCCAGCATTGGCCGTCAGGTCTGGCTGCATCGACGAGCTCAGTAACTGAGAATTGTCTGCAACAGGAGAGAGGCAGGAATGTGGTGAGATCCCCAAGGACCTGCTGAGGCTTTCAGTGGAGAAGCTAATCACTTGGTCCACAGATCCACGCTTCTCCAACTTACCTTCACACTGATTCCCCTTCATCTCAAATTCTCACCATACGGATCCACTTTACATATAGATCAGTCTTTCAAAGGCGCCCTGGTCCGCTCTTTCCCCCCCCCCCACCCCCACCCATCCACTCTTCCTCCCTCTGGGGCACTCTCCATTGTAAGTGTGCAACACTTCGCTCTCCTCCCTCTCTCCAGGGAAAGATGAATCTCCTGAATTCCCAATCTGACCCAAGGATTTTCCCACATCCCACCTTCAGACCAAACCTACCTCAAATGGAGTAAATACATTGAAGTGCTGGAGAAGGTCCACAGTGAAAGTTTTCCAACAGAGTTGTTACAGGTTTTACACATGACAAAGGACAAGGCGTATATTTCCCATTCACATCAGAGGCAGAGATTTATAGCCAATGTTTTGGCCCTGAGCCCTTTGTTAAGTGGAATCAGGAAGGAGGTGGAAAAAAGAATGGCAAGGAATATTTCTGGAGGATCCAGGACAAAATTGACAACTTAATTGGCACCTTATCATCCATATATTTGCTCCCTCCACCAGTGTGGTCACGGCATGTCCCACCCTCAAAACACACAGCAATTACCTACCAAGATTCCTCGGATTACCCCTCCCTATGAGCTCTGGAGGACAAGAAATGACTGGGAAGACCACCAAGTTCACCACTATTGTGAGGGGGAAGTATATCCCCAGCCCTTCATCACTTCTCTGACCAAATCCTGGAATACACTCCCCGACAACTCTGTGGGAGGACGTTCACTGGAAGGGCTGCGGCTCCTCATGAATGCTCAGATGTGAGAAAAACGGTGAATGGGAAAAGTCAACAACAATTAAATTACTGCAGATGTAGGAAACCTGAAATTAAAAAAAAAACACAAAAAACTCAGCATCTATGGAAAGAGAAGAAAAAATATTTGGTTTGAAGATCCTTCATCAGCAGTGGGAAGAAGGAGAGAAATCAAATGAGCTTCAAATTGTCGAAGGGGAGGAAAAGGGATTTCAGATTTATTGTCAGACATGACATCATGCACAACCCTGAGATTTCTTTTTCCTGCAGAATTACCACTAAATGGTAGTGCAAAAAATAAACTGTACACACTGTTAAACGTGTAAACAAACAAAGAACTGTGAACAGATAACAAATGTAAACAAATGGACAGTGGAATACAGAGAGAACAAAAAGAAAAAAAGTAAACTGCAAAAATGAATCCGTCATTGAGGAGTCTGATGGTGGAGGGGTGGCAGCTGTTCCTGAACCTGGTGGGGCAAGTCTTGTGGCACCTCCTCCTCTTTTCTGATGGCAGCAGCGAAAACAGAACGTGCGCTGGATGGTGAGGACAAAGAGAATATCTTGATTTAAATTTTTAATGCAGACATACAGCACGGTAACAGGCCCTGCCAGCCCGTGCCGCCCAAATATCCTCATCATCCTACAACCCCCATAAGTTTTTGAAGAATGGGAGGCAATTGGAGACCCTAGATGAAACCCATGCAGACGTGGTGAAAATCTATAAACTCCTTACAGACAGTGCTGGATTTGAACCCGGGACACTGCCACTGTAGCAGCGTTGCGCTAACCGCTATGTGCTGTCCGTCATTCAGGGTTGACTTGCACAGAGTCTATTTACATGCGATGGAAAAGTTCATCGTCTTGTACACGAGTAAAACGTACAAGATGCACCAAAGCTCTTACTTGCAACAACCACACATATGAAGCACCAACTACAATAGTGCAGCATGAGGCAGAAAAAGAGATAATAAGTGTAAAAGGTTCAATAAACAAATATTTACAACCATAGTACAAAATACAAAAGAAGGTGAGATCTCAATTACGCAGACGGATTTTGCTGTTGACCAATCGTAACTCTCCTCTGTAAATTGTAATCTTACTTTTATACTGCTGTATGAATGTCAGAGCTAACCTGATGCACTGCTCGCAGAAGAACCCTTCTAATAATATTGGGTATAATGTGACAAACGAACTGGAAACTTTATGATCCGAAATTAAATGCAGCTCCATCTTTGTGGTAACCTGCAGAGATGAAGATCCTGACTGCCCTGCACACAGCATCTTTCAGCTGCTCCCGTTGGGGAAGAGAAGCAGGAGGATCAGAGCTAGCTCCATCAGGCTGAGGAACAGCTTCTTCCCACGGGCAGTGAGGATGGTGAACAACTGATACAAACCCTCCGTGACGGAACTATTTATTTTACATTAATATTTCTTTATTTTAATATTTGTATGTACATACTGTGCCATGTGTGTCATTTGTCTGCATATGTGTTTGGTCTGTCGTATGTGTGGTTGCAGTGTGTTGCACCGAGGGCCAGAGAAAGTTGTTTCATCCAGTTGTACATCACATGATAAATAAATTGGAACTTGAAGAGGCCTAACCAAGTTTTATGGAACCACTATTTTCATATCATTCTACAGAACTTTATAAAACTGAAAATTAATCCATGTAATAAACAGTAGTGGCTTCAGCCATTGTCAGGCATGCTATTTCTACTGGGACCTCATCTAAACTATCGAGTAAACCGGCCGCACAGTCAATGCAGCCACTGCCAATGTCAGCCGTTATATGAAGAGGGCTTTGCAATGGCTGCTGTTCTCGTTAAAGAGGGTGAAAGCAATGACGTGGCTTCAGTTTGAATCTCCAGCTTTAGTCATTCAGAAAAGGTCTGTGTCAAGTAGTGACTCAGTGGGCCCCAGAGGTTGGAGCACAGAATCTTTGCTTCCTCACCTCGTGCAGCCCTGCAACAGATACAGAGCTGAATGGAAAAGATCCAGAGAGTGCAGAGAAGCATTTTGCCCATTGTCGTCCAACCAGCTTCACTAAATGAAAAGTTATATTCAACTAAAACACTGCAGGTGCTGGAAATCTGAAACAAAACCCAGAAAGTACTGGAAAAACAGGCTGCATCTGTGGAAAGAGAAATCGTCATTTCTGCTCTGTGCTCCTTCATGAGACCTGGGAAAAGAGAGATGCAAGTTAGCTTTCAGTGACGAAGACCCCAGGCCTAAACAGTTGGTTGCTTTTTACTTCCTCTGGATGCTGCGCGACCTGCTGAGCTTCTGCAGCACTTAGGTGTATTGTGCGGGAGCCCAGTCTTGCACTCAGGCCCAGGAGGTACAGATTTTCTTGTCCAATGGCATTCAGCGGTGGCTACTGGGTGCCAGACGCTGCAGGACATCATGGGGTTGTGAAGGGTGCTGCATGTAGATTTTCTTCCCCTCCCAGACAGGAAACACCTCAGGTCCATCAGCTGGACCGGGCCAATGTGGAGGATCATCCAAATGGCCGAAAAGCTCACTGGGGTTTGTCTTTCCTCTACTGGCAACATTCACCAGGAGCATTGATTAAATAGTGTTCAAAGAATTACTGAGGACCTTTTCTATCCAGCACACAGGATATTTGACTCCCTGCCATAAAGGAGGTGGCACAGGAACATCAAAATCATGACTGCCAGGCTGGGAAATAGCTTCTTCCCGCAGGCTGTGAGGTTGACGAACAGAATCCTGTAGCCAAGTAAATCATTCCAAAATATTTATATATATTTAATTGTATCTTTGTATCTGTGTAATTGTGTGCACTATGGTGTAAACACTGTTTCATTGGGTTGTATATGTACAATCAGATGATAATAAACTTGAGCCATCGGCAAGATGGTCGTGATCACATACCCTGCCTGGGTGTCTTGAAGTTGACGGGCTGGAAGCCTCCGGTCAGAGCAGCCGAGGAGTCAGTGATGTCGGTGTCAAAGTCACGGCAGCTCCTCTTGTACACGATGATGGCGAGCACCAGCATTATAACCACAAAGATGAACACAGCGACGAGCAGACCCGCGTACAAGGTGACGTCACCAGTGGAATTGGCGGCTATTGAGATCAAGGGAAGATCAAGAGAGGGAAGGGTATGTGTTATTCATTGGGCAGGTCATTCATTGAGATCCTCGAGGACTTTTGCCTCTTCAAGGAGACCAAGTCTCATCTTTAATTAATTGCCCTTTATAAAGCATACCTGGCAAGACTTCCAACACAATCTCCTAATGTCTGACCTCTACCAGCTATAGAGATGAGAACAGATATGACTTCTCTATCACACAGTGAAATATACCTGCATTTTCACCATCTAACTCAAGAATGTCAGACTCTGGAGCAGAAGTAAGTCATGTGACCCCTGACCTTTGGCCACCATTCAGTAAGACCACAGCTGACCCGATTTTGGCCTCGGCTCTCTTCCCCTGCCTGCTCCTCACAGCTATCAATCCTTCTGTGGACTGTGTACATATCCACTGATTACATACACACAGGCATACTTCATGGTCACAGGCACTTCTGGCCCACAGTTGACCTACGTTTTGAACTGTGGTCCCCGGGAAAAACCCAGAGACGGGGTGATCATACAGATTCCTGACAGACAGATTCGAATCCCGGTCCCGATCACTGGCGCTGCAACAGCATTGCACTGACTGCCACACTAACCGTGCCACCTCTCCAGGGTAGAGAATTCCAAAGATAAGCAACTGGGCAACCTCTTCTCCTGAGATCCATCAGCTCCAAGGGGGGGGGGGGGCAGAGGGGGGTTACTTCACTTGGTAGATTGAGCACTAACTCAAAAGCAGTGGAGACAAGAATAATGAGTGATGTCCCACAATGAAGGAATGAGCAACAAAACCTTAGTTCCTTAATTCACACGGGGGCGGGTGGGGAAACAACAACCAATCTCTGAATTAAAACGGTTAACTGAATTGGCACATGTGGAAGAGAGCCCCATAGTTTCATTGCCTTGAGCAGAAAAGGATTTCCAAAACTTTATTCCTAAATGGCCCCAGGCCACGACCTCTTCACTCTGCTGCCATTGGGGAAGAGATGCAGGAGCCTGAAGATGAGACCTCAGCGGCACAAGGACAGCTTCTTCCCCTCTGCCATCAGATTCCTGAGTAATCAATAAACTAAAGACACTGCCTTACTTTTCGTGCACTATTATTTTTCTTTTTATACTAATTATTGTTATAAGATGGTTCATTGTATGAATGTTTGCCACAAAAAAACAAATTTTGTGACTTGTTCATGACAATAAATTCCGATTCTAAGGTTACGCTCCGTGTTCACTGATGCTGGACAACTCTCCTCTCTGTCTTTCCCTCATTTCCTTTGCAAATCATAAAAACATCAACTATAGAGACCCCACAACAGGGGGCCACAGCACCTTTAGGGAGTGGGGGCCACGGACTGAAATCATGAAGTTTAAAAGAATTTTTTTTTCTCTCGACAGTATGATAAAAGTACGGAAGGAGCCAATTAAACTTGACTGCATTGTGGGGAAGCGGTCCATGAACTTTGAGTATAGTCCCAAGTGGGTCACAGCCAAAAAAAAGTTAAGAATAGGGGAACGATACCATCCCGTTACCTTCTGAACTCCAGGGACAACAAACTGAATTTTGGACATAGCTGCTTAGAATCTATTAGCAATGATATTTCCTTCCAATGTCCATCCAAGGAATTGTATGCCTTCCCGAGCACCCAGATCTGTCCACAATTAAACACAACAACCCTAGTACCATCAAGCAAACCAAATTTGGAAGTTAATAATTTTCAACAATTCCTTCCATATTATTTAGTGCTTGTACAGTGAACGTTCAACCCAGAGAGCCCTCTGGCAAAATGCCACAATGGGAGCTCAAAACTGAAAACTGGAGCCTAAAACTGTGGACAGTGAATTTGGTCAAAATTCAGATTTTCATTTTTGTGGATTTCTTCTGGACTTGATCATGCATCAAGAAGAAACTCTTATTCTTTCATTGGTTATAAAGTTTTGGAGCATGCAAACATTCAAAATATTGTACTGAATCACAGTTTGTACAACCCAGAATCAAGGCATTCATTCATCTGGTTGGTTCCCTGTATTTGCTTCAACCAAAACTCCGACACTTCAATTGAAACTCATTAATATATTCTTCTATCTTTTTCACTTTACATCTTTCTCTCACACAGATTTTGCTGTTTGCCTCAACCCCTCTCTGTGTTGCTGAGTCCCACGACTTTGGATGAAGATGTTCCCCCAGCAATCCCAACAGGATTCGTTGGCGACCTTTTGTTTCTGGGTCCTCACTACGATTGGGGAAAAGCAGCTGAGGTTGTGCCTTTGTGTAAAATATGTGACCTCTGCATGTGAGAGCTTTTGGGGAGCCAATCAGGATGGATTTTAGCAGCCCCTTTGACAAGGTCCACGTAGCGGGGTGGTTCTGCACATTCATGGAATACATAGGCTCTACAGCAGTTGGAAATTATTCCTGAAAATCCAACACAAATATACCTACGCAACATGATTGTTTCAAATTTTTGCTCTCTTATTTTTAATATTCCAAATTAAACGAAAAAAAAAAGTAATTTGCAAATGACCCCTGCTTTAAACAGTAAGGAAAGGAGTCGTTCCACCTAATTTCACGTACACTTGTCCTCAGGGAGTCAGACTAACCCAGTAATCAATGTTACACACACTTCAGCATTGATCATTTACCAATGGACATGGATCAAGGAGACTTTCAGTATTAACTGCAAAATGCTTGGCTCTCTCTCATTCCTTCCTTGATCATCTTCTCTCTTCCCTTGCTCTATCTCGTTAACACACTCTATTTCCCTTTGCTCTCCTTCCCCCAAACTCACTGCGTTCTCCCCTCTCTCACCCTTTCCCTCCCCTCACACTCCCTCTCCTTCACTCATTCTCTCCCAGCACATAACCCCTCTCATCCACCTCACTTTCTCTCCCCCTCTCGTCCTCTCTCCTTGCCCCATTCTTTCTCTCCTCCCCCTTGTTTTCATCCATTGAAGTATCACTCATGAGTGTTTGTTATACATGACCAAAAGAAACAGAATGACTTTGAAATAATGAAATGGGAACTTACTAGAACTTTGTGGTTCACTTAATAGCTTTTTATCTGTTAAAAAGAAAATGAAAGTAAAATCAACGTGAAAAAAATAAAATGAAACAAAGAGTGACAAAATGGAAAATTAAATGAAATCACTGGAAGAGATGTCGGACACATAGGAACCATTTTGTGATGCTATTCAGAATATTAAATGGATGCTGTGAACAAAGTGGAACAAATTTTGATGATAAAGGCTATGGTTAGTCATAATGTGATCTCATCCCCAAGACTTGTCGACCGCTCACAAACAACTCTCTTTCCTCACTTTAAAAGTCTGTTGTTGTAACTGTGTAGGCCAGCAAAGGTATAGATGGAGCTGAAGCGCCAGTTGATGAAGTAGACAAAGACGATGTGGTCAAACAATAATCATAGCTTTTATTAGCAGAAACTTATGGTACAATAATGAAAGACAATAGATGCATATACAGTTATACCTAAGGGAGTGTCCTTAACAGTGGAGATAATGCACAGCCAATGTTAGTACAGCAAGGCTCGCCAGAGGGGAGACAGGCAGCTTGGCAGACATTCACCACAGTCTCCCCCAGCAGAAGAAGGGTTAAAATCAAAAGGACAGCTGCTAGGAAAGACTGAAGCAAGCGATACATAGATACCATGTTTGGCCTTGAGATACTCTAACAGCCAAAATACGCCAGTATCTAGCAAACAATTGAAATATAATGAGATGTTTTATGAATATGTCAGCCTATCAGATTGTTTACGAATTCTGGTGCTTCTTCTCAAAACAGGTGGTTCCTTTGCAACCTTGGGAACTGGTACAGGTCCTGCGTCAGTAGTGTGGGAAGGACTGACTTCTGGACCTGCTCCAGAATCGCCAGCGTGAGGCAGTGGAGCCTCAGCATGGCCATCTGAAAGCTGACTAGGGGTCACAGGCTGGGGGGGGTGAGTCCAACCTCTCAGGCTCACTCTGAGTAGGGGTGCGAGGAAGGGGAGAACCAGGCAAGGCCAGATGTCTTAGGGGTACAGTGTCAGTACTCCCATCTGGGAATTTAACATGAACGTAGTTGTGGTTAGAATGCAGTAGCTGAACTGGTTGGACTAGGGGGTCTGTTTTACGCGCCCAAGCGTGGCTCTTCAGCAGCACGGTCCCAGGCTCAGATAAACAGGCTGGCCAGTCCATCACAGTTCCTGGTTTACTAGGAAAGGCAAACATACGTTCATGAGGTGTTTGATTTGTTGCAATACACAATAAAGTCCAAATAGAATGTACAGCCTCAGGCAGCACCTCCTGCCACCGGGTAACAGGGTAACCATGTGTTTTTAAAGCAAGATGAACAGTCTTCCAGACTGTAGCATTAGCCCTTTCAACCTCCCCATTGCCCTGCGGGTTATAGCTCGTGGTACGGCTGCTGGCTATCCCTTTTCGTACCAGGGCTCGCCGCAGTTCAGTGCTCATAAATGCTGAGCCTCTATCGGTATGAATGTAATTGGGAAAACCAAAAATGCTGAAAATTCTGTCGTGACTTAATGACGGACGCTGACGAGACGTCAGGGCAGGGTATCGCAAAGGGAAACCTGGAATATTTGTTAATTACAGTAAGGAAATATACATTTATGTTGTTGGAAGGTAACGGCCCTTTAAAATCTAAACTAATCCTCTCAAAACGATAGGATTGCCTTGACGAGAGTGGCCTCTGGAGCTTTGAAGTATTGCGGTTTGCATTCTGTGCAAACAGGACAGCTTTTAGTCAGTTTCCTGACTTCTTCCAGAGAGTAAGGAAAGTTGTTAGCCCTTACGTAGTGGAAGAATCTCATGACTCCTGGGTGGCACAGTCTGCTATGGATCTCTTTTAGCCCCTCCAGCAAAGCACCAGCAGCAGATCGTGACAATGCGTCAGAGGGATCATTTAACCTGCCCAGTCTGTACTGGATCTCATAATTATAAGTTGAGAGTTCTATTCACCAGCATACCATCTTATTGTTCTTTATTTTACTTTTGTATTTAGTACTGAACATGTAGGCTACAGATTTCTGATCAGTGACAAGAGTAAATTTTCTGCTGGCTAGAAAGTGTCTCCAGTAGCGAACAGCTTCAATAATAGCCTGGGTTTTTTATTCAATGGCAGGATGTTTAAGTTCAGGTCCGTGTAACGTGCGGGAGAAGAATGCCACAGGTCTGCCCTTTTGATTAAGGGTTCCTGCCAAGGCACAATCTGAGGCATCAGTTTCCACTTGGAATGGGACAACCTAGTCAATGGACGAGAGTGCAGCTTTGGCAATATCAGCTTTAATTCTCTCGAAAGCCTTCAAGGCCATTGGAGAGAGAGGAAAAAATTTAGTGTCAAACAGAGGGCGTGCCTTCGTGGCATAGTCTCGAACCCATTTGCAGTAGTAGGAAAAGAATCCCATACACCTTTTAAGGGCTTTTCCTGAGTTTGGGGGTGGTAAGGTAACTTCTTAAGGGGGGGCCATTCTTTCTGGGTCGTGGCGAATTTCGCCCTTGCGGACAATGTAGCTCAGAATGGGTAGCTCTGTCACGTTGAACACATTTTCCCTTGTTGCTAAAAATTTCTTTTAAGTTGTTGTCGTGCTCAGCCTGTGTTTTCTCACAGATAGTGACATTATCCAGATAGGGAAATGTACCCTGTAACTCATACGTCCTAACAATCTTATCCATTTCCCTCTGAAACACTGACACACCATTAGTGACTCCAAAAGTACCCTTTTAAACTGGTATAACCCCCCATCAGCCTCAAAGGCTGTATAGGGTCATTCTTTTTTTCAATGGGGATTTGGTGGTAAGCTGCTTTGAGGTCAATAGTGGAGTACACTTTGTATTGCGCTATCTGATTAATTATTTCATTGATGCGTGGCAGGGGGTAGGCATCCAGGTTAGTGTAACTGTTGATTATCTGGCTGTAGTCAATAGCCAGTCGTTTCTTACTGTGATTTTTCACAACTACCACCTGACTCGCCACGGACTCTTACTGGGTTCAATTACTCCCTCTTTAAGCAATCTCTGGGTCTCAGCTTTGATAAACTCACGATCCTCTTTGCTATAAGAACGGCTCTTAGTGGCAACCCAGTGGTTGAAAGTTTCTCTGGCCCTCGGGGCAGATTGGTCAATTATTAGCCGCTCTGGCTTGAGTGCTGCACCATGAGTTTCTGCTACTAATAAAATTGAAGAGCCAGTTGATGAAGTAGACAAAGACGATGTGGTCAAACAATAATCATGGCTTTTATTAGCAGAAACTCATCGTACAATAATGAAAGACAATAGATGCATATACAGTTATATCCAAGGGGAGTGTCCTTAACAGTAGAGATAATGCACAGCCAATGTTAGTACAGCAAGGCTCGCCAGAGGGGAGACAGGCAGCTTGGCAGACATTCACCACAGGAACACAGAACATGGAGGAAGGATAATTTCTTGTATCCTTCTCCAAATTTTTAAAACCAAAATAGACTCTATTCGCAATAACTATTTACAAATGGAAAAACCATTCAGAGTCTGTTCCCAGCCTTACTTTCCAATCCATACATTCCTGTTCCTGTGTATTGTTACATTTGATTCTATTTACACCATTACCTTCGCTTCTCCCCCGCACCCCCGTTGGTTGAGGGACTTCCCCTCGGTCTTGGCCACTCAATGCCCGCATTGAGTGGCCAACGGTAATGGGAGGACGCTAGACTGTAGTCCTTCCCCACGGCGCCCTCACGTTGGCTGCGCCAAGCCTCAGTGCATCCCTCTGCATGTACTCCTGCAGCCTGGAATGTGGCAGTGCGCAGCATTCCCGCATCGACATCTCCGTGTGCTGAAAGAGCAATAGGATTCGGGCCGACCAAAGTGCTTCCTTCACCGAGTTGATGGTCTTCCAGCAGTCCTCGATGTCTGACTCTAAAAATTCTCAAGACTAACAAATCAGGAGATGTTCCCTGATGTGAATGCTCCAAATCCCTTCCTCAAATTAGTATAACAGGATAAAGTAAGAAAAGCTACCTCACCATATTTAAAATTCTATACTATATTAGTTACCTTGATGCACCATCAATAACTTCAAAAACTAGAAGTTATAGAGAAACTGATCGGCTTTTATTCCCAACAGAATGGATGTCCATCCATGCTGGTCAACTGTCCTGGACTGAGGAGGGGGCTGTGGCATGGTTGCCTTTATTCAGGGGTCAGTGGGAGGAGCCTCAGGTGCAGTCAGCGAGGGGCATGTCCAAACACAGCCAAATATATATTCAAGACTCGAAGATTCAATTTATTGTCAAAATAATAAACTGTGTTGTATTACATGAAATTTCTTTTTTCCTACTGCAAGGCAGACAAATTGGCCACCTGCAGAAATTGCCTTATGTGCCTCTGACTGTCTGAGAGGGGAAGAAACGAGAGTCCCCCCCAAGAGTTACCAAGTATCCATAGATTCGCTTTCAACACTTCTGCAACCACCCAGAGTTCAGTCCAAACCATCGGTGACCCGAGCTCCAGATCCGAACCTCCAACACAGTCAGGATCCTTCAGCGCTTTTGCATCCCAGTTCTGATACCTGGTACCCCTCCGGCCAGCTCGAGTCAGTCTCCAGCAGCCCGCAGCTTCTGTGGGTTCCTCGCCTCGAGTCGCTAGCCCCTCGCTCGTCCACCTCCGTGGTCACAGTCCTGTGAGTCGTCTCTTGTGCTCATGGCCTGCTGCTGATCAATAGGCGCTGCCATCTTGGGCACCCCACCCTGAGGTCGCAGGACCTCAAATAAAAATCCTCAATGGGCTGCTCAAAGCCCATGAAGAAGCTTAGGGCGGCTGGATCCCGCGGGAGCACTGCATCTCTGCTCCCTCGCCCCCCACCCCCCCCATGGGTCTGCACCAGAGCTGCTGTTACACCGGCACCGGCAGCGCCACCTTCTTCGATGGCCGGTAAAAGATATGCAACTCATCCAAACATGTATACAGTGGTTTACCACAAATCTTAAGTATGATCAGGCAGTTTTCTTCATCCTAAATTAAACTAATTCTATGTGTTCCAAGGTGCTCACAAAAAATGGGAGGTTGTTATTGGAACAGCATGGGTCTTCAAGGACATAATGTTCTTCTGAGGCTGTGTACATGATAACCCAAACACAATAAGACCTTTTGTTACTGTATGTGTCCAGCTGTGGAAGAACTGAGGAAAGAATCCTCTGAATTATTGGACAGGGTTTAGAACCTTGAACTGGTCATTGCCAACACGCTGTGTGGCAATAGGAAGTGGCACCGTCAGATTACAAGAGCAAGTGCCTGCCTGATGAGCCCATCAATAATTCCTCCGCTTCTCATTAAGTTTAGAGTAACCAGTATTGATCCAAGCAATCTTTGGAAATCTATCTGGAGGGTTTATCACTGGCTAGGAGTCAAGGAGCTTATTTTTTTCTGGCAAGCATATAATTATGGTTTATTCAAATATTTATTCACAGATGCTGCTGCTGTTACATGAATAGGTGGTTATTAGTTACTCAAATAGAATCTTAAATTTGGTGAGGCAGGTATTGATAGCCTCCAGGTTGTGATTTCAGATCCACAATACCAAAAGGATTAAATTATTAAGATAGAGCGGGAAGCAGAGAGAGAATGCAAGAGGGAACCAGAACATGAAAGAGACAGAGAGAAGAAAAAGAGAAACAAACAGTCCCCGAATTTCAGAAATGAAAGCATTTATTCATTCACCTTTTCATCAGTATTTGTTCCCAGATCAGTATCATCAAATGTGCACAGGGGGTTGAGATATGACATTGTGCTCCACAGCTGAAATATGATCTGTTGTCACAAATGCAATCATATTTTGGAAGCAGAGTTCAAATGCAGGCACCATCATAGCGCACGCTCTGTACTTGTGCCAGTGGACATGGTCTCTGGTCTTTTGTGTGAGCTCCTATCCATGGAGCCAAGATTTAAATTGAGCTTACATGGAGCTCTGCTTTCCTGCTGGAAGCAGCACTGATTGCGAGGGCCCAAGGCCATATGTGTGCACAGGCGAAGTATGGATTGCCTGAGCAAGCAGGAGAGTGTTGCAGTCCGAGCTCATTGGAAGCACAGCATCCGCCTGATGCACCCAGCTCTCGCCTGCTGCTCATCCTCACTCCTGCAGAGAATTCCAATCTACTGCAGGCCGTGTTGCTGTTTTTTTAAAACTTACTTTGCAAGCAGAGCCCATCTGTGCAGTTTTTGGACTCCAACACCAGGCCGATGCAGTCCTTGCCTCCGTTTTTAGGCGATGGGTCCGTGCACTCGCGGCTCCTCCAGTGGGTACATTCAGTGCTGCAGGCTGACCACTTGCTCCAGCCCGTCCAACCCCCATCGACTGTGGAGCAACAAAAGGGACATGTCAGATCCTCTACTTCTTCAGGAGTTTGTGGAGGTTTGGTATGAGATTGGAAACCTTGGCAAATTATTACAGATGTGTGGTGGAAAGTGTGCTGACTGGCTGCATCATGGTCTGATATAAGAACATCAATACCCCTGAGTGTAAAGCCCTCCAAAAGGTAGTGAACACAGCCCAGGATATCGCAGATAAAACCCTCCCCACCATCGAGAATATCTGCAATAACGCTACCATCAGAGAGAAGCAGCAATCATGAAGGATCCACATCACTCTCTGTTCTCGCTGCTGCCATTAGGAAAGAGGTGTCGGTCCTACAAGACTCACACCACCAGGTTCAGGTACAGCTGCTCTCCTCCACCATCAGACTCCTCAACAACAAACTCAATCAGGGACTCATTTATGGACTCTTGCACTTTACTGATTTTTTTTCATCTCTGTATTGCAGTTAGTTAGTTTACATTTGCCTATTTGTTCACGTGTACATTGTGCACAGTACTTTTTTTGCCTTACCAACATGGTGATTCTGCTTCGCCCGCAGAAAAAAAGATCTCAGAGTTGTATGTGATATCATGTATGTACTCTGTCAATAAATCTGAATTTGAAGTAGGTCCATCGAACCTTCTCCTCCATTCTAAACATGAGCTGATCCACTCAGCCCCACTCCCCCGGCTCTCTCCCCAAAATCCTTGATGCCCTGACTTATCAAATAACTGTCAACCTTGGCCTTAAATACACCCAATGACTTCGCTTGCACAGCCGCATGTGGCAACAAGTTCCAAAGACTCAAGATCCTCTGGCTGAAGAAATATTTCTGCATCTCTGTGTTAAATTGATGTCCTTTGATCCTAAAGTTGTGCCCTCTTGTCCTTGACTTCCCCCCTCCCCCCCACCACCCCCTCCATGGAATACATCCTCTGTGGAACTAAACAGAATTGGCAGCTCGGAAATAGGGCACCGGGTCCACCTACACCATGTTTCACTTGACCTTCCTCCCATTTTTCTTCATTCTCATACCCTTCTACTCCTTTCCCCCACAGCCCACAAAGCTGTTGGAGCATGACTCAACTCACCCTTGTGGTTGTGAGCTCCAAGTTGCCATACTGCATACAAATGCACTGGTGAAAGAGCCTCGAGTATTTTATTAAAAACACAACACTGGAGAAACTCGGCAGATCAAACAGCAGGCAATACAGAGCAAAGACACACAACCAACGTTTCGGGCTTGGCCCCTTCATTCAGGAGTCCAACTTTGATGAAGGGCTAAAGCCCAAAACAGTGGTTATATGTCTTTAGCTTTGCTTTATAAAATACACTGATCTGTTTATCCAGCGTGGTGTTTTAACTTCAACCACGGGTGTCTGCAGGCTTACTTCCAGCAAGGACTTTATTGTGGGTCAGAACAGAACTGATGGGATAATTATGCAGAAAAACACAAAGGGCGCAGATGCTGGAATCTTAAAGTGAAGAATTGTTGGAGAAACTCAGCAGTCAAGATAGCATCCACGGGTATAAATGGTCAGACAAGATTTTGAGTCAGAGCTCTTTATCAAGACTTAATTAAGCAAACTGGGACATTTCCCCTAAACTGGGGACGGCAACGACTGAGATGTGTAAAATTATGAAATGAGTTAAGAGTAAATGACAGGTAACTCAAAACTATGAGCCATATCCAGTAAAATTTCCATTATCTAGAATTCAAGCAACCAGCAGCCTCAAGCAACGTCAAAAAAAAAGGTTAGAAAAAAATGAAAGCTTAAAGTCGGAGTCACTCACAGTGGGTTTGCCCATCACACAATCTCAAGCAACTGGTAAATTCACTTATCTGGCATCTACCAATCCCCATAGATGCCATTACTGGGGGGGTGTTTACTGTATATATGGAGCCATGAATAAATCTGATGAGAACTCAGGGGAGACATCCTTACTTTGAGAATGGGATCATGTTCAAGTTGGCATCTCACCAGAGCCAGTGCATTGAGGAGACAGAGAGAAACTTTGTTTCCATTGGCAAGCGTGTAGGTAATCAGAGGACACTGATTTACGAGAATTGGCAAAAGGAGCGGGAGAAAGAATGAGGAGAAATCCATTTACACAGTGAAGCGTTGTGATCTGAAGTGTGAAGTCTGGAACTGCGGCAGGAGCAACAGACATCAAAAAGCAATTTGATCTTTCACTGAAGAGGAAATATTCAGAGGCACCACGTTGAAAAGATGGTTTAGCAGGAGGACAGGAAAAGCCTTTCAAAGGGCCCATCCAGTCATGACAGATCGAAGGGCCTTCAGTGATGGAGCATTCCAAACAAGCGTTGGGATAGAAACTTTTGGCAACTTTAAAATTAACCTTCTCTAACAACACGACCAAACATAACAACATTCGAAATAGAGCAAACACGACCGTCTGCAGACTCTGTAATTGTTGTAAAAACACAGAAATGTTAGAGGAACTCAGCAGGCCTCAGAGCGTCCTGAGGAGGGAAAGATCTATTCCCGACGTTACGGGCCTGAGCATCTCCTCAAAGTGTGAGCAAAAACAGGAAATGGGTCCATATTCAAAAGCCCTGGTGAGAAGGGAAGAACGAGAGGGGGAGGAGTTCACACCAACATGCAAAAGGTGTTCATTGGATATCATCAGAGGACAGAAAGTGAGAATTGATAGGGGGAGGGGACATAGTCTTTGGTTCTGGGAAAGGAGACAGAGGGAAAAGGGAAGAGTGACAGGCCAAGAGGAAAGGAGAAAAGGAAAAGAGGGGGGTGGTGGGGGCGAACGGGAACCAGGGAAGTTGATGTTAATGCCATCTGGTTGGTGGATGCCCAGACAGAATATGAGGTGTTTTCTTCCAACTTGTGAGTGGTAACATTAGAAATAGGACCAGGGTATAATAACATTCTTACATGCGTCAGACAAGGAACTTTCCAACTTTAGCTAACCCTCACCTCTATCAAGTTCCACTTCTTGCATGTCTCATTTACCTCTCTAACCTCTCCCTCCCTCCCACAAGTAATTCCCTCTACCTATCTCTCCACATTCCTCCGTTTAGTATCCTATCACCTTCTGGCCCCTGCACCCCTTTCTATACTTGATATCACCCCATCCCACTTTATCTCAATAAAGGGTCCTGACCTGAAACGTTGACTCACAATTTCTCTCCGGGGATGCTGCCACCATCCCCAGTTTGTCCTATTTTAACAATAGGAAAAAAAACACAAGAATCTGCAAAAAAATGGCCCACTCTGAAATGTTGACCATCTATTTCTTTCCACGATGACTGGGGTTCTCGTGTGTTGCTGTTTGTGTGAGTTTTCTAGACACAACCAGCAATGATGTCAGAAATAATTGAGTGCAAGATGGTCTAGAAACCATGAGAAGTGCTGGAGAAACTCGTTGGGTTTTAAAGAAAAATGAAGTCAACACTTGACAAGAAACCTGGTTGCTTGTTGCCGCTCTGCATCTGTCGTGCTTCGACATGCACACAGAAATTTAAAAAGTTTGATAGTTATCAAAAAGTCCGATTCTCGGGGCTCTGGATTTCTGACACCCGGATTTTTGGATCTACTGAATTTGCGATGGGTACTGCCTGATCTGCTGAGTTTTTATGTATTACATTTGACCCCAAATTTTTCTGTTGAACTGCATGAAATGGACATGAAAGGGACTTTGCGAATTCTTTCATCACACCTGCAATTGAGACCTATTTCTGGTCAGAGCTCACTCGTCCACCAACCAGAGGGGAGTCAAACTCTCAATGATCCTGACCGCTGAGATAGATGCCTCAAAGAAGCTGCTGCCGCTTTCCGCTCACCCGGGCACATGGTGGTGCATGTGATCTTTTGGAAGGTTTGCCCGTCGCAGAAGGCTCCGCCGTTGAGTGGTGCTGGGTTGGTGCACGATCTTGTCCGCTTCTGCCAACCTCGCCCACAGCGATTGTTGCACGATGACCACTCCGTCCAGGTGGACCAGCCACCATTTACTGTTGTCAAGGAAAGATAACCAGATGGAGGTTACTGGGTGGAAAAGTTGTCCACCTTCAGAAAAATACTAATACAATTTTAATTTAAACATTCATTGAAGTTGCAAGCCCTTCCGGCCCACGAGACCTTCCTGCCCAAACACACCAATTAACCTCCAAACCTCATATTTATTTTGTTTAGACATATAACACAGTAACTGGCCCACAAGCCCATGCCACCCAACTACATCCAATTAACGTACACCCCCAGTATTTTTTGAATGATGGGAGGAAATCAGTGCCCCTAAGAAAACCCACTCAGACACAGGGAAGACGTACAAACTCCTTACAGACACTGCAGGATTTAAACCCTAGTCCAGATCGCTGGCGCTGCAAGAGTGTCGTGCTAACCACTACATCAACCGTGCTGCCCAATTTAGACATACAACACAGAAACAGGTCCTTTTGGCCCACACCCCCCAATTACCCCTAATTAACCTACAACCCCTGGTACATTGTTGAATAGTGGGAGGAAACCAGAGTCCCCGGGAAAAGCCACGCAAACACCGGGAGAGTGTACAGACTCCTTACAGACAGTGCGGGATTTGACCCCCAGTGCTAGTGCTGGTGGTGTGACAGTGGAAAATAAATAGGTAAAAAATACCAAAGGTTAAAATAGGTTCCCCCCCCCCAACACCTAGTTCGCCATCTACGCAGTACGCAATCTCAAACAGCTGGAAATTTTGCTTATATGGCATCTACTTATTGTATAGGTGCCAGATATCAGGGGCTTTACTGTATATGAGAAATATAACAATAAATGGAATCTTGAAAAAGAGATTCTTGATTTCTACCTCCCTTGTGGGTTGAAATGCTTCCTGTCATCAGGAAGTTGTGACAACAGCCCCTTCTAAACTGTGAGAGGAAATAAAAATATTCCCAAGTACCTGCAGCAGGGAAGCCAGCCATTCATTCCTCATTCTTGCTGGCATTTATGTTCAGGATTTACCCAAGATTTAAATCTGTCCCCTCTCACATCTTTCATCGAGAATGATCTGGAAGAGGGGACAGTGTGTTGTGCATCTAAGTTTACTGATGACGCTAAATTGAATGGAAAAGCAAATTATGGTGAGGATACAGAGAGTCTGCAGAGAGATATAGATAGGTTATGTGGGTGGGCAAGGGTCTGGCAGATGGAGTACGATGTTGGTAAATGTGAGGTTATCCACTTTGGAAGGAAAAATGGAAGATTAGATTATTATTTATTTGACTGCAGCGTGCTGCCGTGTAGAAGGACTTGGGAGCACTTGTTCATGAATTTCAAAAGGTTGGTTTGCAGGTGCACCAGGCAATCAGGAAGACAAATGCAATGTTGGCCTTCCTTGCTGGAGGGATGGAATTTAGGAGCAGGGAGGTTGTTGTTCAACTGTATAAGGAACTGGGGTGGCTGCATCTGGAGCTCTGCGTGCAGTTCTGGTCTCCTTACTTGAGGAAGGATGTACTGGCTTTGGAGGAGGTTCACCAGGTTGATTCCAGCGATGAAGGGGTTGGCCTATAAAGAGAGATTGGGTTGTCTGGGGCTGTAGTTGTTGCGATTTAAGAGGGGATCTTATCGAAATTGATAAAATTATGAAAGGCATAGTTAAGATAGAGGCAGGGAATAGGGAAATTGTTGCCATTGGAGGGAGACTAGAGCTAGGGGACATAGCCTCAAGATTTAGGGAAGCAGAGTTTGAATGGAGATGAGGAGAATCTGCTTTTCTCAGAGGGTGATGAATCTATGAAATTTGAAGCAGTGGAGGCTCCCTTAGTGAAAATTTTTAAGACAAGGTTGGATTGATTTTACAAAGAAGGAGAATGAAGGGATATGGGGAAAAGGCAGGTCGGCGGAGATGAGCCGATCATCAGATCAGCCATGATCAGGATGGCCAACAATTGCTCCTATTTCTTATGTTTCTATGAATGGGTCAAAACCACCTGTTGACGCAGGAACATGTCCTGTCCATCCCATCAAAAGGAGCAGTATTGGCTCCAGGGCAAGATGCCTTCATGAAGGGAAGGTCAGAGTGAGGGGCTCAGTGCAGGGTTGTCATTAACACCATTCCCTGCGATCAATTATCAATGACCCATCTGCAGACATCTGTTTGTCTTCCTCGGACAATTAATCACATATCACTTTCAGCATCTTCAGTCTAACCACAATGCAGGCTTGGGATTTGGGATGGAAGGAAACAGGCCCAGAATAATCAATTCAGCAATCACATTAATATTGTATCAGATCTTATTGGCAACTCCTTTTCAAAAACGGAATGATGCCCTGCTGCTTATTACTGGTGCTATAAATTGCAGATTCATCCCCTCCTCTTCGCTGGTGTATATTTAAAAGCTGCTGTGCATCAGCTGGTGATTTCTCGACACACCGCAGGTTAGGGAAGAAGCACAGGGTATCAACTCTGCTTTTACCTGCAGCTCCTCCATTTCCCACTCATGGCCCTCCTCTGCCCCCAGATGCAACTGAAATAGGATTTCCATTGTCCTCACCTACCATTCCACCAGGCTCCACAGCCAAAACACGATCCTCCACCCACCTGATACGTGATCTCACCACCACATACTTCTTTTCCTCACCTGCCTTCTCCACCTTCCAGAGGGATCACTCCCTCATCTGTTTCCATCATTTGCCCCCTTGGCACCTTCCCCTGTAGCCATAGGAAATGCCACATAGGCACCCTCACCCCCATTTGGGGCCCAAAACCATCCTTCCAAGTGAAGCAACACTTCAGTTATGCATCCGCAGGAGTCGTCTACTACACCTGGTTGTGGCCTTCTCCACACCGGAGGGACTCTATGCAGACTGGGAGATCACTTCGTTGAGTACTTCGCTCTTTCTGCAACAGTGACTGGGATCTCCCATTGGCTGACCACTTCAATTCAGTGCACCATTCCTGCACCAACATGTCTGTCCTGAGCATGGCTCAACCAAGACTACCCGTAAATGCCTAATTTTCTGTCTCACACACCGTCAGATGGCATTAACATCGACTTCTCTGGTTTCTGCCAGTCTACTCCCCAAAATCCCTCTCTTTCCCATCCCTCTAGCTCTCCACCTCCTCCCCTGGTTTGCTGGTGTGCCCTCCCTCCCTGATCCTTCTCTATCCTCCTGCCTGTCGGACTTTTCTCCGCTCCCTGCCCCTCCCATCCCACCATTTGGTTCGGGCTCCTGCCTATATTTTATCATTCCTTGATGAAGGGCTCCAGCTCAAAATGTTTTTACTTGGCACAAGCCACTGCTGTCCAGCTGAAGCTACTGAGCACTGTAAAGTAAACCTCGGGTCACAGAGGTGATGGGATCCAGCCCTCCAACAATTCAATTCTGACTTTTCTTAACAGCATATAACAAATTGGTGAAATTCTCCCAGAACTTTATTCCACTTCAGTTAATGGAATCAGGCAGAGAGTTCCTGAGAAAGCCAAATGTCCAATCCATTTACACTCTGCACCAGCCTCTGCCACCTTACAGCATTCCATTCTCTCATTCTCCCACAGTAAATCTCTGCCATCCAATTGTTCCCAAATCCCAATGGTCTGGGTGCTGTTTTCAATGCTCCCAATGAACACACCAGTGCCCCATTTCCTGAGTTTCCTGCTTCTTTCTTATTGAATATTTTATTTATAAATTTCCAACTCCAACTCAGTTTCTGGTGATCAATCACAAATTACAGTCATAAATTATATACAAATTCGCCATGGAGTCCGGACCATTTTTGCCCACCCTCCCCCCCACCCCTCCACCATTCCCTCTCCCCAGACTCAGCAGACCACAGTTAGACACAGCATTCAAGACACCCACAACAAAAGGAGGGAACACATCAGGGATTTGTCATGGCCCGACAGACAATCAGACTGGTAAATTTTTCTTGACTTTACTTGATTGGGATGGGATGGACCCACCCCCTCCCCTCCCTCAGTAGAAGGATAGACAAGGGAGGAAGGGTTATGAGATACTTAGACCCACACTATAACTGTGTTCTTATAAAATTAAAATATAGTCACCAAATTTTGGAGGAAATTTTTTTTTCAAGTAATAGGTAATTTCTCCAGCTTTACATTTCTCTATTCCAGTGAGCAATGCTCAAGTGAGAGTCAAATTTCCAGGTAACTGCTCTGCACTTCTTGGCCATTGCCATGCGATCACTCCAAACTGGATTTGGAATTTGGATGGCTTCATCTTAAGTCTCTATCATATTCCCCAAAAGGAACAGCTCTGCGACCTGAGAGAATTCTTTACCTATGATATTTTTTCCAGGACTTGGCCTAGTTCCACCCAGAAGGATCTCACCTTGATACACGTCCAGGTTGCGTGTTCCTGCTTCTTTAAACCACCTTATAATGTCTAAAAGAAGTGAATGAAAATGAACTGGGATATTAGGAAGGGCAACACTCAATAGCCCAGGAAATCTGCTCGGCCCTACCAAGTCCTGAGGGCGCAGGATTATTGGCATTTTCCTCTTGTGAGCTCTTAACCAAGTTTTACAGACAATTCCCCAAATTTCTCCTTGGACTTAGCGGCCAGTGCAACCCTGTTACCGGGGTTTGAATCCCGAACTGTCGGTAAGGAGTTTGTACATCGTCTCCCTGTCAGTGTGTGTTTCCCCCAAGTGCTCCCGTTTTTTTCAATTAGAAATGTAAATAAAAAAATATAAAATATAAACAACTTGTTTTGTTGATAACAGATTCAGATGGCTGTGGTGGAATTACTCAGGGCTTCCTTAGTCGTGAACACCTCTCCTCCCTGACCCTAACTGCCCTGCAACAGGAACCAGTGGGCTGATTCTCAGTTGGACTGGGACCAGCCCCTGCACCGCTTTTAAAGCTCCCAACTCCCCCCCCCCCTCCCTCTGCCCTGAGACCTGGATCAATGCAGGATTGCAGGTTTAAATTGAACAGAATCATCAGAAGCTTCAGATAAAAGCATTTCAAAGCAAAACAGATCACAGGTTAAGCATTTAAAATGTGAAGGAACCAGGCACAATTATAATGGCATCATTAAATTTATAAGGCTGGAAATTGCCCTGTGTAAAATTACAGTAACAACGTTTTAATGAAATGATTTTGCGTCTGATCTTAAGGGAAATGTTACTCCATTCTATGTTAGAAAGACAAGCAATGTAAATTTAGACAGGTTCAGGTTGGGAGGGAGTCAATAAGAGGTGAAGGGTCAGAGGGAAAAAGAATCAGAACTTATTGTCATGAACGTCACAAAATTCAGTGTTTTGCAGCTGTATCATAATGCAAACATTCATATATTGCAGGATTGCAGGTTTATAAATCTGTATTCATAAACCTGCAATCTGTAACCATAAAACAACAAATAAATTAAAAATAGTTCATGAAAAGTAAGGCCGTGCCTTCGGTTCATTGACTATTCTGGAAGTGGAGGCAGCACATCAGGGGGATGCTGTGTGAATGAGGGTCAACCTCTTTGCGCAACAGGATACCCAGCCTCTGACCTGCTCCGAGTCTTAGTATTTATGGGACTTTTCCGGTCAATGGTGACCCCAAGGGTGCTTAGAAATGGTAAAGCCAATTAACATCAAGCCTAGGTGGTCTAATCCTCCCTCACTGAAGGTGCTCATTATCTGAACACAAGTCTTGAACGTCACTTGCTGTGTATCAACCGGTGTTTGGGATCTGGCTCAGCACTGCTGCATGTGGTCATAGGCCACTTCATTTGCTGAATGGAATTGATCATTGTGTGTCAGCATACATCTCCACTAGGGAAGGAAGACCACTGAAGCAATGGTATGGCCTGGGACTGCCAGAGCAAGTCATGTAGTGATACGGCAAGGCTGGGATGATAAGCGTTCAACAACACTCCCACTGCAGAATTTTCCTCACGACTCCCATTGGTCAAGGTGCCTTGAAGCGAAAGGCAGTCTCTCTGGCACCCAGTGACGAGAGCATGACACATGCTGGGCATGGGTTGGATTGGGTGTATGTTCTGACAACACTTCTACCTTGGGTCAGCTGCTCGCCCAGCCCAGCTCTTTCTCCTATGAATTGCAAATCATCTGACCTCTGTTGTTAATCAATGACAACTTAAACTTGATGAATTTGAATAACCAGTTCTTCCCCCTAGCCCTCTATAAAATTCCATGGGTTGTGTCAGATAGGGGAGAAAATGGTCAGGTGCAAATCTTATATAGTTTGGCATTGATTGAGTTTAAATCAATAGTTTTCAAACTTTTTCTTTCCACTCATATACCACTTTAAGTATTCCCTATGCCGTTGGGGATCTGTGATTAGTAAGGGGTTGCTTAAGGTGGTATGTGAGCGGGAAGGGAAGTGTGAGAATCACGGCTCCAGACCCAATTGTTACTGAAATATTTTACTTAGCCCATTTCCTTTGGAGTTCTGAAACTGCACATAACAACAAGTCAATTAGGTACGATTAAAACAGTGGTTTTCAAACTTTTTCTTTCCACCCACATACCACCCTAAGTAATCCCTTACTAATCACAGAGCACCTGGAGCATAGGGAATACTTTAGGTGATCTGTGGGTGGAAAGAAAAAGTTTTATTGCCCATAATTCCTCCATTCATACAACATGAAGGTTGCAGGCAGATTTGATAGAAACAGATCTCATTGGTGGAAAGGTGAGGAGTGAGAGGATAAACTAAAGATGATGGGCATAGGAATGACAAGTATCAATGGTATGTGGAATGCACCACCAGTGTGAAGTGGGAGCAGAATCAATGGCAGAGTTTGAATGACATGGATGAGGAGCTGAAAGGAAACACTTAGCAGTGCGTCGGGGAAGTGGATGGTCTGAATCACTCTCATGTACCCTCACTGGCCATGTGCTGTTCTTCCACATTGTCGCCAGTCTTTTGGAGACCAAAGGACTGAGACAATTTTCAAACCGCGAGACTTACCATATACAATGACTGTAGCCGTGGTGCTGCGTCGCTTGGCAACAATATTTTTGGCCACACAGGTATAGTTTGCTGTGTCAGAGAGGCGAGCTTGTTTGATGATCAGGTTATGGTCGATTGTGATGAGAAAGTTGGTGTCTTGGATGGGATTGATAACGTCATCGTTCTTCAGCCATTCCACCTGGGTCAGATCAACAGGCAGCACAAATCATTGGTAGGAATAAAACACAAAAGTCTGGAGACACCGTGATTGAAGTAAAACACGATGCTGGAGAAACTCAGAAAGTCAAACAGTGCACTTTATAGAGCAGAAGCCGCTTTCAGGTGGCCAGAATACCCGACTGTAAAGCCGCCTATTCTACCCAATGCGGCTGTCGGGTGGCTACCTGAAATTGGAGAACCCGGCCAGGAGGAACATTCACCTAACTCTCCTTCTGTAGGTATATTCTCCACCTTGGAGATTCCCCTGTTGCACCTGAAGGCAGCAGTGAGACCACGGCCACAGTCCACAAGAGCTGGTGTTTGCTCGGGCGTGGCTCTCCTTCAGCCGGCACGTTCGGGTGACAGAAAGGTGTCTTCACCATGGCCACCTGAAAGTCCCAGCTGCACTCACCCAGCCGCGTCTGCCGATGCATTATCTGAGCCCAAGTGGCTAAAGATGAAGATATATAACCAAATGTTTTGGGCTTGAGTCCTTCATCAAGATATGGGCAAAATGTAGACAGGTGCATGAATAAAATGGTGGGATGGGACCACCTACATTTTGCTCATGCCTGAAACATTGATTATCTTTGCTCCTCCTGAGTTTCTCCAGCATTTTGTTTTTACAACAAATTAGTGGTAGTGCCCTTCAGAATCAACCTCAGAGCCAAATGACCGAAGTGACCTAGTAAGTAACATTTGGGTCTTTGAGTCAGAAGTTGTGGGGGAAGGTCCCACACCAGCAGATGCTCCCTTACAGCACAGTTCCTGTCCATCACATAACACATTAAAAAGGCTCTTCGAGACCTTTCACATGAGGCGAAGACCAATGGGGTTACTTTAAAGAGTAGTGTTCAGGCCACCGCCTAAATCACAAATGACATTTTTGAAGCAGGAAACTGAGCGACTCTTACATTTATATTGGTGGAATCTTGCTATGCATATATTAGCTGGCATGTACATAACATTGTTGTATCTAAAAGGTTGGTTCTGCATCTTTATCTTTGCTATATAAATTTCACTGGTTGACCTGCTGTGTTTCTCCCGATTTTGAGTTTTTGCTTCAACCATGGTAACTGCAGCCTTTTTATGCTTTATTTTTTTGTACCTACAAGTGCTTCATTTGCTGTGAAGTTCATTGGGGAGATGTGAAAGGTGTTCTGGGAATAAACATTTTTATTTTTAATGGCCCTGAAAGACTATACATTCAGCAAAGAGAAATGTTTAATCACACAAACTGATGCAGCAAACTTAACATATTCAACAATGTGACGTGGCTGGGTTGAGTCCAGAAAGCCTTCAGGTACCAAGAGGGAGCTTTCCATGATGTGTGCACTTCCACTGAGTTAGGAAGGGAAACAGGCACAGGCAGGAGAGATTGGAGCTAGCAGATGCTTGGAAATAACACTCTTGCTTTCAGAGAGAGGGGAGAAGTGGTGGTGTTTGAAGGGAAAAGGGTCAGAGCAATTCCTGCACATCAAAGGAAAGATCTTCACGTGCAGGGATTTATCTTTCGATACTTGTCCCAAGTGCACATAGTGATTAAAAAAAAAGATATATTATCCAGGTTCCTTCTGAAATTTGCCTCCACTAACAGCGTTGCATCCGAATTTTGGATGTCTTCTTCAACAGTGCCTTTGGATCAAGAGTAACTTGTTTGGTGGGTTCTGAGCTGACCGATGAGGTCAATATGAGACCTGCAGAGTCTCCCTTCAATAGGGTGGCAGGTAGTTTGTGAGGTAATGCACTCCTTCCACCAATTTAGCAGGGCTTCTGTGTGTGATTCATGAGGGGATGTGTCTGTTCCTGAGAAGTTATTGCTCTCTCGTATGCACACAGCCTTTGGACTTCTAGTGGTGGCAAAGCTGGCTGAATAGGCTGTTATTTCCACTAACCTGGATCCAAAGTACAACTGTTGCCAGTTGTCAACGCTTCCAAAGATCCCACAAAGGCAACTCTGTCAGTCTGCCCTTTCCAAGGAGCTGCAGTGCCCTCAGCATGCGGCTGCCCTGAGATGCTCCATAAACGAGATTTTAGGCTTCTCTCCTGTGAAGAACCAGGACTGCAGACACAAGAAAAGCTCTGCCTCTCCAATTTAAACTTCCTCCATGAGGTCTCTTCCAAGCATGCCGCTTTGGAGGGTTTTCTCCTTTCTTCGATGGGAGTTCTGTGAGTCCCTCTCTCACTTTTCCCCAGCAGTAGTATCCACTGCTCTCCTTCTCTTCCACCATTCTCACTAAATTCAGAACAGGGTTGATGATACAACTGTGAGAATAAGGTCCAAAAAAAGCAGAAACCATGGCAAATGTCTACAGGCTTGTGGTGGAAAGTGTGCTGACCAGCTGCATCATAGACTGGTATGGGAACACCAATACCCCTGAGAGTAAAGCCCTCCAAAAGGTTGTGGACACAGTCCAGGACATCGCAGGCAAAACCATCCGCACTATTGGGTACATCTACAGGGAACGCTGCCGTCAGGGGGCAGCACTGCACAGCACACCCTCTGTTATCGCTATTGCCATCAGGAGAGAGGTCTAGGTGCCACCAGACTCGCACCACCAGGTTCAGGAACAGCTGCTCACCCTCCACCATCAGACTCCTCAACAAACTCAATCAGGGACTTATTTAAGGACTTCTACTTTTGCCCTTTATTGAGTTTCTTTTTGTTCTCATTGCATAGTCAGTTGGTTTATATTCATTTTCTGTTTACAGTTCTTTGTTTGCTTACATATTCATGCTGTGTACAGTTTTTTTGCACTACAAATTAGTGGTAATTCTGCCACGTCTGCAGGACAAAGGATTCTCAGGGTTGTCTATGAGGTCTATGTACTCTGACAATAAACCTGAAATCTGAGGAAAGCGGGGACCCAAGACGAATTAGTAGATGAAACTCACAGGAAGTTCAACAGCTCATTGACAGTGTTCAGCATTGTCATTTCTCACAGTCCCAGCCCAGTGAGAGTCATGAATGGAAGTGAACTGGTGAGAACTGAGACACAGTCAAGACCCTCTGGAAAGAACCCCAAGTCCTTCCTTAATTGTATCCTGCAGCCTATAGTCGGTCAAGAACAACGCACAACTGCTATTAATTATCCGCAATCAGTGCAAGTAATGAGGATATAAATATCCACTGCATTTATTCAGTGATCACTTATTTAGTGATCACTTATTTGTTATCTGCTGTCAGGCTCGATCCAAATCGATGTCTCACCAAAAGCCAGTAACTCAAGGTTGTATTTCACCCAGATACCATTAGGATGTAACAAATGGTCAGTCTCGCCACCAGATTGATCTCAATTGCCCTTTGTTTCATCTCCACTCTTCCACTGGCAAATATTGAATCAATAAATTTAAAGGTATCAATTCTTTATCAAGTGATGTTCGTTGCCTGGCCTTCAGTTCCCAGAGTAACTCAACAGACCGTGCAATTTAATCTGTTCTGGTGAAAGAATCATTTAACCCAGAAATAGAGCCTGGTAAGCAATATTTTATTTTCATTAGGAGAATGTATTTCTAATTAATTTGCTTCCATTAACACAGTTACAAGTGTTCACTTATTAATCGGCCTGACGGAGGCGTTTTTAGCCCTTTAATTTTCCCTCGCTAAATTGACTGCTAATAAAAAGTGTGAAAGTAAAATGGAGCCATTCAACACACTCTTTTATACATTGCTTGGGAGCCTATCTTCTGGATTATGCTGTGCCTTGACATGCCGAGTACAACGGTGCCCTAAAGCTTGACCTTGCAAGCGATATAAGAAATATTCAATAACACTTTATACAATCGCCCAATTAGGGATAAGGCTGTAATCGATGCAGATCAGATCAACACTGGCTTGTAATGAGATATTAGCAGTATTTTACTTCGTCCACCTTTCAAATGCCTGATTAAATCCAATAATTCTCAGACGTCTTTGCTCTGATGCATTGGGGATAAAGAGTGGCATGGTTCACGTAGCAGTTAGTGCAACGCAGTTACAGCACCAGCGACCTGGGTTAGAATCTAGCGCTGTTTGTAAGGAGTTTGTACATCCTCCCCATGTCTGCGTGGATTTACTCTCACCGCTCAATATGTATTAGGGTTGTCAGTCAATTGGGTGTATCGGGCAGCACGGGCTGAAAGGGTCTGTGGCTGTGCTGCATGTCTAAATTTTTAAAAATTAAAATTTAAAGATAGAAACAAATTTCATTTATATAACATCTTTCACATTTCACATGCTTGGATTAATGCAGCTTCAAGAAGCAGAACCCCATCCAGCACAGAGCCAGCTGCTTGACTGGCACTTCCCACTGTATCAGAGATGCAGATCCACTGGAATGGACAGGAGGCCCTGCGGCTGCAGAGACTGTGGGAGTGCAGGAGACAAATCCACAGATACCTAGTGTCTCCGAAGGGATCTACTTCTGACACAACATTGCAGCACTGAACAGGCCCTTTGGCCCCCGATGTTGTGCCGACCTATACATTCCTACCAAAATACACTAAATCCTTTCTACCTTGAAATCTTCTGTTTTTTTTTCATCAATGTGCCTGTCAAAGGGTCTCTTAAATGCCCCTAATGTTTCAGCCTCCACCACCATTCCCTGCAAAGCACCTACAACTCTTTGTAAAAAAAAACTCGCCCATGTTGTCACCTCTAACATTCCTCCCTTCACTTTGTACAGATATCCTCTGGTGTTTGTTATTCCTGGGAAAAAATGTCCTGGCTGTCCATCTTATTTATGCCTCTCATAATCTTGTGGACCTCTATTAAGTCTCCTCTCATCCTTCTTCGCTCCCTTTATTGATGGAGGCGCCATGCTGGTGACACCTCTTTGTACATATTTATGGAAAGCAAAAGTTGACAAGCTTTGTGTCTTTTATG
The DNA here is from genome assembly GCF_036971445.1 of Narcine bancroftii. Lineage (NCBI taxonomy): Eukaryota > Metazoa > Chordata > Chondrichthyes > Torpediniformes > Narcinidae > Narcine > Narcine bancroftii. The sequence goes on from NC_091474.1 coordinate 83,460,010, forward strand.
CACGTCAATCTGGAATCTTGAACTATCACCCAGTGCATTCATTTCCCTCTCCTACCAGCTCACTGTGTCTTTCATGTACACCCTCTACATGAAACTCTCTACTTGGACATCAGCTTCTACAACCATGTAGGTCATGCACAGTGAGCACAATCTTTAGGTTCAGGACAATTAGGAATGGCCAATAAGTGTCGGCTTTTGTTCAGCTGGATTCCCGCTGAATTAATCTTTGTCGATTGCCTCGACCCACTACGGATGAGAGCAAGTCCCACGTACTTTGTACTGGGTAAAGAAAGTTCCCTTAAATTCCCGACTGGATAAATGAGTAACCATTTTATATTTATATCCTCCATAATTCTTCAGGTTCCCACTGATCCATCCAAAGACACGTTACAGAGATTCACGGCCACACTGTCCCTTCTTAGCCAGAGGGTGGTGAATCTACGCAATTTGTTGCCACAGGCCAAGTCATTGGGGGTATTTAAGACAGAGATTGATTAAGTTCTTGATTAGCCAAGGCTGTGGGTGAAGGCCGGGGCATGGGGCTGAATGGAGAAAATGGATCAGCTCATGATTAAATGGCGGGGTAGACTTGATGAGCTGAATAGCCTATGTCTATGGCCTATATCTTATCGCCTTCTCCCTGGCCTCCGAAAAGTGACATGGAATCCTGCACAGCTATCCCACATCTCAGCTGCCTTGCACACTGTGAAGATCTTCTTGGTGGAAGGTACATCACTGGCCATTACACACTAGAATGATCCCATGCAGTAATAATCTCTTCAGGTTTTGACGAAGGGCTCAGGCCTGAAACATCGGTGATATATCTTCACCTCCTATGGACAATGCAAGACCTGCTGAGTTCCTCCAGCCTTTCTGTGTTTTTACTGTAATCACGGCATCTGCAGACTTTCTCATTTCTTCATTGTCTGATGTGCACACATTTATGCATTTGCTGAATGAACTCATTTGTTAGGATCATCCAGTAAATTAATCAGGGGAGAGGCTGTCACCCCATTTCCCACGTCATACACCAGTGGGCATCTTTGAATTATGACAGCAGAATCATCCCAGCATCACAGTGTGCCAAAACAGATGACGGTTATTTAAAGCACCTTAACTTTGGATCTATTTAACAATCACAGCACCTGATAGTAATATTTGTAAGGCACTCTGGTAGCTGTGAGGACCCAGAGGACTGGAATGCAGAAGGCCGTGCTGGGACTGGTGATGGCTATTCTGTCTAACACCATTGAAAATCGTGAGAGTGGTGTCTTTTTGTGTGATAAATTTAAATTAGGCACAGGGGGAAAGGTAACATTCAGTAGTTTGCAAATACACTTTGCAGAAGCAGCTACACTTTTGCCTCTGTTGAAAGTTCCGTTCCGTCGCCTTCAATGCCCCAATTGCAGATGTGGCATGACTGACCTTCCACCAGGTAGCACGTTTAACTCCAGTGACTGATGATGGAGCCTGATTCAGATTCATATATTGGATACAACAGTGGGGCTTAGGCTGTGACGGGTTGGCGAACCATTTATAAGTATTCTGAAATAAGGAAAGTAGCAACAATTTGCACACTCGCTTCACCACCTCCAGTTTATGGGTGGGAGAGAGGAAGTCTTTAGTGAGTGGTGCTAAATGCTTGCAAGGATATCAGCCAAGGAATGAGCATTTGTCAGAGCGATGTAAAGCATAGTGACATGCCCTTTAGCCCAGAAGAGCATCAAGAACTTAACCCTCATTAATTCCTGTTTTCTGAAAATCCTAATTCGCCACCCCGTTTCCCCCCCACCTCCCCCCACCACACACACGTCAGATTCTACTTCTCACCAACACATCAGGGATAAAACATTCACAGCGGCCAATTAACCTGCCAAACACACATCTTTGGGATGTGAGGGGAATCCAGGGAGTTCACCAACTGTTGAGAGATGATCATGTCCATAACAAGTCTCCAAATGTCACCCTCCTTGTTTGCAACACCCGAAATGAGAGTCAGCAAAGTTTTCTCCCCTTTCTTGGCCTCATCTCTTTTTCTGACAACTGTACACTAGAATGTTCCTGTGAAACCTTTTGTAAACTGAAATTGCGTAAAGCAAAGACCCATTCACTACTATTGAAGGCTATTTTCATTAAAGCAAAACCCCATTCAAATCCCCCCCCCCAAATATCCTCTCAGTTCTGTGATGAATTATGAATCTTTCCTCACAACTTCTCCAACCTCTGACTGAAATTCACCATAGTACTGTATTGCTGATAAAAGAAATAGACCACTCTGATTGCTCAGAAGGTCATATGAACTGTACCTCAACTGGTGGGACCCCTCCTGGAGGGCGACATTGAAGGAGGACCTCATGTTCCAGAGACACATCCGTTCCCAAAGGTTCTTGTTCAAAGTTTTTCCTCAGGTCTACAGAGAATGAAACAAAGACATGTTGAGATTGTGTTGAATTGGAACTTCCAACAAAATCTCTCAACCCCAATGAGTAAGGCTGCTCTTTAACTCCTCGTCAGTTAATGTCAATCACGGATGATTCAGGGCTGATCATTGCCAGTGTCCACCAACTATGGTCTGCCAGCAAGACACGTATTGAACAGAACATCTGTTAAAAGGCACAGCTGAGTTGCAAATGATCTTTTAACTTCAGGACAAGAACCATGAATCATGTTGCAATTTCATTCAGTTGTTATCCATCTAAGTCCATGTATTTGATCAACATAATACATTTATGACCTGTGAACATGACTTACGGCAGCTACTGCATTTAATCTACTGAGGTTAAAGGCCTCTCATGGGAAAGGAAGATGGAAGGCACAGAGAGAAGGAGACACCCCTTGCATCTCCTCAGCACCCTCCAATGTAATGTTGGAAATGCAGCAAGAAAATTACACACAGAAGCTCCCACCATAAGCACGTGGTAACAATCATCTAACCCAGTACTTTCTTTTTGGTTATGGCCCCCTTAGGAATCTGCTCAGAGTTGATTGGCCCCTCCTCTGTGAAGCCGTCAAGTTGAGTTGGCTTCTTCCCTACTAATCTCCTAATGATGACATAAAAAGACCTATTTAAGATTTCAGTGTGTGACCCTCTTAAATGTGCTGGGGCCCCCGGGAAGTGGGGCGTGGGGGGTTACGTCCAGCACCTGTTGAGAATGGATGATCTAACCTATTTCTGGTGCAATAGTTTTGATTAGTGTCAGCTTTAGTAATGGTGTTGAATTTATTATTGAAGTGAGAAGAGGGAGAACCACGAGAAGACTGTCGAGCAATACACATGAAAGCCTGAAAAGCAGGCAGGAGGAGGGTATCCTCCGTTCAGATGAGATAAAGATGAGATAAACATGACCAAAGTAAATTAACAAACAATCTAACAGGAAAATAAATCTATGAACATGTCCATTGGGAACAGTTATAGGATGAATGGTTTTCTGATCACTGGCCTCAACTTCACTTTTTGTAAATTTTGGTTTCCTCATCCAGCATTTTTGTGTCTCTCAGAGCTTGCTTTACAACAATCACCTTTGCACAAGCAAAAAAAAACTTGGATCTAATTTGTGCTTAAAAATTGGATCAATTTGTACATTTTTAGGAATTAATTGGTGGCCAGCATGACCCCAGTGGGTTGAAGGTCTGTTTGCCTGCTATACACCCAAGTCACTGGTTCTCAACCTTTTTCTTTCCACTCATGTATCACCTTAAGCAATTCCTTATGAACCCTATATCATCTAATGCCATAGGTTAGAAGGGATTATTTAAGGTGGTATGTGAGTGGAAAGAAAAAGGGGTGAGAATCACTGATCCATGTCATGGTTTATTTGTCACAGTAAATGTCATTCAGAGAGAGAGTTCTTCTGTCCAACAGGTTATCTCAAACATTACTTCTTAAGGGCAGTACTGTTGGCGTAGCGGTTTGGGCAACACCTTTAAAGCACCAGCAATTGGTACTGGGCCTGGGTTTGAATCTTGTACTGTCTGCAAGGAGTTTGTCAGTTCTTCCCATGTCTGTGTGGGATTTCCCTGGGGACTCTGGTTTCCTCCCATGGTTCAAAACGTTCCGGGGAGTGTAGGTCAATGGGGTGTTATTTGGGCAGCATGGACTCGTAGGGCCAAATAGGCCTGTTACAGTGCTGTATGTTTACTTAAAAATAATTTAATTCATACAGCCATACAAGTAGAAGAGCACAATTAACAGATAAAAATAAAAATCAACTGGTGCCAAGGAAGGACAGCATGATAGCACTGTTGTGGGGTTAATTCAGGAGCCAATGGCTATAGTGAAGAAACTACCTATTAAAACCAATGGTGGGAAGGGGGTGCTTAAACACTCTTGAACCTTCTCCCTGATGGGAGGAGGGAGAAGAGAGTGAGCTCGGGGTGCGATGGGTACTTGAGTACATTGGTTGCCTCTTCTCGGCATTCATATAGATTGGAAACAACCCAGTCTTCAGCAGAGATCCCTGAAACTTCGCCCCACTTTGCACTAATTTGCCAAACCAAAAATGGCCCATCCACACAGGATTTTGTTTTTGCTGGATAACCAATCCTATCTGTGGTCAAATATCACCTTCAGCTCAGTCCTCATGGAATAATTGTGATATGGCACCTTGTCAAATGCCTTTAGGCAAACAAAAAACAGATCCTTTCATTCACCTTCATCCATCCTGATGGTTACCTTCTTAAAAAACATTAACAGACGTATCAAACACAATTTTCCTTGCAGGAAACCACATTAATAATAATAATACTCTTGGATAGAATCATTGTTTCCTGAAGAATGGATTCCAGTATTTCCCAAATGAAAGATGTCAACCTAATAGGCCTGCACTCTCCTCTTCTCTTTCTTTAACCCAGTGTGGTATGGTTGCTGCAGAGAAATTGATCAGAGGTCAATCTACAGGACCATGAGAATGGCAGAGAGGATCACTGGCATCTCCCTCGTCCCCTCCCATCAACGTGATCTTTTGGGATTGTTGTCTGGAGAGGGCGTGCAAAATCATTGAGCATCCCTTCCACCTTGCACACAGCATCTTTTCAATGGGACAACTGCAACACATATACGGAAATGTCTAAATGGTGCAGATTTGCAGAGAGATCTGGAGAACAGATGTCAGCCAAAGCAAAATAGAAGGAAAAAAAATGAGAATCACAGGAGAAGTGAAAATCAGAAAAAGAAGCAAATTGCTTGCAATTGAGAACAAGCATAAAAGGGTAATTATTCCAAATAAATCTTTCATTCAGGTACTCATCAAGAGAAAACATGTGCTCTCGGCAAACACAGAATAATCAATGATTGTTATAAAAGATTTGGTAATCCTCGACAGGCTAATCAATCTCAGAATAGATAAACTCCCAAGGGCAGTGAAACAGAGTTAATGTTTCCAGGTCGATGACCCCTTGTCAGTTCTGACAAAAGGTCGTCGTCATGATTATTAACTCTTTCCCTGTTCACAGGTGCCACCTGATTCGCAGAATGCTTGTGTTTTATTTGAGAGGCATCGCATCTTCGGTATGTTGCTTTGCAAACTTCTTCAAGGGCAATAGGTATTAATTCCTGGCAAAGGTTTGAGTGAGACAGCAAAAAAAATCCTTGGTGGATTCTTGGGACAACTGGACAGAGGAAAATGCAGCCATTATTGTCCATCCTGAAACGGACACAGCAATCAGGGCTGAATGGCTTGCATTTATTCATTTTGCATCAAGGCATTTGACTCTTCTAACTGTCCTGGCAGGGACTCATTGCCAAGACCCTTGCTCCACCTTGTATCATCCTTCAGACCAGCCATTCTCTGGGGGCACAACACATTTTGAGGGTAGCCCATGGACTGAAATCAGAAGATATTGTTTATGTTGTAGGTAGCTGACGGAAGGAACTAACTCAACCTGACGACTTCACAGGGAAGAGGGCCCGTAAACTTTGAGCAGAGTCCTCATGGTCCCATAGCCAAAAAAGGTTGAGAGTGGTGGCTTTTTAGACAGTGAAGTATCAGCGGGTGAGGTGACTGCAAGATGTGCAGTTCTTTTCACTCCAACCTAATGGTGCTAATTCAAGAAGAAGAAAAAAAGGCAACGTTCAGCAGCAATGTGTTCCCTCACCCACTTTGGAATCAGTGGCTGCAATTAACCAAGCCTCCACCTGAGGTCAACGTAGAATCCGTCGGGGGCAGATGGCGCAAAGGCTGATTTGTAAGAAATGGAGGAGATATTGGTGCACTGATGGCAGTGGAGGGGAAACCACATTTACTGAAGGAGAATTTCTCAGATTTTTAATAATTTAAATTTGACATACAGCACAGTAACGGGCCCTTCCAGATAATATCCCAATCAATGTACAACCCTCATACATTTTGAATGGTGGGAGGAAACTGGAGCATCCGGAGGAAACCCACACAGACTATGGGGAGAATGTACAAACTCCTTGAAGACAGCGCTGGTTTCAAACCCGGGTTGATTGCTTTGTGCTAACTGTTAAGCTAACCATGGTGCACAGATGACCTGGAATGGAAAGTCTTGTCACGTGTGCTGCTTCATTGAAGACTGCCATTTTGAAACACGGGTGGCGTAATTAGTGTAGCGGTTAAAACAACAATATTACAGTCCCAGCAACATGGGGTTTGAATCCGGCGCTGTCTGTAAGGAGTTTGTACGTTCTCACTATGGCTGTGTCAGTTTCCTCCATGTGCCTCAGTTTCCACCCACCCTCCAAAACAGTTGGGGTTGGAGATTAGTTGGGTAGCATGGAATCAGCTTCTACTATGGTGTTATTTTTTTGATATTACCATGAGAAGAGGCAGAAGTAATGTTACTGTAAATAAATTAAAATAAATCTCTTCCAATCACATTGTGTAAACCAATGAGGGCAAAAACATTTGCACAAGGCAACTCCAAAAGAACAATGAATGAAAACTTTCTACGAATGTTTGTTGATCAAACTGACTGCCTAGGCCATAAGGTACAAAATAGAAGAGGTATACACACAGGCAATTCGAACGAAGGCTCTTCTACTCTTGGTTGTGCCCGAGGCACTCCAGGCAACACACTGGCACCAGAAGTCTTCCAAGCCAAACAGCTCTTCCACCTGCTGACGGGAAACCTCGATGTGAACCTCCCGAACCACCAACCCTGTGCAACAGAAGAGAATGGTTATAAAAGGGTCCAGCAGTGAACAATAGTGGCTGTTTCTGCACGGGCTGGAGTAAAGCAGAGAGGCTCTCAACACAGTGCAAGACTGAGCAAGTGCCTCATTATCAGAAGGACTATTCTGGTGTCCTCTCAGGTGAATGTGCCAATAGTGTGAGGAGAGGAAGAGAGTAACCCTCATGTCCTGGCCAGTATTTATTCCTCCAATAATTATCACTAAACCAGAGTAATGCATCATCATATAATAATGCTGTTACTGTGAACAAATTGGCTACTTTCCTCTAAATACAAGATTGACGACATTTCAAATGGTCAACTGGTTCTGAAGCACACTTGAAAATCATGACCGAAAGACATCCTTCTTTCTTCATGTCAATGGTTTTCCAACCGCCTTCACTTTGCAACCCCATGTTCAATGTCTTCAATCTGAAATTTTAACTGTTTCTTTTCCCTTCCACCCTTCAAGCAGCATCTTTCAGCTGCTCCCAGTGGGAAAGAGATACAGGAGTATCAGAGCCAGCACCGTCAGGCTGAGAAACAGCTTCATCTCATGGGCAGGGGGAATGCTGAATGACCGAAGGAATGGCTCTCACTAACCATCCGAGACCCACATACTTTCAAAACAATGCACATGCATTGTTTGTATGTATGTTACGTATGGCTGTGTGTCTGTGTATTTTGCACCAAGGACTGAAAAATGCTGTTTCGTCGGATTGTACTTGTGCGATCAGATGACGATAAACTTGACTTTCCACAGATACAGCCTGACCTACTGAGTATTTCGAGCAACTTTTTCTTTTCTTTTAGATTTCCAACTTTAAAAAAAAATTTTCACCCCACGTTCAGTTGGTGGGCTAATGTCCCCCGTCCCCCCTGCCATCTTTGGCATGACAGCAGTACTGGCTACCATTTTCTGCTTGCTTCTCAGATCCATTTTGAATCCTTGACATCAGAGTCAAAGGGTTATTTTGCAAGCAAAATGTGGGAGGTATTCTCCACACAGCAAATTTCCTCTCTGAGAATGAAGAAGAAAAAGTTAATAGCTCAACATTTGTTGTTGCCAACAGAACAAGTAATAAATTTTGGCTCAACAATGAATAAATATGCTGCTTTTGTTGGAACAATGTTGTAGTCATCTTCTGTAGTGATGTAAGCACACACAGAAGAGAATCCTGTTATAAATATGCTTGCACTTGCACATACATTTTTATCCTGATCAGCTTATAAAAAATTGGATGGTGTTTTAGGGACATCAGCCCTAAGCCCTGTCAACCAATGGGTTGTTGTATTAAATTGGAGGTAACCCCTTTCAGTTGGTGCATTATCAGGGAATGTACAGGAATGGAAGTGTCCAGCATTTTTATTTGAAAGCTCAGTTGCAAGTGGCCACTGATTTATTGTTTATAATCAATCAAACAGATTATATCAGATGTCATGACTGATTTTCCCGAGTGCCACATCTCTAGGGCCTTCCAATTAAAAATGTATTGACTTCCCTTTTCAGGACCTTCAACACCTGGGACAGAGAACTCTGCAACCCTTAAGGTGCTCTAGACGGAACTCTCACGAATCTTGCCAGAACATCCCTTTGCTGGAGATTCGCCCACCAGTGAAACCATTTTGACCTCCATCATATTTGGGCCCCTGTTGATCACGTATAGTTCAATAAGTTCATAATCCATCCTTCTAAACTCCAAAGACTATTGATCTAATTTCTGTCCCATTCTGGCCAAGAAAGAGCTCCAACAACAGGGAAGGACAGAATTTATTCAGTCACTATGTGATAGATAGCATAACTGTAAGCTAAGTTAACTGGTCGGGGGCGGGGGTAGGCCAATGAGTGACTAGTAAAGTGCATCAGTTCTCTGGTGTACAGTTTCAGTGGAAAATGTCAGACATATCAAATAACCAGCTCTTTATTTACTCAATTCAGCGACCCAGAAACATTTCCCAAAGCTAACTGTCTCTAATGTATTTTAGATTTACTCTAATGTATCCGGTCTCTATAGTTTAGTACTAGCATAAATAACCAGCTTTGACTCTATGACTTAAGTCCTTCCCTCAAGCAGATGAACATTCAATTAAGGTTCAGAAATTGCCTTACTGCACAAACACTCAGCATAGGCCTCCCAAATTCTCCCTGAATTTAATGATTTAGTTAGAATGATTTAGCAGCAATCTATTGTGTATGTGTTACTGCTGCTTTATGGAATTACCCTCTTCCCCTTCAACGCCTTCTCATGAAGGCCACCTCTTAGACCAAGTGGTTCTCCTCTCAGCCTGGGAATCACCTTAGATGCTTAAACCATGCTGGAAGCACTGCACAGGACATTGGTGACTAAGTTGGAAAAAAGAGAGGGAGAGGGAGGGGGAGGAGAGAGAGATGGGGAGAGGAAGATAAAAGGGGTGGGGGTGAGAGGGGAAGATGGAAGAGAAAGGAGGAGAGGGAGAGAAGAGAGGGGAGGGAGGGAGGGAGTGAGAGAGAAAAAAAACTTTTACCCTGTTGGTTTATTTGAACAAACAAAATTATTTCCTTGGTAGAAAACATGCACACATGAGTATTGAAACCTTGCTGCTAATGTTGTGCTTTTTTTCCTGCGATGAGAACACTCAGATCTTTATCCTGACAATGAGCAGGTCAGACATCTCTATGTGAGTTATTGTTTTTCTACTCGTGAGATGTGGACAACAATCGGGAAAAACAAGTTTGCCTTTCTAATTGTGTCCTGAACTACGAAACCTGCCCTCATTTTGGGGACCAGTTAAAAGCAAACAAGCAAGGATGGAGCCCATGCAGGCCATTTTCTTTCCCTGGACGGGCCCTTGTGACAAACCATCAACCTCAAGGTCACTATTGTTTGACAGCTCTTTAAATTCTCCATTGATTTAATTACAGGTAAATCTCTGTTCTCTGGCAACGAGGCAGGCTTGATGATTACTCAATGTGCTGGAATACTCATTGACCATACCCATATCTCAGTCCAGCCCCTTCCACCCTCGGTGCTGCCCTTTCCCTCAGCAATACCCTCCCCTGGCCCATCAACTCCCATCCCTCTCCGCTGTCACTCACTCCCTCCGCTCAGCCCAGGGTCCTGTCATCTGCCACGTTGACCCTGTCAAAACCTTTGAAATGCAGGACAGCAGACCGTACCAGTTAATAAAATAGTCGATAATAAAAAAAAGCCTTTCCTGTACTTGAATTCATGTTCTCCAGCTATTGCGGAAAGATCTCTGCACACTGGTCTACTGTCTTTTTAAAAGAATACAGATTATTCCTTTCAACTACAGTAAAAGTTGAAATAAAAGTTTATATTTGTAAAAGTAAATGTTCTCTGAAGCAACACGCAACCCCTTGGTGAAGATGGGAGCAAGCATTCAGCCAGTGAAGCGCCCCGGTAAACACCCCGCCTTCAGCAGCTGTTTAAATAAAGTTGTGTTTGAATAAAATTAAGAACTGACCAATGCCGCTCGCCGCTGGGGCGACTCTCCCAAAATGTCTCCTTATCCTTGCCTGATAAGTCTTTATCTTTATTAGTATTAAGTAAATTTAAACTGGGGAGGGGGGGTTAATTATGATGTTGACATGTTTAGTGTAGCGGTTAGCGCAACACTGCTACAGCATCAGCGACCAGGATTCCAATTTAAATTTACATTTTTTAAGTTACAGGAATTACCTGATTAAACTTTATATTTTGCAGTCTTTTGTCTTTTAAACTGTTTATTCTTAATGCAGATGTATTAGACATTGTAAGAGTCAGTCTCAAGCAACCGGAAAACTAGCTTATTTGGCATCCATGATTCCCCATTGGGGCAGGATACTGGGATCTTACTGAATATGACATCAATATCAACATGTTACTTGCACAAATTGTAATTTTTTTTAGTCAACTTTTACTGGTAATGATCTGGACTGATCTGATCTGATGATCACACATCTGTGCTGTGCCTGTAATTATAATCCTCCCACTTTAACATTCCCAAGCCAGCTCGGGACATCTCTCCACACAGTTCATCTATGGTGGGCATTTTTGTCCTGTTGCTTTGACCAATCCAAGCCCTTTTTTCCCTGATGCTCACAAATGAATCATAATGTCTTTGTTTTATCTTCATATTAAATGCATTCCCAATGACAAATAACCATTCTCTGTGGTTGTTTATGGGAGTGTTCTGTTTACCACATGTTCATCGCATTGTACAGCATAGAAACAGGGTTTAGATTGTGGTCAACAAGAAAATCTGCAGGTGTTGGGGTCAAGTGGAGCTCACACAAGTGGTGGAGAAATTCAGCACCTCACACAGCATCCATACAAAGCAAAGGTAGCCCGAGGCCTTCTTCAGGTGGGTTCACATGTTCGCAATGACCATCAGATACCCACCATACTAATCCCATTTCCCAGGACTTGGCCTGAAGCCTTGCGCACATGAACACGGTGTTCCCTCCATTAAAAGAACCTCACTCACTTACCTGTGATGCACTTTCCAACATCACAAGCTACAAAAATGCAGAAACTCTGTGGGGGCAAAGGCAAGGGTGCTAATGGTAATGGAATTGGCCAGAGAAGAGAGGGAGTGAGAGTGATCTGCTCAGAGCTGGCTCAGACTTGATGGCTGTCACGCTGAAATCTGTAAGAAGAACCAGGAAAGGGGGGTGGGGGAGGGGAAGGGAATTTAGAGCCAGCCACTCTAGCTGAAAAGCCAGTGAGCCGAAGTTGGAACATGATGGGTTAGATGACCTCCTGTGCTTTCGTTCCTGTGATCATACCCCTGCTGTTAAATGGAGGAAGGCAGTTTTCAGTATCTGTTATGATTGGAAAGAAGCAAGTTAATGAGCAAGGGGAGATAAGTGCTACTCATAAAGACAGTACTTTTTTTTCTGTCTTGTTAAGCAAAACAGGAAGCAGAGATTAAATGAAAACATATGCACATAATATAGAAATTTTTTAAAACTTTGCATATCAGCAGAAGTATGCCACCAGCGCCATACAGGAACAGACATTATGGAGACAGTGTCCTGAATGTATAATTACAGGTCTGTTCAAAGGCTG